>NW_026991725.1:37997230-38597230 GCF_029215605.1 Mirounga angustirostris
ATTATACAAGCACGTGATTATTGGGAAGTAGGGAACATGGTGTGTGTGTTGGGGAGGGGGACACTTGCCAAAAGTCCACAGGTAGTAGAACTGAGCCACGTATGCCCTGGGTTTTTTTTAACAAGCTCATGTTTATACCTGGACTGCATGTTCTCCATGATCTTCAAGGGTGGGCAGGGGGTGGGAGGAAGCAAGGAGTGAGACAGACAGACAGAGATCTTTTTACAGGAAAAAGGCTGTGCTGAACTCTTTTTGGCTAGGACTCACTGATGAGGCTGGTCCTACAGGATGCAGCCCAGAGCTAAGACTGCCCCCGATATTAATGGTGTCCTCATTAGAGCCGTGTGCAGTGCTGCATTTTAATTGCCTGGCAGAGCCCTGAGCACCTGAAGAGAAAGCTTTCCACATCCTTCTCATCATGACTATTAATAGGCTGGGAACATTCGGGGCTCCTAAAGCCCTGTGTTGGCAGCCCCTCTCAACACTGGCAGTTCAGGTCTTCTTTATACCTGCCCCACAGTTCTGCTGTGACCAAGGGCAGCACCCGATCTGTCCCTGAGGCTGGTGCCCAACACTTCGATCTTCTGAGCACCTGGGAGGCAGGGATGAAGGTCTCAACCATCCGATATGCTTAAGGAAGAACTTCATTTTACCCCTATATTCCTGGAAGCAAGCACAGTGCCTGGAAGGTGGATTGAAATGAATCAACGGGTCATCTGTGCAGATGTAGTATGACACCTGTGAAGGCAGGTGTGAGCAACGAGACCCAATCTCTACTCACTTCCTCACTTCTTGTTTCCCTTCAATTCTTGAGTGAATATTGAGGCACTGTTGACCTTCTTGTGCTCCAGAGATGTCACTGTACCAAATATGACCCTCTCAGTAAGCCCTCAGCTCAGTGGCAGAACAGCTGTGCCTCTGTGTACCTCCAGCCCTGGCAGCCAGGAGAGAAGTGAGTGCCTTTGCCCTTTCTCCCCCGGTCCTTTCTCTTGCAGTTGCCAGTCCTTAACACACACAAGCCTTTGTGCCACCCACTTCCAGCCATAAAGTGGGGCCATTGCTCTTCAACCTCACTTCTAAATAAAACTCTTAGGTGAGCCTGGGGTCCGCTGCCTTCCCTCTCCATTCTAAGGGGTGGTTACATTGCTGGGTCCACAGTGAGTTCTCTGACTTCTTTCTCACTAACACAGAGATGAGAACAAATTTCATATCAGGCAGGGGATGCCCTACTACATACGTATTGGTGACTGTCACCCGCTATGGACCTATTTATACAACTTGTATAAATAGGCAGCAGGACAGCTGATGCCAAATGAGTGATCTAGAAGCTTCCCCTTTACTTTCACAGCCTCCCTAGGTTAGACTGCCTGGTAAATATAATATTCTCATTTGCAAGATTGGATTAAATCTTGGAGGACATGTTATCCAAAGGCCATGGAGACCTCTTGACTCTTACAACAGGAATGGGTGCTGGCCACGAGAGCCTTGACCTCAGTGCTAGGAGCAGCCCCACCCACTCTTTGCCCTCCCTACCCCATCACATGCCTCCCTTTCCTTCCTTCTCTCCCCAGCTGCCTCCTCCTGACTCCTTAGGCCGGGCTTTGCTGTGCTGGGAGCAAAAGCTTTATTGAATTTTTGCAAGTACTTTGCATGGCGTCTGATTTACAATTCATAACCTGGATTATACTGCAAGTTCTGCCTTCTGGGGTCGGTGTAATTTAGATCTCGGAAATATTTGCCATGCTTTCAATTCCCCTGACATCCGAGGGATTGGAAATGGATTCCACCCTGGAGCTTTACAATTTGGAAGGGGAGATGGAAGGAGAAAAGGATGAAGCCAGCACACAAAACTGGGTGGCAGGGGGGAGCAGCAAATAGTGAATACTGAGGGATGGGGAAAAGAGAAAGTTGAACATGAAAAGGAGGGGATGATAATATGCATGAGAAAGAGGGAACAGGGAAGGTGTGACCGTCTCCTGAACACATTGCCTCCCTATGGCACCACTCTGACCAGGGACATGGGGCCCAGATGTCAAGTGTCAGTGGATACAAATACAAATACAAATTGGCGGCATGGAACAGCCCACGGCTGAGACATAAAACTGTCCATCTTCTGGTCTGCTTCTGCCCCTGCCTTGCTGGAAGAGGGGCAAACCCCCCAACCACTTTATTTTTAACAGTTTTATTGAGATACGATTCACATATCATATAATCCACCCATTTAAAATGTACAACTCAATGGCTCTTAATTTATACACAGGGTTGAGTAGTCACTGCCACAATCAGTTCTAGAGTATTTTCATTACCCCAAGAAAGAAGCTCTGTACCCCTTAGCCACCACCCGATAAATTAGTTTTCTGGGGCTGCTGTAATGCTCGGTGGTTTAAAACAACAGAAATTGATTCTCCCACAGTTGTGGAGGCCAGAGTCTGAAATCAAGGTGCTGGCATGGCCACGTTCCATACGAAAGTTCTAGAGGAGGATCTTTCCTTGACCCTTCCACCGTCTGGAGGCTCCAGGTGTTCCTTGGTTTGTGGCCCCATCCCTCCAGTCTCTGCCCCCATCTTCACGTGATCTCCACTATGTGTCTGGGTTTCAGATCTCCCTCTGCCTTTCTCTTATAAGGACACATGTCACTGGATTTAGGGCTCACCCTAAATCTAGGATGATCTCATCTTGAGATCCTTAATTACATCTGCAAAGACCCCTTCTTCCTAATAAGGTCACATTCGCAGGTTCTGGGGTTAGAACATGGACATATCTTTTAAGAGCCACCATTCAGGGGCACCTGGGTAGCTCAGTTGGTTAAGTATCTGACTTCTGATTTTGGCTCAGGTCATGATCTCAGCATCATGAGATCAAGCCCCAAGTCAGGCTCCATGCTGGGCCTGCTTAAGATTCTCTCTCTCCCTCTCCCTCTGTCCCTCCCCCCATTCCCTCTCTTTCTCTCTAAAACAAAACAAAACAAACTACAGAACAAAAAAAGAGCCACCATTCAACCCACCATATTCCCCCAGTGCCCCCATCTCTCCCAGCCCTGGAAACCACTAATCTACTTTCTATCTCTATAGCTTTGCCTATTCTGAACATTTCATATAAATGGAATCATACAGTATGTGGCCCTTTGTGATAGGCTTCTTTCACTTGGTATGTTTTCAAAGTGCATCCATATTCTGGTATATATCAGTACTTCATCTCTTTTAATTGTCAAATAATATTCCATTGTGTGGATATACCATATCTTATTTATCCATTCATCCACTGATGGACATATGGGTTGTTTCTATGTTTTGGTTATTCTGAATAATGCTGTTATGAAAATTCATGTCCAACATCTAACTACTTTTGTTATCGGCAAAACTGAGAATCTCACATCTGCCTCCCCCAAATCCCATGGCCATGGTGATTGTGGTAGGCAGCTTCTAAAATGGCTCCCAATGATCCCCATCTCTTGGTATTCATGACCTGTGTAAACCCCTCACCTTGAATATGGGCTGCACTCAGTGGCCTGTGTCTAAGGAATGGGATATGGCAAAGATGTCATTTACAAGATTAGGCTATAAAACTCCGTGACTTCCATCTTGCTCTCACTTTCTTGCTTGCTCACTTTCTCATTGTAACAAGGCAAGCCACCAATTGAGAGTTGTCCTATGTAGAGGTCCACATGACAAAGAACTGAGGGAGGCCCCCAGCCAAGATACAGTGAAGGACTGAGTTCTGCCAACAACCATGAGTGAGCTTGGAAGTGAATCCTTCCCCAGCCAAGACTTCAGATGAGATCCACAGCCCCAGCCAGTAAGCTTGACTGCAGCCTTGTGAGAGTTCTGAGCCTAAGGCCCAGCTGAACTGCACCAGGAATCCTGACCCAGAGGCTATGAGATAATAATACATGTGTGTTATTTGTTTCTATCCACTAAGTTTTAGAGTAATGTGTTACATAGCAAGAGACAATTAATACAGTGAAGACAGAAGAGAAGATAAGTTTGGGAGACTCTGGGCCTCTGAGATGACAGTGGGCCAGGGATGAGGTTATTGGGAATGAGTTCTTGAACCAGAAGAGCTGGTGTTTGGAGGATTGTGGCCGTGGATATCCCAGTCTCAGTCCCATAAAATGATTTGATCTTCTTCTGGATAAAGAAGTGCCGAGCTACCCAGAGTGGAAAACTCAGTTATAATATACCATCCTCCTCCTCCTTCTGAAGCTCCGTAGTTCTGAAGGCATGGAAATAGAGAAGGAGCAGTAGATAGCTCCAGACTGGCTCAGAAGCACCACACAGAGTTGGGTTAAGGAACCAGAGTCTGGGCTTCTTGGACACTGCTCTTTCTAATGCACTAGATTTCCCAAAGGGCAGGGAAAAGATATCATCTAACCCAGTAAGTACCACCAAGGGGGCTAAGGGTGAATACCTGAGGACAAGAAAATATCAAGGTCTACCGAAGGCATCAAACTGTGGAAGATTATATTCCAAGAATGGCTACAACAATATCTCCCTCCTACACAGTCTTCTCATGATGTGACTTTGCCTCTCCCCCATCCAGATGAAGTGTCCCTTTCCCTTGAACCTAAGCAGACCTTAGTGACTCCCTCAATCAGTACAGTATGGCAGGAGTGACACTATGTGACTTCCAAAGCTAGGTCAAAAAAAAGGCAACAGACCTTCCGCTTGGTTACCTGTCTCTTGGGACGCTTACTCTTGGAAACCAGCTGCAATGCTGTGAGGAAGCCCAGGCCACATGGAGAGGTGACATATAGATGTCCTAGCAGACAGCTCCAGCTGAGATCTCAACCAAAAGCCAGCATCACCCACCAGACATGAGAGTGAGGAGGTCTTCAAGATGACTCCAGCCACCTTCTGACTGAAACTGCACGGAAGAAACCGAGTGAGAACTGCCAGGTAACCCCCAAACCATGAGAGATAGCAAGAATAAATAATTATTGCTTATATCACTAAGTTTTAGGTGGTTTGTCACACACCTATGGATAACCTGAACAAGACAAAAATGCTATAATCATGAAGATGATCCCTAGACATAAAGATAGATGATAGACAGACATCCAATGGACATTTATGGTGCCAGACACTAGACCAAGTGATTTGCTAACATTTCTCATCACAATCTTATGAAGTTGGTATTCTTTTTCTTCTAATTAATTAATTAGTTTATTTATTTGAGAGAGAGAAAGAGCACAAGCAGGGAGAAGGGCAAAGGGAGAGGGACAAGCAGACTCCCCACTGAGCTCAGAGCCCAATGCTGGGTTCAATCCCAGGACCCTGAGATCATGACCTGAACTGAAGTCAGACACTTAACCGACTGAGACTCCCAGGTGCCCCTGAAGTTGGTATTCTTATCCTCATTTATAGATACAGAAACTTAGGCTCAGAGAGTTTCAACAACTTGCCTGAGGTCACATGGCTAGTATGGAGCAGGTTCTCCTGACCCCAAGCCCATGCCCAGTGCAAGGCAGGGAGCACAAGTGAGGTAGGGAGGGCAGGGAAGTTGAGGACGAAAAGTGATAGAAGGTTCCAGGCCTTATAAACTCAAGCAGACCTTAACCACTCACCGAACCAGCCTGACCTCTTTTCTGAATGCCTCACTCTAAGATTTTTGTCTGGAGCATACCTTGCCCCTTATTCTCCTCCTGGGGACTGGAGGAGAACCTACTTCTTGACCTAAAAATGAAGAACCTAAGAGAGAAGGCTGCCAAGGATCCTGTTGTGCCATCTTCTGTCCTGGAAAAAAGATGGCCAAAATAGGAAAAGCTATTTGCTGTTGTTGTGATGGTGGTGTTGGCGGTGGTTAAAATTTTATAGACTTTTTTTGTAGGAAAAAGAGGCCTCTGGCCAGAATCATGTCAAGCCCTCTTTTCGAAAGCCAAGTCCAACAAAAGGCGAAGGGTGTGGCATGTAACATGTATAAAACACAGCTAGTTATAGAAGTCCCTCCCAAACTCATCCAAGCAGCCATGAACCCTAGAGCCACTGACACTTGTCTTCTCTCCTCTGTGGCTATTCTAAACCTGGTTCTTGTGGCTCAGGGGCCATTTCTGATCCTAACTGAATACCCCAAGGCAGAAGGAGAGTCTTTGTAAGCTTAACACAAGATCCCCAAGGCTCAGCCCAGTGCCTGGCTTATGTTAGGCCCTTGATACACATTTATGAATAAGCAAACCTTCAGCAAACCACAGTCTTACTGGGGACCACGGATATCTGTGGCTGGATTCCCAAGACCTCACTGGAGCTCTCAGGGAGGCATGGTTGAGGAAGGGAATTGGGCAGCAGGGGCCTCCCCTAGGACAGAGATGGCCTCGCGGTCCTTCTAACCACAGAAGAAACTGTGTCACAATCACATTATTCAAAGACAGAGGGAGGCTGATTGCTGACTAGGCCTTTTGTGTGACCTGGAAGAAGATGTGTTTTGGGAGAACATATCACCATAAAAAGGAGCAGCTCGTGTTTCTGGTGGTTTGCGATGCGCCATTTTAAAACTTTACATGAATTTACTTATGTGGTCCTCACAACAACCCCATGACGCATGTAACACCGTCATCACCGTCATTTTTGGAGGCACATGGAAGCTGCAGAGAGCATCATCAGCTGTCCCCAGTCCCACGGCTGGTTACTGAGGGGTAGAGCTGGGACCAATCCCCAGATGGTCTAGTCCTAACCACGTTCCCCGAGTGCTCCCTGCCGGCCCTGCCCTGCATTCGACACCTTCCCAGAGTTGTGGCATTCACCACCACCACCCCCAGTCCCCTGCGGCAGGTGGACCGTCAGGTTCCTGGCCGGAAGCTAGGGGCACACCCAAAGCACTGATGGAGGAGAGTCAAATGAAAGGACCATTGAGGGCGCCTGGGTGGCTCAGTCGTTAAGCGTCTGCCTTCGGCTCAGGTCATGATCCCAGGGTCCTGGGATCGAGCCCCACATCGGGCTCCCTGCTCGCAGGAAGCCTGCTTCTCACTCTCCCACTCCCCCTGCTTGTGTTCCTGCTCTCACTATCTCCCTGTCAAATAAATAAATAAAATCTTTAAAAAAAAAAAGAAAGAAAGAAAGAAAGGACCATTGACAAAGGAGGAGCAAGGCCCAGGGAATGGGGGTGGGGGGGCCACCCGGGACCCAGCAAGGGAAGAAAGCCATTGCACACCCAGGGCTAAGGACACAAGGGAGAACTTGGAGGCAGAGGTGACCACGGACAGCCACTGCCAAGCCACTCCCTGGCAGGAAGAACCGGGGAGCCAAAGTCCTACCTGCTCTGGCCCACCCTTGGAGCTCCTGGTGACGCCACACTCTAGTAAACCAGAGGCAGGCCTCCCAGGCCAGGCACAGAACAATGGGGAAAAAAGGTGGGGAGAGGTCTGGAGGGCAAACAGAAAGAAGGCTGCCGGCACCAGAGAGCTTAAGTTGAACCAGGGGACATTCGGCCACTTGCCCAAGGTCACAAGCCCAGAAGGTGCAGGCGGCCCAGCCAGATTGACTTGACTCCAGAATTCTTTCCACGGCTGCCTGTGTGGCCTGAGTCACAGCAAGGAAGGTTTCGGTGTGTGCACATTGGTGTAAATGATCATCAACAAGGCTGCCAGCAGCCTCTGCAGTGTTTTTATAATGGGCTTTTAATTCGCTCCCCCCATCACCCCGCTGAGCTGTTTATCTAATTCTTGTTAGACTGCTGCTGAAAAGAAGAAACAGGAGGCAGCCCCTCTGGTCTGCTTACCTCTGGGGGCCATTGGCACTCTCTGGGCCAAACCTCTTCCTCAGGTACCCCAGCAGCTCTGCAAATGCGGCCAAGCTCCCTGCAGTTGGAGAGGAGAGAAGGCACCAAATGCACCTGCAGATCGGGGAAGAGAGCCGGTCACAGCCTCGACACGTGGCCCGCAGGCCTGGGAGGTGGTTGTCTCCCCTGAGCAGGGCTTTGGAATCCACTAGAACCTGATTCCCTGTCATTCCCCTTGGCCAGAGACACCACTGCTGTCCCCCGATTATCAGGCCAAAAGCCTGAATGTTCACTCCCGAGTCCTGTGTCCCTGACCTCCCCCACCCAATCTTCAGCAAGTCCTGGAGACGCCAACCCATCCTCCCCAAGGAACCAGTCCCATCTCAGGACCTGCCAGGGAGTTCTCCTCTTCCTCTGACTATTTATAAGTGGAATTCCCTTTACACAATGGAAGCGCTCCCGCAAATTTGTGCTTAAACTGCATTTTTGTAAATTGAATCCCAGCACGCCATTGGCTCACTGAAGCTCTTTCTGCGATTCCCTCCCCAGTGAATCCATTTTAACCCTAGCTCGACCGCTAGAAAAGAGTCTGGATTTTCCCAAAAGGCATTTAGTACCAATCCACTCACGTTTATGATGTGGGCTGTCCTGTGGGGTTTCTTTAACCTGTGTTCTATGTGTTGAGCACCTGGGAGCAGTTCCCAGCGGTACCCCCTGGGAGGCTTCCTTTTGGGGCTGATAAGGAAAATGTCCTGGCTGCTCTTGGTTCCATTCCCCACCTACCCCTGCTGCCATTCCACTAAAGCCGTTCTTCCTCCTCCCCTCTGTTCTGCACCTTGGAAGGGCCACCTCTACAGGCTGATCGACTGGGCCGTCTTGTCCTTGGCTTCTAGGAGTGTTTGGCCCAATTGAAGGCATTGGCACAAGGCTGAAGGCAGGAGGAGAGAGAGGATGGGGGGTTTTTCTACCCCTGCTACTGTTCTGGAGCACCACCCCTTCTCCACGAATCCAAGCTCTGTAGGCTCCGGTAAAAACACCCCTTTCCCTCACCCCCTTGGACCTCCAGGTGGTAAAGCCTCCCCACTGGTGCTGGTCCCCGGATCCTACATCTTCGGGTTCGTTCCCTTAGCTCTGCTCACACGTACGGACGGACGGCCTCTTCATTAGACTGTCTTGTCTGGAACCCCTAGCTGGTGCCATCTCTTTCCTGCTGAGACCCTACCTGGTGTGATGACAGTCACGGTGATGATGTTGCCACACTCCAAAAGTCAAAACCTGACTCCCAGCGCCCCTGGTAACTCATTTTTAGCCCATGGGTAGGTGGGGAGGAAAACCAGTGCCTCCCTGGTCAAGCAGAGACACCAAGGCAAGTGGTCAGTTTGGGCACTAGTGACATTTTTGGGCCAGATCATTCTTTGTTGTTGGGGGAGAGGGGCTACCCTGTATGTTCTAGGAAGTTTAGCAGCATCCGTGACCTCCACCCACTAAAGGCCAGTAGCATCTTCTTCCATCGTGACAATCAAAAACATCTCCAGACATTGCCAAATGTCCCTTGCGGGGGGGGGTGCAAAATCATCCCAGTTAAGAACAACTGCCCTCCAGGAGGATGAAGCAGAGGGCGAACTGGGCTGGTTTGCTTCTTAGAAGGGGAAGGATAGAGCAGGCAGCTCAGGATGCCCTGGAGGCTCTTCCGCGAACTCAAGAAAGGGATCCTCATCAGGGTTGCATGGAGGCTCCCAAACTTGCCCCTCCAGCCCGGACAACCGGCTGGAGCCCAGGCTTTGTGACCCCCACTCCTCAAGTGCAGCCCTGATGCCTGAGCAGAAGGACCTGAAATGACCAGCCCCTCTTGTGCCCCCTCCCGGCTGTCCCCCACACCCCCCTCCTTCCCTCCCCTTACCCCCCTTGAAATGATTTTGGGAGGGAGTTGGCAGCAGGGGAGTACAGCTGCCGCTAAGTTATCCAAACGATTTATCTTAAGATTCATGCAGAATTCATTGTGTGGGGACCAGGGTGGGTTGCGCTTTAATATTCATGCAGATTTAGAAGAAATGTTAATCATGGGTTTGGGTAATTTGCACTTCTGCTTAATTCTCCTCCCGCCAGGCGTTGGCGGGCCCCCTAGCCCTCTCCTCCTCTCCAGCCCCCTGGGCTTCCTCCAGCCCACCGGCAGCTGGGGCTGGGCTCAGAGGCGGGATGGGGGCTGACCACCGTCTCCCCTGTGGAGCCGACCCGCGGCCCCTCAGAGCAGCAGGGGGAGGTTGGGTGGGCAGCGCTGGGGAAGAGCTGCAAGAGCTTCTGGGCCATCTTGATGGGAAATAGATAACCTGCTATAGCAGCCAGATATGTGCAAATTAGCATTGATTATTCTCAAATTAACAGCTTGGGCATTTCAAACCTAAAACAAGGCCTCAGCTCTGCTCTGATCTCCTCCTCCCTCACTCCCTCCCTCCTAATCCCCTCTCCCTGTGGCTTCCCCTGCCCCACAGTGTCCACTCTCTAGGCACCCCCCACCTCACCTCCCATCCCACCCCTGCACAAGTAAGAGGCAGGCTCCCAGGGAAGGGGCCCCAGGGGTCTCCACCCAGATCTCAACATCGCACTCTTG
The DNA here is from genome assembly GCF_029215605.1 of Mirounga angustirostris. NCBI lineage: Eukaryota > Metazoa > Chordata > Mammalia > Carnivora > Phocidae > Mirounga > Mirounga angustirostris. The sequence continues at coordinate 38,007,549 of NW_026991725.1, forward strand.
CCCCTTACTTTCCTCCACCCGTGGAGAAGAGATCCTTCTGGAAAATGTCCATGGTTCTGACTGTTCCCATCCTAGTCTGAGCCCTGCATATATGGGGAAGTGGGCTTTAGGAATTAAGGCCAAGCCGCATGAGAGGGTCTCTGCCATCTCTCACACGCTCCCAGATGAGGTAGACAGCTTTAGAGGATCACAGGGGCGCTATTGGGGGATAAGGGGGTCCGAGGATCCTCTAGAAGAACATCTAGAAAAGCCCTGAATCCCCCAGCAGAGGGTCCAGGAATCATCAGGGAGCTGCTGTCTGGGCTTTTCCTCTCCCTTTTACAGATAGGAAAAGGAAAGTCCAGAGAAAGATAGCAACTAGCCCAAGGTCACACAGCTTGCTGTGGACAGAAGGGAAGTTTGAGTCCAAGTTTGCCTGAGGCCCCACCGGATGGCTGTAGCATCAGGCTCCAAGCAGCAAGTCGATGCCACTCCTTTTTCCTCCTTTAGAGGGTCTAAAGGGGAACCATGTACATAGGGACTTGGTTACACGGGGGGAAGGACAACTGAGAAGCCAGACAGGGGATGGTGAGGGGACTCAGGACGCAGCTGCTGCCACCCCAGGTGGGAGCGACAGGAGGAGCGGGGTCCCTCATGGAGCTGGTGGTGGGCCTATCTCAAGAGAACAGGACAACAAGCCAGCACAGCAGTGCTGGAGAGTGGGAGAAGAAATACCCCCATCTCCTCCTTCCTGGCCTCAGCTCTCCCTGCCCGGGCCTCACTGGCGGCCTGAGTCTGTGCAGGCTGCTCTCACAAAAATCCCGGAGACTGAGGACTTAAACCACAGACATCTCGTTCTCACAGTCCTGGAAGCTGGACGCCAAGATCAAGATGTCTGGTGGAGGCCCATGTCCCGGTTCCTAGACGGCCGTCTCCTCTCCGTCCTCACCTGGTGGAACAGGTGAGGGGCAAACTGGGGTCTCTGTAAGGGAGCGAATCCCATTCATGAAGGCCATACCCTCATGGCCTGACCACCTCCCGAAGGCCCCATCTCCAAATACCATCACACTGGGGGTTAGTTTTCAACATAGGAATCTGGGTGGACACAAACATTCAGCCTATAGCATTGGCTAAAACCAACCAGGAGCCGGCTGCCATGATCAGCCCCCTGTGATGCTGAGCCGAGCGGGAGGAGCATGAAGATGGACCTGGGAGCAGCAAACAGGTAAACTAGCAGTAAAAGGGCTTTCACCCCAGACACTGCCCCTCCCTCCCTTCGGCCTCAGTGGGGGCTGGCGGGGCGATAGAGAGGAAGGTGCAGGAGGGCATCGGAGGACTGTCCCAGGCACCAGAGACAATGAAGACAGCAGAGCTGGGTTGGACAGAAGGAAGACCCAGCAGCTGGTGTCACCTGTCACTGGCTGTCAGCTTCCCCTACCACCACACAGCTGCCTCTGTCTGTGCCCAGAATAATAATCAGGGAGCTGCAGACGCCAGAGGACAAGGGCCCAGAGACATGGCAGTGGTCCCAAAGACCACCCTCTCACCCTACCTCTCCCTTGTCTGTTAAGCCTGAGAGTCCCAAACCCCTGACACCCACCACCCTTACAACACACTCACACTCACGCTCACACACACATTCACACACCGGGGTGTCCCAGAATTCTGGTGCCCGGGTGCCAGGCTGCCCCAGAATGCCAGCTAAAGCACAGAGTGAACGATATGCCCATTGGGGGAGCATCTTAGAGCCACCCCAGCCGCCCCCGTGTCTAGCGGAGGAGGCCTTAGAGCACCAAGCAAGCACAGAAGACCTTCTTTCCAAACAGAGTCCCTTGAAAGCAAGGTGCGAGGCAAGGGTGGCTTCACCCGTCCCAGGTAAAGCATATAAACTGTGACGCTCCCTAAGTCATCTGGAATAGATGTCCCAAGGAGCCCCTCAGCACAGGGCCTGGTACATGGTGGGCATTTAGGAAAACATTCTTGTCTGCCTAACATGCTGCTCCATCTTAGGGCTCTTTCGGGGAACCCATCATGTGCTACATGTGATTCTGGGGGACTTCGCACATGGTAGCCCGAGTGACCCCTCCTCCTGGTTACAGGTGTGATCATGTGACATCACACATGTGGTAACGCAGTTGAGCTGTGGTTCACCCCTCTGTGGTCAGAGTGATTGGTTCAGAGATGGTCACATGGTTCAAGCCAGCCAATCACAGTCTTGCTTGAGACAAGTCTATTGATTCTGTTAGAGTGGATCCAGTCAAGCCTCCCCCTCACCACAAAAAAGCCCCTCCCTGGGGCCAGAGGAAGAAGCCCAGGACACCAAGCCTAGGGGAGAGCATGCTTCAGAGGTGAAGAATAGTGCAAAAAGCGGGGTGCTATATTCGAAAGTGGCTCTTACCCTGGCCGTTCGGGACAACCTCCTGCAAAGCAGACCTCACTGTCTCCATGCCACTCCCCGGAGGCCAGGACACAGCCCTGACACCCAGTTCAAGCCCTCTGCTGCCCTCACCCCATAGCCACCTTCCTGAAGAATATGCAAGCAGGAGAGGGCCTTGCACGGACCCACAGATGCTGGACTATCACATGCTGGGAAGAGAATCCTAGCCAGCAGGTCAGCAGGTCCAGCAGGTCTCTGGAATGTTCTCTAAGTAGCCCAGGTTACAGACAAAGAAACTAAGGCCTAGCAAGGGAATTGAGTCAAGCAAGCCTCCCAGGGGAATCAGCAGTGGAGTCCAGCTGTCCTGGCTCCTAAGCCAGTATCTCTCGTCCACATCTCCCTCCTCCCCATGCCATCTTGAATGGTGCTTTAGGACTCTTGGCATGGCCTGGCTCACTGGTGGCTGCAGAGCAAGGTCGTGGGTGTCAGGGGCCAGTGGCCTCTCCATCCATCCCGCCACCACCTTTCTGCCCAGGGCTGTGAGGTTCTGAGCCCAAGTAATCTATGCCCTGAGCTTCCGAAGGCCAAGAAGCTGCTCAATCTCCATCCCCAAGAGTGCGGACTAACACGGATTTGGGTTAATCGGGGAGGAAGAGAGCAGAGGAGCTAAGGCAAGTTCAAGGGGGATTGGCTGGAGAGACAGAGAACACTCTGTGTCAAAGCTGGCTTCGGGCTCATACATAAACCCCTTCCTCTCCTCGGAGGGAAAACACACAAGCTGCCTTCAACCATGGCTTTAAATGGGACGTGTCCAGGCTTGTCAATGTTCTCTTCCCAGATGGCCCCTCGATTCCATCGTCTCTGAGCTGGCAGCAAAGGGGCTTGAACTGGGAGCTTGCCTGGAAATGAGAAGGCTGGCCCTCGCAATTGCTCTGAGAGAGATGGTGTCGTTCAGAGGACAGGTGGGAGAGACCGGCTTAGCTTCTGGGTTCAGACTGCCTCAGACTGTGGCTCTGCCACTTGCAGGCTGGATGAGCCTGAGCCAATCACTTTATGTCTCTGAGCTCCAATTTCTTCCCCTGTAAAATGGCAAAATAGCATTACCTTCTGCATTCCTTTTCTGTTGCTGCTGTAACAAATTATCACAAATGCAGTGGCTTAAAACAGCACAAATTTAGGGACTTACACTTCCATGGGCTAGAAGTCCAACATCAGTCTCACTGGGCTAAAATCAAAATGTCAGCAGGGCTGTGTTCCTCCTGGAGGCTCTAAGGAAGAAGGCTTTTCCTCGCTTTTCCAGCCTCTGGAGGCCATGCTCGTCCCTTGGCTCGGGGTCCTTTTGCTCCATCTTCAAAGCCAATGACATAGAATGTCTGATCATTCCTTTGCTATCACATCTCCTTCTCCAACCGCCCTCTTCCACTTTGAAGGACAATTGTGATGACCCTGGGCCTGCCCAAGGAATCCGGGATAAGCTCCCCATCTCAAAATCCTTAACTTCATCGTATCTGCAAAGTCCCTTAAGCCATGGAGGGTGACATCTTCACAGGTTCCAGGGATTGGGGTGTGGGCATCCTTGTGGCATGGCCTCATCTTGCAATATCTTAAAAGGGCAGCTCTGTCCTCCTGGTGAGAAGCCAGGCTCATCCCCGAGCTGGCGGTGTCCAGGCTCGTATGACAAGCCGCCGGCCGGTTCTCCCTCGGCACGATGCCTGCCCCGGGCACAACACTCCAGATGCTGCTGGGCGTTTTACTTCTACCCAGACAGTTGCCTCTTCCGGCCGTGATACCGATGTTTGCACAGATGTTCACACGCCGTCATGCATGCGTGCACATACATGATCTGCTGCTCGGGCTCAGTGAAATGCGCGCACGCACACATGCACACGGGCATATCCACACCTCCACCAGACCCCTGCTCATCCACCCGTGAGCAGCCCTTCGTGTCCCTGAGCAGCCCCAGCTGCCTCCATGCCCCGGGGTGACAGTCAGGGGGTCAGGGGACGCCCACAGCTTACTCTCCACAGCCACCCCCTGCAGTCCTGTCCTGAGAGTCACCACCTCCCCGCCTCCTGCTCCCAGAGCGCCAGCCCCATTGATTGGCCTTGCAGCTCAGCAGCCGGAGATGTGCCCCAGCTGGAGGAAAACACTTGTAATTTATGGAGTGTCTGATTTTTTAATCAGTTTTTTGTTCCTGTGCTGTAATTGTCCTAATTAGATATACATATTTTGATGAAGGTTTTTTGAAAATAAAAATTGTAATCGAATCTTGCTTGACATTCTTTACACCCACTCGCTCTGATCCGAACTTCCACTGCAGTGGGATCTAGAAATGATGCATACGGTTTAGGTATTGGCACACTCCTCCTCTGGGCCACCGCAGGCTGGAAGGGAGGCTGCCAGGGGTCAGGGCAGTTTCCTTTTGCCCCGGGGGGCCTTCAAGTGCCCCATCAGGGTGGGCAAGCCTTCCCCCTGTGGGCTCAGCAGCGGGACTTCCAAGGCCTCCCTGGGATTGGGGAGGGCCCAGGAGCCTCAGGCACCCGTGTGCCCTCTCTCTGCCTGCACTTCTGCTCCCTGGGGCCCCTCCACCCCCATAAAGTGAGGCCACCCCACTAGCCTCAAGGTCAAAGACAGACTCTTGCCATCCCCCATTTCTACGAATAATCACAGTTCCTCCCGCTTATGTATCTACCGTGTGCCGGGCACGGTGCTCTGTATGCGCTACCCCAGTCCGCATGACAGCCCTCAGAGGGGATTGTACAGAGGAAGAAATCAAGACTTGGGGAAGGTAGCTGGCTCGCTCAAGGTCACACGGCAGTAAGAGGAAGTGTTGCCATCCCGAGTTCTCAATCTTAGCCAAATCGCTGAGAGGCCACAGCTGCCTTCTGCGGGGCTGCGGCTCCTGGGGGGCTCTTCTGGGTGGGGGGCCCACACCGCTCATCTCGCTTCTGCGCCCCAGCACCTGGAGCAGCGTGCACTCCCAGACCACGTGCACTCTCCCTGGAGCCCGTCTTCCTGAGTCTCCCTAGGACCTGGAGCCCAGGGCCAGGTGGGTCGCCAAGATGTCAGCTCTCACACTGGCTGGGAGGCTGTGGACATGGACTGACTCCTGGGGTGCTAGACTCCAGAGAGCTCCCCCGCCACGGCAAAACAACCAGATTGGAGGATTCAAGCTAGACACTGTGCTGGCTCTTTAGCTGTTGCCCCTCAGCTCCAAACCCACGGGTCAGTCTGGGCTGTGAAGCGCTGGGCTGGGACCCCATTTCTGCTTTGCCAGGGGTGGCGCCCGGCTAGCTGCCGCCGGCAGGGGGCACTCGAGGGACCCTCAGACAGGAGGGAGAGGCTCTGTTTTTTCCTCTTTGCTCCTTGCTCCTCTCAAGGTCACCCTGGCAGTGGAGCTGGCTGGGGTCGCTGGCAGGTTCCAGTTTGCATGCAGTCCTCTCTCTCTGCACCTCCTGAGCCAGCCTCTGGTGTGTGTTCTCTCCGGGATCCAGCACTAACCAGCCAGCGCCTGTCCCCACCCCTCAGAGCTCTGAGTCCCCACTCCAGGGGGGCTCACCTCCAAGCTCCTACATTCTAATGACCCCAATCTCTTGCCTCATCCCCCCAGCACAAAGGGTGGTGCCTGCTCCCTGTAGCTGCTACCCCAGCCAGCTCTCGGTGTCACAGAGACACTGCGTTCTCCCCCGTACTCGCTTTACCCAGTCCTTCCAGTAAAATGTCTCCGCTGAAGTGATGGGTGTGGTTTCTGATTTTTGACTAAGCCACAGCCCACGTGGTGTCCAACTTTAAACTGGGAAAGGTGCACGGAGAGCTGTGATGTGCACACCCGCGCTGTGGGGTTTGGAGCCTGGGGACCCGCAGAGCACGGTGAGAAAGCCCAGCACGGAGCTGTGCGCCCCCGTCTGCTCCCCCAGATCACGCTGCGTTTGTGCCTGGCTGGAAGGATGGAGGAGCGCGTGAATGAACAGGCAGACGAATCCATGTAGGACAGAAGAGTGGTCAGCCACGGGGCAGACGGGGCAGTCCATTCCAGACCCCGGCACAGCGCCGCCCCCCCCATGACCAGTTCTTATGGAGCTTAGTACAGTAATCAGAGTAATTAATGTTAGCAGTCGGCTCCAAAATCTTAGTGGTTTAACACAAATAAAGGCGTATTTTACAGTCACACAGAATTAAATGTGGATGCTGCTGATCAATTAGCACTTTTGAGAGACTCTCCTCCAGGGGGTGACTCGGGGACCTAGGTCCCTTCCATCTTGAGGCTCAGCTGTCCCTAGGACATCCTGGAGCTCCTCTGTTGGATTCTTTGCATCCAGCTAACAGAGGAAACAAGAAAGCATGGAAATCTTACACGCAGTGCTTCACCAGCCACTTTGGCCCAGAAGTGACAGGCAGCACTTCCATTCATATTCCATTGATGAGAACAAGCGGTGTGGTACCACATAGACGCAAGAGGGCCTGGGAAGCGTGGTGCCTGGCCAGTCAGCTATTTTCTAGGAAGGGTTCCACACCATGGTGGCACACATTTTTATTGGTCAGCTAGCCATTTTTGCCGCCCCGAGTCACGGTGTTGAGTTTATGCTGTGATATCAGAAACATGCTAGACATAGACCCTGCTTTTGAGGGACACAAACTAGAGAAAGTAGACAGACACAAAGCAATGAAACGTGACGAGACAAGATTCGTGCTAGTGAAACGAGAGACCAGTCCAAAACAGATGGGACCCACCGATGTCTGCAGGACGAATCAAGGTTCATGAATGATTGGACTAGCATTTGTAGTTGCCCCGACATCCTTTCCTATTTTCATCTCAGTAGGTGATCATAACAAGGTCCCTAAAAGATCCTTTTATTTCTAGAAGAATGCCGCCTCCACCTGAAAGTTGCAGTAGACCTTTCTTTTCCTAAGAAAACCCTACGAGGCTCTCCTGCAGGTCGGCCGTGGTGGACGTGTGGCCAGCAAACCCTTCCTGAGAACTCTCTCTCCCTCACCTGGTGTCCCGAGCCTTCTCCAGCATAGGGCAGGGATAGGGCCACAATCCAATCATCATAGACCATCTCTGGCCAACAGTGATCACTGAAAGGAGACCCAAGTCAGACCAATAAAAGTCCTTTTCCAGAATTAATTTAAAGATACTGGCAGGGTTGTGAGGGGGAGCCAGAATACCTTTTCCCACTGAGGTTGGTGAGCTGGGAGAATATGAATTTGGACTACTTGTGGCCACGCTCATCAATACAGAAAGATCCTTTCTGAGAATGAAGCCAAGCAGAAGATGAGAGGCAGAAAGACTGAGAGCTTTGAGTCCTCAATCTCGTTCCCAAAGATGAGGCTTCTGCTGTCCCAGAATCCCTTGCAGCTCCTGGACCAATACATCCCCTGTTTGCATTGGCTGGTTATGCTGGGTTTCTATGTCTTGCAAACAGATGAGTCCTGCGGAATACACCAGCTTCACAGCACCACACCCACCCCATCCCACCTACACACCTCTATTTTCCTACAGAAAAATGGCTTGTCAACAGAATTGGCTGTGTACCTCTTCCTAAAAATTATTTCCGAGCCAAATCCCAGACTTACTGATCCAGAATCTCAGGGGATGGGCCCAGGAATCTGCTGGTGGTTCTGATGCACACACAGTGTGGACCCTGCAGCATGGGACCACCGTGTCCCCTTGGCTGGTTCCTGGGGTCAAGCCCCTCTGGAGAATTTCGCTCTGACTGGGTATGAGACTCCAGGAGGGGCATGGAGGGCATGAAAACCAGGTCGGCGAGGGCTCTGAAGCTGTTCCCCCTTTGATGTGCTTCTCAGAGATCAGGGTGTTTGACCAGAGACAGAAAGAATCCACGAGGGACATGGTAACTGTCTTCCATGGTGTGAAAGCTGTCATGTGGAAGAAGAACAGATTGACTTTGCAGTGCTCCAGAGGGCAGGCCTTCAACCAAGGGCATCTTGGTGCCAGATTTTAGCTAAACAAAGGAAAGAACTTTCCAGCAATTAGAGCTGCCCCGCCGTGGAAGGGCCTCCCCAAAAGGTAGTGAGCTGCCCATCTCGTCAGCATGCATGCATCAGTAACTTACCATATGTCATTTGCTGTGGCCAAGCTTCTTAAGTTGGGCAGAAGGTTGGATGAGCTGTCCTCTCCTTGCCAGGATTGTATAATTCGAGAAAGTGGTCTGGGGACAGAAGAGGCCATGTGTACAGGAGGGGCTGAGTGGCCAGAAGGGGAGAGATGAGCACACAGTTGCTGGGGAGACTGGTGTGAGAAACCAAACTCATGATGGACCAGAGAGGGGCTGCCGAGTAACCAGTTCATTCCCCAGCGTGGGCTCTCACCAAAGGCAGGGGATTTTCTACTTTACGTACCGTGGTTTTATTTTACTATATTGCCATGACCGTGAATTACTTTTATAAAGGTAAAAAAAAATCCCAGATAGTTCCGTGTTGAAAAAGTAATAAAAATAGTAAACTGGCTGACACCTACTAGGCACAAATGTAGGGAGTGAGAAGAGGTGGGTGCTGTGGATGAAGGGGGCTTTCACACCAGGAGAAGCAGAGTCCAGAATGCCACACTCCTCCTGTCTCTCTCTCGGTCCTGCCCCCTTGACCCTAAATGTCAGAGTGACCAAGATAACTTGAGTCATGTCTTCACCCAGGGCTTCTCAAGCGCAGTCATGCCCGGGCATCTAGAAACTTCTCTCTGCATATGCTACTTTTTTTCTGTAGCAGGGAGAAAGGCAAGGGCCGTGTGCCATATCAGCAAGTAACATAGGAAAGGGGAGAGGAGCAGAGATGCTGGAAAAACAGACATTTGACTCTAATCAGAAGGAGGAGAGAAGGACAATACCAGGAATGTATAACGCAGCCCCGGCTGCTCAAGAGAATGCAGACACGTGGGAGGGCTGGGACACGGCCTGCGAAGGCCAATATATCACTCAGAACTCTCTAGTCTGCGAGTGACAGAGACTGAACTCAACTAGCTCTCGCCCTAGGCAAGGGGGTTTTATCAGCTCTTGTGGCTGGGAGGATTCTGGAATAGCTCACGGAATGAGAGGAGAGACGGCGGGAACCAGGACTTCGGGACCCATAGGCTGGCCCTGTCTGCACCTTTGTCTTCATCCCCGCCCGGCTTGTCTCCTCGCCCAGCCTCCACACCTGCCGATTTGCACCTTTGCTCGTCTTGGTCACAGACAGGTGGTGAGGAGGGCCACGAGACACCCCCCATCCGCAGCTCCCCCTACAGCATCTGAGCAACAGACGGACTGACTCCAAGGAAGGACGTTGGCCCTGCTCTCCTGCCTTCTTTGGCAGAGGGGATGGGGTCCTGTGATTGGTCAGCGTGAGTGGGGCTCAGCGGGATTCTTGATGTTAGAGCAGGAGGTCTCAAGATCCGGCCCAGATCATAGTCATCAAACTGCCTCCAGCACCAGCCTTTCTGGAAGCACCCCAGGTTCCATGGGGGCAGGGGGCGGGGGACAGGGGAGCCATCTGAATGGAGACTTCTCCTGGGAAGGACTCAGAGCGGTCACTCCAGTCCCCTGCAGACTGGATCACCTTATCCTGACCCTCCCCTATGTCCAAGCTCCGGAGGGAATTTCCGTTCCCAGGGAAGGAAAGAAGGGGAGAGAGAACCCACACCAGCGGTAGGAGCAGCATCCGGTGGCGAGCAAGAACAGGCTGGTGTCTGCACCACACCGGCGGCCTCCAGATCCCGGGGCTGCCGCAGGAGGCCACCTCCTTTTCTAAATCACCTCTCCGGGAAGCCCCCTGCAAACCCTGGTCCTCAGCCCCAGCCCCGCGGGACACCCTCCTCTGCCCCTTGTTCCCTGGCTGCGTTCGAGGTCACTGCCTGCCCAGCGAGACCCAGATCCTCCAGGGCACAGACTGTGTGCGGTGGATGTTGCAGCCCAGGACCGCCTCGGTGGCAGCACATCGGGATCTCAGGACAACGAGCTTGGATCGCACTGTAGAGGCCAATTAAGGGAACTGTTCCCCCGTCTCCCCCACCCCGGGAACATGTCAGCTCTTGGTTTCCATCCAAAACATCCACTCCTCCCCGAGGCCACCACTTTTCTGTTAGTTGATATTTATGGGTAATAAGGCAAGCACATCAAAACCCGAGGTGCAATGCCTCTTAAAATAAATACTCTCTCCTACAAGTCAATCCGTCCAGGCAGCCGGGGCTCTGCTGGCAAGTGCCGGCAGGGCTGTGGGCGGGGGAGGGAGGGGTGCCCACGGCTTCCCGGGACACTGAGGGTTGGGGGCAGGGGCGGGAGAGCCGTCAGAAGTGGAAATGGACTCCAACCGCAGCCCCGGCCAAAGCAGGTCATTTGCAAGGCTGGCTCCGGGGCAGCAGAGATGACTGAGCAGTGCAGATGCTTCTCCAGCCAAGTGGGCTGGGGGACGAGTCAAGGTCACTGGAAATCAGCAAAGCCTCCTGCTGAGATGGTGCTGGGAGATGGGAGGAGCCTTGCTGCACAGGGGCCCCCAGGACATAGTCTAGGGCTCTCCTGGCTACCCCAGCCAGGGCTCATTAGGTCATCAGGCCCAGCCCCCTGTCTCTTAGCAGACCACCTCACTAAACCCATCCTCCACGTCTCCAGAGGATGCCCCACGCTGCATCAGCTTCCCACCCTTGGAGCATCTGCTACCTGGACACACATCCCATTGGCTGCCTCCCGTTCGGGCTGGGACAGCTGGGGGCCAGGGCCTGGGTCTTCGTCTCTTTTCCGAAGACGAGGTTCTTGGCTAAGCCAGTAGCAGGAGAGTCCCCGACTCAGTCACAGGCTGCGCTGGGGGTCCCCTCTGCTTCTTCAGGACACCCGAAGGCAGGAAGGCCAGGGTTCCTCAGTTTCCTTTATTCTAGCCAGGTAGCAGCTCAAATGTGTTGAGCTGGTAAGACCTCCTCTGTCCCCAAGCTTCGTGCTACTAAGATGGCCTGGAAGCCACTCCTCTCCTCCCCCAGAGAGTGGACTCATCCGCGCAGGAAAGAACTAACCAGTATTCCAGCCTGTCTGGGAATAGGTGTTCAGTGAGAAGTGTGGAGCTCATGAATGAATGAATAAACACACAGTCCTTAAGGAGAACGCTCTTCTTGCTCATCTCCTTTATTTTCTTCTTTCCCTCCCCACCTAAAGTTTAGATCTCCTCTCTTTGGCCCACCTGCTCAGGTGCTGCGTTCTACCTGTTCATTAAACTCCCCTCTCCAGAGCAGGCCCCCGCTGTTCTGGAGAACGTGCTCCAGAACTCCTTCTTCTTTTCCACAAATCCAATCTGGGGGGTAGCTGAGATGAAGATTGGTGGAGAGAACTGCTAATCTTCCTCTACCTCTCCTGGAACTCCCCACCAGCACCCCAAGCTGGACAGAAGAGAGCCTCTGGCCTGCCTTGCAATCTCCCACTGTCATCTGTGGGGGCCCCAGGACTGCCCCCCATCCAGGACCCCAGACTCCTGCACTGAGGGTCTCCACCCCCACCTCCGCCAACCTCGCTGAAGCTAAGACCCGGCTGCAATGGGAGGCATGATAGAAGAGGAAAGACCCTTCCCCAAATTGTCACACCCAGCCCCAGCCCCAGGTACAGTGCTGAAGCTGGAGAACTTTGCCCTTGGCCCCTCTTGGCCAAACCTCCCTTGCAGGGGAGGCAAGAGGAACACGAAAAGAAGGGACCCTCCTCTCCCCAAAAACCCCATGCTGAATTTGGTGTCCCAGAACTGCCTCCCATTCTCCAGACCTCTCTCCCTGCTACCGCCCTCCCTCCCACTTGGAAACCTGCTCCAGGTTCACCCTGGAAAGGAGCCGATGAGTAAGTCACACTTACTACCAATAACCTGATACTTGCCCCCCAGAAGAGGGCGCAGATGCTTTCGATCCTGGAAAGGTCAATGGCTTCCAACGCCATGCCAAGTTTGGCTGGTCCTGGCTGCTGGAGCGCTGTAGAGACAAGCCACCTCTGGGCTCAGTGAGAAGGAGCGCTCTGATTGATTAGTGATGTCTGCCACGGACCTGGCAATGCGAAAGTGATAGCAGGTTGGCTCGGGATTTGACACTCTGCAAAGAACTTTAGCGGAATTTCAGAAGCATGGGAAGTGGGCCCTTGTGGGTGCTGCTCTAATTACACCCATGGAGTAAACAAAGCCTGGCTTAGACAATTCTGGCTGCTTCTGCTACTTCTCCCACTCTCCACCCAGTCGGCTCAACTGAAATGAGAAAAGGATGCATTGCAGTAGCCTACAGGAGCATGCCCGAAAGATGGACGACCCTGGGCCAGGCGAAGCTGAGTTCTCTCTGGGCCGGAAAAGTGGGCATGGGGGAGCGGCCATGGAGGAAAGCAGCATGACTACTCCAGTCTCCTTCAAGGTGAACCAGGAACCACGGTTCTCAGATGTGACCATGCGCTGCAATCACAGGCGAGCTTTTAAAAAACACAGATGCCTCAGCCCCACCCCCCAGAGATGCTGGGTTAATTGGCCTAGGGCACAGCCTGGGTTTAGGGATGTTTTAAAAGCTCCCCAGGAGATTTAATACACAGTCAAGATCAAGGCCACTGCGCTGAAAAGAACCTGGGCCAGTGCTTCTCAAACTGCAATACACATTCAGATCACCTGGGGTTTGTTAAAATGCAAACCTTGATTACACCTGGGGTGGGGCCCAAACGGCAGCATCTCTAAGAAGCTCTCAGGTGATGCTGAAGATGCTGGTCCCAGGACCACACTTTGAGTAGCAAGGATTTAGGCCAGTGGTTCCCAAAGTGCGGTCCCCGGGACCACAGCATCAATATCACCTGGGAATTTGTTAGAGATGCAACTTCTGGGTCCTATCCCAGACCTCCTGAATCAGAAACTCTGGGAGTGGGGCCCGGGACACGCTTGAGTATAGGAACCAGTGATCACTGATAAGGGCCAGTCCCCAGGCTCCAGGACGTACCTATCCCCTGGTCTGCAGGATTCCTGCAGAAGAGCCTGCTGGGACGCAGCTCCCCTCCTGGTCCAGGCAGGTGAGTGTGTGAGGGTGAGCACAAGCGTGGAGGAATTAATGAGTCTATATGTCAACTTCTGGCAGGGAATAAATGCACACAATAAAGGCACAAATGTCTAGTTTTCAGGCCCCAAGGGAGAAGGAGGGGGCGGGGGAACAAGTGAAACACACCAGAAAAGCAGAAATGAGTTTCAATTCCAAACTAAAAGTACACATATTTATCATTATCTAGAAGGAGATTGGGAGAAGGCCATTAGCAAGTATTTTCTGGCAGGTGCTGTTTTCAATAGCATGAGCAGTGAGCCAGAAGGGTTGCTGTCCTACCTTTCCTCTTGCTGCAATAAGTCCGCTGCACAGAAGGCCCTGCTCCACTTCCTTCCACCAGAAATGATCTCCCATTATCTGGCGACCAGTGGGGAGGGCATCGGGGCTCAGGAGGTGCCAGCTTCCTGGGGGCAAGGGTCATCACCACTTCCCAAGAGAATAACAGAAAACCAGCAGTGCCATCCAAGATAGACATCCCCAGGGGCGGGGGTCTTGGGGGTGGGGTGGGGCTACATTCCTGGTATTTTTCCTGAGAAGCCCGGCATCCTGGATGTACCCAGTCAGCTCTAGGGGCTTGGGCTTGGCAGGGAGGGGAAGGGGCCTCCAGGGTAATTGGCCGTGGCTGCCCCTGCCTATCCCCTTCCTGGGATGCAGGGAGGCTTTGCAGAAGAATGTGGGCAAGTTGCTTTGGCCCCCGGGTGGCCAGGCACATCTGAATCTGAACTGACCTTGGAAAGCAGGGCAAGGACCCAGAGGGGAGGTAGCTAGTTTTATGTTCAGAAGAGTAAGTCTGAAATGTCACTGGGCAGCACTGAGAGAGGAGAGGAAGGGAAGAGGGGCTGATTCTGTCTCCAAAGGAGCCCAAACGGAGCTGTGATCCAGGGACAGTCCATCTGGGGAGAGAAAGGGTGTGTATTTCCCTACAGACTCTAAGTGGGATGCCAGTGACTGAAGTCTCCCGTCCCTGGGCCCACCAAGCTGAAGGTCAGAAGTAATCCCTTGTGTCCCCACCAGAGAATAAAGTAGTGGGTTTTGGAGTAGGAACTTTTGGTCAGACAGACATGGGTTCAAATCAGACTCCCCCATTCATCAGCTGTGTGCTTTTGGACAAGTCACATCACCACTCTGTGCCCCATCAGTTTCTTACCTGTAAAGTGGCAGAAATAACTACCTTCCACACGGGGTTTGTAAAGCACTTAGTGGGGTGCCTGGCGCAGATCGGGCACCTAATAAATGAGGCTCAACTATGTGCAAGTCCCCCTTAATCCGACAGCCGCTCCCTCTCAGCCCCATCTCCATGCTTCCTGTAGGAGGGGCCTCCTCCTTCTTTTAGGAGTCAGTGTGGAGGGAGTGGGGGGTGGGAAGGCAAGGGGAGAGGAGACCCAGGCTAGGAGGAAGGAGAAGGGGCAGAGCAGAGAGAGATGGTAGCAAGCATCAGGCCCTGGAAAGGCTGGGCACAGCCCCCCAAGGCCACGCCACCAGATGTGAGTCTCAGCCCACGGCTGGCCACCACCCTTCCTTCCCTCGTTCCTTGCAAAAGTGTAAATGACACACTGGGTCATGGGCCAACAGAGAAGGGCAGCCCTGACTGTGTTCCTGTGGATCTGCGGGGCAGGGAGGCCATCTGCTGTGAGAGAGCGCTGGGCCTGCCATGGGGGGCTCTGGGGCCGCAGTAAGAATGAGAGAGGGGCCCTGCTCTTGTGTGCATCTTGTGGAGCTGCCGTAGATGGGCACGTCCCGTCTTTATCAGGACCAGGAACATCCCAGCTACTGGAGCTGCTGTGACCTGGAACGACTCCCATCCCCGCCTCCGCGACGCAGGCTGTACGTCTCCTCCTGCACTCACATGGCCTCTGATGAACTGGCTGCTCCTGGGCCCCCTGGGGTTTCCGCCTTCCTATTGCCTCGTTCGTCCATAAACCCCATTACATGAAATAGCCTGAGTGAGCCTCTGGGCCTGACCACCTCAAGAACCTCTCGTGGGCTGCAGGTCAGTTCCTTAAAATGCCATGATGAAGACAAAATGAAAACCAGTCAACAAAGACTGAAGAGTCCAAGGCAACAAGTGAACTCAGCAAATGGACCATTTGGCGTCCTGGCGGAGTGAGCGGGATTTGGGGGAGTCGGGCTGCCCCACCCCTCAGGTCCCTCCTGAGCCCCAGTTTGGCTCTGGGATGCCCCAGACAAAGCCGGGAGCTGGCAAGCCTTACCCAGCAGCCTCGCAGGGGCCGGGGTGTCCGGGCGTGCCCCCACAGCTCACTGGCTTCCAGTAGGGCCTTAACACTGGCTTCCCAGCAACCTCTTCATTCCAGCCATAGACCGCACCTGACATTCAGGCCACTGAGGAAGCTCAGAGGAGACCCCAGGGGAGTGTGTGCATTGGGGGGGGGGGGGGGGCACTTCGCAGAGTGGAGAGGGGAAGGAAGGGGCTCAGAAGCAGCCCATGGCTACTGACTGTTTCCCCTCCCCCCCCCCACACGCCTCCGCCCAGCCAAGCGATTGCCCATCACCGACTCTGCCTGCCCACCTGGGCGGGGTGACAATCATTGTTCTATGGGTTATGTTGGTTTCTGAGCCTGGGTGGCTCAGTGGGTTAAGCGTCTGCCTTTGGCTCAGGTCATGATCCCAGGGTCCTGGGATCGAGTCCCACATCGGGCTCCCTGTTCAGCAGGGAGTCTGCTTCTCCCTCTCCCTCTGCTGCTCCCCCTGCTTGTGCTCTCTGTCAAATAAATAAATTAAAACAAAAATAAAAAATGAAATAGCACTTTGGTACCTACTACTGTTCTTCACTGTTAGTCCTGAGGGTCCCCAACTCCAGCCAGCTAGTGTTCCTCATAATTGGTAAATTATTAGACACCAATAATTCACTTTCCTGAGCTCCAACTTCAAGGGGCAGGAGGATGCAAAGGTCTAGAAATATACCAGAAGACTCCATCCACCCCCAACCTACATGACCGGGTTCCTGCTCCTACTTCGCCATTGGACCTGCTTTTACTAAGGGTGGAGGGGGCTGCTTTGCTGACAAGTATAATGGAAACTTTGCTGCCCCTAGGACCTTGTTCAGCTTCTCTTAAGAAGGGTGGATGCTGTCAGCTCTCTCGATATTCTCTCTGTGATGGTTAATTTCATGTGTCAACTTGACCACACTAAGGGATGCCCAGACAGCTGGGGAAGCATTATTTCTGGGTGTGTCCGTCAGGGTGTTTCTGGAAGAGACTGAGTGTTTGATTCAGCAGACTGGGTGAAGAGATCCGCCCTCACCAGCGTGGGCTGGCACCATCCCCTCCGTGGAGGATCCGAATGGAACAAAAAGGGGGAGAAGGAGAGGTGAGTTCCTTCTCTATTCTGTAGCGGGGACGTCCATCTTCTCCTGCCCTTGGCCATTGGAGCTCCTGGTTCCAGGCCTTTGGTCCAGGACTGAACCACACCTCCGCCTGGAGACCCAGCTTGCAGGTGGCAGACTGTGGGACCCATCATCCTTCATCATAGAAGCCAATTCCCATAAATCTCCTCATAGAGATAGATGAATATCCCCTTGGTTCTGTTTCTCTAGAGAACCCTAATCCATCCTTCTTTCCCGTTTCTTGTCATACCATGTACTCCTGTTTTTCACCCCTCTGGCTGCTCCTTCCTAGTTACCTTTAAAAAAAGTTGTTGTTTCTCAAGGTATCATTTAAATATCAGAAAAGCCTCCAGATGACTTGTTTGGCCTAGACCCTTCACCTGAGCTCCAGGATGTCTCTAGTTCTGTTCATCCAACTGGCTTCCCTTCTACATCCCCTACCTAAGTGGTGACACCATCGCGCACCTAGTGCCCAAGCCAGGTATCGCCCAGCCGTGGCTTGCCACGCTTAACAGGCCTGAAATCCAAGCCCAGGTCTCCTGCTACAGGGGCCTAAGGCCACCACCATCACTCCGAGCTTCCTGCATGCCTCCACTGGTCTTCTACCCCGACCCCCAAGGGGCCACTAATGGAAGCTAAGACACACATCTGATCTGATTAAAATCCTTCAGTGGCCCCCACAGACCTGGAATAATGCTAGTCCCCTTGTTGGGGCTTCACAAGGTTCTGCGCCCAGGTGCTTTGCTGACATCCCTTGGGACCTTTATTTTTTTTTTTTTTAAGATTTTATTTATTTATTTGACAGAGAGAGACACAGCGAGAGAGGGAACACAAGCAGGGGGAGTGGCAGAGGGAGAGAGAGAAGCAGGCTTCCCGCTGAGCAGGGAGCCCGATGCGGGGCTCGATCCCAGGATCCTGGGATCATGACCTGGGACAAAGGCAGAGGCTTAACGACTGAACCACCCAGGCACCCCCTTGGGACCTTTAAATGCAATGGTGACAGGTGGTTCCAGCCTCGTCCCGACCCTTGGTGAGAAAAGGAAAGGCTCAGGGAGGACTCAGGGGGGCCAACGGGTTCCCCTGTCTGCTTCATATTGTCCCAGCTGGTCAGTCTCTTTCCGAACTGAATGAACTGACCGCAGATTTGGGCACTGACGGCTCCAGGCTTCAGAGACAAACAGCCTCTGGGACCAACCCCTCCCCGCACTTCCCTTACTGCATCTGGACGTTGAGACGAATAGGCAGCTTACCTTCGCATTTTGTCAGTTGTCTTGAGAGAGACAAAGGGAGAGAGAGAGACAGCCACTGGCTTTGCATCTCCAATGGGTTAAAAAAAAAAAAAAAAAGCAATTCCATCTATTTACAAAATAGGATTACAGTTTTGCAGAATCCTGCTGGGGCCTGGGGGAAACTTTGAAAACACATTCATTTTGTTTCATCCTTATCAGAGCTGCCTGCTCTCCCTTCCCCCACACTGGCCGCCCAGGAGTGGGAGTGAGCAGCGGATCTTTCCCCATCCCTTGGGAGGTACTGCTGACCATCCCCTCCAGGACTTCTGGCCAGGGGGCCCATCTCCTTGGTCCCGAAAGTGCCCCTCTGGAGAGACAGAAGCATCAGCCTTCCCAGGAGGGCAGGCCTGCCCCCAAGACCTTAGCAGTGCGCCCAACCTATAACCTGTGAAGAATCCATCGCCCTCCCAGACCCTGTTTGTCTGCACGAGAAAGGAAAACAAGCCAAAGCAAAGCAAGGACAAGGGACTCGAGCTATTGTGAATGGTGCTTGGGCTCCCCGAATGATAAACATGTTGGGCAAATTGCAGCCTTACTGTGTGGAACAACTAATCTTGATGCAAAGCCTCTCCTCCCTGCACCAGAGGGGGGAGAAACCACAGTAAACAGGAAGGGGGAGGAAACCTAATGCACTTTGTTCATTGAATGAGAGAATCTCAATCCAAGTCCGTCCTTTCCTGTCTTCTATTAACTTTGCCGATTTCCCACCTCCGGGTCCCTCCTGTGAGGGGCTGGCTTGGTGCGCGTTGGGTGGGGTCGGGGTTTGGAAGGTGAGCGGGAGGAGGCAGACAGCCCCTCGGGCTCAGCCGTGACCCCTTAACTCTGTTTATGGTGGGGAGGGGGGTGTGCCGGGTCCAAGCGGGCCGGAAGATCCCATAGCTTTGTGAGAGGCTTTAGGAAGCATCTGTTTCCACTGCCTGATTTTACACATTAGGAAAATGCTTTTCAGGGAGGTTGAGGTCTCGACCAAGGTCTGCAGCTTATGGGACGGCAGAGCCAGCCTATAAAGGAGCTAAATGATTAGGGAGGCCAGGTCCTCCGCACAGGTCCTGGGCAGGCGCCCCCCAGACCACAAGGAAGCCGCTCCTGCAGCTCCTTAGATTTTGCTGCCTGAGGCTGAGTGAAGAGTTTTCCAAGGGATAATGGCTCGTAAGTCAGGCGCTAAAGTAATGGAAGCGAGAAGGAAGATCACCTCCTAGATCTAAATCTCTGGGGGACGGCTGGTGGTGGAAGGGGAGAGAAGTAATGGGGGCCTCCGATGTCCCTGAAACAAATCCACAGGAAAGTGCTTCAGAACTAACCGCCTTTTCAAGGGGGGAGGGGTTGCCCTTCAGATGGTAAATCTCTCTATTACCAAGGAGGGTTCCTTTACTGCCAATCTGCAGGCTCATCCAGCCTACAGCCCGGCCCCCCCAGCGCTGGGATTCTCCCTGGCTTCAGAGCCCAGCCAGTCCCGCCCTGTCGGTGGGGGGGCGGTGGTGAGACCAGAAGGAAGGGGGTCCCAGGCACTGTGGAGGGGAGCCAGGAGGGCCTGAGGACCCCCACCCAAGCCACCTCCTACCTAAGGAAGTCACCAATCCCTAGAGTTGCCATATTTAGCAAATAAAAATACAGAATGTCGGGGCGCATGGGTGATTCAGTAGATTAAGCGTCTGCCTTCGGCTCAGGTTATGATCCTGGGGTCCTGGGATCGAACCCCAGCTTAGGCTCCCTGCTCAGCTAGGGTCCTGCTTCTCCCTCTCCCTCTGCCCCTCCCCTGCTTGTGCTCTCTCTCTCTCTCTCTCTCACTTTCTCTCAAATAAATGAATGAAATCTTCAAAAAAAAGAAAAATACAGACTGCCCAGGTAAGTTTGAAAAATAGCTCTAACTGCGTAACTTTGGTCATGTTTAGGGGGGAAAGCTGGATATAGGACATTTAGGGGGTTCTGACAGGGTCAATATGGGTCATAGGATAAAATCATTAACACAGAACATGTCATGTATGCACGGGATGCCTGGTCATGCTCCCAATCCCTTAGTCCCAAGCAGGCATGTGGGAAAGTATCCTGACCCAACACGGAGGTCTGTCCACTTCTTCCAGGCTGAGCTCCATCTCAGTGTCAACCTGAAAGTCTCAGTGTTTCCTCAGTCTCCCCAAGTCCCTGGGATGGGAGACCCTGAAAAAAAGGGTTCTCAAGACTGAGCGGATAACTTCATCCCAGGAGGGCTTCCTGGTGGAAGCAGGCTTTGAGGAAGGAGGAAGAGGGCAGATTTACAGAACACCCCATAGCTTCAGCATCTCCTACATTTAAAAGTTTGGGGACATTCTCAAATAATTCAACAACTAGCATTGGGATTAAAGTAATAACTCGTTTATTAAACAGGGCACAGAGCGTGGGGGTCCAGGCTCTGGGGCAGCCTGCTGTGCAAACTAAGGCAAATCTTTCTGAAGATTTCTGAAGCTTTCTGATCTTTCTGAAACTCGACTTTCTTATTTGTGAAATAGAGGCTGGAAACGGGCCTGCACGGGCCGCAGGTTGTTTTGTTCCATCGCCTGGGATGATGGAAATCCAAACACGTTTAAATCGTAAACTATTACTCACTGAAATATTAGCCATCAATAACATGGGGCATGTGTGGCATCGAGCACCACGCTCGACATTTTCTGCGCTTTAGTCCCATGTCTGTGGATTAACCTCACCTTCACAAGCCCGTGGGCAAATCTATTAGTTCACCAGTTGGAACTGAAGAAGCTCAGAGGTCCAACAACTGCCCAGCCCCGCGGTTGGTAAACAAAGACGCCCTGATTCCAAACCCAGTGCTCATTCATTCCTTGTTGCCATAACTATTTGGGGGAGTGCTCACTGCGTTTGAGCAGTGTGGAGCCTCAGGGATGAAGCCCAAAACCTCATTTTCAAAGCATTTCCTAGGTGCCAGGTGCTGGACACGGCGTAGGAGTTAATATCCTTCCCATTTTACCAACAAGAAAACCGGGGCTCAGAGAGGTTAAATGGTAAGCCCAGGGTCACACAGATAATCCATGGTGTAGATGGTGGAGTCTGGATTTGAACCCAGGGCATCCGACCCCAGTACACTATACAAACAAAAAGCTGCCATTATCATTATTATCTTGGTATCATCAGAAGCTTCACCTGGACTCTAGTGATCAGCGTCTAATAAAAGACTACGTCAGCCTTTGGAGTCCAGTTTGTAAGTTTAAAAGAAGAGAATTGCAGGATGCAGACTCTAGAAACTGCGGTGCAGGAAGGATCTAACGCTTTTTTTGTAGGAGGAGGTGAGGAGTGCAAATCTGGGTCTTCGGCTCAAAGACAAAGAGGGAGAGAGACGAGGCTTCACATCACACTCTGCAACACTTCCACGACAGCAGGGCTGCGTCTCATCTCTCCAGATCCCCTCAGAAGAATTAGTTCTCAGTTAGAGAGAGCGAGAAGCCATCTATCAGCCGGTCAGCCGGACCCGCGGTGCTCTGGGCTCAGAGCTCCCGGAGTCAAGGAGAGGAGGAGGGCAGCCCATGGTCTCCCGGCCCCCACCCACCCCGAACACGCCTGCCCGGCTGTGGCTTCACCAGGGGAAGGAAAAATGCCTCGGAAAGCCTGTGCATGAAGAAGCGTATAATTATGCATGATAAAAAGATGCCGGCCCTTGTGTATATAAACACAGCTTTGACGGAGTACCCTTTCCCAAACAGCCGTTCTGGCTCACAACAGCAACAATCAAGCATCCTAAACATACGGTTGCCACCCAGGCCTCCAGGCGGGTCTGGACTGGGGTGGGGGTGGGAGGAGCCAGGGCTGGGGCGGGGGAGGGAGGGAGGAGCAGAAGGTGGCTGTTTGTTTGGGGAACGGGGCGGAGCCGAGAGCCGAGAGCCGGTGGGCCAGGGGTAAGGACACTTGCAACCAGGACAAGATCTGGGACAAGAATCAAAGCCCCCACCCTATGATGGGCTGTCATTCTCCCAGCCCCTCCTCCCTATCTGTCAGCTACCTCCCAGGACAGCAGGGTGCAGGGCGCTCTCCAGAGAGGGGGAGGGGGCAGCCGCCAAGCAACCAGGGCCTGTCCATCAGGACTGTTTTCTGATTTTGATTTTGGGAGTTTTGCCCCATTTCTAGCCATGCTGACTTGAGCACTTGGCACCTGTAGGGCACTGTAGGAGGCCCACGGGCAGATAAGCTGTCTGGTCAGTCAGTCCAGCAGGCAGGGAGGCCCCCACCTTGCTCAAGCCCCCAGGGGTCCAGCCCCTCCCCCCAGGGAAATAGTCCCTGTGCTACCAGCTGCTCCCGCTCAGAGCGGTGCCCCCTGAGCTGGTGCTCTGCAACTCTGCCAACTCAGAGAGTCTGTACAGTGTTCTCACGCACACACCCCGCCCCCCAGCCCCTGCTGACCCCACACTGCACCCAGGGAGGGTCTGCTCTCCTGAGCAGCAGCTCTGTTCCCAGCCGTCCCCACCGTCATTCCCACCTCCCCAGGCAACCTGCCATTTTCCCACTCTGCAGGGAGCTGGTCCGGATGGATAGACTGGGGAGCCCCTGGAGCTGGTCTCCTGCTCCGTCCTCACCGGCCGGCCATCTCTCGCAGGCACGCGGCCCTGTGCGCTCTGTCCGCCGTGGGTGGGGGTGGCAGTGAAGGTGAAGCGGTGCGGGACGAACACAGCGTTCCATCTCCCCACCTGCAGCAGTTGCCGAGTCCTCTTTCGCCACATCCCGGACTGGCCATAGGTGTTGGCCTCAGTCTGGGTCCCCTTGGAGGCAGAGTCTGGGATGAGGACTCCCGTGCACCCAGGAAGCAGGAGTGAGGGGCCAGGGAGAGTGGGACAGGAAGGGAGAGAGACAAGGAAGCATACCGTCCTTGGGCTTGCTAACCCCACGGACACTGGGGTCCCTGTGCCTTACAACTGCCCTGCTGAAGGGCCACGGACTAAAGCCTTCAGCCCACCTACTCCTTCCCCACTGTGGGAGGTTGGGCATTAACCCTCCTGTCCCCCCAGCTGCACCTGTCAGGACACTCTTCCTACTGTGGAGAAACCCCAGGCAGAGACTGGGAGGGACCTCAGAGCACAAATCGAGGATGACTGAATGAATGAATGAATGAATGAATGAATGAGTAGTCTTAAGAAGGTTCCAGAGCATAGGCCCAGGGCTGGGAAGAAGACTCTCTGGGAGTCTCAGCTTTGACTCTGAAAGGGGGCCACACCAGGCCCCAGCAGAAGGCCCACACATGCCTGATGTCACAAGAGGATGATGGCCATTGCCACAGTGAGACATGACAGGCAAAGGGGCACCAGAGCATGGCCTCTGTGAGCCAGGGACAGTGAAGCGGACGTGTGGCTTGGCCTAGGAGAGCAGAGCAAAGGGCTCAGGCAGGGGAGCAACTCTCCCCGTGGGTGCCATGCTAAGGAGTTAGGACTTTGCCAGGGAAGGTGATGTCATGTCCCCCCTGTCCCCCACCCCACTCCCCAGTGCAGACACATCCTGAGCACTGACAATGGGACAGAGAATCACGGCCCTGGGAGTCAGCGAGGGTTTCTGAGGAAAGGGTCCATCAGCGCTTGTTTCAGAAAACCCAGAGTTGAGCAGAGAGTGGCTGAGCCTGGTGTCCCCGGGGGACCGTGCGTCTCCACCAGGGAGGCACATACCCCTGAGGCACAGGTAACCTACTGGG
The DNA here is from genome assembly GCF_029215605.1 of Mirounga angustirostris. Taxonomy (NCBI): domain Eukaryota; kingdom Metazoa; phylum Chordata; class Mammalia; order Carnivora; family Phocidae; genus Mirounga; species Mirounga angustirostris. The sequence continues at coordinate 38,031,213 of NW_026991725.1, forward strand.
CATTTTTCCTTCTTGCATTGACCGGGAGGGCACTGCATCAAGTGGGCAGGAGCAAAACACCCTGCAAGGCACAAGGTAGCCCCCCAACGAGAAAGGGAGTGTTCCACCCAAATGCTGCAGCATCCAGGCGGAGATGGTAGCCGCCCAGGTGCGTGAGCCCGAGGGGCGAAAGAACCTATCCTAGCCTTTCGAAGAAAGGGGACGGCCACATCCACAAAGTTTCTGGGTTGCCTGCCCAGCTGGCTGAATGTTTAGGGACTTGACGGGAACACCAGGTTAGAGGGGCCCGGAGAGGAAGGGAGGTCAGGGATGGAGGGAAACAGTCTTGCTGTGTCACTGTCCTGGGGACCGTGCGTGGTGGGGCTGGCCAGCGTGAATGCCGCCGGGCTGGGCCAGGTCTCTGCAGATGCAGAAAGGGAAAACCGGCCAAGAGAACCCATTGCTCCTCACGGGTCCCTCTGCAGCACGGCGACCACCTGCCCTGCAGCTCGGCGGCTCCTGAAGGGCAGGTAGGTGGGCGGCACCGAACCAGGGGCTGGGAGAGAAGGGGGGCACCCCCTCGCAATTCTGACATCCCTCTTCCGCTCCCCACTGCAAAGCCACCTTCATGTAACCAGTAGCCAGAGGGGGACTGGAGATGCTAATTTCATTTCATTAGATCCCAGCAGCCTTGGATTACAGCAGGCAGCGGGGAGGAAACAGAGCCAATGTGTTTTAAAAACCGCAGTTTTGCGCTGGTTTTAATTTAAAGCTGCAGGTAGAAGATGCCGCCTTGGAGTCGCTAATGATCATCGTGAATTATTTGGGTTGATTTATACACCCCTCCGACTTTAACGAGGGAGAGAGGAGAGCCGGCTCCCCGCTGGAGCTGCGAACCTACAGCTGGAATACGAGACTGCAGAGACTCAGGGGGGCATTTTTCTCCGAATTGTGTTTCCTCGGCGTGGGGCACCTCGGGAATCCCCTCCCACACCGCCCCCCCCCCCCCATCACTGGGCATTTATAAACACGGCACAGACTTGGGACACCATTCCCACCACATCCTCCCCTCCCGGAGCCTTGTCGCTCCTACAGTCACCAGCTAGATAATAGTAGCGGTTAGTATATTTGGGTCTGAATCATTTAGCGCATCTCGGCGAGGTGCGTTATCTGCGCCAACTCTGAGGCTCACGTCTCCACCGAAAATCAGTGTGACTTTCTCTGTGCCTCTAGAAGTTCCATGAAGCCCTGAAAGGTTGGAGAGCATGTTCAAGGTCACCCAGCTGAGAAGTGGTAAGACAAGGCTCAAGCTTACTCCGGGAAAGGCAGAACCTTCTGGTTTGACTCAGGATTGTACCTGCAGGGCTGCAGGAAATGAATGAGCAAATGCACCGACTTACCTGATGATAGAGTCGGTGTCCCTCCCCTCTACCTCCCAAAGTCCACTGGGTTCCAAAGGGATTATATTAGCCAGAAAGGCCAGGACCAAAGGCAGAGAGGAAACATGAAACCCTCCTTCCAGAGCCCCCGTATCTGATCAGTGGAGGCGCCTAGGGTCCCACAACTTGCCCCAGCACCCCAGGCACGGATTTATCTGCCAGGAAAACAGAGTTTGGGGGTCTGAACAAGTATTCGAAAAGAGCCTCCATTTATCTTGATTCACTGCTCATCCCCATCAGGGGAAATGTCTCCTGTCTGCTGGTGCCCCCTTTCGTTCTCCTTCCCTTCAAAATAAAATTAGAGGCAGCCGGCAAGAGCTTTGAGCCCCTTCCAAATTTCCGTTGCTCATCTGTCATGTCAGGACCACAGCTTTTCGGCTACAGCCCAGGTGTGAGGTTCTCTCTGCTGGGAGCAGCAGGTAGTGGGCAGGGGCTGGGAAGGAACCCCGTTCAGGAGCCACGGGGGAGGGAGGCGGCCCCTCCATCATCGGGAGGTCAGGACAGTCAGGTTAGCGATTCAGCGCAGCCGGGAGGCTCTGAACCGAGCTGGGCCAAGACAATCAGGAAAACAACCCAAATCATGAGTGGAGAAATAGAGGCCCCAGGAAGCCTCATCACTTTCCCATCAAAGGAGAGGCAATCAGCATAGATGCAAAATACTGCCAGTTTCCATCGAAGACATAGCCCTGGGCTCCTCAAACTGGAAAGAGCATGGGCTATGAGGCCGAGGTCCTGGGTTCAAATCCCAGCTCTGCCACTGAGTAGTGGGTGGCCCCATGCCGGTTATTGAGTTTCCCTCAAATGCAGTTTGCCTGATGGAAAGCGGACCCGGCAGGAAGAGGATGGCACCCGGCAGCCGACCAGGAAAGTTGCACGAAGGCACCGGGAGTGGCCATTTGTGGATCCAGCACAAAATGAAGTTGCAGGCTCCTAGTTCAAAAGGTATTAAGAATTCCAAGATGAGGACAGGGGAGTATTTAACCCATGGTGTGGGGGAGGGAGGCGTTCCGTGCAGGGTGACTGCACAGGACACCTGTCAATGAAGCTGGCCCTGGAAGGGACCTGTTACATAGACGGAGACAAGGTTGCAGACACCCAGGGGCAGCGAAACTCCTGGAGCTGCAGAAGATGTCAGCGGCCTGGGGGCAGCCAGAGACCGTGCCCCGCTGTAGAGAAGGCCTTGGAACGGGAACGGAGCCTTTGATGGAGGAGCCAGCTGTGACCTGGGAGGGGGACTAGGGGTCGCCCGGGAGCCCCCCTACCCTCTCTCTTCCAGCCCTTCCAGCTGCTGCCCTTGGCAGCCCCCAGCCAGCAGCGTGAGTCAGGAGAGCCTAGTGGATGCCGTCTGCATAGACGTGGCTCCCAGGCTCAGAGCAGTGGAGAAAGGAGGGGCATGAATCTGGGGGTTGATCCTCCCTCCCTCCACGTTGGTAGGAGGACTTAGTGAATTTATGTGTAGGGAGGCATCTAGCACAGAGGAGGCCCTTGAAGGGGTTACTCACTTCCGTCTGGGTGTGGATTACTTTCCCGTGTTCTTTTTTTGAAGGGTCAGAAATTTATTTGCGTTCTTTTTTTTAATTATTTTTTTATTGTTATGTTAATCCCCATACATTACATCATTAGTTTTTGATGTAGTGTTCCATGATTCATTGTTTGTGCATAACACCCAGTGCCCCATGCAGAACGTGCCCTCTTTAATACCCATCACCAGGCTAACCCATCCTCCCACCCCCTCCCCTCTAGAACCCTCAGTTTGTTTTTCAGAGTCCATCATCTCCCATGGTTCGTCTCCCCCTCCAATTTCCCCCCTTCATTCTTCCCCTCCTGCTACCTTCTTCTTCTTCTTCTTCTTCTTTTTTTTCTTAACATATATTGCATTATTTGTTTCAGAGGTACAGATCTGAGATTCAACAGTCTTGCACAATTCACAGCGCTCACCAGAGCACATACCCTCCCCAGTGTCTATCACCCAGTCACCCCATCCCTCCCACCCCACCCCCCACTCCAGCAACCCTCAGTTTGTTTCCTGCGATTAAGAATTCCTCATATCAGTGAGGTCATATGATACATGTCTTTCTCTGACTTATTTCGCTCAGCATAATACCCTCCAGTTCCATCCACATCGTTGCAAATGGCAAGATCTCATTCCTTTGGATGGCTGCATAATATTCCATTGTATATACATACCACATCTTCTTTATCCATTCATCTGTCGATGGACATCTTGGCTCTTTCCACAGTGTGGCTATTGTGGACATTGCTGCTATAAACATCGGGGTGCACGTACCCCTTCTTTCCCATGTTCTTGTTCTTAATGCTGTGCCTGACTTCCTCTCTCCACTGTTACATTCCTTGGGAGGGGGGAGCCCACCCACTTGGGGGCATCTTTATGCTCCCAGCTGAATCTGCCGGCCCGGGGGACAGTGGGCACTCAGCAATGCCCAGTGTGGAAGGAATCTGGCTGCACATCAGGGGGCTGCTTCTGGTGAGCCAGGACGGGGCCGGGAGCGAGGCACCGAACAGGCGTCCCAGGCTCTGGCCCCCCAGGCCGGGCCAGACTAGCAAGAGCCTGTAGCCCTCAGGACACAGCCACCAGACACACAGAGGTGATCGAAGGGCCTGGGAGCAAAGCAGGAGAACTAGAGGCCCGGAGCTGAAGAGGCCCGGAGCTGAAGAGGCGGAGGCAGGGTGGAAATCAGGGTGCCGCAGGAACCAGGCACCAGCCACGACGTGGAGGCTTCTGCTGTCTCTCCCCACCTGCCACCTCTCCAGGAAAGCGGCCTGGAGGAGAGCAGATGCTCTCAGTTCTAGGTCAGCGTGCAGTCACACCCACCAACGTGTCAGCAAAGTGTCATCCTGCCCCAGAAGAACATCCTCCAGTGCAGAGAGCTTTCTGGGCCTCCGGGTGGAGCTAGCTGCAGGCTGCATGCTGGGGCAGCCAGCCACTGTCCCTTTCAAGGAAGAAAGAGACCCTGCCTAGTCAGAGCTCCAGGCCAAGGGCAGAACTCCCCGATCAGAGGTCACACCACCTGGTATGGCCCAGCAATGCTCCTCCAAAACCAGGGCCAGCATTGGAAAGCCCATAGTCCTCTCTGCTGATGGGTCAAGGTCACAGTCTTGGGAACCTGGCTCCAGAATGCCCTGTGTGCACTGCCCAGCCCTCCCTCAGGGCCGCTCCCTGGCTTGGGAAGGCTTCACTTCTCCATCTCGCCCAATCCTGCTTCTCCACAGTCATGGTCTGGTTCCCCAAGAAGCAGGTCCTGGGAGAAGATTGTGAGAAGTACTGGGGACCCGGCAGGAAAGCAGGGAGGTGATCCAGAGAAGGGAGGGCAGCCAGGAAAGGACTGTTAATAAACTGGCGACCACGGGGCGCCTGGGTGGGTCAGTCGTTAAGCGTCTGCCTTCGGCTCGGGTCCTGATCCCGGGGCCCTGGGATCGAGCCCTGCCTCGGGCTCCCTGCTCCGTGGGAAGCCTGCTTCTCCTTCTCCCACTCCCCCTGCTTGTGTTCCCTCTCTCACTGTGTCTCTCTCTGTCAAATAAATAAATATAATCTTTAAAAAATAAATAAATAAATAAACTGGTGACCAAAGAGGGTGACTGGGCTTGACCCCGAGGGGACACTCTAAGAAACAATACAAAACACACAATCTAGAATGATCCACCCCCCCCACACACACACACTCCCTAAGAGGTAAGCGTCCTTGATTGAGGGCTCCGGAAGAACACTGATCCAGGCTCTTTCTGGCTGCGCATGAGCATAACAGGGACTTCCGAGGCAAGGAGTGACCCCCCCACCGGGCTCTGAGAGGCCAAAGTTGGCAAGTGGGGGTTCCATCAGAACACTCACCGCGTCTGCTTCTCCTTCCAAGGTCCCTCGTGTGTTTGTACTTTCCAAAAGCATTTATTGAGTATCTACAGTTTATGCCACGCTCAGAAGCAGATACAGAGAAGACAGAGTTATTTCGGAACCTAATGAGGGATGAGGCACAAAGCGAAGTCATCACAGCACAATATTCCTCGGCAAAGGCCAGGCCAGCGTCTGACGCGGCATGGAAGGGGAGAAGTTGGTAAAGCTTCCTCAGAAGGAATAATCTGCTCTGGGTGGCTTTTGATATCATCTTTATATTGACTCCCAAATGTATATCCCAGCCTGAACCGCCTCCCTGAATTCCAGATTTGTAGCCCCAACTGCCTACTTGACATTTCCACTTGGACGTTTAATACTGATCAGTACTGATGATCTACAAATGACCTCAAAACTTAGCAGCTTAAAACATCCGACACTTAAGATCCCACACAGCTTCTGAGGTTCAAGAGTCCGGGAGAGGCTTAGCTGCGTGGCTGTGCCTCAGGGCCCCTCATGCGGCTGTAGTCCACCTGTTGGCTGGAGGATCGACCTCCACATCCTCTCACACGGCTGCTGGCTGGAGGCTTCACAAACTAATCTCCGCAGTAGCACAGGATCACTTCTGCCATATTGTACTGGTCATTCAGAGCAATCATGGCACAGTGCGGGAAGGGACCAGACAAGCTTGGGTACAAGAATGGGGACACTGGGGCGCCTGGGTGGCTCAGTCGTTAAGCGTCTGCCTTCAGCTCGGGTCATGATCCCGGGGTCCTGGGATCGAGCCCCACATCGGGCTCCCTGCTTGGTGGGAAGCCTGCTTCTCCCTCTCTCACTCCCCCTGCTTGTGTTCCCTCTCTCGCTGTGCCTCTCTCTGTCAAATAAATAATAAATAAAATCTAAAAAAAAAAAGAATGGGGACACTGGGGTCATCATGGAGGCTGTTGACCACAGGATCTCAAACTGAACTTGCCCCAGATGGAACTTCTGAGACCTCTCCCTTCACACACAACCCTTCTTCCACCATCTTACATAATAGTAAATGGCGAACCCGTCTCTCCATTTGGCTCAGGCCAAACCCTTGGAGACATCTTTGGCTCCACTCCTGCCATCCCACTCAGGTCCCATCCTTCAGCAAATCCTGGTAGACCAAGAGTCTGACCACTGTTCATCATTTCCATCACTACTATCCGGGCTGAAGTCACTGGGGTTAGCGCCTTGTACCTGGATTATTGCAGTGGCCTCCTAAGAGTCTCCCTGGTTTCATCTTTGAGCCACTGTGATCCTGTTCAAATGTGTTACTCTTCCACTTAAAACCCCCCACGAGAGTAAAAAGTCCTGGGAGGGATCCATAGGCCTACACGGTCTGACCACCCCCACCCCAGTCCCAGTCTACTATTGCCCTGCACACACTCCACCCAGCTGCACTGGCTGCTTCTCACACGCTCCAGACACACCACTGCCACAGGGCCTTTTCACTTACTGTTCCCTCTGCCTGGGGACCCACATGGCTGATTCTCTTATTTCCTTTAAGTCTTTTTGCAATGCCACCTGTGTGGTGAGGTCTTCCCTGGTGCCTGACACTTCCTGTTCCCTTCTCTGCTTCGTTTTTCTCTACCACCATTTGCTTTTTTTTTTTTTTTTTTTGCTCATTGTCTCCCTTGCTAGAACATAATCTCCAAGAGGGTAAGGATACTTGTTCATTTTCTCACTGTTTTAGTTACAGCATCTAGAATTGTGGCTGACACCTGTCAGGTGCTAAAAAAATGTTTGTTGAATGACTAGAAGGAAAAAACATGATGGGCATGTTTCAGTCATCGATTGCTATGTAACAAACCACCCCAAACTGAGAGACTTAAAATAACAATCATTTCTTGGGCTCCTGAATCTGCACTTTGGGCAGGTGGCTTAAAGGTGGGATGACTTGACAGCCAGGGCTGGAACCACCTGAAAGCTCACTCCCTGAGCTCTGGCGGCTGTCATGGCTGCCGTCTGCAACCTGAGCCGGGGCCGTGGGCCTGAACGCCACACTGGCCTCTCCATACGGCTCTTGGCTTCCTCACAACATGGCGACTGAGGTCTCAGAGCGACTGTCCCACGACGCAGGAAGTGGAAGCCGCCTGCTTCTCAAGGACCAGGCCCAGAAACAGATGCAGCAGATTTCTACGGTCATCTGTAAGCCAACTAGTGACAGAGCCCAGATGCAAGGGCGAGGAGACATAGACCCCACATTTGGTGGAAGAAGCAGCATAAAAATTTCAGGACCATGTTTTCAGACTTCCAACGGGAAGGGAAAGGAAGGTAACACGGCCAGGCACCTACTTTGTGCCAGGCTCAGGGCAGGATGTTTCCATTTGTCAGCGTGTGGGGAGGAGGTTGCCCCCACGGGATGCCACCTGGGGGCAGCATAAAAGTGGTCATCAGTGTGGGCGCTGGCCTCAATGATCTAGCTTTTCCATTCTAAGATCCAAGGAATCTAAAGCAGTATTTCCCAGAGAAGGGAGAATCTCAGGCCAGGGAATTTTGAGTCTTTTCCAGGAGGGCTTAGTTACAAAAGGGCCAAAATGATTTGCCTTTAAGACAGTGCTTTGTTGCCAGCCCAGAGAAAGGGCTGGACCAGAGTTTCTCAAGCAGGCACCGTTGACATTTTGGGTCATGTCATCCTTTGTTCGGAGGCCGCCCTGTGCATTCACTGTAGGGCATTTACAGCATCCCTGGCCTCGGCTCTCTAGATGCAAGTAGCAAGCCTTCCTCCTCCCCAGCTGTGATAACCAAATGTCTCCAGACATTACCAGTCTTCCCCTTGGAGACAAAATTGCCCCCAAGGATTGGATTAGAGGGATATTTAAAGCAGCCTTATTTGCAATATTGTCCCAGTTCCTGATCAAATGTTTTCTCCTCCAGCTCAGTTATAACTCCCAGTCGTTTTCATCTTCTGGACCCTGTGAACATGAGCATGACCATGCAGCTCCTTATGCTCTGATTATTGGAAAACTTTGTAGCAAACCCAGTTCAACATCGAGTCCACCAGGGCATGCTTTTTTGGTCTATTTCTGCTCCATCCTGCATCCTTTCTTCTTTCCTTCAAACTTTTTATTTACATTGGTCTTCTTATATTTTATGCATTCGCTTTGTCTACTTTAAATCTTTTCTGGTAGCAGAGAGGATACAAAGAGCAAAATAAACAACTACTCTCCAGGTTAATATCCAAAGAGATGATATCACAGAGAAAGCAGACACTTGCTCGGAGGGAAATAGGACAAGCAGTAATAAGCAATTTAGAACGGGGCAAGATGGAATGCGGAGAGCAGAGTGGGGGGTCACCCAGGATGGACTTTGGGACAGACAAATTAGAGACAGAGGCTGGGATGGCCAAAACCTCTCTGGTAGGAGAACCACGTTACGTCTGCTTTCTGCTCACGGGGAGGTTTTACTGATGATGTTGGCCAATGACCAGCCCCAACTTGCTATGTGAATGAATTATCTTGCTATTCTATATGACTGAATTATTTCAAAAGTGGATCCTCCAACCCCATCCAGTCTCCCAAACGGACGGTCATGGAGCAAAAACGGGCTGTCCCCCATCTCCTCACCAAGTCCCACCCAAAGTGCAGGGTCAGGAGAGAAATAAATGCTCGCTATTTTGGGACACGAAATCTTAGAGTGGTTTGTTATGCAACCGTAGGTAAGTAGAGAGCTTGGTCGTGTCACTTTACCATTCCAAGGCTATTTCCTTATCTGGATGAGTCTTGAGGGGACCATTGATTGAGTGCCTGGCACAGAGAAGGGACCCCACTGTCATCAGTACTATTAGGGTTACTGCAAAGGAGGGCAGGTGCAAAGCCAAAACACAGCCTTGCCTTCAGTACAGCTGCTGGGTGAACCAGATAGAAGCCATGGGCCGTATACTCATTCACTCAGAGCCGCCTTCAGGAGCGCCTACAGTGTGCCTGGAGAAGGACTGGAAGGAGTGCAGAACTGCAGGCAGTGCCGAGGAGGGGCATCCCCAGTGCCTGGTGCTGGCCCTCTTTTCTCCCCTGTCTTCTTTCTTTCCAGGGCTCTCACCTCTGCCACCCTCGTCTTTATACAATCTCTGTCCCCGGGCAAAGTCTCTGTGCATCCAACATTGCCTCCTGGGTGCTTCAAAGACCCTGACCTCAGTTCGTCCAAGTCCAGGCTTATGCCCCACTCACCCACCACAGTCAACTTGACCTTCTGTTCTCCCCGGCTAGCAAGTGGCTCTATCTAAGATCATGAGTCATAAACTGGCCACCTTGACTCCTCCTCCACCCCCCACATCCCAAATGTCACTGAGCCACTGATGGCTTTGCTTCCTAAATACCATTCAAACCGGTCCACTGCTCTCCATCCTCACTAACATCCCCCTGCCATCATCCCCTAATGGTCCTCCCACCACCCGCCTTGTCCCCTCCCCACCTATTGTCCGCACAACAAGAGCGAGCTTTTCAAAATGCAAGTCAAATCGTGTTGCCGCTCTGCTTAAAACTTTCTCCTGTTTCCTAGTGTTCTTAGGAAAAAGAACCATGCCCTGACACCACCTATAACAACCCCTGCAAGGTCTCGTGGCTGCCCAGCCCGCCCGTTCCACCTCAGTCCACTCCCACCCTCTGCCCCGCTTGCTGTGATTCAGCCACACTGGCTTCTTTCAGTTTCCCAAACGCTCCACGCTCCCTCCTACCACAGGGCCTTTGCACCTGTTGTTCCTCAGCCTGAGATGCTCTCTCACTCACCTGCCTCCAACACTCACTTTTAAGAAGACTTCTCTGCTCTCCCTGACCAGACCAACCCCTCTCTAACCAACCCTACTGGTACCAAGTGGTATCTCTCCTTCATGGGACTAGCCTTTACCTAATTTTGCATTCCTTTGTGCAACTATTTAATGGATATCTTCCTTCTGCACTAGACTTCAAGCTCTTAAAGATTGTGACTAGTTTTTGTTACCATTACGACCCAAGAGGCTAGTCCGGTGCTCTGGCAAATAGAAAGCACTTGGCAAATATTTGCTGAACAGACAACAGAATGGAGAAGACAGTGGTGAGAGGCAAAGCAATTAATGGTCACCTGAAAAGTCAGGCAGCATTTCATGGAGTAGGTGGGACTTGAGCTGACCTTGAAACATGAATAGATTGTGTACTGATGGAGACATCTGGAAGGGTGTTCTGGGTGTGTGGAACAGAATAAAAGGGGTGTGTGTATGGGTGTAGGTTGGGGAAAGGACAGCAGGTCGGCTGGTGGGTAGATTACTGAGGGTCTGGAAGCAGACTGAGGTTGTATGTAGAAAGAACAGGAGATTTCAGAGCAGAGTGGTGATTCTTCCAGATGGGCGATCAGCAGGAAGGTAGGAAGCCAAGTCTCCTAGAAGGGGGAGTCGGGGGGGGGCAGGGATGGCTGGAAGGCCAGTTAGGAGGCTGGTCAGTGCTCAGGCATGAGCTGCTGAGGCCCTGGGTGGGGACGGCAGTGGGCATGGAGAGGCCAAGGTGGATAAGAAGGCATTAAGAAGAAAGCCATCCACCAGCCTGGTGACCACTGTCTGCAGGCGACCTCAACACAGGAAGGGTCCTCCTCCACCTCAGAGTGTAAGAAGGAGCCAGACTCTCAGACAGAGGGCGGGGCATAGTGCAAAAGGCACCAGGGTGATTCCAGACTCTCTGTCCCCGAAGGTTCTGTGCTCTGCTCTGTGTTCCCCCACTGAGCAAGCAGATTGATACCAGCCATCTGGACTGGTGCAAGGGACAGAGGACACGGTTCATGGTCTGCATGGAACACATTGAAAAGCCAGCAGAGCGGGCTGCCTGGGTGACTTACTGGTTATTAATAATATAAATATGTAAATGTGAGAGGCCATATTGATCCTGACATGTGAGCCATCCATCATGAAGGCGAGGAACAGGGTGGTATAAACATCAAATACTAAGTCTGCAGCCTAAGACTTATTAGTAGAGGTGGGCTAAGGCCGGGACAGGCCTGGAAGCAATTTTACTGATGAGAACAATTCCCAGCAGCCCCACCCAGTGTGGGGCATTGTTTGGGGAAGGAGAGATGGAGGTTCCCCCAGAAGGAAAGGAGATGGACCTGTGCAGGGATTCTAGAGAAAAATCCTCCCCTTTTCCCCTTCTCCGTGGGCAGGAAGAACAGTCATCAGAACTGCCCCAATCTCTTACTCAGGGGTCTATCAGCCTGGAAAAGTGCCCACCCAGGTGTGAAGAGAGTGCCCATCTCCACTTATCCGGAGACAGCAGACCTTAGCGGTTAGGCATAGGGGCCAACATGGGGTCAAATCCTCCCCCCACCGTTCACTAGCTTTGCAAACTTCACGGGTTTAACTGCGGTAAGCCTCAGTTTACTCATCTGTAAAATGGGAATGTTGATACCAACCTGCAAGGTTGTCATAGAGATTAAATGGGACAATGCCTGTAAAGAAGATATCCACGGTGGTTGGTGTTACCCCAGCAGAGTGGCCAGGGACTCTCAGCTGCATCAAACCCTCCCCACTTAGGGACATATCACAGAATAGCTTAGTCCCGGGTGGCCCAGTGCCACCCCAGAAGGTGTGCCCAGCTTCACAAAGATGGTTCTGGTATTGAGGAGGGAGCAGCCTGACCCTGGCCACACCGCTCACTCCTCAGCTCAGTTCATGGACGCACAGGGCATGGGACTGGGGAAATGGGCTATTCTTCCGTGGTCTCTGCCTTCAGGAATTTCAAGCCAGAGATGGGGAAGACGAATGAGCACCTAACAAGTGCCATGAAAGAGGGACTCAGTGCCCTGGGGACTTAAAGGACAGCGAGGTCACGTGCAGCTGAAGGAGAGTCCCGAGGGGTTTCCTGGAGATGAGCCGAGGGTGGGCAGCCAGAAGGGGGAGTGGGTATGAGCTTGTCAGCCTGGGCCCCGTGCAGAACAGCAGCTCCATGGCTGTGAGTAAGCACCTTGCCCCCACCGTGGGGAGCCAGACCCCTGCTAGAGGGCGGTGACCCCCGCCAAGAAAGGCCCAGCCTGGAACCCACGTCCGCCTCTGTCCACACAGCACTTGCTGCAAGTGTGCAAATCCCTGGGCGGGGAGCTTGTCCCCGGATCAGGCCCTTTGGGGGACACTCAGCATGTGCAGAAAAGGGTTAGCTCTCAGGGCCGGGATCAGGGTGAAGGCCAGAGAAATGAGTTACGTAAGTGCAGGCTCCAATCACGTCTTTATTTAAATTTTGGTATTTTGTTGGTCATCGATTTTGGGGGGCATTAATTTTGGCTCTTTAAAAAATATGACAGTAAAATATTATTTATTGTGATTACTGTTTTTGGCACGCACTTACCTTTTGTGCCCAGGTGATGGCTCCCCCGCCTCACCCTCATCCCTGCCCTGCCAGGGGCCACATTTTCCCGGGTCAGCTTTGCTTCTCACCATCTGGCATCCATTCCGTTTCTAGCTGGCTCCAGCTTGCCACAGCTGACTGCCCAGTTTTCTGTCTTGGGTTTCAGGACTCCAAGACCCTCTGGATCATTAAGAGCTGTCGTATCTGGTAGTGTAGGAAGTGCGGGTGGGTGGGCATCGCTGAGAGCGTAGGCCTCTGCCAGGCCCTGTCTGGCCCCACTGTCAGCCCCAGGCTGACCTCGATCCCATCCAGCATCACCTCCATCTCACCAGACCGGCAGGGGGCGGCATGCGTCCCATTTGACAGGTGGGGGGCCCAGGGCCCAGAGAGGTTATGGGACGTACCCAAGGTCACACAGCTGGTCGATCAGTGGTCAACCTGGGATGTGACTGCAGCTGGGTTTTCACCAGAACCCGAAGTGTCATCCCTGGAAGCCACATTCCATGCGCCTTACGGTCAGCGAAGTTTACTCCGCTGGAAGGCAAGGAGACTAGGCGCATCAGCAAGTTCAAGGCTTATGGAAGTGCTGCATTTAGAAAACAAAAAATTATTTTGTTTAATTTAGCCTTTTCTGAAATTATTGGCTCCAAAATTCTTTTTTTTCACGGAGCACTTCCCTGGGTCAGTGTTCTGCCTTATGCTCTCCAGGAAACGCTGGCCCGTGTTTAGCCTGAGAGTTTCAGGGCAGGTTCAGATGAATCCTGCCAGGATCTGTGCCTGAGCCTTCGCCTCCACGCTTCACCCCCATTCCCAGCTCAGTCTACCCAGCAGACGCGGAAGGAAAAGGCGGGAGGGGCTTCAGGAGAAGCCAAGGGTGGGCTTTCGAGTTTTGCCTTCAATTTTTCAATATTGTTTGGCCATCTCACAGGGGGCATGAATAGTTTGGCGAGGAGGGAGGGAGGGAAGGAGAGAGGCAAAAGGGACAGAGGGAGCGAAGGCTTCCAGCACCACCAGCTGCCCATCCTCTTAAGCTAAGCTAACCGGCCAAGGCCAATGTCAGGAAGGAAGGGAGGTCCTACAGGCAGATGCCTCCGCTCCCACCTCTTCCACCTTGCCCCACAGCCTGGCCGGCCCAGCCCCAGGGCCACAGCCCCCAGCACGCACTACCTCCCACCAGAGGCACAGGCTAACTAAAAGCCCTTCCCCGACAGAGCCTGTGTCCCCGCCCTGTGCCTCCATGACACCGACTTCCATGAGCAACAATCTCCCCTCTTTTCCCAGAAGGAGGAGGGGCGCATCAGGGTCCTGGGAGCCCCGGCCCCACCCCAGGCCCAGGAGCCATTAGTATTCAGCATCTTCACGGCAACGGGCCCTCTTCATGCCGGTTTGATTTTATTATTATGCCAACACACTTGCTTAATTCTCTGCTTTCTTCTGCACTGTTGATTTACACTGTTAGTGTTTTAATTATACAATTCAGCACTCCTTAAAACATGAAAAACTGCTCAACTTTTCGAGCAATTAAATGGCAGTGGAGTAGATCAGCAGATCTGAGACGAGATAAGTAAATCAAGCAATTAAAAAACTCATTTGGTGAAAATGCGGCAAGCCACCCAAAATGGGTGAGGTTTCCGGGGGCCTCCTGACAAGAACTTCCAAAAGAGGCCCCTCCTCCATCTCACCTTGCTTTTCAGGGCCTCCGACCCGCTCCTGCTCACCTGCCGCCTCCCCTCTGCTCCCGGGACCCCCACTTGCCAAGGAGCCTGAGCTGAGAGCAGCTCAGTGCCAAGAACCAGGACTGGGGCAGCCGAAGACGGGGTTCTGACCTGGCCCTGGGGCAGCTCGTAAACTTGGCCGTGTTGTCCACCTCTGGGCCTCAGTTTCCCATCTGCAAATGGGGGCTGCATCACTGACGTGGTGTTCTGTCTTTGTTTTTATTTTGGTAAAATACACATAACATAAAACTTACCGTCTGAAGCATTTTTAAGTGTACAGGTGAGTGATATTAGGCATCTTGTTACCGTGCAGCCATGGCCCCCACCTCCAGAATTCCATCTTGCAGAACTGGAACTCCATACCCATTAAACAGGAACTCCCCATTGCCAGCTTCCCGCATCACTAGGTTTTGAACTGGCTTCTAAGGAGACCTAGGGGTGCATCCCAACCTCTGGAGGCTGTCTGGGAGGGGAGCAGGTCAAGGACAGGGTGAGTAAGCAGGGCTCTGTTCTAATATAAGTAGGCAGCCAGCTCTATTTCCATCCGTTTACGCTACTGGGTTTCTGGGCTAGGTTTCATTGGCGTAAAAGACTGCAGATGATTTTGTGAAGTCTGGAGACAACTGACCTCGAAGTTCTCCTGGATTGGAAGGAACCCGACTAAGGGGCTTGAGATTCTCTAAAAGAAAGTCCTATCCACTGGCAAGGAGGATCGGGGACCTGCTTCTCAGAGTCCAGAGCAGACCAGAACAAGTCCCCCAGAATGGGCTGGCCACACCCAGGTCTTCATCTATTCCTTTCCCCACACGCACTTGGCATTGTGACTCCAGGCTCCGTGGGACCCATACAACCCCCCGACTGTCCACTGCACTTGGAGAGTGAGGGTGGGATGAGGTAGGAGCAGGGACAGGAGGTGCACAGCCCACTCATCCATCACCCTGGAGCCGGAAAGGCCGAGGGGCCCCGGGAGGCTGCCTGCTGGCCAGGTTGTCTGGGAGGACATTGGCCAGGGCGAGAAGGGTGGGGAGGTGGGGTGTGCCCTGGGGCTGGCACTGGAGGAGACGGAGAGGCGGGGAGGCTGCCTCAGTCAGCAGCATCTGGTGTAGGGCAGAGCCGCCCTGGGTGGACATGCTTTCCCCATCCCTCATCCTCCACTGACAGGATTATAAGTGCCCGTGGCAGTGCCCGGAATCTCAACCATGTTGGTCTCCACAGGAAGAGACAGGCCAGTGACCCAAGCATTAGGCTCTGCAACCGGGGTTCAGGACTCCTACAAGAGACAAGCACGCCCCAGAGAAGAGCCTAGATCCAGCCCTCCCCCAAATTGTCCCTGTGAAGAGGAAGATAGATGAGACATCCTGGATTTCTCTCCTTCAATGAAACAGCTTTGCCACCACTCTCTTTTCAACTTGGGTCACTTCCCTTTCACAACACCCAAGGGACCAGTCAGTCAAGTTTGGCAAACAGTGCCCTTCGGACGTGGTGATTTGCTGCCGGTGTCTCTCCCCGCCGGGTCTTTTCCAGGAGAACGAGATCCCCTGGCCACTGAGTCAGGCCTTGCTGCCTAAGGTGGGAAGTAGGCACGGGGCATGACCAGATGCAGATGAGGGGGGACAGGTGCACACACAGGTCCAGCTTTTCTGACCCCTCGCAGCCACTCTGGCCCCAACCACATCCAAGCCCTGAGCCACACCTGGGCTCACCTTCTGCTGGGCCACTGCCCACTGCTGTCCCAGGCCACATCTTTCCTCATCTTCTCTCACGCTACTCAGTGGGTCCACAAAATGTCCCCAGCCTGGGCCTACACTCTCCTCAAGGTTATTCCCCCTGAACTGCTTCTGTTCCAACAGTTTCTACTGGTTGCTCTTGGTAATTCCAGAACCCCCATTAATCATTCTTAAGCTCTTTGAATGAACTATTTTCTCTAAGAACGGAAATTCCTTCACAACTCTGCACCATCCCGCCATGTCCAATTACCTGCTCTCATCAGTCATTAACATAAATCATTAGCATATCTATGACTTCTAGCCACCTTGATTAATCTGGCTTCCCAGTTTTCTCCCAGTGAGCCCTAATTGACTGAGGAGTGACCAGGTTTGGGGGGGACCTGTGGGGGAGGGTTAAAATATTAGAGCACAGAGTCCTGAGGTTACTAAAACCAATTCTTTCTTTTTGCAGGCAAGGAAACTAAGGCCCGAAGAGACAAAGTATCATCCCTCCTCCTCCTTCTCCTCCCCCTCTTCCCCTTCCTTTCCATTCCCTCCTCCTTCTCCTCACCCTCCACCCATTCCTCTCCCTCCCCCTTCTCCCCCTTCTCCTCCTTCTCCTCCTCTCCTCACGTGTGTTTCCCACAAACTAGTTGCCAGAGATGCTCTGCAAAAAAGTAAAAGTGGGAGGAGGCAAGACAGTGCATAGAGCCCAGAGGATCAAATAAATTTTAGAAAACCTAAATATTATGTCATCCTCTTGGATATTCATGATATGTGGTGGCATAATAAATGCTTTTGATAAGTCTCACGGTAAAGAAATCTAACTTTGTTTAAACCTAAACTCCTTTAAACACCATTGATCTACCTATGAATATATATAAATACAAATATAGTTATCTACTGCTGTGTAAAAAAATTATCCCAAAACTAAGTAGCCTAAAACAACAAACATGTATTGTCTCACATAACAATGTAAGCATCAGGAATCTGTGGATGGCTTAGCTGGGTGGTTCTAGCTGAGTCTGGTAGCGCCTCTGGGAGCTGATTGGATCATGAGGGTGGGGTCCTCATGAAGGGAATTAGTGCCCTTATGAAAGTCACCAGAGAGCTCCTTTCCCCCAACTGCCCTGTGAAGACACAGGGGGAAAATGGCTGTCTGTGACCCAGGAAGCATGCCCCACCAGACACCAAATCTGCCAGTGCCTTCATGGTGGATTTCCCAGCCTCCAGAACTTCAAGAAATAAATTTCAGTTGTTCATAAGATATCCAGACTGTGATATTCTGTTTTAACAGCCCAAATGGACCAAGATAACTCTACTGTATAATTTACATGAAATTCTAGAAAAGGCAAAATGACGTGATAGAAAGCAAATCACTAGTGGTCGTAGAAGTGGGAAGGTAAGTGACTAAAAGAGACAGAGGGAAATTTTGAGGGGGTGATGGGGATGTTTTATATTTTGGATGTGGTGGCAGTCACATGGGTAATTACATCAGTCAAAACTCAGTAAACTGTACACTTAAAATTGGTGAATTTCATTTTGTACAATTTATACTTCAATAAACTCACTTTTAAAAATCTGTGAGATGCCACTAAAACAGTGCTTATAGGGAGATTTATCCTTTTAAATGCCTTTATTAGAAGAAGAAAGGTTTAAAATCAAATATCTAAGATTCTACTTTAGGAAGCTAGAAAAAGAAAAGGAAATTAAAACCAAAGTAAGCAGAAGGAAGGAAATAAAAAAGATAATGAAAAATATAATGTAGTAACAATAATCCATGAAATAGAAAACATTTAACAAGGTTCAAAATTTGCTTCTTCTAAAAGATTGATACAACTGATATTCCCCTACCAAAGTTGATCAAGAAAAAAACGAGAAAACACAATTTACCAATATAATGAGTAAAAGAGAGGACATCTCTACATATCCTACAACCACTCAAACAGTAATCATAAGCAACATTATGAAAAATATGTATCAAGTTATATGAAAAGGACAAAATCTTTGAAAAACACAAATTATCAAAACTAACTCAAGAAGAAATAGAAATGAAAATAGTTATATACCTCTTTAAGAGATGAAAATCCTACTTAAAAAAAAAAATCTTCCAACAAAGAAAACTCTAGGCCCAGATGACTTCACTGGTAAAGGTACCAAACACATAAAAAAGAAATAATACCAGGGCGCCTGAGTGGCTCAGTCAGTTAAGCGCCTGCCTTCGGCTCAGGTCATGATCCCAGGGTCCTGAGATGGAGCCCCGCATTGGGCTCTCGGCTCAGCAGGGAGCCTGCTTCTCCCTCTCCCTCTGCCTGCTGCTCCCCCTGCTTGTGTTCTCTCTCTCTGTCAAATAAATAAATAAAAATCTTAAAAAAAAAAAAAAAAAGAAAGAAAGAATACCAATCTTACATAAAATTCTAGAATATAGAAAATAAGGGAACATCCTTTAACTCTTCTTATGAAATAAGCATAACCTTGTACCCCAAACCCATAAAAGACAATATGAGAAGGAAAATTACAGATCAATATACCTTATGAACATAGTTTAAAAAATTAAAACCTATTAATAAATGTTAGCAAATTAGGGGTGCCTGGGTGGCTCAGTCGGTTGAGCATCTGCCTTCGGCTCAGGTCATGATCCCAGGGTCCTGGGATCAAGCCCCTTGGATCAAGCCCCCCATCGGGCTCTCTGCTCTGTGGGGAGCTTGCTTCTCCCTCTCCCTCTGCCACTCCCCCTCCTTGTGCTCTCTTGTTCTGTCTCTTTCAAACACATAAATAAATAAATCTTTTTTAAAAAGTTAGCAAATTAAATACAGCAATATATAAAAATAACACATTTTATGTATATAAATGTATAAACTCAACCAAATTTAATTTATCCTGGAATGCAGGATTGGTTCAACATTCCAATATCAAGCACTGTAATTCAGTATAGTAATAATCAAAGAAGAGAATGCACAAGATCTCAAAAGATTCAGATATCTAACACCCACTCCTGACATAGAACCCTCAGCAAACTAAGAACTGCAGGATAAATACTGCAATCAGATAAAAGGCATGTACAACAAAGCTACTCCTACAATGATACTTAATGGTAAAATACTGAATACTTTCCTTCTAAGGTAGGGGGAAACACAAAGTTTTCTGCTCTCAGCACTTCGACTTAACATTGTACTGGAAGTTCTAGCCAGAGCAATATGGCAAGAAAAATAAATAAAGTATGTACTTCTTGGAAAAGAAGAAAACTTTTTTTCACACTTGAGATAATTGTTTACATTTTTAAAAACTAAAGAATCTATTAAAAAAATACTAGAACTAAAAAGTTAATTTAGCAAAATTGCAGAAAACAAATCAATATACCAAAAATTTGGTTTTTCTACATACATCTAATAACCATTGGAAAATGAAATAACAAACCCCATTAACAATGACATCCAAATATGTAAAATATTTAGGAATAAATCTAGCAAAGGTTTGCAAGACTTTTATTTTATTTTTTTTTTAAGATTTTATTTATTTGACAGAGAGAAACACAACAGAAGAGGGAACACAAGCAGGGGGAGTGGGAGAGGGAGAAGCAGGCTTCCCACTGAGCAGAGAGCCCGATGCAGGGCTCGATGCCAGGACCCTGGGATCATGACCTGAGCCGAAGGCAGACGCCTAACGACTGAGCCACCCAGGTGCCCCTTGCAAGACTTTTATATTGAAAACTACAAAACTCTGCTAAAAAAATTTTTTTTTTAGACCTAAATAAATGGAGTAATATACTATATTCGTGGATTGAGGACTCTGTATTTTAAGATGTAACTTCTCCTCAAATTGATCTATAGATTCAAGAGAATCCCTATCAAAAGCCCAGCAGGCTTTTCTGTAGAAAATGACAAGGTGAGTCTAAAATTTATATGAAAATGCAAAGGAGTTAGACTAGCCAAAATAATTTTTTAAAGGGATAAAGTTGGAAGACTCATATTACCTGATTTTAAGACTTGCTATAAAGCTACAAGACATTATGTTATTGGTATAGGGGCAGACAAATAAATCAATGAACTGGAATAGAGAGTCCAGGAATAGATTCACACATACATAGTCAATTGATTTTTGAAAGACACCGAGGTAATTCAATAGGAAAAAAATATTTTCAACAAACATGCTGGAATAACTGGGCATCTATATAGAAACAAAACCTTGACCCCCTACCTCACACCATACACAAAATTATTTGAGAAGGTTTATTGAAACATGAAAGCTAAACTACAGATCTTAGTGGAAAAAATCTCCTGTGAACTTAACATAGGCAAAGATTTCTTAGAAAAGACACAAAAAGCACTAACCTTTTTTTTAAATGATCAAATTAACTTTAACAAAATCAAAAAATATGCTCATCAAAAGACACCATTAAGAAAATGGAAAAATAGTCATCCCCCAAAAAAACCTGTAACTACACGTGGTGATGGATGTTAACTAAACTTATTGTGGTAATCATTTCACAATACATTTATCAAATCATTATGCCATACACTTAAAACTAATACAATGTTATATGTCAATTATATCTCAATTTAAAAAAGAAAATGAAAAGCCTAATCATCCCTCTCCCTTTGCCCCTCCCCCCACTCACACACTTGCTTGCTCTCTCTAAAAATAAATAAATAAATCTTTAAAAAAAAGAATTGCAAAATAAGCATAGGAGAAGATCATCAATATCATGAGTCATCAGAAAAATGCAAATTAAGACCACAATGAGATATTACTACACATTCACTAGGACGACTAAAATCAAAAGGGCAATAACAAGTGTTGACAAGAACATGGAGAAACTGGGACTCTTACACGCTGGTGGTGGAGTTTTATAATGTCGTCTGATCACTTTAGAAAACTGTCAAGCATTTACCTATCCAATGGGCCATCATTCCGGCATTTACCCAGGACAAATGATGACATACATCCACAAAAATACTTGTGCCAGAAAATGCATAGCAGCATTGTAATAGCCACAAAGAGGAAACAACCCAAATATCCGTTAACGAGATGAATCAACAAAGCACAGTGTATTCGTGGAGTGCTACTCAACAGTATAAAGGATCAAACTACTGAAACCTGCAAAGTATGCATGAGTCTCACAGGTAACACGCTGACGAGGAAGAGAAGACAGATGCAAAGGAGTACTTAGAGTAGGATCCCATTTATGTGAAGTTCAAGAATGGGCAGAACTAATCAGTGATGATAGAAGTCAGAGCTGTGATCACCTCTGGAGGGGGTAAGATTAACTGAAAGGGGGCACAGGGGAATTTTTATATTCTGATTGGAAAGGTGTTCAGATACACCAGTGTTTTCATTGGTCAAAACTCATCAAACTGTACACTTAAGATCTGTGCGTTTACCTTTAACATTTCTTTTTAAAAAATCACAAGTTAAAGAACAAATGGAAAATCATGATCTCTGCCTGGCCTGCCTGACCCTGCAAGATCAGGCCATAACTAGACACGGGCCCTGTTTTGCATAACTGACTCCTTTACTCACCCTGCTTTCACCCAACCAGCCTTCCTTTCTTCTGGCTTCACACACACAGAGAGCTCCTACCCCCTTAGGGCCTTTGCCTTTGTGTAGCCCCCAATCCCAGAATTCTGCCCCAGACCTTTGCATGACTGTGTTCCTAAGAGAGGTACCGTCAGTCAGATTCCTGACAGGAAAGAGATGGCACAGTCAAACTGGGTAATTGGAGGCCAGTTCAATAAGAGGACCATTTCCAAACCTAAGGGTGTAGGAAGACCGCCAGGTATAATGCAGTGCTTCGCGTTAGTACCACCACTGGGCCTGACGTGGGGGGCAGGGAGACGGAACCCTTTTCAGGATGTGCTGATCTGCCAGGGTAAGAGCCAGGGAATAAACCCAAATTTACCCCCCTCCCTTCCTCATCCTTGCAGGTCCTCCCCATGGAAGAACTCAGCCCCCTGGACAAGGCGGAGAGAGAGAATCTGGGGGAGCAAACAGAGACCATCCAGCATGGACACTGTTCCCTGCTTCTTACCTGAACAGATTTCTGTCCATTCCCTGTTTATTTTCTCCATAGAACATTCCACTGTCTGAACTCCTCTTATTTACTTAATTGGTTACTTGCTTGTTGCCAAACTCCCCTCCTCTGAGTGTAAGCTCCAGGAGCTCAAGGACTGTGTCATATTTATTACTGTCTCCCTAGAGCCTAGAACAGAGTTTCCCATTTAAAACTGATGTGGAGCACTCCCACAAATTCTTGAGAGAAAACCAGTGGGCAGGTACACCGCCCCTACCAGGCTGGGATACTCTTGTAGGCTCCCACATTCTCTCCATCATTTTTTTTGGAAACTAACAGACTTTCTTTATTTTAAAGCAGTTTGCAGAAAAACTGATCAGAATGTGCAAAAAGTTCCCAAATACCTTCTCCATCCACAGCCATCGTATCCCTTATTATTCATATTTTGTATTAGAGTGGTGCTTGTTACAATTGATGGACCGATACTGATACATTATTATTAACTAATGTCCATAGTTTACATTGGGGTTGATGCTTTGCGACAAATGTACAATGACATGTGTCCATCATTACTGTCTCATACAGAATCATTTCACTGTCCTAAAATCCTCTATGCCTCACCCCTTCATCCTTCTCTGTCTCCCCCAAGCCCTTGGCAACCACTGATTTTTTTTTACTGTCTTCATCTTCTTGCCTTCTGCAGAATGTCATATAGTTAGAATCCTGCAACATCTCCAGTGTTTTTGATCTCTGTGGCCAGGCACATCACCTGTCCCGCAAGTATTCTCCAAATACACAAATGAATGGATGAAAGGACTCAGGGATGCCCGCATTCTCCGGGGGGCTCCGAGTACGTCAGGAAGGAGTGATCCCAGGCTCCGTCCCTCTTTGGGGTGAGAAGCCTTCATTCCCATTCCCTTTTGCCCTGCCCCTCCCCCAGCCTCACTCCTATTCCCCATCTCCTTTAAATTATACAGAGATTTCCTCGTATGAAAGCTAATTTAGGCGCCATAACGGAGACTATATTTAATGTAAATGGAAGAAGTAGAAGCAGAAGGATTTATGGTAATAATAACCTGCTTGTAATAACACAGAGTGGGTCACCTGCTTAAGATACAGTGGATTAAAGAGAAGGAAACTTACCTCCCCGAAGAACGTGGTGTCACCAGAAAACTGCAGTAGGGCCAAGTCTTGGATGATCTTATTAAATCCCATAGATCTTATTATGCTTTCCTATCTTCTTGCCCTGGTCCATGAGAACGGCCAGAGTGAGGCCTGAGTGGAGCTGGGGGCCGGAGGGTAGAGAGCAGTTCCCAGAAAGGCCTGGAGTCAGCGCCTATTGGGCAGAAGCTCCTGTCTGCAAAGAACCCACATGGGACCACATGCTGCTGGGCACAGCACAGTCCTGGGGGTGAAGGGGGACCCCTGGCATAAGGAGAACGGGAGAGCAGAGGAGCATGCAAGAAGCAGGAAGCTGTCATTTGTGAGGATGGCTCTGATGTCATAGATCAACCCTGTTGGAGCATGGGTGACCGGAAGGCCACCAGCAATCTTCCAGAAAGTAAATACAACAAATGCCTCACCCCAGAGGGTTTATCCATAGCAGGAGGCTTTGGTGAGCCAGTGAGCTCTGCACAGTTAAAGACACTTGGGTCCAAATCCCAGCCCCCTGCTCACGGCCTGGCTGATGCCGAACAAACCCAGGCTTGCTTCATTCATTCCCAGCACTGGGATTCTCAATCCAGGTTCATTCCACTTTGGACACTGGCCCGGCATTGGAGGCCAGGTTCAGAGCCTGAATGTCTTCCCGGCGACAGTAAGACCAGGAGAAGGCCCTCCTTGCCTCATGAGGGCCCTGGTCCCCAGGAGAGATGCCAGTCCCCCACCCCTTGCCTTCTCCCCACACTGGAGAAGCAGGGGAGGATGCAGACCCCCATCTGCTGTTAGCTTGAGTTGTGCAGTTGGTTGCCCCCGCCTCAGCCCCCTCCCTCCTCCTTCCCTCTTCCCCTCCCCACCTCCTTTCTGTGTTAATGGTTTGTTAGGAAATGGGTAATCTGGGGAGGATCATTAATGCAGTGAACAGAGATATTGCACAAAAGGATTACCTCAGCTTCCCTAGTGCACTGCGGCTTTTTTAATGTGTTTGCATGAAATCACCCCATTATGAGGATGTCCTCACGGGGGATGATGGGGGGAAGGGGCACCATTCCTGAGAATGAAGGCAAAGCCACGTGTGCTGAGGGGAAGGGAGGCTTCCAAGAGGCCCCAAGAACCCAGTCTGAGACCCCTTAAATGACCGTGTATGCTTTCTGAGGTCTCACGCCAAGATGGATGCTATGACATCCCAGACAAGAGACCAGTCATCTTCCTGCAGGGAAAGGACCTGGACCTGAATGGACCTGACCCTGGACCTTCCTTTCCCAGGGGCCTGAGTGAGGATGGTGGAGGTCTGAGGTATCATTTGCCCATATAAATGAAGGATGGGCCACCCCCAGAGCTCCCATGGCAAGCCCCAACTCACCTGCTCCTGCCCACATCTCCCCTTCCTGAGTCCTCCCCTGATGGTTTATTTAATCTGCAGCCCACCCCCCTGCCTCCCTGTCTTCCCACCTCCCTTGGCTTCTGCTCTTTCTCTTCTTCATTGGCTCTCATGACCTCCTAAGGTACCACAAAAGTTACTCACTTATGACTGTCACGTTCAGCTCCCCAGGAGAAGGCTCCCCATGAGGGCAGCCACTCTTACCTGCTTTGTCCATTGACATATCTCAAAGGACTACAATTGTTTCTGGAACATAGGAGAAGTTCGATAAATGCTTCTTGAGTGAATGCATAAATCGGTCCCCTAAGAAAAGAAGTGGGCTGTTGTTCCACCTCATTTCCTCCCATTCTGCATGCTCTCCCAGATCTCCCTGGGAACTTCTGTCCAGGTGCAGCGTAACCCAAACCTAAACCACATCTCTGGCCTAAACAGCATAAGGTCCCTCCTAAACCTGATGAGACACCTTGAGACAAACCCAGAGTTTGCTCAGATTCAAAACTCTGCTGCCAGGGCACCTGGCTGGCTCAACGGGTAGAGCGTGTGACTCTTGATCTTGGGGTCATGAATTCCAGCCCCATGTTGGGCAGAGAGATTACTTTAAAAAACAAAACTCTGCTGTCTCACCTGCCTCACATTCTGGGGTGGTATCCCGGCCCACACCCCATACACCCCCGTGAGAGCCTCACCAGCTGTTGGGCATACATTCCTCAGTGACCAGGACGTAATTTGTACTGACCAGGTACTTTCCCTGTCACTTCCCAACCAGAGGTCCCCACTTCCTCCAAGGAGAATGACCAAAAGGACTAGTTTGCCAGGACCAAGGGGGTTCCAGGATGGGGTCTTTCCATGCCAAAACCAGGAAAATCCCAGGCAAACCAGGTTGGTCACCCTATTTCTAAGAAAGCTAAAATGGGGTTCATGGGATACCCTTCCCAGAACAGCTGGAGGCCATCCCAAAGGCCAGGTCACCTATTGCCACATGAGGGATCACCTCCCAGGGGAAGAAGCTGGATCTACATATGACTTATCACTGAAGCCGTATCTGCTCCTCTGGATCTTCCCCATCCCAATCATGGGCACCACCTTCAACCAATCGCTCAGGCATCATTCCTGGAAGTAACGCATCCTGACTCCTCCTTTTCTCTCATTGCTCCCCACATTCATGCCCTGCTTGTCCCATGCACTTCCTATGTCTCTCATCTTCTCCCTCCTCCCTGGCCATCCTGAACAGCCACCATATTAGCCCCTAGGCTAGGTGAAGCAAGGGTGACAGGTTGGGTCAGCCCAACCCAACCCAGGTACCAATGCAGAAGATTGATACAGGTTGAATTGTGTCCCCCAAAAGATATACTGAAGTCCTAACCCCCAGTATCTGTGAAAGTGACTTTACTTGGAAATAGGGTCTTTGCAGATGTAACCAAGTTAAGATGAGGTCATTAAGGTGGGTCCCAATCCAATATGGCATCGTTCCCTATGCGAGAGGGAAATTTGGATATAAACATACACACATGTATAAAATGGTCAGGTAGAGATTGGAGTTATCACTCCAATCCACAAGTCAAAGAAGGCCAAGGAATTTCGGGGGGAAACTGGAAAAGAGAGGAGGCAAGGAAGGATCCCTCCCGCAGGTTTAGAGGGAGTGTGGTCAGCTTGACGTCAGACACCCACCCAGCCCCCAGAACCGTGAGACAATGCATCTTTGCTATTTCAAGCCCCCAGTTTGTAGTTCTTGTTCCAGCAGTCCTAGGAAATTAATGCGCTGGGCAAAGGAACTGATCAGACTGAGAAGCCACAAGGAGAGTTGAAGCCAAAAGAGAGTGTGGGTGCAAGAAAAGCCATCCTGGCTCAGGGTTCCCCACTGGACCACGACCGTGTGTTCCCATGCTTGTCCAGGCCAGAGTGCACCTTTCCTCCAGAGCCCTGCCTATCCAACATCAAGTGGCCAGGCCATGGGCCACCCCCTGACCCTCCTGAGCCCAGGTCCAGAGACTCTGCTCACCGTCAACCTAAATTAGAAGAGCCAGATAAGGTCACTTTGCACCTTTTCATCTCCTGCTTGCTGCATTGCCCAGACTGAGAACTGACCCGGACCTCAAAAACCGTAGCTCCTCTCTATTGTCGTGTACCCCCTGGTGACCCTCCGAAAGGTAGGCGTCTTAGCCTGGGTTCTCCCAAAAGCACAGCTTGAAATGAGGACTTGTGTGCAGGTGTTTTATTTGGGAGATGGCCCCAGGGAGCAGGAAAGAAAGAGATGAGACAGGGACAGACTAAAGCAACACAAACAAGGCCGGCTATTGACATCACCAGGCCTCACCTCCTCCAGGAGGTCCTAAAAATAGTACAGATTGCCCCCTGGGGTTGTGCCCCAGATAACACTAGGGGCTGGAGCTTTTCCCCATTGCCCCAGCATGTCCCCTGCCCTCCCCAGCAGGAAACAAGAGGCTATAGAGCTCCGCTGGGCCTGGCATCCTCCACAGCAGAGCAGCCCTGGGGTAGAAATGCGGATCCCTGCCCTTGCTTGAGGTACCACAGCGTGAACCAGAGGAAGCCTGCGGGGACTGTCTCCCGGCTGGCCTGGATCAGAGGTGGGGCAGGTGGAGGTGGGTTCAGGTACCAGACTGCCTGCTCAGTAGATGAATCATCCTACAGACCTTTGAGGAATGACTCATCACTTCTACCGAGGTGGAAAGTTTGTCTCAGTAAAGAGAGAGGGTGTACCAGAGAGCTTCTTTATCTTGTTTCCCTCTGTTATAAGCCCAAGGAAACCTCCAGTGGCCCATGGGCCCACACAGGTACAGAGCAGGGGAGCAATCCATCAGGAGACTGAGTTGAACTTCAGGGGCAACTGGAGCAGGGAACTCCGCAACAGGGTAGCTGGACAGGAGAGGTCGTGCGAAGCCGAAATCCCCGCTTGCCTGCACGTGTCTGTCTTTCTGAGCCCAGAAGCCTGTCTGTCCCCAGCCTGGGAATAGGCACTGGACTCCAAAAGTGCTTTGAAAAAATCTGTCGTTTGGAGCTGGAATGCCTGGAGCTCATCTTCCCATTGAAACACCACTATGCAAGGACCCATGGACAGGTCAGTGCGTCACAGGGTCCCAGCGGAAAGCCCAGTTGGGGCTACAACTGGGAGAACCAGGCAGCAAGGTCAGGGGTTCTCCCCTCCCACCCCCTCAACCATGGGCAGTAGAACCAGGCAGTTTCCAAGCTCCAAATTTCAGATCGTGCGCCCTAGGGCTGGAGCAAGCGGTCCGGAGAACAGGGGCAAGACGAAGCTGGCAGAGACTGAGGCTCCCCTGAGTTTAGCAATAACCTAGAGCTGCGGGCACAGGGGAGAGAAGGGGAAAGGTGACATTGTGACCTCTTTCTGGCTGTGTCCAAGGCTGATGCAGGCAGCCCCTGCCCCAGGGCTAATAATCACCACATAGTCACCAGCTCCTTGGGGCTAATTCTGACTCCCAGGCCTCCTGGAGTCTCCACCTTGCTTGCTGATCTTGGCTCCTGAGAGTTCCTTCTTTAAGGTCCTTGTGCTCCACTGGGATTCAGTCCCCACCCACCTTGCCTCCCCAAGCCCCCAGCACAGCCTCCACTTTCCAGATGGGCAAACTGAGGTCCAGAATTATCCCGCAAGCTGGCGGCAGGATCTAGACCAGGACATAGAGCCGGGAATCCCTAGCCAGCCTACCTGTTCACCAAAAAGGGGAAAAGGGACCCTGTGGTCATGGGGTAGTAAAGGCTACTCAGCCTCTGTCTCGGGACAGAGTCTCAGGAAGACTGGAGCACATCTTTGGGGAAATTACAGGTATCACTTTATTTTCCAGGGGAAAAATAACCATGGAAAGCATCTGCAATTACAGCTCATCACTGCTGACTGTGTAACCTGCAATCTAACTACCTGGTAATCAGAAGACTGGAGACAATGAGATTTTGGCTTTATTTAGCTCCTTTCCACTCCCCTCCCTCAGGCCTTCCTGTGTGATGTGACAGAAGGAGCTGGGTTTCTCAAACACTCAATGCGGGCTCCCCCCCACCCCCAACCCCGTCTCTCTATACAAAGATCAGACCACTGACCCTTGGCAGTGCTCAGAAATTTCAACTCCTTTTCCTTCCCCAGCGGTCAGGCTGAGTGTCACTGGGCCACCTGGCCCCTCTCCACCCCCTGCCATCCATCACTCATAGAGAAAGGGGCAGGTAACAGAGCAGTGGCCGTGCCAGGCCAGCCTTGTCCTCATAGAGATGCTGTTCTTGGCCGAGAGACAGACTGCAAACAAGCCAGTGTATGAATACAGGAATCGCAGCATGTCAAAAGAACGTGAAGAAACGCAGGGGTGAGGACCCAAAGAGCAACACCGCAGAGACCTTTAGGTGTTATCAAAGGCACCTCCAAAAAGGTGACATGTAACTGACACAAGAAGGATGGAAAAGAGCCGGTTGCAACGGAGCATAATGGAGCAACAGGTGCAGAAGGCAAATTAAAAATAAGTGAACAGACAAGAGCAACAACCATCCGTGTGCACCCCCAGGTCCACTGCAGCACTATTCACGACAGCAAAGATGTGGAAACAACCTAAGTGACCATCAGTGGATGAATGGGTAAAGAAGGTGTGGTCTACACGCACACTGGAATACTACTCAGCCATGAAAAAGAGCGAAGTCCTGCCATCTGCAAACATCGTCGTGGCATCATCCCGCGCCTGCAAACACAACAGCGCCAGGCAGCCAATGCCCCCTAGTGGGGTCTGAGCCTGGCTCCAGGCAGCCTCTTAAAGCTTCCAGGGTCACGAAACCCCAGCCTCCCCTCTTTGTGCTGTCAGCCCTGGAAGTGATGGCATCTCTGCAGTGAGTATGTCCTTGTTACTTCTATGTTCTCTTTTCAATCTTCTAATGCATGGGTAGCCAATTCTCCATATTAAATTCTCTCTGCTAAAATAACTGACGTAGTTTCTGTTTCCCTGACCAGACCTTGACTGATACAAGCAGACAACAGTAACTTTTTATTATAAGCCTCCTATACAGTTGGGTTTTTTTTTTTAAACCTCTAAACAGGTACTACTTCTTGTTAACCTCTTATAACTCTGTGATATAAGGGTTATGAGAGTGCAGCACCATGTAGAAGGAAAACCTTATCTACACAGGATGGGTCATGGAAGACTTCCCAGGGGAAGTGACACCTAAGCTAAATTTGAATAATTAATTGGACCTTTGTAACCTTGGTGAGGGGCTGGGGCATTTTTCTGAGGACTGTGGAGATCCTTCAGGAGTTTTCAACAGAGGAGGGTTACAATCATTTGCTGGCCGCAGACACCCCCAATGTCATTGTGCTGACCTTGACCACACTGAGCCCTCAACTCTCAGCCAAGTCACATCCGCCCCAGGTGTTTGTCCAAATTCCAAACCTCCTTGCTGCCCCAGGTACCTCCTCAAAACATATCAGTGCTGTGTCTCTTCTTCTCAGGAAACTTGTTAGGGCACTAGTTAGTGTGATAAACTAATTCACAGTGAAGTGTTAGCAAACAAAAATGGTTTATCTCTCCTCAGGGTATTTTCATTTTAATGGAGACTCGGTTGATAAATATTTACTGAATGGTCTATTACATGCAAGAAACTATGTAAAACTCCTGGAGGAGGTGGGGGTGGGGGTGGCTTGACCTAAATAAATCAGTCTCTAATAATAGAACTTTAGGCTCATAGGGAACATATTGTAGGCAGCAGATAACTTTCTTATCTCTGGTTAAACCACATAAGCATCTGTCGGGTCTACTCCAAGATGTCCCAGTCACTTCCAATGGAGATGATGTTCACCACCTAAGTGGTGTTGAGTCATCGCTGCCATATTGGGGACTCAGGAGCCAATCCCTGCCTTGTGTTCTAGGATCCCGTAGTCTGCCCCCATGCACTGAGGAGCCCACCTCCCATTCTTGGCCACCCTCTGCCTGCTCCTGGATCCCTCAGTCTTCAGGACTTCCACCAGGCACACTTAGCAAGGGCCCTCTTGGCACCTGGCACCGTGCCAGGTCTGAAGGACATGGGGGGGCATGGAAGGATGGACCCCCAAGATAAATGAGACCCAGCCTGCTTTTAATTCAGTGTGGGATGAAGTCTCCTTTGGAAAGTGGAGCCTTCTCAAACTGGCTGGCACCCTTCTCCCTCCTGCTGCCTCCTTAGGCAGCTACACCCCTTCCTGGTCTTCCCACTCCATGGTCAGGCCGCCCTCACCCCTCCCCAGCTTGGCTCACCAGTACCCACCTCCCCTCTGGCACCTTCCCACTCACTCACTGCTCCCTTCCTAGGCGCCCCTGCAGAGGAAGGTGCTGAAGGAAGAGGCTGAACCTAGAGTCCTTTGACTCGCTGTCTGTTATCCAGAGAAACCCTTACTTATGCCTTGGCTGTGTTTCCTGAACTCACCGTGCCCATCTCTAAAATGGGCATGACTCAGACCCTCATCCCCTAAGACAGTCTAGAACTTCCTTCTCCAGCATCCCTGCTCCAGACTCCCACCCTCCATCCATTAAGAAACACCGCCATCTAGTGGTTCTGTGGGGGACCTGCAATACAGAGGCATCCTCCGGATAGAGGGACTATAGAAGTATCTAGAAACAGGGAGACCCCCCTATCCCACGCTTCCCTCTGAAATTTCTCTCCCCACCCCCTTGAAGTGCCCCGCAAGATCCTCAGATAGCGTGGGAGTCAAGACCACTGTTGAAAAGGCCGTGTGTAAGAAAAGGCAAAGAAAAGGCCATGTGTGCCTTAAAAGAAGGCCCGGAAGCATCCTGGGGGGCAAGGGGAGAGAGACCTTGGATGGAACACGTCCTGGATAACCCACAAAGTGAAGCATAGGAGCTGAGATTCGAGGAGCGGAGCAGGGGCCCCATCCCCTACTGCCGTCTCAGGGAGGGCCACGGACAGCAAGACGGATGGAAGCAGCTTTCTGCCAATCACTCATCCACTAGCCGCTCCATCATGTGGACCACAGATGCTTATTCAGTAGTCCCAGGTGCCCAGAGCACCGGGCAGCTGACGGTGTGTGTGTGTGTGTGCGCGCGTGCGTACACACATGCACACGGAGCGGGGCAGGTATGCTAGGGAAGAAGATGCATGCAGTGTGAATAACTGATCGACATAAGCAGGTGAGCCACACAATAATCTAAACTCATTTATTCAACAAATGTTTCCCGAGCACCTGCTGTGTGCCAAGCATAGAGAGTCACCTCCTGAGCTGCAGAGGGCTCCCTCCACCCGCCCCCCGCACCTGCTAGCTACCTAAGCCTCCCCCCCCATGCTCTAACTGACCTACTTTACGTAAACGCAAGACAACTTCGCCATTGTCTTTCATCTCTGCATCCCCAGTACACAGGAGGTGCCTAATAAGTGCTTATTGAAACCATGAATCCAGTACAGCCCCCTGCCCAAAGCAGGAATCCCGTCTGATAATGTCTCTGAAGGTTGCTCACCCAGCCTTCTTGAATACTGTCACCCATGGCTACTGATTATTTCACATACTGTTTGGCCATCAGGGCAACGGACAGAAATGCAACTCAAATGGAGAGTAATGCAACTCACTGGAGCAGAGAAGGGGGGTCAGTGGCCCCCAGAGTTGTGCAGGGAAATAAACAGTGGAGCTGGGTCGGGGCAAGCTGGATTCTGGGAGGATGGTGTCAGGTTTTTCCCCATTCCTCTCAATCTCTCAGTCTTTCTTAACCCCAACCATCACATGCCCATCACCAGTTTCTGCTGCTTTTTGTCGCTGGCCTTGCCCTGTAATGCCCCAGGATGGAGGGAGATGGCCACGGGCCTCTCCAGGCAGGCATGATCCTAATTCAGGGTCCCGGAGGGCTCTCTCTCCCTCTCCCACTGAGGATACCCTGAGGAATACGTCAGGGGTGACTCTGAGGGGGCCGGCTCAGATCCCCAGCCCTGAGATCCACTCCCACGGCCTGGGAGACAGGTTCAATCGTTCAGGGGCCACACATCTGCCCATGTGGCCAGGCAGATGAAGAAGGACACTAGCAGTGACTGCCCACTAGAATCCTGGGCGATGGGGGAATGGGACAGGTGATCCCCCAAATGAAGGCGGGTGAGTTACCAGGAAGAGGCAGGCAGATGCTATGGAGATACAGTGACTGGAATAGCATCCTCTGTCCGGGAGCAAGAATGTCCCGTCCTCTTCAAGGTCCTTCTAGGCAGACTAAGAATCAAGTTGACATGAGACAGATTAACAGGAGAAAATCAAATTTAATAGCATACGTGCAGGGAATCCACACAGACACAGAAATTCCAAAGATAGTCAGGCGCAATGAGGTGCATAGGTCATCCTGAACTAAGGAGGAGGGGGTAGGGGTCTGGGACTTCAAGCGGAAGGAATGCACTTCACAGGAAGATGAAAGCCAGGAAATGTTTGCGGGGCCCCTCGGAAACAATGGGACAGAGAGGACTTTGATCGACCAGGCCTTGCTAGCTTCCTCCCTGCCTAGCCTCCCTGTTCCCATCCTAACGAGGTTATCCATGGTGACAGCTCTGTTCCTGGAGCAGGTCCTCTGCTCTAGTTCTTTTTAGGCAGTTGGAGGGTGGGGAGTGGGGGGAGGTAGAGAGCTTTTCCTGAATCTGCTGGGTTTTGATTGCTTTTTAACGCAAGGTAGTCTTCATGCCAAAATGGCCCGTCTGGGGGGGGGTTGCCCTCGCTCCTACACCCCTAAAAAGTCACGTCCACCTGGAACCCCAGAGTGTGACCTTATTTGGAAACAGGGGCCCAGCTCACTTCCCGAAGCCACGCCCACTGACTGTGACTGGATGCAGGACCGCAGATCAGGTGACCCCTTCCTCCGCTGTGTGTCCTGGGCATGCACACGTGTGACGCAGCAGAGGCTGAACGGTCCTGGGGTTTTCTAGTTTAGTGCCCCCCCAAACACTACCACAATGAGTAAACTGAGGCCCATAGAGGCTAAACAGACTGCCCATGTTCAGATTGCTGAAGAAAGAGAAGAACCCTTGATAAATGTTCTATTTCTTTATTTTTATCTGATTAATTAGGAAAAACTGGAGTGTTTGCTAATCGTTGCTGAGAACACTGGAATTGTCAGAAAGCTAAGCGCTTCTCAGTAGCGGGCAAAGCACTGGGGACACAGCTGCCTGTTCTCTGGCCTAAAATTATGACAGGGTCAGCAGGACGTAAAAGCCCTGGAGAGGGTTTTCCCTCGTCACCCTCCGCGTTTAATTGTTTGGAAGTCAGAGAGTGCAGTCACCTTCTGGTCCATTCTTCTCCAGCCTGAAATTTCCATTCCTCGAAACATTTCTTTCCTTGATAAGATTTCCCGACCCTCCACATGCTGGTTGGCAATCTCTGTCTCCCTGGCTCTGGCCTCCCTCCCATCAGCCAGTGGACCAGGGTCTGCCCCAGTGGGGAGGCTGGAGGGGTGCGGGCCAGGGACAGGACAGGCATGGGGAAGGGTGTACTGTGTCTTCCCCATCTGCTCCCCCTCTCCACTGGCCGCAGGAGCAGAGATGCATTGCTCAGGAGCTCAGTCTCAGCCCTACCCCCTGCCAAGCGGGACCCCAGCCTCCCAGCCCTGCCCAGACAGCAACTCAGGACCACTGGCCAGCAGCCCCTTCTCCAAAGCAGTCTGTTCTACTGCCTGATTCAAGACCTCGGATCTGCTCCCTGTCCCCAGTTCCCGGGGCTGTGAGGTGCTGACTCCTTTCCCACCCCGAAGCTGAGAAGAGGGGAGCCCCGTGGTGCTGTCCTCTCTCCCTGCTCACAGACTTGGGACCCTTCCTGGGAAACGCTTTGAAGCCTCTTCAAAGCCAGTGGTATTGCATACCGTCACCAAGTGGCAGAAAAGCCCCCCCCCCACCTCCAGTTAGCAAGCCCCAAGGGCAAATGGCAGCGCCGTGGCTCACTGCACACTAACCCCTGGGATGACAAAGCAGGTCCAGGACCCAGCGTCGTCGGGTCAGTCCCTTGGGGACAAAGCAAGAGCTGAGAGGCCACGGTTTCAGGAAAGCACATCCATGGGCCCTTCCTCTGCGGCCAAGCTGCCCCTCTCCACCCCCTCCAGCCATCATCCCTCCGACGTTGGGATGCTGAGAGGTTCTTCCAAATAACAAGCAGCTTCAAAAAGAACTGCTCGGGAGCTTGGGGCCAGAAAACCAGGCAGGGGATCTGAGTTATTAAGCACCGGGTGACCGAGTGCTGCCTGAGCTAGGCACCGAGGAATACAAGCGTGCTCTGTGGCCCGGCTGCTCTCTTCCGTGCCCCGGCTCAGCCGCTGAGCCCCTCCGCGGGTGGCCTCTGGTTCTGGTGGCCTGGAGAAGGGGCACAGCTCATTGATCCCACCACAGCCCAGCGAGGGTCTCTAGCGCTGGCTCCTCAGCCGGCCCCTCCCTTTGCCTCTGCCTCACTCCCCCAGATCCTTAGTTAGGAAGATGCAAATACTCCTTGTCCATTAGCGAGATAATTCCAACAGATGCCCGCAGGGCGAGGGCCCCAAGCCTCTTCCCGCCCACTCCCCAACCCCAGACAGTGAAGTCCAATGTGCGACTGTGTTGGGGGGGACCCAAGACAGCAAGGCGCCAGGAACCATCGCTAGCCCACCTGCCCCCTTAAGAACCTGAGCCCCCTCCCCACCCTCCGGCCTTGGCTTCAGAGCATGGGGCTGAATCTCATCAACAAGAAATTTGAATCCATTAAAATACAATAAAAGAGAAATTAAATGTAATCGCTCTGTAAATTATAACTAATTGAAACATCAGTTGTAATTTTTATGATCTGCATTCAGAGTGAGTGATGCTAGGAGCCAGGGAAGGAAAGGTAAATGATGGTGGGATGTCCTGAAATGCCCCCCGCCCCCAGCCTCCACCCCTCTCCTCCTGCTGGCTTCCTTCCCTTCTCTTCCAGACCCTGCCCTAACGCACTCCTCCAGAAGCTTCCCCGGTATAGCTGCTCCTCATGCCCTCAGAGGCCTCAGCTTGCTCTTGTTCGAATACTTTCTATGTAGGGCCCCAACCGACCCCCATGTTTCCCTGAAAACCCAAAAATGACTGGGGCTCCTATATCCTTCCTGGTGCCCCACATTTGGACCAAGACGCCAGTCCCAGCCAACACACGCCCGGTAACCAGATCCCAAGCACGGCAGTTAGAAGAAAGTGCCTGGAAGCCAGAGATCCTCCCAGAACTTCCTTTGTGCCAGCCATACAACAGCAGACTCATGAGTCTGGAGGCACTGTAGGGTCATCTGGTCCATCCCCCTGCCTCCCTCCCCGCTGGGTCCTGGGGTTGTTCAGCACCAGCACCAGCTTCCCTCCCATAGGTCTGCCCACGAGGGGCTGTGGCAGGGAAAACGTGGGTGACCCTCCACGGGCATAGGCACCCCACCACACACATTCAGGTGGCTCTTCTTGCCTGTCCCCCTCTGCAGACTTGTTCCCCTCCTTCGGCTCCCAGCTCTCTGCTCTGTGTGCAGGCACAGGAGGGCACACAGGGTGCAGGGGTGTGGTGAGCAGCCCTGCATGCGAGGCTCGACCACAAGGTAGCTGTGGGATGTGCACAAGCCACGTAGCTTCCCTCGAAAACTGGGTTTTCTCCGGGGACCCTAGAAACAGTGGCACCCACCGAGAGGCTTGGGGTAGCCATGACAGCATTTGTAATGCCCTCAACACAGAGCCGAGCCCGGAGTGGGCGCCCACAACTCCAGCAATCCTCACTGTGATTGCTGTCATCATTCACCCCGGGTCCAGACTGATTCCGTCCTGCTCACGTGCTGAGCAGGTGGTAGCCCTGACTGGGGGGTGCTGCCCACACCTTCTCACGCCTGCAAGCTCCTCCAGATTTTGCAGAGCCAATGGAGCCCCCTCGGGGCAGGGAAACAAGCCCCTGGTCTCTGCTTCTGTGAGCAGCCTTCTGCATGATGGAAGGAACCAGGTCTCTGGGGTGGCCAACTCCCAGCTGAAGAGGCAGGAGAGACAAGGCCAGGAAGGCCAGTCCACTCCCACCCTCCCCAGAAAAAGCCTTTTCCTGTAGAGTTTTGTTTTGAGGTGTTTCGGGGGAGGTGTGGAGGACAGACTTCCAGAGTTGCCAGGACACCCTTGGGCCCCATTGCTGATGAGCTGACCGATGCCCAGAACCACCCATCGCAGGGCACGGTAGACACTGGCTGATGACCCGAATGCCCAGCTTTTCAGTCGCCAACCAGTGGGGGATCAACACCTTAAAATAAATTTTTTAAAGATTTTATTTATTTATTTATTTATTTGAGAGGGAGTGAGAGTGAGAGAACACAAGCAGGGGGAGCGGCAGAGGGAGAGGGAGAGGCAGAGAGAGAGGGAGAAGCAGGCTCCTTGCTGAGCAGAGAGCCCTAAAAAAATTATTTTTAAGATATAATTCACATACCGTGAAGTTTACTCCTTTAAAGGGTGCATTTCAGGGGTTTGTAGTATATTCACGAGGGTGTGCGCCCCTCACCACTACCTAATTCCAGAACATTTTCATCGCCCTGAAAGAAACCCCACCCTCATTAGCAGTCACTCCCCAGCCCCCAGCACCCACTAGCCTGCTTTCTGTCTCTAGACATTTGCCGATTCTGAACACTTCACCAAACTGGAATCCTACACCTTTGAGGTCTGACTTCTCTCACGTAGCAAAGGATATGCAAGCTTCAGCCGTGTTGTGGCAGGAGTTAGTGCTCTCTTCCTTTGTGGGGCTGGAGAATATTCTGGGGTATGCATAGACCACATTTTATGTATCTGTTCCTCAGCTGATGGACATTTTAGGTTGTTTCCCTTTTTTGGCCATTGTGAATAATGCTGCAATGAACATTCATGTACAATGTATATTTTCGATTCCCTGGGGCACATATAAACCTAGAACGGCCAGGTCATATGGTAGCTTTAAGCAAAGGGGTCATATGTCTAACGTTTTTAGGAACTGCCAAACTATTTTCCAGAGTGGCTGTACCATTCCCACTCTGTACAAATCATATAAAAATGAGTTGCTAGAAAAATAAAATTTAGATAACTCACAAAAAGAAGCCTAATTGTTGTTACTGTTAAGTCAACATGTATAAAATTACCTTGTCAAGGGCTATGGAAATTTCTGGATGCTTCCTCTCAATGTCTGCCCTTCCTTGGTGGAGGACAGGCGGGGAGCAGCTCTGGGACTGGCCCGGCCCACAGCCAGACCCTCCATCACGGCTTCTCCAGCCTCGTCTCTTGTCCGTGCCATCCCCAGGTGTCTTCGTGGCCCCCTCCCTGTGTACCCTAAGGTCCAACCAGGACACTGTTTAGAGTGAAAGGGACAGCCACTAGTTATTATTCCGGGACACTAGACATAAACCAGAACTGTCCTGGGCAAATGAGGACGTGCAGTCCCTCCACCAAGGAACTGAACTTCAGCCACAGGGAGGATCTGTGGAAAGGACGAGACAAGAAAACAGAGGACACCGGAGAGGACTAGAGCAACGGGTCCCCTCACTCGGGCCCCAGCTGCTCCTCTGGAGGCCCCCGGCCCCGGTCATGGTCATCCTCCTCCAAACTCCTGCCACTGCCACTTTCTCTAAGTGTGGAATACGTCCCGCCTCCCGAGCAGTGTCACCGGGCCCTACCTCCTGGATGGCACCAGGCAGATGCCCTCCTCCCTGCACAGTTCCAACCGTCATGGCCAAGTCTTGGAGTCACGGAGAGCCCCAGAGAAGAGGGGACCCCCTGCGGCCCCTCCTTTCCGATGTGGGCCATGGGTGGGTCACGTACTTTAGCATCTCTCAGAACTGAGTGTTTCCTCCTTGTGCCCCCGCACCCACGTGGGGGAGCACTCCCTGAGTGCTGGCCACGTGCCTGAAGGGAAGGAGCCTTGATGCCCTTACGGTAGCCAGTTAGAGGTCCTAGAAGCCAGAGATGCTCAGGCTTCTCAGGGGCCACAGGGGGTCAGTCAGTCAGCCTGGGAGTCCTCATGTCCTACTGAAAACTGGAGAAAAGAGCAATGAGAAGCGAAAACGTGAAGGCAAGGGCTCCCCGCGTTCCCGGGTTACCGGAGTGGCAGGATCTCCCTGGGGCTGAGATTTGTGGCTCCTGGTTAAATGCCGGGGTTTAATGGGCTTGCTAGGGAAAAATATTTTTAGTGAGCAGTAAATGTCTCCCTGATGCCTGCAGTGGTAATTACTTCAGCAGGACAGTCGCTCCTTAACATGCTCTTAACCAGCAGGTGGGGGAGGGGCTCTGGATGGAGGCACCAGGTCAGGAGGCCGAGGGCTCCCCCACACAGGGACCAAGCGAGGATGACAGTGGCCTGGGGAACCAGGGCATGGGGCAGCCAGGGTGGGGGGTGTGCTTAGGTGTGTGAATGCTTCCAGTTAGATTATTCAGTCGTTCAACAAACTTTAACTAACCTGCTAATAATAATACAGGTCAAGCCCTTGGGTGCCAGGCACTATGCTAAGTAAACACTTTATAGGCATTATTTATTACGAAAAAATATTTTTTAAAGATTTTTATTTATTTGTCTGAGAGAGACAGCACAAGCAGGGGGAGCAGCAGAGGGAGAGGGAGAAGCAGGCTCCTCACTGAGCAAGGATCCTGATGTGGGACTCAATCCCAGGACCCTGGGATCATTACCTGAGGCGAAGGCAGACGCTTAACGACTGAGCCACCCAGGCATCCCCGGAAAAAATATTTTAAAACCTTATGCAGCAAGTATCATTATTATTATCACCCCCTTACAAAAGGAACAGCCGTCTCGGAGGGATTGAAGGTTCCAGATGAAAGATACAGAGGACGGAGAAGTAAGTGAGACACAGTCTCTGCCTGGGTGAGGTTAAAATCAAGGGCAAGGTGGGCCAGAATGAACAGAAACCAGATCTTTTTTTTTCTTTTTTTTTAAATTTTTTATTGTTATGTTAACCACCATACATTACATCATTTGTTTTTGATGTAGTGTTCATGATTCATTGTTTGTGTATAACATCCAGTGCTCCATGCAGAACGTGCCCTCTTTAATCCTCATCACCAGGCTAACCCATCTTCCCACCCCCCTCCCCTCTAGAACCCTCAGTTTGTTTTTCAGAGTCCATCGTCTCTCATGGTTCGTCTCCCCCTCCAATTCCCCCCCCTTCATTCTTCCCCTCCTGCTATCACCTTCTTTTTTTTTTTCTTAACATATATTGCATTATTTGTTTCAGAAGTACAGATCTGTGATTCAACAGTCTTGCACAATTCACAGCACTCACCATAGCACATACCCTCCCCAATGTCTATCACCCAGGCTCCCCATC
Organism: Mirounga angustirostris; assembly: GCF_029215605.1. Taxonomy (NCBI): domain Eukaryota; kingdom Metazoa; phylum Chordata; class Mammalia; order Carnivora; family Phocidae; genus Mirounga; species Mirounga angustirostris. Next base: position 38,071,021 of record NW_026991725.1, read on the forward strand.
CTTCCCACCCCCCACCACTCCAGCAACCCTCAGTTTGTTTCCTGAGATTAAGAATTCCTCATATCAGTGAGGTCATATGATACATGTCTTTCTCTGATTGACTTATTTCGCTCAGCATAACATCTTCCAGTTCCATCCACGTCATTGCAAATGGCAAGATCTCGTTCCTTTTGATGGCTGCATAATATTCCATTGTGTATATATACCACATCTTCTTTATCCATTCATCTGTGGATGGATATCTTGGCTCTTTCCACAGTTTAGCTATTGTGGACATTGCTGCTATAAACATGGGCAGAAACCAGATCTTTTCAATCCTTTTATTGAATTATTAAATACACGCCTACTCTGCATAAGACATGCAGAGCATGGCACATTTTTGCCCAGTGGACAGCTCTGCAAACCAGCCCCCACCCCCCAGGAGCCCAGAAGCCCCCTCTTGACCTTTCCCATCACTGCCTTCCCCAAAGGTAACCATTGTCTTGACCTTTGTCATCATGAGTTAGTATTTCCTGAACAGTTAGATTTTGTAGGGGATGATAAATGGTGGGGAAACCATATGCATGTGTATTCTGGAGGGATGGGGCACACGGCCCCTGGCATGAAGACTCCAGAGGAGGTGATGTCGGAACCAAGTCTTGAGAATGGGGTGTGTGTGACCATCCAACTTTATTGCCTCCAAATCTCTCACCTCTGGCCGCTGATGTCCTTTCTGGAAAGAGATGAGTTCAAGCAGGAGTCTGGTCAGCGCAGGGTTCCTCGACCCCCACACTACTTACTGACACTTGGGGCCAGATCACTCTTGGTGATGGGAGCCATCCCAAGCCCTGCTGGGTTCTTTGCAGCATCCCCGGTTCTACCCACTAGATGCAAGCAGAAACCCTCTTCCCAAGTTGGGATTCCCAGAAATGTCTGCGGTCACTGCCCACTGAGCCTGCCACCCCTTGTTGAGAACCCGTGGGTGAGCTAGGGAGAACTGTCCAGTGACCAACAAGAGCTGGAAATAAGGGACCTAGTGCGCGCTCCCAGGAGGACTGTGCCTGGATGCAGGGAGATAAACAAGCTTAGCTTAGCTCAGGGAATCCCAGCACTGGTCTGCATCTCCCAGCAACCACAGGGCACTTGGGAACTCACAGGGGGTCAGCCCCAGAAGCAAATGTCCCTGAGCTAAAGGCAGGATTTGCTCCCTGCTCCAGGGAGATAAGAGGAAGACCACCACTCGGAGGAGCCTTCCCGCTGCTGGGATTGGATTTCAATTACAATGATTAGCACCATTTATTTATTTCGAGTCCACATACAATCTACTGTGCATACAATCTACTCTGCTTTATGGTGAGTTTAAAGAAATCGGGGGGGGGGGGAGGGGAGGCGATTTAGCCCAAATTGAAAAAGTCCTTCTGTAATTACGAGATTGGAGAATATCCACTGAGGGGATCAATAACAGGAAATCTAAGTGCCACTGTTTGCCGAGATTACAGTTTGTGAATCGCTCCTTCTTGGATTTTAATTTTCTCTCTCATTGTCACGTCGCCATGAGCAGTGATTCCACCTAGCTTGAGAGAGGCGGGCCATGGGGCTGGAACAAAGCAGGGTCCAGGCAGGCGTATCTGACCCTCTATGAATTTTTTTTTTTTAAGATTTTTATTTATTTATTTGAGAGAGAGAGAATGAGAGAGAGCGAGTACATGAGACGGGGGAGGGTCAGAGGGAGAAGCAGACTCCCTGCCGAGCAGGGAGCCCGATGCGGGACTCGATCCAGGGACTCCAGGATCATGACGTGAGCCGAAGGCAGTCACCCAACCAACTGAGCCACCCAGGCGCCCCCCTCTATGAATTTTTTATGGCTGTGTAACAAATTGCTACAAACTTAGTAGCTTAGAACAACACACATGTATTATCTCATGGTTTCCGTGGGTCAGGAGTCTGGTCATGGTTTAGCTGGGGCCTCTGCTCAGGGTCTCACAGGCTGCACTCAAGGTGTTGGCTGGGACTGGGGTTTCCTCTGAGGCTGAGTCCTCTTTTGAACACATGTAGTTCTTGGCAAAATTCATTTCCTTAACAGCTGTAGAACGCTGGCAGCTTGCTTCCTCAAAGCCAGCAAGAGAAAGAGCCTCTGATTTTCAGACCGGCTCTTAAGGAGCTCCCCTGATTAGGTCAGGCCCACCCAGGATAATCTCCATTTTAATAAACTTAAAGTTAGCTGTTTAGAGACCTTAATTACATCCACAAAATTCCTTCACCTTTGCCATATTGTATGGGTTAGCAGCAAGCCATAGGTCCCAGCCACACTCCAGGGAAGAGGATTATACAATAGCATGGGTCAGTGGAGTCCTTTTAGAATTCTGCCTTGCACACCTACCATCAGAGCTTGCTCTCCATGCTTTACAGATTCCCAGAACCAGACCATGGAAAGCTGTCCTGCCCTGAGCTACCCGCAAATCTACAGGCCTCCCCCGTCCCAGCCTGAGGGACTGCCCCACAAACAACCCAGCTGCCAGCCGTGACTGACTGAGAACCTTTCCACATGGGAAAGTGGAGAAAACACCCAGCAATCTAACACAATGTGACTCCCTGTCCAGTGCTCTTTGCTGCAGACCAGAGCTACACTCACTGGTCTCTGGTCCTCTCTATATCCCAAACCCCAGAAAGGATTCCTGGATGCTTGACCCAGCAGCCTTGGCCAGCTACCTTCCTTCTTCCCAGGATGCCGAGCACAGGACAAGATGCAAGCAGATCCTCCAGGCTGGGGGGGGGGGGAGCCCAGTCACCATTCTAACAATTGCCACACCATACTACTCACGAGCCTCCGTCCTTCTTCAAGACCTAACTTAGATGTCACCCTGGATTAACCTCAGGCAGCCTACTCACTGCTAGCTTCCACGGTTTACATTGTGCTGGTTTGCTCTTATTTTTATGTTTGAATCTCTCTTTCACACTGGTACATATATTACTTAGGATTAGATTCAGCTGATCATTAAAACCTAAAAATAATGGGAAAAAGAGTTAGAGGTTAATTTCTCTCTCCCATTGCAATCTGGATGTTAGCAGCCCAGGACTGGTCTAGAAGGTCTGTTCGGCACAGTTCTCAAAAGACTTACCCTTCTTCTGACATGTTGCTCCAAGCTGGCTGGCTTCCAAGTCCAATAAGGCTGCTCCAGCTCCAGCCATCACCCCCATAGTTCAACCAATAGGAAGGAGGAACAGAAGGAGAAGGGCAGGAGAAGGGCATGCTCCCTCCCTTTATGCCATTTCTCCTTATACCCCATTGGCTACAATGTAGTCACATGGGCACAGGTAACTGCAAAGAATGCTGGAATATGTAGTTTTTATTCTGGATAGCCCTATATGATGGAAGAATGAGGAAGTGGATGTGGGGATTTCTGGAAATCTCTGTTCTAATTTCCCTATCTGTCTTGTGTATGCAACCTAAGGGATGGGACATTTCTTTTGCATCCAAATCCTTACCTACCCCTTCAATAGCCTGGCCACAATTCTATATCCATTGATTGATTCATCAAACACTTTATTCATGCATTCTTTCCCTTGCTCCACCTCCATCTACTCATTTATTCACTGGTCCATCCATTCATTCATTTCTCAAGAAACTCTCTCACGGCTTGCACAGTGCTGGGCATGTGGTCAGTATTCAGGATGTGGAGAGGATAACACATACCCTGCACTCAAGTTGCTTACAAACCGGTAGGGAAAACAGCCAAGGAAATGTAGCATTTTAGCATCTTGATGGAGGTGCTACGAGAATGTGCAAAGGTTGCCATGCAGACACCGTGGGCCCTAACCCAAACCCACGTGGGACGGCATGCAAGGTGTCCAGGGGGAGGTGACCTCTCATCTGAGTCTTGGAAAAACAGGGAGCAAAAGGAGCATAAAGGACATTCCAGAGGGTAGCCTAGAACAAAGCTGTCCCCTGTCCGAGGTGCTGATCCACCCGCCCAGCCAGGAGCCAGGTTTGGAGGTGAGGTCAAGCCAGTCCTTGCTTCCCACCTCTCCCCCACTCTGGGCCGGAACTACAAGTGGGCAGGTGGGATGGCAGAGGGGTGGCACTTAGCTACACACTAATTTTCAGAACGACCTTCCCGTCTCCCCTCTCTGTCTCGCCTGTCAGTCTGTGACCATTAAATCTCTCATTAGCAAATGAGATTTGGATAGGCTCATTAAGATGAGGGATGGCCCCCAAAGTGCAGCTGGCTGGGGGTGAGTTAGAGCTCCTCTTCTCCCTCTTTATCAGAAAATAATCCACCTCACATTCTGTGCACCCCTTCTCAGGCCTACTACCAGGCTCAGACCACAACTTGGGGGCTGTTCAGGGGACCAGTTTAAAGAAAGGTCAGGTCAGACGACAATAAACAGCATCCAGCTGCTTATTCCCACACACCCACAGTCACCCAATCAGAGTCTGGGCTTCTGTCCCCTCATATGGAAGCTCAAACTCCTGAATGGGACATTCCAAACCCTTCCCGATCACGTCTCAGTCCTCCTCCCCATCCTCCCCTCCCATCCTCCTACACGTCCCCCCCATTTGGGCAATGGCACCTGACCCGATGTAGGTTACACCAGCTCGTGAAAGCTGCTTGCTGCTCATTCAAAAGTCCACGTCACACAGACAGCTTGAAATCGGCCGTGGTGGGAGTATTTACACCACAGGAATTGGCACATGGTACAAATGAAGAATATTTTTATCAGAAAGCCAGATTTTAAACATCTGCTAGCACACCCCTGTCAGAAGGTCTGGGCATGTCTTGAGTCTCTCCCCATCTTTGTATGCACTGTTCCCTCTGTTGGGTCCTTCCACTCCCTAAAAAGCCTTCTGTCTCTCTTCTCTGCCTGCTGAGATCCCAGTCACTGGGATCTGAAGCCCTCCAGGCAGGCGCCCAGTCCCAGTCTTCTGTGTTCCTATGGTACAGGGATCACAGGCCCCAACCAGGACTTCTACCTTAAGGATCATTCTGTTTCCGAAAGTGGGAACCAATTCAAACCAGCTGCAGGAAAATGTAGAAATGTGGGGAGGGGACCTCACAGTACCTGGAAAAGAAAGTTCCATGGCTTGCCCCCAAAGAAGAGCCCTTTGCCTACTCATTTGCACGAAATCCCAGACCAATCCACCACACACTAGAGCTTCTAGGTTTTGGTTCCAAACCCAGGACTGTCTCCGGGTTAGTCCGATTATCTGAGGCCATGGGGTGCAGTCACATAGTCATGGGGAGCGGGGCATAGCCACCCCCACCTCCTCAGCAGGAGCTGGGGGGCTGGCTCTGAGAAGGGCAAAGGGCAGGAAAGCCATCTCCCGGGCTGGAGGGCAAAAAAACATGTCTGTGCATCTCTAGAACCCCAGTCCCAGTGCCGATGAGGAGCTCGATAAATATTTACAGATTACATTTGGAATGTCCCATTTGTCTCAGTTTTGGCCCTTCTTCAGCAACCTGTGACTCACGTGGTCCGTGAAGAGAGAGGCAAAAGGCTTTCCACAAGGGATCCCTCCATGCCCAAGCAATGAGGCATCCTTTGGTCCTCGAATGACTAGCTGTGTGACCTTGGACGAGCAGCTTAACCTCTCTGTGCTTCGGAGGCCTCATCAGTAAAATGGGGATTGGAATCTTGCCTCGCGGAGGGTTGTTGCAAGGATGACAGGAGATGATCTTCCTGGACCTGACACATAGTAGGTAGTCAACCCAATGGTAGCTTTTGTTGCCTGGTCCACCTGAAGCCACAGTGAGGGTTCCTTTCCAGGCAGTCACACACACCCAGGCTCTTCCAGGCCCCTGCTCTTAGAAGGCTAAATCCAAGTGTTGGACCACGTTGACCACGGACTGCGGCCACTCCGACCCTCTCCTGGGAGGTCTGGGCTGAAGATGGCGGCCGCTGTAATTAATAAGCCAACTGCACCTGTCCTGCTCCATTAATAGATCCACCTGTCAGCAAGGGCCCAGAGGGAAATTCTGAACGGGGAGGTAGGAAAGAAGTAGACAGGAGCCGGAACATGACCAGCCAGCCTCCAACCTGCCCTCCATCTCTACCCCACCTTCTATCGCCTCCCGCCCCTCAGTCCCTGAGGCTGCCTCTTTCCAGAGGCCTCGGGCTACATCTAAGGGGAGGAATGACAGAGCAAAGGAGCAACCATGTCCCCTCCGCAGGTGCTCGGAGAGCAGTGGGGTTGGGGACGAGAGAGGAAGCAGTCACCACAGGATATAGACGGCAGTCCCTGTGGAGAGCCCCCTTCCCAGAGACTCAGCCAGACAACAGGTGGGTCGAGGCCCCTTCTGCCTCCATCCTTCCTTCTCCAAAGATGCTGGGATCCCAGCAACAGGGAGTGGTGTGGTTGCCGGGAACCTCTGGGGAGAAGGCAGTAGCAAAGGTTTCTCACCATGGGGACCCCTGCCAGTCGGCTCCTCCTTGCTCACAAGCCAACGGGCCACTTCCCCGAACCCTTGATATCAAGTCTGGCTTTGCACAGACTGGTTTTCCCTGCTCGCACACCCCAGAGAAGGATCCAGGAAGGACAAGGGAATAGTGACCCAGTTCCCACCCTAACCGTGGGGCTGCTGGCCTCCATGGCTGAAATCCTGGTGTCTCCTTCCCCCGACTCTGGCTTCCTCTGGGGGACTCTCGCCCTCGCTAAGAGCGCGCGGGCTCCGAGGCAGGCACCACGCACACATGCACGTGGTGCCTCAGACACAGGCAGCCCACAGACCCCTGGAGCCCCTGCTTCCAGCTGCGCTGCAGCCTTGAGTGCTGTCTCTAATCTCCTCACCTTAGGAAGCATTGCAGCGCTCTGGTAATTGCTTTTGGAAACGCGGTCACCAGTTCAATTGGTAGAACTTGTCCTGGGTGATGTAACGCCATGAAGCTTCGGGCCTGTTTCTCTGGAAGCATAGGCGGCTGAGTGGCTGTGCGTGCACGCGGGCTCCCCTGTGCGTGGGATGCACGCACACGGGCTCACCTGTGCGCAGGATGAGCGGCAGCCAGAGCATGTCTGCGCCTGTTGACGGGCACATTAACCTGGAGATCTGGAGACCTGGCCTGGGTTTGGGGGATCAGGGAATGTGGGGGCTGTTTGGGTGATGGACAGGATAGGAGAGAGCCTTCTGAGCCCTGGGAGCTGTCTCTGCCTTGCGACCACAAAAGAGACGATGGTGACAAGGCCACATCAGGTCATAAGGCCACCCCAGGATGCAGGTTGACCCTCTCTGGGGAGGAGTCGTGGACGGGGTATCTTCCACTGTCTCCGAGTCAATACCTCCACCCTGCTCCGTGCCCCAAGGGAGACCACCACGACCCTGTTGGGTTCAGCCAATGGGGTGCCCTGGCAGGAGACTGGAGAGAGGGAGGGAAGGAGGACCAGGGGGAGGACAGACAGTGAGCTCAAGAGATTCATTCTCCAGCTCTCCCTGAGAGGTTGCTGCAGGCTGAGCTCGTCCTTTGGCTGAAGCTTCACTGAAGGTCTGAGCCCGTCAGTCACGCAGCCCCTCCCTCCACAGAGCCCCATCTCTGATAAGGTGACACCCCCTCCTGTCCTTCTCTCTCCTAGTTTCATGCACCTGCCCACACCTTCAAAACCAGTTCCTTTATTAAAATTATCCTCCAATCACCCAGTTGAGCTGCACCTGTTTCCTGTCAGGACCTAGAAGGATGCAAAGGGGGGTGGGACAGAGTGGGAAGTGGCTCTCTCCTGGAACCGGCACCCTTCTGCTTCCCGTGCCCCATGTGGGGCTGGCTCTGGGTTTCTTTTCTGTCAGCCCTCCCTGAGCAGGTGGGTCTTGGGGGGGGGGGTGGCTGGGGAGCAGGGGTGGGTGGGGACAGGCAGGGGTGGCAGGCACCTCACCCAACAGCTCATGGCCTTCCAGGAGTCTCCAGAGCAGCTGGTCTGCTGGAAGAACTTGTGGACATCCTCAGGCTCCCCCCACAAGCTTGCAAACCAAGGGCTGGAAGGAGGGGCTGAAGCAGCCCCCAGGCCACTGATGAGCAGAGGGCAGACAGCAACCATCTCTGGGGCTGAGGGGAAAGCAGGCCCCAGGGGGCAGGACACAGACTCACAGACAGCGAGAGCCAGAGAAACAGAGAGGAGCAGGCAGACAGACAGACAGGGACAGAGAGGGGAGGTTGGTACCGGCTAGAGGTGCTGAGGGGGAGGCCAGCGCTTCATGGGAAGAAGCAGTTAGGGAGCAAAGCGCTGCCCCCTGTCTCCGTGCAGCTCCTGCAATCCACAGGACTGCCCCCGACTCAAAAGACCCCCCTACCTCCCCTACCCCAAGGTTGAGGGTATCATCCATATCACTCTGCCTCCCCCACCCCCCTCCCCCTTCCCCGGCTAATACAAGAGGCCTGCCCACACTCCCCTCCCTCTCTGGGACACCCACTGGCAGAGGGGACCCCAGACCCAGGCCACCACAAGGTAAGGGTCTCCTGTCACTCACACCCGGGACGCTCCCTGGGCCTCAGGATTTATGGACTTTAATTTTCCCAGATCCTCCGTTGCGTCCCTTCCTTCCCTCTAGTCTGTCAGGGTGTTTATTTCCCACCCCTTCAGCCCCTCTCCCCCTCCCCTGGTTTTTAATTTGGAGCATGCGTCTGGAGCATCCTGAGATGGGGACGTCTGCAGTGGGAATGCATTGAACCACTGACAGTTCTATTGATTTTCTCTCTCCTGCTGCATAATGCAAGATACATACAAGCCGATAGGCTGGCCCCTGTCCCTTACTTTGAAGGGACTGTGCCCTTTCTCTTTCTTCCTCTAACGTCCCCTCACCCTGGCACACGTTGATATATAGGAGGGGTGCTTGTCCTTTACGCTCAAGATGGATTCCCCTCCGCCCGAGATTATTTTCCTCACTGGAGGACGGCGTCTAGTCTATGCTTTTCACAGTAGCAGACTGAACACCGTGGAAGCAGCTCGCGGACTGCGAGGGGCCAGTGGAAGGGAGCAGGGGAAGTGAGGAGGTGTCATTGGTCAGGGCCCCCGCTGGAGAAGCCCAGGCGGGGTGCCCTCCCTCTGCCGGCCTCGCCCAGCTCTGGGGAGGAAGGACGCCCGCCTCTCTTCCCCAGGTTGTGGCTCGGCAAACCCACTGGCCACTCCTGCCCGGGACTCACATTCAATTAACAGTTACAGAGCCAGCTTCCGGGCGAAGCACTTTCTGTTCCTCGCATCTTCTGGTTTCTCAGAAGCAGGGCAACCACAAATGGTTGTGCAGGCTACGCACAATTGGAACAGTGGCCCAGCAGGCTTGGAAGGAGAGAATAATACCCCTCCTCAACAGAGACTGAGGCCCATTGTCTCCCAGCCAGACGTAGGATCTGAGCCTGAGACTGCCTGTCTCCAGAAACAGTTTTTTTTTTCTTAAGTAGGCTCCAGGCCGTGTGGAGCCCAACACCGGGCTTGAACTCACGACCCTGAGATCAAAACCTGAGCTGATATCAAGAGTTGGACGCTTAACCGACTAAGCCCCCCAGGCGCCCTGAAACAGTTTTCTTCCTATCCTCTCTCACAATGCCTCCAGGAAGACCTCTTGGATTGATGCTCCCCAGTCTGATTGCTTCTTCCTTCCAGCCCCCCTGGAACACATCTGTCTTGAGGGTTTGCACATTCCGGCAGGCTTCTCCGAGGGTGCTGGGTAGGTTCTTTGCCCCGTGAATCAGCATCATGGTTACTTCCTCCCGGAGGATTTCCCCAGGCCCGCCCCATCCCCAGCCTGGATCAGTCCCCCACGGCCCCCACCTGGTCCCACCTACTGCACACACAGCCCTGACTTACCACTGCCCCCGCCCCCCGCCCGTCTGGTAGTTCCTTGAGATGGGGACAGAGATAGACAGGATCTGGGTTCTGTGCTGTCACGCATGCCCAGGGCTTGGCACAAAACTGGAGCTCCACAAAGTTGTGCTGAAAGGATGTTGACCGGAAAGCGCCCAGCACAGTGCCTGGCTGACAGTGGCCTTGCTAAAAATGGTTGGAATCCATGCAATCAATGAGCTCTCTGGGCACGGGGCCATTTGCCCGTTAAGAGGTGGGGGGGGGGGGGGGGGGGCGGCGCCTATTCTCCCACCCCACCCACCCCCTACACCGGGCCTCCAACCCACCGAAAAGGAGAATCGGGTTCCTAGGCTTCTGAGCGTCTGGCCCACGGGGCTGCTGTGTGTTCCCAGTGACCACCTGCCCACACCCCACCCTACCAGCCGGCCAGAGCCCCAGGCAGAAGCAGCAGGGGGGGAGACCGATCCTTGGAACAGCCCAGACAGAGGGCTGGCCTTGAAAGTGAGAAATGACGGCGGGGTGCAAAGACAGTGGCCTGTGCCCAGAAGTCACCTGGCCACAGGCACAGACGGACCAGAAGCCCATTATAATAAAGAATATTCTCCTGGTCTTGTCCTTCCCAGCCAGCCACCCTCAACAAGAAGTGAGGGGACATTTGGCTATGTCTGGAAATGTGCTTGTTCGTCAGGATTGTGGGGGTCTGGCAGCTGGTGGGTGGGGGCCAAGGACTGCTAAAGTGGCCCCCAAAGGTTGGTAGTGCCCAGTTTGAGAAAGTTCCAGTCTGACCAGTCACGCTTTGTGGCTTTTAGCTCAGGGGCCCTGAGGTTGTCTCTGACAGCGGAGGGTGTCTGGAAGAGGGGAGCCCCCCACATTCCTTTAGTCTCGCCATCCTGGATCCCCCAAAAAAGCACCAGCCCCAATGCCCACCCCGGGTTCCTTCCCCCCCTCCCCATCCTTTTCCCAGGTAATAGCATTGAGCCAGAGGGACTGCAGACTGTGCCCCTGCTGAAAACCCACAGGGTTTAATACAACCCCCCACCCCCAGGAGGCTTGAAGGCCAGTCCTGCAGGCTGCCAAAGGCACGGGGCTCTTGGGGGCCTCTTGGAGATTATTAAATGAGATAGTAGGTATGAAAGCACACAATCAGGTATGAAATACCATACAAATATTACTTGTCATTTATGTAAGTACTCGCAGCCTGGGGTTTCAGAAGGCAGCAAGCAAGGAGCTGCGCCTTTACTTTCCTTTTCCAGTCAGGGCCTTGGCGCCCCCTTCTGGCCACTGTTGGGTACTACACCCAGGGCTGGTAGCTGTTTCCAGGCCTCCTGGAGCAAGTCCGGATAGCAGGCAGGGCCTTTAGCTTTTTCATTTATCCCATGGAGGCTTCACAGCAGCCCCATGAGGAAAGACAGAGGTAGTGTAACCCCACACACATCGCGTTAGAAGCAAGTAAGTGAAGGAGGCAAGACTGGAACCAACCAGGGGCCATTGTGCCCTGATGCCTACAGTGGGCAAGCCCAGGGTGCCAGGCAAACCCACAGAGCAGCTTGGGGTGCCACTCCTCTACCCCTGCCCCCCATTCTCATGCAGGCCATGAGCTCCCCCACCAGAGCCCCCACGAGGACCACCGTGGAGCTTGCTCACCATCTTACCCCTTGGTACCACCCTGGGTTCTCTGGATGTGTGTTGGATGGAACACCAAACCCTACCAGCCTTTCACTGCTGACATGCTGACTTCCGCTCCAAGTGGGTCTGGCTTACCAATTTCTTGCAGGTCTGAAAAGACCAGGAGCCCAAGGTGTGCTTCTGGAACGGGAGGATGTCTGGCTCTCCAAGGGTGCAGGTGAGACTGGAATGAGACCACCAGAGGGCTTGACCCTCCCCCCTTCCATGCCCCCTCCAACCTCTTCTCCCCACCCCCACCCCCAGACCCTGCTTGCCACGATGGTCTATTCCCAGAAACCATGCTATGCTGGACCATGGAAGCCTGGCTCTCGAGTCTGGGGGCCTTCATCTCCTACAGGATCCACTCCGGGCCCCTTTTAGAGTTTACTGTGTTGTGTGGGTATCAGCACCATCTGGGAAGCTTCTGTCAAGTGCAGCATCCGGCCTCCCCTCAGAGATGCAGGCTTCGGCCATACCACCATATCTGGGGCTCATCTGCCCATGAAGCATAGCGGACGTCCCTCTAGGTTCCTTGCTTCACCTTTCAGGGGCTGCCATTTATTTTACTATTTGTGCCCCTTGAGGAGTTGGAGAGAGTTTTTCGTACTGGAGCAAATTTGCCTTCATGTTTTGTTACTACACATCTATGTTCTCTTATTATACAACTCAAGAGGGTGAACATCTGTCTCTCTGGGATCGGTGCCAAAAGGGAAGTGCAGCCCCTCCCCTGTCCCCTGTCCCTGTCCTGTAGGTCCTGTAGTGGGGAGAAGCACCAGGCATTCACTCAACAAATATTTTGTGGACCTACTGTGTGCTTTGTCCTAATTAATTCCTCCATCCCTCCATCCCTTCCTTCATCCAACCTTCCTTCTCTCCATCCCTTCATCCATCCATCCATCCATCCACCCGTCATTTAGTGAGTGATCTCAGGTGTGGCGTCCAGTTTGAGAACCCTATAATGTCAGCAGGGAGTACCTACGATAGATAGATAGATAGATAGATAGATAGATAGATAGATAGATAGATAGATAGATAGAGATACACTGAATTTCGGGAGTTATCAAAAGAATGTTGAGCCCCGTTCTTGTCTTCAAAGAAAAGCTGGCACAAATGTCTGAAAAGTTTCACACTGTCACACAGTTTATCACCGGGAGGTGTGTGTGGGAACTGTTGCACCAGTGAGAGGGGTCAGAGGTGAAGGGTCCTGTGCCAGGGGGAGATGGAAGCTGGGCGGGACCTAGTATCAGAGGGGACAACACGGGCGGGCACCTGCAGCCAGGAAGTGTCAGTCGGTTGGGCTGAAGGGGTGGATGCTTGTGGCTGAGCAGTGGGGACCAAAGACCAGAAAGTCATCAGCCTGGGATGGAGGAGGTCTGGCAACGTCAGGCTGAGGAACTTGGGGATGTTTTTCTCAGGTCAGAGCTGAGGCTCCCATGAGTCCCAGACCGGACCCCGACCTTCAGACTCCTACCAATTAACATTTCCTACTGTTAATACCCAGATCCAGCTGTAGTTAGCACACAGTTTGGCTTCTTTTAAAAGGTTCCCTACACAGTTGGAGCTCTTTGGGATCTCCCTGGGGCAAGGACTGTGGGTTTATCCCTCCCTGAATCCCCAGTACTCCCAGGAAGATACTCAAGCTGGGCTCCTCTAAGGGAAGGAAGGGAGGGACAGGAGGAAGGATGGATGGGGGGAGTGAGTTCAAAGTGAAGTTCACAGTGAAGCACTCTATCTCTTCAGGTGGGCTGTTCTGTAATAATAAACACACGGCAATTACATTCTGTTGCGCAGTTATTAAATCTGGGGGAAACAAATATAATAAAATGTAGACATTTGTAGAGCGGTTGAAAATAGAATAAAAGTGGAAGATAAAAATAAAATCGATAACCTCAGGTTTCCCGGAGCCTGCCTGAAAAGAGGCTGTGTGAGAGTAAATGCCTGCCGAGGAAGCAACGTCAGGCGCGGGATGGAGCTGGGAGGAACCAAAAGGGCAAAGGAATCGCGGCCTCCCCAGGGCTGCCAGCCCGCCTGTGGTGCAGAGTCTCCTAAAGCAGTGGCCAGGAGCCTGCGCTCGGATCTGCCCTCGTGGGTTCAAGTCCTGGCTTCCCCTCTTCCCTGCAAGTACACGCCTTCATTCTCCCCCACAAGTAAAACTGGGGTAACAACAAGAACCGCCTCTCCCAGGTGCGCCTAAAGATCAGAGGTCCCAGGGGAAAAGTGCTTAGCACAGGGGATGCCCCATACAAGTGCTCCATAAACGTCAGGTATCGTAAGTACTAATTTACCCGTATGTGCACCAGTTCTTAAAGGAATTGGGAGAGGCAAGTGGAAAAGCTCCATTAAGTGGAAAAGAGGGCCTTGCTCGTGACAGATTAGATGTCCATGGAAAAGGTGACCAGAAGGAAATGTGAGAAACCCCTACAAAGAGGTTCTAAAGTGTACATAGGAGGATCCCTTTATTTATTTATTTATTTATTATTTATTTATTTATTTATTAAAGATTTTATTTATTTGACACAGAGCGACATAGCGAGAGAGGGAACACAAGCAGGGAGTGGGAGAGGGAGAAGCAGGCTTCCCGCGGAGCAGGGAGCCCGATGCGGGGCTCGATCCCAGGACCCTGGGATCATGACCTGAGCGGAAGGCAGACGCCCAACGACTGAGCCACCCAGGCGCCCCAGGATCCCTTTATTTAAATAGGAAAATCCCTGCTTAGATGCTCAATGCACACATCTAAAGGAAGTAGTAGCTAATAAGTGTTCGGTCTTTAGTTTTTTGTTTTTTAAGATTTTATATTTTTATTTGACAGAGAGAGACAGCGAGAGAGGGAACACAAGCAGGGGGAGTGGGAGAGGGAGAACCCGGCTCTCCGCTGAGCAAAGGGCCCGATGGGGGACTCGATCCCAGGACCCTGGGATCATGACCTGAGCTGAAGGCAGATGCTTAACCACTGAGCCACCCAGGCGCCCTAAGTATTCAGTCTTTAAACTGGGTCTGAGATAAAGCCTAGCAAAGCCAAGGGTTGGGGGCGGAGAAGGAAAAGAGAGTGGAGGGAGGAGGAAGGCTGCCTATTTTATTCCTGATCGACACTATTAATCTATGCCGGGAAGGGGCAGAGGTGCCGCAATGGGAAGGACGAACGCCTATGTTATTCTTGACCCTTTGCAGACACCGTACCCAGTTTCCTTCGGGGGAGGGTTTAACTGCCCGGAAACGGAAGTCTCGCTCTTTTCCCTCCTCCTTTCTTGCCGCTTGCTGTGAGTGTTTCGGGCGCTAAACGGGGCCCTGAGGGGTAATCCGGGGTAATCCACGATTGGGTGAGATCTGGGGACCCTGGGTGCGGACCGAGGGTGCGGGAGAGGAGGATGGAGTGCGACGGAGTGGGCATTTCGGGGGGAGGGTGGGGAGGAGAAGCGGGCGTCATCGCCAGTCCCCGCGCCCCGCTGACGCCAACATCGGTCTTCTCCGCAGGTGCCGCCCTCGCGCTCCCCTGCGCCCCCCGTAGCCATGGTGAGTATGACCCCTGCTGGGGCCCCCCCGGGGGGCGGGGGCAGGAGCGCCTTTGCAGGAGTCCCGGGTCCCCGCTCCCCGTGAGGGGCTGGTGGCGGTGGTCAAGTCTTGGTCAGAGTAAGTGTGTCAGCGCAGCTCATGAACCTGTTCTTTGTGTTGCAGCCTCGCAAAATCGAGGAAATCAAGGACTTTCTGCTCACGGCCAGGCGAAAGGACGCCAAATGTAAGTGGTCGCTCTGAACGTGCAAGAGTGAGAAGAGGGTCGTGCGCGCGTGGAGCGGTCCCCTGCCCTGGCCCTGCCCTGGCCCCTACCCTGGATCCTACCCTGATCCCGCCCTAGACCTTCCCCTGGATCCTCCCTAGACCTTCCCCTGATCCCTCCCTAAACCTCCCCGTGGTTCTTACCCTGAATCCTGCCCTGATCCCTCCCTAGACCTTCCCCTGATCCCCCCCTAGACCTTCCCCTGGATCCTCCCTAGACCTTCCTCTGGATCCTCCCTAGACCTTCCCCTGATCCCCCCCTAGACCTTCCCCTGGATCCTCCCTAGACCTTCCCCTGATCCCCCCCTAGACCTTCCCCTGGATCCTCCCTAGACCTTCCCCTGATCCCCCCCTAGACCTTCCCCTGGATCCTCCCTAGACCTTCCCCTGATCCCCCCCTAGACCTTCCTCTGGATCCTCCCTAGACCTTCCCCTGATCCCCCCCTAGACCTTCCCCTGGATCCTCCCTAGACCTTCCCCTGATCCCCCCTAGACCTTCCCCTGGATCCTCCCTAGACCTTCCCCTGATCCCCCCTAGACCTTCCCCTGGATCCTCCCCTAGACCTTCCCCTGATCCCTCCCTAGACCTTCCCCTGATCCCTCCCTAGACCTTCCCCTGATCCCCCCCTAGACCTTCCCCTGGATCCTCCCTAGACCTTCCCCTGGATCCTCCCTAGACCTTCCCCTGGATCCTCCCTAGACCTTCCCCTGATCCCCCCCTAGACCTTCCTCTGGATCCTCCCTAGACCTTCCCCTGATCCCCCCCTAGACCTTCCCCTGGATCCTCCCTAGACCTTCCCCTGGATCCCCCCTAGACCTTCCCCTGATCCCCCCCTAGACCTTCCCCTGGATCCTCCCTAGACCTTCCCCTGATCCCCCCTAGACCTTCCCCTGGATCCTCCCTAGACCTTCCCCTGATCCCCCCCTAGACCTTCCCCTGGATCCTCCCCTAGACCTTCCCCTGGATCCTCCCTAGACCTTCCCCTGATCCCCCCCTAGACCTTCCTCTGGATCCTCCCTAGACCTTCCCCTGATCCCCCCCTAGACCTTCCCCTGATCCCCCCCTAGACCTTCCCCTGGATCCTCCCCTAGACCTTCCCCTGATCCCTCCCTAGACCTTCCCCTGATCCCCCCCTAGACCTTCCCCTGGATCCTCCCTAGACCTTCCCCTGGATCCTCCCTAGACCTTCCCCTGGATCCTCCCTAGACCTTCCCCTGATCCCCCCCTAGACCTTCCTCTGGATCCTCCCTAGACCTTCCCCTGATCCCCCCCTAGACCTTCCCCTGGATCCTCCCTAGACCTTCCCCTGGATCCCCCCTAGACCTTCCCCTGATCCCCCCCTAGACCTTCCCCTGGATCCTCCCTAGACCTTCCCCTGATCCCCCCTAGACCTTCCCCTGGATCCTCCCTAGACCTTCCCCTGATCCCCCCCTAGACCTTCCCCTGGATCCTCCCTAGACCTTCCCCTGGATCCTCCCTAGACCTTCCCCTGGATCCTCCCTAGACCTTCCCCTGATCCCCCCCTAGACCTTCCTCTGGATCCTCCCTAGACCTTCCCCTGATCCCCCCCTAGACCTTCCCCTGGATCCTCCCTAGACCTTCCCCTGGATCCCCCCTAGACCTTCCCCTGATCCCCCCCTAGACCTTCCCCTGGATCCTCCCTAGACCTTCCCCTGATCCCCCCTAGACCTTCCCCTGGATCCTCCCTAGACCTTCCCCTGATCCCCCCCTAGACCTTCCCCTGGATCCTCCCTAGACCTTCCCCTGATCCCCCCCTAGACCTTCCCCTGGATCCTCCCTAGACCTTCCCCTGATCCCCCCCTAGACCTTCCCCTGATCCCTCCCTAGACCTTCCCCTGGATCCTCCCTAGACCTTCCCCTGGATCCTCCCTAGACCTTCCCCTGATCCCCCCCTAGACCTTCCTCTGGATCCTCCCTAGACCTTCCCCTGATCCCCCCCTAGACCTTCCCCTGGATCCTCCCTAGACCTTCCCCTGATCCCCCCCTAGACCTTCCTCTGGATCCTCCCTAGACCTTCCCCTGATCCCCCCCTAGACCTTCCCCTGATCCCCCCCTAGACCTTCCCCTGGATCCTCCCCTAGACCTTCCCCTGGATCCTCCCTAGACCTTCCCCTGATCCCCCCCTAGACCTTCCCCTGGATCCTCCCTAGACCTTCCCCTGATCCCCCCCTAGACCTTCCCCTGGATCCTCCCTAGACCTTCCCCTGATCCCCCCCTAGACCTTCCCCTGGATCCTCCCTAGACCTTCCCCTGATCCCCCCCTAGACCTTCCCCTGGATCCTCCCTAGACCTTCCCCTGATCCCCCCCTAGACCTTCCCCTGGACAGTAGGCTGGACGGTCCCCTGGAGTGTTGGTCCCTGGGGTGTCAGACCGAGGGAGGCTGTTGAAGCGGATGCCTGGCTCCCCGGGAGCAGGGATTCTATCCTGTTTCCCAGAAGGAAGACTTCGTTGGGCAGTGTGTTCCCTTTGGCTAATTGTGAGCATTTTAAAAACCATCCTTAGTTCAGAAGAGGTGTGTGTTCTGAGCAGAGTCCTTACCAGGTGGAAGTCTGGAAATGCGGGTCTCAGAACCCTGACCTTGGTGCCCCGTGTCGGGTTCTGGGCCCACTGCTGCCCGAGTCCAGGCCCCGCACAGTGGGCTGCAGGAAGTAGTCTGACTTTCCACGTGTAGGAGTTAGTTTCCCGCGGCCATAAATAAGGAAAAGGGAACGATGCATCAGAAGGCTACAACAGCAAGCTTTCGATGGGTGAAGTACTAGCCCCTGGTGCACCCCGTGTGGGAGGGAGTCCTGCTGGTACCCCTTTGTTAGAGTTGAGGGAGGTGTGGGGGCTTGTGCTTCCTACATGGTAGATACGGGGGGGGGTAGCCCAGAGTCCTCATTTTTCTGCCTCATCAAATACTGCTTAAAGCTTCCTTTCTCCTCCGAAACGTGTTCGCGAGAGAACATCAGATCGTTTGTGAAAGTAAGCCGTGTTCTGCTGACGGATTGAGGTGGCCAAGGCTCTAAGGCTCTGTCAGTGGAAGGATGACAAGGTGGTGGGAGCTCTGGGAGAGTTTTAGTGGGTTCACGGGGAAGGGAGGGTCCTGTTTGTCTGGGACTGTTTGAAATGGTGGCCATCTGTGGGAATGGGGGAGTGTCTGCTCTGTCCGGTGCTTCTGGGGACTGTTGGTACACTGTCGTGCTGTAAGGAGAGGTTATTGTGATCATCATCGTTCAGGCCAGGGACTTTGAGTCACTGTCTGGTTCAAATCCTAGCGCTGTGAGGAAGTAGCCGTCCTCAACAAATTAAACACGACACTACCTTTTCCCTCCGTTGAAGGGGGATTGGTAATAACATCTGTCCCATGGGATTGGTGCAGGGCTCCTTAGTACCATGAAGAAATGGCACCCCGTCCCTCAGGTTCGTTTGCATTGGAATTCGGGAGCCTGATGTTAGACCATGTGGTCCCCTGGACACAGAGTGTTCAGTGTTTGTTGAGTAAACTTTTAAAAAATATTTTTAATTAGAAATATGCATAACAGAACCTCATTTTTTTTTTTTTTAAGATTTTATTTATTTATTTGACAGAGAGAGACATAGCGAGAGCAGGAACACAAGCAGGGAGAGTGGGAGAGGGAGAAGCAGGCTTCCCGCTGAGCAGGGAGCCCGATGCGGGACTCGATCCCAGGACCCTGGGATCATGACCCGAGCCGAAGGCAGACGCTTAACGACTGAGCCACCCAGGCACCCCAGAACCTCATTTTTAAGTGTACAGTTTGCTGGCACTGGGGACCCTCCCACAGCATTTTCTGAACTCGTGATCCTGTAAAACTAAAACTACCCAAGAAACACTAACCCACCATTCTCCCTCCAATCCCTGGCTTCCACCATTCTGCTTACTTTATTGATCTGACTGCTCTAGAAACCTGTAAATGAAATCAGCAGTGTTTGTCCCTGTGGGACTGGCTTGCTTCATTTAGCACAGTGTCTTCTGGGTTCATCCATGCAGTAGCATTTGTCCGAATTTCCTTTTAAGGCTGAATAATCCGTCGTGTGGATCTGCCACAGTTTGTTCATCCAGCAGTAGGCACTGAGTGGTATCTCCTTTTTGGCTATTTCAAATCCTGTTGTCCTGAACACCGGTGTGCAGATATCTCTCATTTCTGCTCTCAGTTCTTTGGGTTTATGCCCTTAGGTGGAAGGACTGCACAGGATGACAGCGTTGAATAAACCACTTTTTAAGAGCTTTTAGGATTGTCCCACATAATTTATAGGCACACGGCAGCTGCTAGGCAATGCAGCATGCTCAGCTTTAAGAGGAATGTTAAGATAGCAAAATAGGTTGGTTTGAACGAAGACCCAGTTTGCTGGATTTATTAAAACATAAGCTGGGATGCCTGGGTGGATCAGTTGGTTAAGCGGCTGCCTTCGGCTCAGGTCATGATCCCGGGGTCCTGGGATCGAGTCCCACTTCAGGCTCCTTGCTCAGCAGGGAGCCTGCTTCTCCCTCTCTCTCCCTCTGCTTGTGCTCTCTGTCAAATAAATAAAATCTTCAAATAAAAAAAAACAACAACATAAGCTAAGGCAGCCATTGCCTTGGGCAGGCTCAAGTGCTGCGTCCCGTGATGTGCCTCCTTTCCTTAGAGTTAGTGGCAGAGAGGGAGCTGGGGGTTGTAAGTCCAAGTGAATCTCGGCGCCGCTTCTGTGGGGCTGAGTGCCTTTGTGTCCAGCCGTCTGGTCAGGGGCTCTGGCTGAGCTGCTAGAGCCCCTGTGTGGCCACCTGACTCGGGATGGGCACTTCAGTGTGTTTATAATGAATTCTTGGGAGTGTCTGACCTGTTTTTAAAGTTAGAATGAGGAGTTTTGATGGATGCATAAAATGTCCTCCATGGAAATGCATGATGCTTGTCTCACCGCCAACAAAACTTCAGACCTTGTACTGCTGAGCTTGAGTCACACTTGGGGCTCTGTTGTCTGAGCTGTGGTCCTGAGATAGAATTGGACAGTTGGAAAGACCCCGGAAAATGGGTTTCATAAATTTAAGGAAAAGCTTTAGCACATAACTCTGGGGCGGGTGGCTGGCAGACCCTGAAGAAAGTAGTTACCATTGCCCCGGGGAGGCAGAGAACTGATTCCCAGAAGTAGAGAGGTGGAACGTTCTTGATCCTAGCAGATAATCCATCTCCTTATTTGATGAGCTACTTTTATCCCTTTAAAAAATAAGATGCTTACAGAATGTTCTCGCATGTGTTCCATGTATCAGATAATCTGTTTTTATGTGTAAACCAGTTTAGATGAATAAGCCCTAGGCTCTGACATATTAATATAAGAGAAATGTAGGTTTCTGACACTTTTAATATTGAAGTCCTAGAGGGCTTCTGGTTTTCTCTTTCTGCAGAGGAGACGGTACAGGGAGGCGAGCATAGCCCTGACCATGGTTGCAGCCAAAAGTGCCACTTTTCTACATAAATATAAAGCAGGTGAACTGCGTGACATCTCTTCTGTGATACAACTTAACTCCTAATTCTGGTCTCTTTGGTAGCCGTCAAGATCAAGAAAAATAAGGATAATGTGAAGTTTAAAGTGCGGTGCAGCAGATACCTTTACACCTTGGTCATCACGGACAAGGAGAAGGCAGAGAAACTGAAGCAGTCCCTGCCCCCAGGTGAGCGAGCCTGGGGTCCTGGGGGGCAAGGACTGAAATGTGGAAGGCAGCTGTGTTGCCATCTTTCTTGAGTTGTCCCCAGGTTTAGGAAAGTCCATTTTGTGGCTTGTCGAAGTATCTGCTCTTGCTGTTGGTGGCGCAAGGAATGAATAGTTGATCCTCAGAGTTCCATCCTGTTCCAGAAATAGTTTCCCTGGCCAGAGAACAGTTCGTTTCGCTCCCATCCGTGCTTTTCTAACACAGAATAGTAACAGCGAACATTTACTCTGTGGGTAACTCTTCCTTCTCCCCGCAACCCTACAAGGTGGGTGCTGGTACCCATCCCCATTTTTGCAGGTCAGAAAACTAAACAGGCCATGAGCATAGGTGAGACTTACGGCTCATCCTGGCGAGAGGGGGGACCAAAAGCTGAGCAGGGGCAGAGATGGCCCGGAGTGCAGTGGTCTCAAAGGCTGCCCCTTCATACTGGAAAGTTCACCAGTGCAGCTTGACATAAGAACTTCTTGAGACCTCTTCACGAAGGCTGAGAGAGGGAATGCTTTCTGATTTTGGTTTTGTTTTGTTTTGTTTTTGTTTTTTAATTATCAAACACTAAATTTTTTTAAATTTTTTTTTTTTAATATTTATTTTAAGAGCATGCGTGGGGGGGTGGGGGGGTGGGCAGAGGGAGAGTCCTAAGCAGACTCCGCTGAGCTCGAGGCCCCATGTGGGATTCAGTTTCACAACCCTGAGATCACAACCTGAGCAGAAACCCAAGAGTTGACTATACCACCCAGGCGCCCCTAACACTGACTTAATTTTTTTTTAATTTTTATTTCGTTAGATTTAGAGCGAGGGCATGCAAGAGGGGCAGAGGGAGAGAGAGAATCTTAAGTAGGTTCCACGCTCAGTACAGAGCCTGTCATGGGGCTCGATCTCACAACCCTGATTAACTTAATATCTTAAGCAAAACCACCATGATATGCTTAATTTCTTAGTTTGTTAAGCCTCTTTAGCTTAAGTACAAGATCCAGACAAGCAAGAGTAACTCTAAATAAAAATGTATGTTCTGGGTGACTCACTTGTATCCTCTTTTCCTCTAGGTTTGGCAGTGAAGGAGCTGAAGTGAACCTGGCCCACTGATTTGAACTGTATTAAAGTTTTAAAAATTCTTAAAATGTCCTTTGTCTTTGAGGGCGGGAAGGGAAATACTACTTGGTCGTGGCTTCTGGTGGGAACAGGATGGGGGTCCTGGTTGCTACTTACTTGCATCCCTGATCTTCGGCTGTGATCTCAAAGGACAAAACCATCCTTTTTTTAGCCTAAGTTTGAAAATAAATAGATGGGAACACACAGAAGAGGCAGATATTTGTGGAAGTAAGCCAGTATGCCCTCATGGGATTTAGAAGTCATTTAGGTAAAGTGAGCTTCCTGATAATGAAAATGGTAGATACAAGGTGGGGTTGATTAGCTTCTAGGAAATAACAACAGACTGAGCCATCCCATCCTCCGAACAGAGCACTGCTTTCAGATCCACCATGGGGAAATATTCTTAATGCAGGAGTAGACAAGAGGCTTTTTATTCAGACTAAGACACTTTGTTTCCTAAGTGCTGCTCAAGGTAAAGTGGAGCTTCAGAACATGTAGGGTGTGATGAGATTATTGCTAAGAGCAGGTGAGTGTTAGCCCAGCAAACTAGGCCAAGCTCTCCAGGGAAGAGGGAACAGGAAATAAGATCCTGGGACTGAGAGACCAGTCTTTAAATCCAGTTGAAGGTTAGGGGGAGAAACCAGGGTTCCTGGCCGGAGATCTGACCCTAGGCCTCAAGACAGTGGGGTGGACATTGAGTTCACGGGTGGGGGTTTGTGAGTGTGGCCCACTGCTCAAAAGGGCCCAAATTCCAGCATGAGTGCAGCAGCTCAGGTCCCAGCCAGCCCCGACTCCTTGGGGGTTAAATCCAGGTTCTACCCCTTGCCAGCTAGCATGGTCTTGAGAAATTACCTCACTGTTGAGCACCATGCACTGGTACCAGCCCCAGGGAAGAACGGCAAACCTCTGCCTATTGAGTCACCCTGGGAAAATCAGGCAGGGATGGGACAGTGCTTACAGAGAAAAGACTGTGAGATCAGCTCTAATGGCAGGTGATGGCCAGCAGGTGTCACCCTGTGAGGCGGCAGGGCAATCAGCCTCATAGGATCCCCTCCCCTCCCCTCCCTCCTGAGGACAGGCAATGGGGTTGGGCAAGTGTCCTATGATGCAGAGAAAGCTGCCTCCATGACATGACAGGTATGAATTATGTTGGGCTCCTGTGTGCAAGGCCAGTTCTTAAGAGGCTGAGTGGGGTCCTCCAGACTGCCTTTCCCGACATGGCCTGAGTTTACATATGGTTACGGCACATAACCCATAACTATTGATGCTTCAGTGGTTTGTCGTAAGGGGGAATGAGCTGAGAGTAAAGGTTTGGTCGCTTTTCTGGCACTTGGCAATTTTGAGGTGAATGGGGGTCATGTCAGGACGGACCACGAGGTGGCGACATACTACAAGTGAGCGGTCTCCAGTGTGGGTCTAGAAATGCTTCACTTGATAAAATCCACTCCCCAGGAGCCTACTGCCTGAATTCATTTAGTTGCATTTTTTCCTATAGAAATTCTAAGGCTGTAAGGAGTTTGAATCCAGTCATGAGAGGCATGGGTTTTCTCCAGGAGGGGTCCACGGGCTCTCAGTGACCAAGCCAGGATGGAGCACCTTCAGGGGCTTCCAGTCTTCCCCATTCTCTGGGTGTTCAAGATTCCCAGGAAGAGGGAGGGCTTGCCACTTGGGCTCCCTTTGTCCCAGCACATTGTGCAGAGACAGGCCCCAGCTCCTAGGAGACAGACCCTGCGGGCCTTTGTCTGGCCTCTGTGCCTGGAGAAGGTACCCTTTTCCGCCACGGTTCTCAGCACCGGCTTGTGCCTTGGAGCGTTTGGGGCGCTTGTTCAAAATTCGCCATGGTGGCCAAGGCTGATGGCAGAGATTCTGATTAAGTTGGTTGGAGGCCTAGGTATGTGTTAAGCCCTAAGGTGGCCAGGGTCAACCACTGCTTTGCTGAGGTCCACTTGTCAGCTTGGGTGAGTCCATTCCTGCTGCACACCGGCTGAGTGGTGAGGCGTGGGCCACAGTTGCTGGTTTGGAATGGGCAGTTGGGCTGTTCTCACTTCAACTCCCAATAAGAGTCCCCAGGCAGTCTCCTGTTCCTGTTCTGCGGCTTTGCTCCGTGGGCTCCACTGCCTAGCTCAGCAGGCCTCTGGGGAAGAAGCTAGAAGGATCACTGTCTAGCTGGGTGCAGACCGGCAGAGCAGGTTTGGGTGTTCATTGCTGCACCCAGATGGCTGCCACGCTGGCCCTGAGGGTGAGCTTTGGTGTTTGTCTTCAAGCCTGTCTGCTGGCCTGCCCCCTGCCCCACCACCCCCTCTCTGGGGCTGGCAGGACTCCCCGGTAACAGGTTCAGGGTCAGTCCCCAGGGTGAGACACGCCCCTTCCCCGGAGGCAGACCCTCCCGCTTGGGATCTCTGGTATCTTGCCCTCCCTTCTCCCCTGGAGCACTTGCAATCACTGTTGTGACTCTAATCTTCTAGAGGAATGCCAAATCCCCAAACCTCCGGCGTTCGGGAGGCAGGATCAGCAGCTGGAGCCTTCTGTGCTGTCGATGGGGAGGGGAGACCGTGCATGTGGCACCCAGCAGGGCCTGTCACGGAGGTGCCAGGCTGCATCCTCATGCCAGTTGTCAGAGCCCGCCTACCGAGGGCCCCAGGACATTGCTTCAAAGGTACATTTTTCTCAGCAGGCAGCAGGGCCCGCCTCAAAGACCAAAATCCTTACCAGGCCCTGTGTGAAATGGCCCTTGCCTATTTCCTACCCCCCCCCACCTTTTTTTAAAATAAAGGTATTTATTTTAAAGTAAGGCTGATTGAGGGGCCCCTGGATGGCTCAGTCCGTTAAGCATTTGACTCTTGGTTTCAGCTCAGGTCATGATCACAGGGTTGTGAGATCGAGCCCCACGTTGGGCTATTTAACAAAAATAAATTTTGTTAAAAAAATTTTTATTTATTTGACAGACAGCGAGAGAGGGACCGCAAGCAGGGGGAGAGGGAGAAGCAGGCTTCCCGCCGAGCAGGGAGCCCGATGCGGGGCTCAATGCGGGGCTTGGGCCCCCACCAAGCGCCATGCCCCTGCTCTGTTCAGTGCCTGGCACATAGTAGGTGTTCAGTAAATGTGTGCTGTGGACGGTCTTGTGTCTCCCAGAGAGGTCCAGCCTTTCCCGGTGCTCCCAGGGCTCTCCTACCCACCCCTCTGGTCAATTCGAGGGTCCCTTCCTCCAGGAGGCCTGCCCCGTGCCCCCTGCCAGGCAGAATCAAACTGCTTTTCTCAGTCCCCAGGGCTTCCAAAGCAGCATCCGTTAGTTGTTTGGGCAGATAGGCTGGGCGCTCGCGGGACAGAACCGCGTCTTACTGCTCTGAGTACACGTGGTTTACACAGTGGGTGCTCAATCTCATCCGTGCTCAGCAGTCCCCAATCTCATCCGCGGTCCCCAATCTCATCCGTGCTCAGCAGGGAGTCTGCTAGAGTCTCTCTCTCTCCCTCTCCCTCCGCCCCTCCCCCCTTCTCTCTCTTTCTAAAATAAATTTTGTTAAAAAAATTTTTATTTATTTGACAGAGAGACAGCGAGAGAGGGACTGCAAGCAGGGGGAGAGGGAGAAGCAGGCTTCCCGCCGAGCAGGGAGCCTGATGCGGGGCTCAATCCCAGGACCCTGGGATCATGATCTGAGCCGAAGACAGACGCTTAACGACTGAGCCACCCAGGCGCCCCTAAAATAAAATCTTTTAAAAAATATAAAATAAGGCTTATTGAGGCAAAACTTACAGTGAAATTCACCCTTCTTGATGTACAATTCTCTGAATTTTGACAAACATTTATACTTGTATAAATACCACTGCAACCAATGTTTCATCACCTGGAAAAGTTACCTCTTACACCGCCCCTTCCGGGGGCCAGTCAGCCTCTGCTCTCCATCCCTGCAGTCTAACAGTCTCTCCTTGCCACACACACCCCCCCCGTGCTGTACCTATTTGATTCTCTTCTGCACCCTTAACACCCCCACCCGGATCGCGGTCCCCAATCTCATCATATACTGTCCCTCTGCTCAGAACCCTCGCCCAGGACACCCCGAGTAGCTCGCCCCCAACCCCACCAACACCAGACTCTTGAAAGCACTGAACAGGGTTTGCAACTCCTCACTGGGGTAAAAGCTTCCTCCCCTCCCCTAGTAAACTCTAGACCCCATGCAGACAGGAACGCGGGTGTTTTATTGGTCACTGTATTCCCTAGAAGGGAGAAGGTGCGCTGTCAAAGTTTGTTGAATTAATGAAAACCCCTACGAGAAAAGAAGCAGTCTCTGGCCTTCTGCACCCCCCTCAGTGCCTCAGCTTTGGGCATGCGCAGATGAGATGGCCCCAGTCAGCCCAGGGAACTGGGACTCCCTCTCCAGGCCCCTGGACCTCTGATAGCGGACATAGTAGGGACGTCTGTGGTCCACCCCCCTCTGGCAACCACGCTTTCAGGGCACTGCTCCCAGCTCCCCAAGTCAGAAACTCAGGAGTTTCTCCGGAGTCCCCTTTCTCACCCATGTCTCTTCCCCACCTCATGACCACCCCCAGACTGTGTCCAATTCCAGCCAGATCCATCAGGACCCCTAACTCCTCCACTCTCACTTAAACCTCAGGCGGTCCTTTACCTTGACCTTGTCCTTGTCTCAAGCCTCACCACTACTTGCCAGCCCCGACCTGTCCTCCCATCACATCATGCTGTTTGCAGTTCCCAAAACCAGGCTTTTATGCCTGGGGCTTCTGTGAGTGCTCAGCATACTCAGGGCCAGGTGTCCACAAGGCTTTATCAGATCAACGACTGCACCTGAACGCATCCTGGTCCACTGACCCTGCTCTGCTTTTGCTTTTCTCCAAAGCCCCTTCGAAGACAACAGTTTGCATCCTTCTGTGTGTGCTGCTATTACCAGCTGCCCCCACCAAGCGCCATGCCCCTGCTCTGTTCAGTGCCTGGCACATAGTAGGTGTTCAGTAAATGTGTGCTGTGGACGGTCTTGTGTCTCCCAGAGAGGTCCAGCCTTTCCCGGCGCTCCCAGGGCTCTCCTACCCACCCCTCTGGTCAGTTCGAGGGTCCCTTCCTCCAGGAGGCCTGCCCCGTGCCCCCTGCCAGGCAGAATCAAACTGCTTTTCTCAGTTCCCAGGGCTTCCAAAGCAGCATCCGTTAGTTGTTTGCGCAGATAGGCTGGGCGCTCGCGGGACAGAACCGCGTCTTACTGCTCTGAGTACACGTGGTTTACACAGTGGGTGCTCAATAAATGAGAGTGAATTTAGAACTAGGGACCCAGGGGCAGACTGTTGCTCCCTGCCGTCCCCAAACTGTGAACTGACTACCCCCTGGCAGCCCTAGGAATGGCCGTGTCGCCTCTGGCGCCAGGACTGCCCTGCTCACAGCACCCATTGACTGACAATCTACATCCTGATTTGATAACAACTAACGAGAAGCCCGGGGACCTAGAGACGGCTGTGAAGAAACAGGGGCGTTTGGGGGCAGTTTTCACTTCTTCCATCTCCTTCGCCCGCGGGGCCAAGACAGAATCCCGAGCAGGAAAAGCTTGCGGGTTCCCCAGCACGCCCCGCTGCAGCCCGAGGGCGCGCCCAGGGCCGGTGGTCCAGCCCGGGAGGGGCGGGGCGGGGCGGGGCCTGCGCCGGGGCGGGGCGGGGCGGGGCGGGGCGGGGCGCGCGTCCCGGGCCGGGTGGCGGCGGCGGCGGCGGCGGCGGCGGCAGCGGCGGCCGCAGCAGGCAGCAGGCGGGCGCGCTCGGGCCGAGCCATGCCGGCCGCGCGCGTGGAGTACGTCGCGCCCTGGTGGGTGGCGTGGCTGCACAGCGTCCCGCACCTGGGCTTGCGCCTGCAGCCGGTGAACAGCACATTCAACCCCCGCGATGAGAGTTACCGGGAGGTGAGTCCGCGCCGCCCGGACCCGGGCCACGGCCGGCGCCCCAAGTCCCCGCACCACGCAGTCCCCCTCCCGGCCCGCCCGCCGCGGTCCGCACGCCTCCCCGGCCCGCCTCCCCCTCTTGCCCCGCAGCCTCGTCACCCCTCTCCCTTTCTCCCCCGGGACTCTTGGCTACGGCGCTCCCGTCTGGGAACCTCGTGGGCCGGGAAAGCTGGAAAGATGGGAGTTCTGCCAGCGCTGGGGAACGGGGGGGAGGGGCGCGGAGGCTGCGTGCGGGGCGTGGGGGCCCGAGCGCCGGAGGAGGGGGGCTTTTGTGCCGGTACCCGGGTAATTCCCTCGCGCGAGCTGTGGGGATGCCAAGGGCGCCTCGGGCTTTTCTTCCGTCTGCGGTTCCAAGACGGGCGCTCTCTTTCCGGGTGTGTGTGGCCTGGGAGAAGTTTGAGCAGAAACTGACTCGTCCCCAGAGTTCGACTCCGCAGCCCCCCTCCTCCCCAGCCCCTGCTTGCAGGTTGGGAGCCGCTGGGCACCTCTGCCTGGGCCCCTCCTGGACCGCTGCAGGGCCGGGGGAGGCGGCTGCGTGGGGGCGGGGGTGACTTCCCTCCCGTGCGCCCAAAGCCCACAGCCACATATGGAGGTCTGGGGGAAGGGACGTGTCCGCGGCCAGCCCCATCTCACAGCAGCTTCAGCCTCCTGCTGCGTACATACACTCCAAGGCCCTGGATTTCTGGGGTCTTGGCTTCTTGGCCGGCCACTCCCCTCATCCTTGCACTTCTGCCCTTTCCTCGCTCCGCTGGCCCTTCCCTCTGCGGGTTCTGTACTCCCCCTGGGGGAGGGGCTCCCCAGACCTCCCCACCGAGGCAGAACTAAAGGTTCTCCCAGCCTTCTGAGGTCTGGCCAAGCCTGCTCCAGCCCCTGTGGCCCCGCTGAGTCAGTTCACTGTTGGGTCAAAGATTCAGGCTGAAAAGCCCAGGACGGGGTCCATTTGTTGAGAGTTCTGCGCCAATGTTGGGACTTTGACCCCTGGTGGCCTCTGCCTGCAGAGTGTCAGGTTCTCTGGCCTGAGCCTGATCTGCCCGTGTGGGGCAGGTCAGGGCAGAGCAGGGCCTCGGCTGAGTCTCGGGAGGCTGAGGGGGAGGCTGAGCCGGGAGTCAGCTGTTTGCCTTCTCTGACCAGCCCTTGCTCCTGCAGGGCCCGAGGGATCCTGATCTGGCAGGGTGTGCAGTGCACCGGGGACAGGGAGTCTAATAATAGCCCCTAGTGTCCCTGTCACCCTCAGGCTCCAGGCACAAGGTGCCTGCCCTTCCAGAAAGGGGAGAGAATCAGGACCCCTTCCTGCTGTCTGCGAGGCAGTTGGGTGGGTTAGCCCAGCTCCCTCCTAATCTGTGTCTGCCCCTCCCTCTCCCAGAGCTCTGCCGGTGGAAGTCAGCGTTCCCGGAGAATGCGGCCGCCTGGGGATAGCTCCAGGGAATCTTCCGCTCCCAATGAATGCATGAAAAGAGGCGGATATGATTTCTGAGACAGCTGTGTCGGTGTGTGTGTGTGTGTGTGCGCGCGCGCGCGCGCGCGCGCGCGTGCACGTGCCCGTGTTTGTTGGTGTGTCCCTAACCCTGCGCCCCAGATCTTGGGGGCGGGGGAGGGGGAAGATCTCCAGCTGTAATTTTCTTCTTTCCACGAGAGGAAATCTAAACTGGCTGGGTCAGGAAGACCTCCAGATGGGCGAGAGGATGGTGGTAGGGCACTCCGCCACCCCGGTGGCCCCAGAGACAGCGCCTGTCCCGCCAGCAGCTGTGGCTGGGGGGGCCTGAACCTCCCCCACCCACTCAGTCCCCTGGAGAGGTGGCAGCTGAGCCAGAGGGACCCACTCACAGTCCCTGCCCCTCTTCTCTCGGGGTGTAGCCCCTGGCACACTGTGCGGGGCATCAAATGACTCCAGAAGGCATCCCCTTCCCGTGGGCCACCGCTCCTGGGCAGCCCGACCATGGCTCTGGGTGTTAGTTAAGGTGGCTCCTGTTTGGGTGAGTGCCCCTGTTGTCTGACCATGGGTCTCTCCTGGAAGCTCCCTTCCTCCCAGCTGGCAGGCCAGTTAACACCATGGATGGGGCACCTTCTGCTGTCAGTCATCTGAGTACTTAGCAAACTTGATTGAGGCCAAATGCTGTGCCAGACGAGGGGTCACGTGATAACCAAGGCTGCCAGGGCCTCGGCTCCAGGCTACAGCAGCTGAGTAGGTGGGGCTGGGGCTCTGCCCTCCAGCTGTCTTGGGTTGGAATCCCTGCTTTATCACTTACTGTGTGTCATGGCAGGTGTCCGTACCTCTCTGAGCCCCACTTCCCTCATCTGCAAGTATTAAATGGGACATTCCACGCAATGTGCTTGGTACCTAGAGGGTCCCAGAGCTTTTGCAGTAGGACCAGTGATACAAACTATTAGACGGGCTTGCCTTTGGGTTCAGTAATGTGTCCAAAGACAGTACTCCTCGGGCCATAGAGAGGGAAGAGATTTGCTTCTACAGACCCTGATCAGAGAGCTAACTCATGCCCGAAGTGTCCAAATGAACGGTAACGGCTTGTGGGGCAGTGTGTGTGTTCATGCACCAAAGATTCAGTGGGGATGGAAAGAGGCAGGTGCAGGCCCCGAGGAAAATTCAGGAGGGACGAGCTGTGCAGGGATCTGGAAGAAAAAGGGGGTCTTAAAGAGTGGAAATGACAGACGAGCAGCTCGCCTGGTGACCTGGAATATCCTGAGGAAGTTCAGCTCCCAGAACGTTCCTGAGGAAGCGGGGGTTCCCACTCACTTTCTGGACTCTTGGGGAGCATTAGAGGGCCACCAATGGTTGACCCTTTCACCACCAGCACCCCTCCCCTGCCAGTGGACTTGACCCTGCACCCCAGCTCCAGGCTGTGAGTGTGCAGAGGGGAAGCAGCCCAGACCTCTCAGCCCGAGTCTCTCACCTTTGATGGGTGATGGGTAGAGATGGAGACACCCCCCACCCCCATCAAGGAGAGAAGGAAAAGACCCGATAAGTTAAGGGGTCTAGAGCATGTGGCCAGTGACTGGCACGTCATAAATTGCTGCAAGCACTGCTTGGGGAGGAGCCCCCAGCTGGCCAGATGTCCACTGGGTGGAGTTGGGGACACAGAAAGGACCCCTGGCCTTGCATCCAGCTGTGACTCTTTCCCAGAACAAGCCACCGGAGTTCCCTCCTCTAGCTTTGGGCACCACCCGGCTCCCCGCCATTGCAGGGAGGCCAGGCGCTGATGAACGAATGTGCTGGAAATGTCTTAGTAAGCTCCAAAACGCCGTGCAGATGTTAGCAGCTGCCTCCGTCCAAGTGCAGGAACCACACGGTGCTTCCTGTTCCACGGGTCCTTCCCCGGCTTCCATAGACCAGCCATTCTTTTGGGACACGCGTGACGAGATAGACGAGATGCTTTTAACTTTTTACATTCAGACGTGTATTTTCACCTGTTAACTCTGGGTGGTTCAGCTCCTGGGCTCCCCAGAGAGTCCGAGTGTGTGTCCTCAGGCCAGGGGAGGGGACAGGATGGGGCCACAGCCCCAGAACCACAGGGCTCCCCCCACCCCGTTCCTTGGGGGCAGGTCTCAGGAGGAAAGGCCAGGCTGGGAGCCCAGCCGAGGAGCCCAAGTTGGATGAGGAAGCCCCATTCATGCAGCCTGCACACTGAGTCATGGTCATCGGACAATCACGCTGCGCCCCCCTCCCCTACTGGGGGGCCGTGGCGGGGCTTAACCCTTCCCTCCCAAGTCGCTCCAGCTCCCCTCCCTGGGTCCTCACCCCGAGGCTGGCCCACTCTCTAGCTATCTCCTCCGGCTGCTGCCCCCTCCCACGCCTAGTGCAGAAGCCCCTCGTGGTCAGCTTCCCCAGCGTGCAAATCAGTCATTCCCACCCCAGCTTGGGTCCCAGTTCCTTGCTCTGGGTTTCTCCCTACAAAGTGGCAAACCAGAACTAATTGACGTCACTGTGCTGAGGACAGAGGCTGGAGCCCGAGCCCTGATGTGGAGCTGTGGGCACGGTGGTGGCTCGGTGTTGGGCAGGGCGGGGAGGGGGTGGCTGACGTGGGCAACTACTTTCCAGGCTCTGTCCGAGCAGGGGACTTGTGAGCAGAGCTCCCAGCTCCCTCTGGAAGGGAGGTTGGCTCTCCCCCACCCCCACCTGCCACGCACATGGGGACTTGCAGTGTTAATTAGGGACAGGAAAATAATTGCCTATTAGAGGTTGGCAGGTGACATGGGGGGACGGTTCTGCTGGTTGGGTTACTGCTCCCTCCTCCCTCCAGCACCTCCTTCCTCCTCCCCTCCGCTCCCCAACTTCCTCCTTTCTTTCCCTGCCCCGCTCCCCCCTGCCAGGCCTGCCCCATCCTTGTCACCCAGCACCCCAGGGCAGAGACACCCCCACCCCCATCAAGGAGAGAAGGAAAGGACCCGATAAGTTAGCCCCCTGCTAACCAAAGGGCCCCTGCATTTGGGTTTCCCAGGCCTGGCCTCTCTCAGGCGGGACGTGCACCTCCTTGAGGCCCGCTGCCCAGCTGGGGAGGCCCTGCCCTCAGGACTGGGCTCACAGGGGGCTGAGGGGGCTCTGAGAGTGTGAAGTAGGAGAGTCACGACACAGACGGAGGGCGGTGGCTGGCCGTGGTTTGGGGGGACTGACATGGCACCAACCCACGTCTAGACCCCTCTTGGTGGTCCTTCCTTGCCAGGTGGGGACACGTGGTAGAGTCGCGGCTTTTCCTGTTTGGGGAAGGCCTGGGACTGTCCAGACCAGCTGAAAGTCAAGGGTAGCTGGGAAGAGGTCTGGATGTGAACCACTCTAGTGTATACAAAAGGTCTGTTTGGCTTTTTGTTGCTTTTTTTTTCCCATTAGGAACAACTTACAGGGAAGTGCACTTTTTTTTTTTTTTAAGATTTTATTTATTCGAGAGAGAGAGAACGAGTGGGATGGAGGGGCAGAGGGAGAGGGAGAAGCAGACTCCCTCCTGAGCAGGGAGCCCGATGCGGGGCTCAGTCCCAGGACCCTGAGATCATGACCAGAGCCGAAGGCAGACATTTAACCGACTGAGCCACCCAGGTGCCCCAGAAGGTGCACAGTTTTTGCTTTTGTTTTTTAAAGATTTTATTTATTTATTTGACAGAGACACAGCAAGAGAGGGAACAGAAGCAGAGGGAGTGGGAGAGGGAGAAGCAGGCTCCCAGCTGAGCAGGGAGCCCGGTGCGGGGCTCAGTCCCAGGACCCTGAGATCATGACCGGAGCCGAAGGCAGACGTTTAACCGACTGAGCCACCCAGGTGCCCCCAGAAGGTGCACGGTTTTAAGTGTGCACCTGAATACGTGCATGAGAGAGGCCATCCTGACAGAGTATTCCTGACCCCCCAGGAGCCCCTCACACTCATCCCCAGTCTGTCCCCTTGCAGAGGTGTTTCCTGTGCCCACCTGTCACTCACTGTAGGTGCACTTCTCTGACGGCACATGTCTGCCCTTTGGCGTGGCTTTCTTCCCGTGGCTGCGTGGTATTCCAGCTTCTGACCACAGCGCGTTGTATGTATCTGTTCTGTTGTTGGTGGTCACTTGTCTTGTCTCTGCTTTGGGGCTGTTACCAGTGTATTGAGCTGCTGGGGACATTCATGTGCGTATCCTGGGGGGGGTGGGACATGGGCCTCCTTTCTGTAAGGTAAATGAGCAGGCATGGCTTTGCTGGCCCGTGGGGTAGGCGCGTCATGCAGTGGTTGGCAGATTGGTCAGGAGAACCCAGGGTTTTAGCAGAGGGGCCTTGAGGGTGGCCAGGACACAGCATGGCATGTCAGCCCCCTCCTCAGTCAGAGGAGGCCCTGGAGAGTAGGGCTCCGCTAAGGGAGTCTTTGAAGAAAAGCTTAAGCTGCTGGAAAAGGTTTGAGAAAGTCTGTGGACACTCATCAGCGCCCCCCAGACTTGTGGGATACCGATCTCCTGTGATCATCTCTAGACGTCCTTCTGATTCGCTAGGGCCCAGGACGAGGCTTGAGACCCTGCATTTCTAACAAGGGTCTGCATTCTAAGAGATGTCCATATTGTGCCGGGTCAGTGAACTTCACTTTGAGTAGCGAGCCCCTAACACCCGTGCTCCTTGGCCTGGGGCTCCAGGGCCCTCCGGTGAGAGGGCGTGGGCTGAGGGCGGGAAGGTAGCGGCCCCTTTCCACCTTCTGAGCAGGGTGGGGTGCCTAGTGGTCCAGGCCAAGAGCCCCAGCCCGGCCAGGCCATGAGGCCACCGGGGACACTTCAGCTGGGCTGATGTGTTCGGGTCACTAGGGCATCCATGCTGCTGGTGGGGGGAGGCGAGTGGGGAGGCGAGCTCCTACAGTACCTGTGACGTGTTTGTCCCAGGCGGTGGCGAAACCACACCATGGCACCTCCACCATCCCCACTCCCAAATGAGCCATCTCCTGACCTCTTCTGGTCTATCCCCACCAATTTGGCCATTTGTCCATGAGGCTCAGAAGCCTGCAGGTCCGGGCGACCAGAGGAGCAGGTTGAATCAGGGGTCCAAAGGCTAACTCGAGCCCTCGCAGACCTGGCGAGACAGGGTGGACCCAGCAGGTTCCTCACCACTGTGAGGCTCCCCACCCCCACCTCCCCTTCCCCCGAAAATGGCCCTAGCCTGAGGACTGCAGAGCCCCCCAGCCTCTGTTTTTCAGGGTTGTCTCCTCTGTGTGTGCGTGGTCCAACGCGATCTGGTCTCTCCCTTAGACCGAGAGGTCCCGGCATCTACCCAACTCTGCTGGTTGCCGCCACCAGCACAAGGGTTCCCTGAAACCGGCTCCCCCCAACAGCCCAGACTAGAGTGCTGGGGGCTCTGGACCGGGAACTACCAGGGGGACATGTGGGGAGCAGGGTGAGGTTGGCTGTCAGCTCAGGAGCCTGACTGACGGCCAGGTCCAGCCCTGGCTGGCAGCCACCAATCCTGGTGCCATCTGGTGTCCATCTGGCTGAATCGAGAGACTGGAGGGCAAGGAGGGGGTTGCCTCTGGGCCTCCGAACAGACAGCAGCTCACTTTGCAGGACCCCAAGGTGCTCGGCCGACCTGAGATGGCACCTCCTGCCCCCTTCAGAATTTGAGGCTGGGGACGGCTCTCCCTTTCTGGCTGCAGTGAAAGGGACCCCACGGTGCATGTTCTGACTCCCCCTCCCCCACTCCTGCCCCTCCAGCACAGAGCTGGCTTCTTGTGTCTCTGGAGGGACCCCGGCATCTAGAACAAGGCTCGGAGGAAGCGGGTGCACCAGGCATCCCTTCCTGGCCCTGTCCCAGGTTCCTCTCAGCTTCCAAAACATCCTGCCCAAAGCCGGTGTCCTCCAGGAGGCCACGGCCCTCGGATCCTCGTGGATGTCCCTCCCCTTGTCTGTCCCCCAGCCATGCGGCTCATCACCCACAGCCCCCACTGCCGGCTGGCGGTTCCTGCCTCGTTTCTTGAACGGCTCAGAGTAGCTCATCAGGCAGGGCCTGGTCCATAACTTCACGCAGGCGTGTAAGCCACCAGCTGGGGCCCAGCCTGGAGCTGCTCCTTCTCCCTCACCTCTGCTGCCCACACTGCATCCACTATTCTCCTGCCCCTGCCCGCCCTGCCCGCGTCGAAGTGCCTTCTGCGCGCCTTCTGAGCGCCGGGCACTGTGCGTGCAGGGCCGCGGCCTCAACCACGGGAGGAGGGAGGAGGGAGGAAGGCAGAGGAGGGATGGAGGCCCCCCACAGCCCCAGTGGGAGCTCAGGGCCCCAGGACAGGGTGCTTCTCGAACCCTGCCATGGGACCAAGTGCCGACACCGGGCCTCCCCTCTTCAGTCACTGCTGTTCCTGGGGCTGGTGGCCGCCGTCTGCCTAGGCCTGAACCTCATCGTCCTCGCGGCTTACGTGGTCTGCATGTGCTGCTGCCGGCAGGACGAGGCCGTGCAGACCAAGCGGCGTGCCTCCTGCTGTGTCACCTGGACGGCGGTGGTGGCCGGGCTCGTCTGCTGGTGAGTGTCCCTCTGCACTGGGCTCAGGGGGCGGCTCCGGGGGTTCTCCGGTGCCCACAGAGGGAAGTCAGCTTGTGTGGGCCTGGCCATCTGGGTCTTCCTGGTGGTTAGCCCCTGGGCCATGACACCCCTTCCTCTCCCTCTGCCACCAGCACGCCCCACCGAACCCCAAGTGATTCCTCTGCTGTGTGGCTACATTCTCCTGACCGAGCTCCGGGTACCGTCATGGCAGAGGCTTTCCCAGGGCAAAAGGTGTCCCTTTCCTTGCCCAGCAACAGGGGTCAGATGCACGGGGTGTGACAGGGGGCTCCCCAGTGCCTCTGCCCCGGTGCAGTCCTGTTCAGCCTGGTGGGGGCATGCCTGGCAGCCCCGGACAGCATTCCTGGACAGAGGGGGCGTCTTCTGTTTGCATCGTGGGGCCTTCCCAGCTGCTTTGCGAGGTCAGAGGAAATTCAACTGCAGCCTATATCAATTCCATTCTTCTCAAGAGATCCATAGCTCTTAGTGCCATCCGCTGGGTCTTCTGTGCTTTGGATGGTGAATGAGGGTTCCCACCCCCATGCAAGAGCCCACATTGCCCGGGCAGTGTCCACACGCTTGCTGGCTCTGTTTTGGGGAGGTGGTTGTATTGTTCTTGTTCTCATGTCTACGGAGGTTTTTCCGAAAGCCTTGGATCCAGCCTGAGATGCTCCTGGGGGTGGTCACTGTCAAAGGGTAGAGACCCTCCTTGCTAAGTGTCCCGTTGCATCCAAGATCCCACAGCGGGAGTTGGCCCTCTGTCTGGGCAGCAGGATGAGAGGCAGGCGGGGCACAGCGGTGCTGGGAGTGAGGACGCCTGGGCTGTTAGCCTCACTTTGCTCCGGTGGTGTCTTCTCTGTTACAGCATGCTCCCATCCTGTCCTGCCTGCAGCTTCAGGGTCACTTAAGCCAAGATAGGAAGGAGCCAGAAGCAGGGTCTCAGTGATGCCAAAGCGCTGAGCACTAGGGCTGCAGGGGGTGGGGGTGGGGGGTCATGCCACCGGGTCCTAAATCATAAACAGAAAGGAGAGAGTTCTAGCCCAAGTCAGGAGCTCAAAGACGAGTCTGACTCCCAGCAGAGAGGACCTCCCACGAAGTAGCTGGAAAAACAGCCTCCTGCTGGGGGTGGGCAGGGAGAGACGGGAGACGGCGAAGAAACCAGCAGTGCTTTCTACACAGCAGGCCCTCTCTGCGTGAACTCAGATTTCTTCAAAAAATGCTGAAAATGACAGAAGAATACTTGGGAACAGTAAGAATGACTTTGGAGGGTCAGTTCCAGTAAGTGATAATTACCGGCCGTTTCAGGAAAACTCAAAACAGAAGGAACACATGTGGCATGATTCATTCTCCAAAATTCTGCAGGCTATTTGTGCCAGGCAAGCGAGAGCCCGCGGTAAGAAGCACAGGCACTGATTCTGCCTTCTTGTGGCTCTTGGAGAGTTGGAGAATCACACATTTGTTTGATTTGAGTAATTACAAACTAAGGAGTAAGTTTGGAGGAAAGGAACAAGCATAAAGTCGATGGCCTACTGGAGTCGGGCATTTCTGGGTGACGGGCGATTTCTGGTCTTGGAAGACCAGGTGCCCTCCTGGGCCAGCTCCGATAAATCCAGACTAGGGGAAGGTGGAAAATGAGAATACCTCCAGTCTCAAAAACAGGGCAAGGGTTGGAAAGGCTTTGGCTTGATGCTGAATCCTCAGAAAACACTAGATCATAACACAGAGAACTAGAGGAGAAGGTTATAAACACAAGGAGCAAACAAGAGGTATTTTTCAGAGCATAATAAAAATTTTTAAAAAATAATAAAGTCACTAAATAGAAGATCATAGAACTGCAGTGCATCTCACGTACGAGCATCTCAGCTGGACATGAGGTCCCCATGGGTACTGTGGAGAAACACCAAATGGACAGTGGTGCACTTAAGCGGATTCAAAGCCAGTTGAACATTCTGGTTGAATGCACAGAATACATAGCGGGACACCAGAGAGTAGCCAGTGCGTGCGCGTGTCTGTGTTATACACAAGAAGCATAGAAGATCCTTGTTTTAAAATAAATGCACATGCTCAGAGCACAAGGCTACAGTGGCGTGGGGGCGGGGGGGGTGCTTACCTACCCTGATAGCAGGCACTCTGGGTGACTCTGTCCTGCGCTCCATGAACCACTTCCCGAGAAACACTGAGCTCGGGGCCCAAGCTCACTGTGGGAGAAGATTTCTCTAAAATCTCCCGGGGGTTCCATCCTAGATCCTTCCTCCTGAACAAAAAAAGAAAACATGTAAGTGTGTGCACGTGTGCATTCATCTCTCCCACCCCCCCCTCCCGAAGTTAGTGTTCTGGGTGAAGAGTCAGGAGGCTGCTTAGTGAACCTCCAGATGCATGTCCCCCCCGCCCCCCGGCCCCAGTGGCGCGCGTCAGATGAAATACAGCGGATGATGTAGGCGAGATTCGAGATGATTTGTCCAGGCTGGAATGTTGGACGAAAACCAACTCGATGCAGTTTCACAGGGATAGATTTAAAAGTTCTGCTTTTGCTTAAAACAAAACAAAAATGAGCGCAGCGCTACAGGAAAGAGGATAGGCTGGGCTTGGCAGCAGTTCCTGTGAGGAAACCCAGGGGTGTTGTAGACCACGGGGTCAGCAGGGTGGAGAGGGGCTGCCAGGGCTTAGCCCCCAGTGCTCGGAGTTTGATGGACACCTGGCCGTGGGGGCCTCACCCGGAGTGACAGTGACCGGTTGGAGGAGGGTTTGAACCTGGTGGACAGCGATGACGGGGACCGGGGTCTGAAAGGCACACAGGAGAGCAGGAGGGAAGGGGGACAGGGAGCCACATTCTGTCATCTCAGGGGCATCCTGCAGAATTGGAGGCTTATTTTGGGATGCCCCCAAAGACAGTCAAGAACCAGGAGGTAGGCTTCAGCTCCATGGAGGAAAGAACTTTCTACCAGTATGGCAGACCACCTCATGGGTGGTGTGGGGAAGCAGGGGGAAAGGGTAGAGAATGGAGGGGGAGTCCCCAGCTCCTGGAGGTTTCAGGAGAGACCTCGGTGGTCCCCACGCCTCCCCATGACAGTCACCTGGGGAGCTGGTGAAGGCACGGGTCCCAGACCTACTGCAGCAGAATCCCAAAGGCCCTGCCAGCAGTCTTCCCCCCTTCAGAGGTGCTGGACTAGAAGACAGGAGTATTATTCCCGGCCCAAAGGAAATTAGCCAGACCAGGGACCAGGTGGCCATGAATGAACCTTCACCCCTACCCCCTGGGTCACCAGAGCTCCCTCCCGTCGCATACCCCCAGGACAGAGCTCCTTAGTCAAAAACCCGCTTTTCCATGGATGTTTATGGCAGCTTTATGCATAATCACCAAAACTTGGAAGCAACCAAGATGCCCTTCAGTAGACGAATGGGTAAATAAACTGTGGTCCAGCCAGCCAGTGGACTATTATTTAGCGCTAAAAAGAAATGAGCTATTTGGCCATGAAAATGCATATCACTCAGTGAAAGACACCAGTCTGAAAAGGCTCCATACTATGATTGCAACCATCTGACATTCTGGGAAAGGCAAAACTCTGGAGGCAGTGGAAAGATCAGGGGTTGTGGGGGAGGGAGGGATGGAAAGGTAGAGCACAGATTTTTAGAGCAGCGAAACTAGCCTAGGATACTCTAATGGTGGATGGGTGCCATACATTTGCCCAAACCCACAGAATGTACCGGACCAGGAGTGATCCTTAGGGTGAACCACGGACTCTGGGTGATAATGACGTGTCCATGAAGGTGTATCAATGTACCAAATGTACCGTTGTGGTGAGGAATGGTGGGAGCAGAGGCGGCTGTTAGGGCGGCAGGGGGTGTATGGGAAATCTCTATACCTCTGCTCAACTTTGCTGTGAATCTAAAACTGCCCCAGGGGCGCCTGGGTGGCTCAGTCAGTTAAGCATCCGACTCTTCATCGCAGCTCAGGTCTTGATCTCAGGGCTGTAAGTTCAAGCCCTGCATTGGGCTCCACGCTGGGCATGGAGCCTACTTAAAATAAAAAATAAAATAAAACTGCTCTAAAACATACCGTATTTAAGACAACAACGAGCAACTTTCTGTTCTGCGGGTCACTTCTAACTTTGTGTGGGGTCTTGTCTGTAGTGCTGCGGTGGGTGTTGGTTTCTATGGAAACAGCGAGACCAACGATGGGGTGTACCAGCTGATCTACTCCTTGGACAACGCGAACCACACCTTCTCCGGGATAGACGAACTGGTAAGGCTCACGGGCAGCAGTGGGCCGGGTCAGCACGGCCCGTGAGGTCAGTGTGCTCAGAACAAGGGCCCCAGTCACATCCCAACCAGCTTGGCCCCGGGGTGGGGTGGGGGAGTGGACTGCCCCTGAGGTTGCAATTGGTCCTGCTGGGAGTAAACAGGCGATTCCTGCTCTTCAGGCAGGGAGGGGTGGTGAGGACAGGGCTGAGGACCAAAGGAGAAAGGCGGACTGGGTCCTGGGGGGACCTGGGAGCGGCCGTGGAATCCAGCCGTGTGGCCTTGGGAGGGCTGAGCACTTCCCCGTTTGTCCAAGGGGAGCCTGAATGTGGGAAATCAGCCCCACGGTGTGTTCTTTTCACCTCACTGCTACATATGGAGTATCATGGGGTCCAGACAATGTCAAGGAGCAAAAGTCTTCAAAACCAAGTGAAACACCCTGAGGGGTGGTACGGCGAGGTGTCGTCCGGGCTCTGGCTTCCGGCTGGGGGCTCAGGGCAGAGGATTGTGCCGGCTGGCCAGAGGGACCAAGCGGTGGGGATCGGGGTTTTCTCAAACACTGATCTTGGCCCCCAGGTGCTTGTCACCTTCGCCATCAGCAGCAGGTGTTTTGGGCCTGTTTCCAAGTAGACCCCACGCCCACGGGAGCCGGGTTCCAATGGAAAAGGCAAAGGGCAGTTTTCAGGGAAGCTGGTCCTTGGACATCCACACTGTTCCCCATCCCTTCTGGACCAGTTCCCCAGCCAGGGGGAGGGGGACCTCAGCAAATGGCCAGTTTGTGTCATTGGGCAGCCTCAGGCACAGAATCCAGCCCCAGCCAGAGCATTTGGACATTGCCCTGGTACTTGCTAGAAGAGGATTCTGGAAGAGGATTTGACCTCATTGCCCCTTCCTTCTCCCTAAGCTCCTCTAAGGCCTTAATCCGTCAGCAGCCCTGGGGTGGGGCGGGGGGGGCACACCATGAAGAGATAGCCCTGCTGCTCCTTAGCACCCAGGAAGGCTGCTGATGGGGCTCTGGCCTCAGAGAGAGCCCTTCTGGGGAGCGGAAGGTCACAGGCCAGACCGGGGCCCACCTGTCCTGCAGTACTTGTCTGCTGGTACCCATCGCTGGGAGACTGTCATGCAGACACTGGGCGGAGGCAGCTCTGCGGGGTGAGGTGGGGGCGGCTGGGATGGGGGGCTGAGGGCAGCCTTGAGCCCGAATACAGCCTGACCAGCCCTGGAGGTATGGGGGGACATACCCTCTGGGCCCCCCACCCCACCTCTGCCCTCTGGGAAGGGGCTCTGACCTCTAGGCTCTGCCTCCCGCTCTCCCTCCACCCACCAGCACCAGACCCCCTAGAGGAGGAACCCAGCTTTGAAAGGAGAGAGAGTCCCCTGCCTGGGGAAGCCCCAGAGCCATGACTTGCACTTCTTACCTTGTGACCACCATAAGGAATGGCCCTTGTCTCCCCGAAGGACTAAGGAAAGAGAGAACCCCAGAGCCATCCTCATGCAAAGTTTGAGTTCTTCGTGTCCTATCCCATGAGATAGAATGTACAGGGAAACAGCTAGAACAAGCCCCTAGGCTGGCCCATCCGCCGCAAGGGCTGAGTGCTCCAGGCCAGGTCTGGACATTCCAAAGCAAGCCCGACATCTCCAAACTCTCCCATGTTCCCAAAGGGAAGGGTTCTATGTTTCCTTGGATGTCAGCCCCTTCATTGTCTCTGCACCATTTCTGAAAGTCAAGGACAGGAGTCCCAGGGTTTTGTGATGGTCCAGCCAGCTAGGAGCTGCCTCCATCCTGACGATCACCACGGCCCGCCTCCTCTGAGTGAGCCAGGCATTTTCTGCCCGCAGAGAGGCAGGGCTCTGGGCCCTTGCTGGGACCTGTGAAGCTAGTTTGGGTCTCGGGGTGGGCACCCAACGCTCTGGGTCCCAAGGGCTGCAAGGGAGGCAGCAGATTTTGGAGGGCTCCCCAGATCCCAGGGGTGAAGGCCAAATACCAGAGAAACGATGTTGGATGAGATAATGTTGGTGAGAGTGCCTGGTAATCTACAAAGTCCCCCCAAGTGGGGGTGACTATGACATTGTGTGCCCTTATTAGAATTACTATCATTATATATGTTCCTGTAATCACCCTGAAGGAGACAGGAGGCTTGGGCTGCTGGGGCGTGGGGAGGGCAGGACTCGGAGGACAGGTCAGAGTGAGGTGGACCTTTCAGGGTTCCCCTTCCTGGACCAGAAACCCCACACCTGCAGCCTTGCACCCTGAGGGCCCCAGTGGGTGGGGGCCGCCGCTCCAGGCTCAGGCACGCCTGGCAGGGTTCTGGATCAGCTGCACACTTTGATTTGGGGGGTCAGAAAGGGTCATTTGGGAGTGCCAGGTGGGTCCTTTGTCTGGTCCACTGCCCCCCATCCACCTCCCCGCCATCAGTGAAGGGGGCCTGGGCTCTAGGGAGTGACTCACTCAGGGGACCAGGCATACCTCTAACCCCTCAGGGTCTTAGTTTAAAATAAGGGCCTCAGGAGCTTGGCTGACTCGGATCTGAGCTACACGTTCCAGTGGCCAGTGTGGCTCCTCTGGGCTCTCACGGGAGAGCCAGCAGTAAAGCCTGTGGGCAGCCCTTGGGTGAGGAATCTGGGGCACAGGGACGTTGCGTTCCTGTCGCAGTGTTGAAAGCTAGTGTGTTCTGGAGCAAGAACCCGAACCCAGGTGTTCTGGTCTTCGCCCTTCCCTTCAGGATCTGAGATGGGGGCCCTCCCCAAACCGGCAGAGTCTCCACCCCTTTGTCCCCTGGTATGGCTGCCCTTCTAGAAAACCTCAGTAAGTGGAGAAGCTTCCTCCCCACCTGGAGGTTTTCAGACTTGAGTGTGTATCCGAATCCCCTGGATTGCCTGATAAACATAGATCGCTGGGCCCTCCCCAGAGTTTCTTGTTCCGTAGGTCTGGGACAGGACCACACTTGGAGGACCACTCTTCCGTCCTGTAGGGACGAGAGCTTCCACACCTGCTTGCTTGCCCCACTCCCACCCCAGCCTGAGTCGCTGAGCTGTCCCTCTTGTGCACAGAGCTCTTCCCCAGGGGGAGAACTCTCCCCCATCTCCGGCGCGGCCCTGTCTCTTGGGGGCTCCGTGTAAGCCTCTGAGGAACGGCGGTGGAGTGGGGAACAGGGGGCTATAAGTAGGTCAGTGTTGTGGTTTTAGTGTTTGCTTGTTTGTTTGTTTGTTTCCTTTGGGAGGACGTCAGGAGGGAAAAAGAGGGCCCGGCAGAGGTTTATTGGCTTTCATTTTTTTCCAAGGAGAGATTTAAGAAATGAAGAAGTTAAAATTGTAGAGCTAGGGAAGGAGAAGTCGTCTTGCAGAAAAAGTTTACAGATCACTGTTAGCAGCCCTTTGCTCTAAAGTTCGTTGTATATAATACAGGAATATAAAAAGATCCTGATCTCAGCACTTAGTAACAGTGCCTTTTGGAGCAATGGTTATAAAGCACTTACACATTGATCTTATTGAACTGAAAGGAGAGTTGATTGGGGTGATCGAGAATCTGCGTTTGTATCTTTTTTTCTTCCGCAAGAAGCTAGAAGCGGCCCAACCTAGAGTATTTCTTAGTCCTTACCCAGCTTGGAAGAACCGAGAACAAGCCGGAAAATGGAACAAGCTGCTGGCATTGAAAAAACAAAGCAAAACAGAACAAAGAGAGCCATTCTCTTTGCTGGAGCTGGGCGCCCGCCGAGGAGTGCAGATGTGAAAAGCCACAAAGTTGCCCTCGAGTCTCCCTAATGCACCAGCATTGGTCACGGAGTGTCATCTCATTGGCCTCTCGCCGGGCTGTCCGTGGGAAGCTCCTGCCCTTCGGTGGCATTTTATC
Source organism: Mirounga angustirostris (assembly GCF_029215605.1). NCBI lineage: Eukaryota > Metazoa > Chordata > Mammalia > Carnivora > Phocidae > Mirounga > Mirounga angustirostris. The sequence continues at coordinate 38,115,003 of NW_026991725.1, forward strand.
TTCCTTCCAGACCCGGGGGACGATGAGCGCACACTCCTCCGCCTTCCAGCTGGTAGTACTGGTCGGTTTGGTGTGACAGTTTCGACAACAGAGCCTTTCTTCCCCTTGCTGCCGACACACAGCTCCAAGCAGGCTTGGAGGGGCAAGCTTGGGGTTCCCAGGCTGCGTCCCTGGGTCCGGCGGGACCCTGCGTCTGGGCTGTTTGGAAGCACCTTTCCAGGACCAGGCCCTCCTGGGGCTCCTTGTTGGAAAGCCAAGGACAGTCACTGCCTGCTTCCTTCTCTCTGTACCTTTGGAAAGAAGGTTGCTTCCTTCCTTCTGGAGCACCCAGCTCCAGGCCCTTGCGGCCTAGCCAAGGGAGGGAGCCCATCCATCCACCTGGCAGGACGGCTGTGCAGAGAGGGGGGCGGCGTGAGCCCCCAGAGCAGGCACTGATCTCCTCCTGCCACATGTCCAGGCTCTTTGGAGGCAGGATCGGTCCTTCTGTGTCATTTCAAAGTGTCATTGTTCAGGCTTCACGCAGGCTCTGGACGCCGGGAGCTGTTGCGAGGTCCACAACAGAGCCTTTCTCCTGGGAGGCGTTGAGAGATCCCATTGTGGGAACAGAAAGTCAGGCAGCAACAGAGGAACTTTGCTGTTAAACATTCTATCCCTCGGGCTGAAAAAGAATTTCTAATCCAAGGTGTTTCAAGTTTTAAGGGATCTTCAAGGAAGCAAAATGGATTCTCCTGTTTGTTTCCCCATCTGGGAGCCTGGGTCCTGGTTAAGACCAGATCGGGCTTGTGTCCTTCCCCCCTCCCCCCTGCCTCCCCCGGATGCTGGAGGACGTCAGGGCCTCTGTCCTCCTGAGGCTTGCAGGCCTTCCCCTCCAGAGTTAGTCAGAATATGTACCACCCTGGCTTCCTCCTCCCCTGGAGGCCAGATTCACAACCCTGGCCCCTCCGCAGGTATCCGGAACCACCCAGAAGATGAAGGTGGACCTCGAGCAGCACCTGGCCCGGCTCAGTGAGATCTTTGCTGCTCGGGGTGATTATATCCAGACGCTGAAGTTCGTGCAGCAGATGGCCGGCAACGTCATTGTCCAGCTCTCAGGGCTGCCCGTGTGGAGGGAGGTCACTGTAGAGCTGACCGAGCTGGCTGACCAGACTGGCTACGTGGAGTACTACAGGTGAGGGGCCAGAGGGAGGGCCGCGGGTCTGTCCCAGCCTGCATCTTAGGGCCCAGGCAGGGCCTAAATGAGCCATTCCTGAGACGGAGGAGTCTGTGTGCTGAATGGTGGGCATGTAGAACTGCGTCCCTGTGCAGTCGGGCCCCAGAGACCCAGAAAGGGGCAAAGGCGCGGTGACGTGCCAAGATCCAGTTGGAGAGGCTGAAGCTGGCCTCCAGGGACCCCTCCAGGACCAGCATCCGCCGTGGCTGGTGCTGGGGAAGATGGTAGTGGTATACAGGGTTGGGGGGCAGGATTTCCTCCCCTGCAGACTCAGCCACAGGGGTGCAGGAGGTCAGAGGGACGGTGGCCTATTTGCCTGCATGGAGCGTCCCCTGATGGCAACTTCGTAGCAAACCCAGAGGTGCCCCAGCTTCACTTAGGTAGAAGCCTAAGGGATGGGAGGCTGAGGGGCACCACCCCACCTTTGCCATACTCAGAAATGCAAACTCACACCTCCATAACCTCTGGGAGTCCGTGTACGTCTCCCCTGCCTCCCCATTCCCCAGACCCCATCCCAGGTGAAGGCACTGGACACAGGTAAGCTGACCAGGGACCAGCTGCCTCCCTCTGTGTGCAGGATCTGGTGATGGTCGTTCTGGGGCGAGCCAAGGAAGGAGGCAGCAATCTGGGCTTTCGGGACCTCCCGGCCAAAGGGGGACTTACACTCCTGAAGTGAGGGCCCAGCGCCTTGCACAGAGGGAGGGGGGCCTGGGGAGGAAGGGATAAATGAGTGCTGAAGAACAAGTATCAGCTCTTTGGACCCACCCCCTCCCCCAAATGCATGGTTCCCCTTCAAGCCATTAGCAAAGATCAGAGGCTTTACCCGCCCTGTTGCACAATTTACTCTGGTTTTCTGGATTCATTTCTCCTTTATGAGAAAACCCCACCCCAGGCTGACTAATAAGGACACAGAGGAAATGCTTCTGGTGGGACCCCAACTCATCCAGGGCTCTCCCTTCCTCCCGGGGAGGACAAAGCCGGACCTTGGCAAGGGAAGTGCATGAAGTCAGTCCCCAGCTCTGGCTGGCGCTCCCACCCCTCGACTCTGCAGCCCATCCAGCCCCTGCATGCCCAGGATGTCACGGATTCAGCTTCCCACCAGACTTTTTTTTTTTGCTCACGTTCAAAACTGCCTTTCTCCCCAGCAACAGAAACTCCCAACTCTGAGGACGGGCTGTGACTCGTGACCTAAAACAGTGGCATCTGATTAGTCCTGTGATCTGACGGCCGTTCATTGTCTGAGTGCTCGGAAACTTGGTCCGGGGAGTCGGGGGCAGGTGGAAAGTGGGTGTCCGTGGTGACCCTGCCTTTCTCTGTGAATGGACCTGGAGCAGGACCGTGTACGCTTAAGGACCTCACGTGGGCATTAGACACCGACAAAAATGAAATAAGTCAGAATTTACATATCAAAGGGGACTTATTTTTAGGGTGATTTCATTAAAAATGGGAGGAAGGGTGGTGACAAAGCCTAACAGCTGTTTTAGTGTGGGTGACCAAGGTTTGCCCTCTGACCACCCCCCCCGTCCCCAGCCCCCTTGTTCAGGCTGAGGCAGAAAAGGCCTAGTCCGAGGACATTAGCACCCTCTGGCCCCTGAAAACCGGTGGTGTTCCTTCCTCCATCTGCTGTTTGCCAGCTCCTTCTGTCCCCTGGGCTGTCCTGGAACAGAGAGCCCTCATTCCTTGAGCTAACCAGCCTTAGGGGCTCCTCTGAACAGACTCCCCATCTTTGCCTTCCAGATGATTCTAGAGCAGAGCCATTCAGCTAAGCTCATATTTTTTAGCGCTTTTATACAAGGCCCGGCTAAGTATTGGAGGCAATAAAAAGCCAAGCCTCTGTGAGAGGCTCATAAGGGGTGTGACCAAGGCACCTGCGGAGGCCGGATCCAGGAGAGCTTTGGGAGTAAGGGCCTGCACAGCTTCTGCTGGAGCCAAGTTCTTGGTTAGAAACACATCCCGGGTCATCACTGGGCTCCTGTGGGGGAAAACACATCCGCCTCGCAGAGCTGTTTCCAGGAACTCCTTACAACATGAGGTGTGGAGGCAGAGAAAACGCACTGAAACACAATCATGTAGAGTGAGTTAGAAGCAATCCTAACCTGATTTCTTGTTGCTGTGCACAGCAGGGAGAAACGTAATAAGAGATCTTTAGGTTTGAAACATGAAACCAGGATTTTGAGAGGTGCCTAGTGGCTGGCCGTGTCTCCTGCAGAAAGACTCAGATGGGCAAAGTCCAGAATTCCTGGGCCAAGCTGTCCTCCCACCGGCCTCTGTCTGTTTTCCAATCAGCAGAATGGGGTCCTAGCACTAGACGTTCCTGAGATCCCTTCCTGCCCTGGCTCCGATTTAGGAAAACTGGCTCCTTGGTGGACTGGGGGTGTCTTGATTAGCCCCCTTTCTTGGCACTCAGCCTCCACTCACAAAGGTGGGAAGAACCAAGTGGCCTCAGCGTGCCCCCACCCTCTGGGAGCCTCGTACTTCCTTCCAGCACCACCCTGCTCCCACCCACACTCCAGACTCCTTCTCACCCTCATGATGGTGTTAGTGAAGCATTGCCTGCCAAAGAGGAGGGGTCCATGAGCTTATTTGGCTCTTGCATCAAGAGAAATCATAATGATCCAAAGACTTCCCTCTTCAGGGGCCTGGAGCAGTCCTTTCTGTCTGCCCCCCACCCCACCCCACCTCCTGTGTCCCCCAGTCCCACACCGCAGGGCTGCTAGGCAGTGGCTGCTAGGTGAGGCTGGTGCTCAGTTGTAAGGCCCGTCCTTGGGATCCCGTGTGGAAGGGAAAGGAACTCCCGGGGCTTTGCTTGGGATCAGATCAATGCCTTTGGACTAGGCACTCTGGATTCCTCAGCCCCTGCTTTGGAGAAGCAGGAACGCGGGGACTTTGATATGCCTCAGCAGCATGCCTTATTAACCTTGGCACTTAGTGAACATTTAACTTTTCACCCAGCCCTGAGAAGGTTCCAGCAGTAAAGGTTTGGAAACTGAGGCCCAAAGGAGGGAGACAGCTTGTCAGGATCTGCCAGCTAGTATGTGACTCTGCCTTTTCCCGTCAGCGCCGCCCGGGGGCGGGGGTGGGGGGCAGAAAGGCCTGAGGAGTGAGGGGTGGCGTGGGGCTCCCTTGCCCCACCTGAGCTCCCTGGTGGTCTGGGAATGAGCCCTCCGCATCCAGGCACCCCGTGCCTGGCAGAAATGTTGCTGAGAGGAACCTACGTGTCCTAAGCGGTGGGTCCCAGGCAGCTGGGAGGGCGAGCTGGGAAGGCCGGGCTGAGCCTTCATCACAGAAACGGGCGTCTTAGGGGCTTTCTTAGATCCATGGACATAAATGTCAGGCCTGATCTGATGCCAGTAAGTGTTCTCAAAGCAGCAGGACCAGGGTCCAAAGAGGTGCCTGTGGGAGGCTGCAGAGAGACCACGTAGACCTGCCCTGTCCAGCGTGTGGCCACTAGCCACACATGGCACTGGAATTTAAATGAATCAAAAGCAGCTAGGATGAGACACAAGTCTCCATTGCACAAACCGTATCTCCATTCTCCAGAGCCACGCATGGTCCGGGCAGATGCAGTGGGCTGTGCAGAGATCTAGAACATGCCCGGGCCAGGCAGATGCAGTGGGCTGTGCAGAGATCTAGAACTGCAGGAAGTTCTAGCTGGCAGTGCTGGTTTAGACCCTGAGCCTGGGCGGGGGCGAGCGTGACCCTTTTGTTCAGGCAGAATCAGGGGTGCAGCCCTGGGAGCCCCTGAAGAGCCCATCCGCGGTGCACACTGGTCCTGCCCGGAGCAGGGCACAGCCTCATCTACTCCGCTCAGCTGCTGGTTCGGGGCAGCTCGTCACAACGAAGGGTTAAGCAGGCCTGGGGGCTGCTGTGCAAGCTTCCCCGCTGGGCACCCGGTGTGGTGACGCCGCCCCCTCCCCTGACCGTCTCTCCCTGTCCACCCAGATGGCTTTCCTACCTCCTGCTGTTCATCCTGGACCTGGTCATCTGCCTCGTCACCTGCCTGGGACTGGCCAGGCGCTCCAGGTGTCTCTTGGTCTCGTGAGTATCCCTGCCTGCAGGCCAGACAGCCGGGCAAGCGTGCGGGGTGACAGTGTCACCGTCAGAGAGATGGGGGCCTGGCCAGGCTTGGAGAGTGTGGTGGGGGCAGCGGCCTGAAGCCACCGTCTGACCCCTCCTCAGCCCCCAGCCGAGGGAGACGGCAGCCGCTGACTTACCATCTGGACACCTAGCAAGGACTGGGCCTGCCTCCATGTGTCCCCACCATCCCCGGGCCTGACTGCTGAGCTGCTGAAGGAATTGGCCAAGCATTAGAGCCTCCAGGGTCTCTAATCAGCATCTCCTGATAGCTTGTGCCCGCACAGCTGTGTCTCTTCGGCCCAGGGACCTATGCTGCCAGCCCTGGGCTCCGTACCTCTCTCCCAGCAATCAGCAGGCTGATATTAGGGGCCACTGCAAGAGTCTCGGGCCACAGGGGGGACAGGCGGGTGGCTCGGAGGAAGGGCACTGGAGGCTGGTGGGTGATAGCCCTCACAGGGCGCCCCCCTGCCAGCCCGCGCCTGGATCCCACGGGCTATGTCTCTCTCCTAGGATGCTGTGCTGTGGCGTGCTGGGCCTGTTCCTCAGCTGGACGTCTCTGGCTGCTGACAGCGCTGCAGCGGTGGTGAGTTGGGGGTGGGCGTGGGGGGTGGTCTGACCAGGACCGTCTGTCTGGTGGCACATTGATGTGTCCTGTCCAGAGCACCCAGGGCAGGGCCAGCTTCCGGTCTCTGTCCCTAACCTAGAAAATCAGAACTGAGAGGGCTTGGACCATCCACACCAGTCCCTTTGCCCTTCCTATGGGGACAGAGGCCCAGAAAAAGGAAGAGGCTTACCCAAGATCATGAGGTATTTAGGGGCAAAGCCAAGATAAGACGACTGATCCCTTTCCCACCCCACTGACCCATTCCCAGCTGCTGCTTGTAAGGCCAAGCTTGGATGGCCAGGTGAGGTCTCTGGGTGTGAAGAACTAACTGGGTCTGATGGGGATGGGTGGGGTCTAAACATCAGGCTGGAGAAGCCTCGGGCTTCCGAAGCGCCCTCTTTGGCCAGCTTCCCTGGACATTGGGAATGTGGAATGTGGTGTTTAGCTTGCCTTCCGTCCCATTGCCTTGAACTCACACACACGGCCTGAAACACAGCGGTGTATGTTTCTGGATGTGGTGCCCCAGAATGTTTTTAAAACACACGCACACAAGGCGGCGGAAGCTCCCTATGTAGGTATGTTTGGTCGTCAGTAGACCTAACACTCAGGCGAAGCGGTGCACAGGTCATTCATTCAGCTGACTGGCTCTGTGGCTCTCGGCTGTGCCAGGTGTCCAAGGATGCAGAAACCAGGAGGACATGATGTTCGATCTTGACATAGTCTCAGGCTGCAGAAGAAACGCTTGTAGGCAGCTCACTGTGACCCTGTGTGAATGGAGACCAGGGAGGTGCATGCTTCGTGTGTGTGTGTGTGTGTGTGTGTGTGTGTGTGTAAGGGGGCGGTCAGGATTTACTGGGGGATTTCAGGGAGCCCCTGCCTGATTCGGGGCCACAAAGTAAGCCCATGGCCTACATCTGTGCTGCCTTAGCTCCCTGGGGATAAAATAACGAACAAGGACTCTACCTGAAGCCCTCTCGCCAAACTCACACCTTGCCCAGGCACTTGGGGGCCGGCTGGTCACTCTGGCCCAGGGCAGTCTGCCTCCATGGTGCCCACAGAATGAACGGACCCTGGTGCTGCTTGGCTCACAGCAGCTTTTGGCCGAGCTTGTCCGGGAGGGAGACGGGGTGGGTGTCTCCTGTTCCTTCCGCCCACCGCGCGGTGTCCACTTGGGGCACGAGGGAGAATTAGCCAGGCATGAGCCTTTGTCCCAAGGGCTGGGGCCCCTCCAGATGCAGGGAAGGGCAGGTTAGGAGGTGTCATCAGGAGCTGAGCGGGTACATAGTCCCAGGGAGCGGCTGCCGGCCAGAGTTAACACGCACAGCTGCCTGGCCAACAGCCTCTCCTGTGGGGACGAGTGTAAGCACAGGGAAGCCTGCAGAAGGCAAGCTTTCCAGGGGGGCTCTCCTGCCCCTTGCGCAGCCTCTGCCTTCTGGAAGCAGGGGAGGCTTCCAGCTTGCCGCCTTGAGCTGCCCTTTGGGAGCCAGCTCCCTCCCAGTGGGGGCTTCTCCCTCTCCCCTGGCTTCAGTGTTTAGGGAGACCGGGGGCGATTTAATCTCCCAGCTGGGCGCCCTGGGCTGCCAGTGCTGGCAAGGAAGGCCATTTCCCTAATTGTTGAGTCAGGGCTGTGTGAGAGAGGGCTGTGAGGGAGCTGAATGCGCCTTTGAGGGGGCCACGGACCGGGCTGCATTTTAATGGGAAGTGGGGTGAGGACGAGCGAGCGGGGCGGGAGGCAGGCCGGCACAGGCCGTTGTGGGAGCTTTTGTGTGGTCCTGCTGCCCCTGCCCTGGGAGGCCTGCTCTCTTTGAGCCACTGTGGGGCCCCCAAGGACAGACGCGGAGCCCCTCCCTCCCCATCCCTCCCCTGTCCCTGAGAGAGGACCTCCTCGAGGAAGGAGCTCTGCTCCGAGCGGGAGTTTGGGGAGCTGAGCTCTGGGCTTTGGCCACCCCAGTCATGCTGCCTACCCGCTTGACTGCCCTGAGAGGGTGAGGGGCTGAGGGCAGAGAGGAGAGAAAGCGCCAGAGAAGAAAGAAGGGGGCCATGGAGGCTGGGGACGGGGGGTCATCCAGACACACTGGGGCAACTGAGCAGAGTGCTCCCTATAAATCCAGCCTCCAAGGGGGAGGCCAGGCCCACCTCACTGAGTCAGGGTGGGGGAGTAGGAGGGTGGCCTCTGGAACCTCCTGCCTGGTCCATGTCCCCCCACTTTGCCCCTTCCCAACGGGGGGGGCCCCTGGGAAAGTTGTGAAGCTCTCCAGACCTCAGTTTCCTCGAGTGTGAGATGGGGAGAAGTGTAGCATTTGCCCCAGAGGACTGTTGATGGATCACGTGGGTCGGGTAACTCCCAGGAGGCATATAGGAAATGTCCAATAAGCAGTGACCTCATTGGTTTGCCACGTGTTTATGTCATTATGTGAGGGCCACAGGGGTGCATCTTCAGATGGTCACCTGCTCTCCAGAGCTGCCTCAGCTGGGCTGGACACTGGGCTTCTCTGCCTGCGCTCACTGCCTCCCACCTCTTCCCCCATGCCCATCCCCACTGTGTGAGTAATGCACACCGGGGCCATTGTCTACACGGACAGGGAGAGAAAGCTGGATCCTCACTGAAGGGGCTGAAGGGCAGACCTGGCCTGAGTGGGGTGGGAGGCCGCATCCCCGGGGGAGCCTCTCTGACAGGGGCCTCCTGTCCCTCTTTGGATTCCAAGCTTTTTGGGACCCAGGCCAAGATGGCGGCCTCCCTCTTTATTTTTCCCAAGGCCTCCCATCCCCCCACTCAGATCTGGCTCCTCCCTTTTCACCACTCCAGCGACAGGGGTAGGCCTGCTGGTCCTATGGCTCTGCTTTATGGTAATGAATCAGTCTGAGTGATGTATGTTAGTGATTTGCATATAGAGCAATTCTCCCAGGGTCCTGAGCTTGTGGTTGTGTGTGTGAGTGTGTATGTGCATGCGTGCATATACAAATGTGGCTCCGTGGGAGCTCTGGGCCTAGGGGGGCATCTTATTCCCCAACCCCCCCCCATGCACACATGTTCTAGCCCATAAGTACCATGATACAGCTCACACCTGTATCTCATGCCTAGAATGGCACATGGCATCCAGTAGGTGCTAAATAAATATTGCTCGACTCAGGGAATGAATGCGTGAAGCTCCAGCGTGGAGCCTGAGGCTGCCACTCCTGAAAGAGGACAGGGCACCAGCAGGGCAGAGCCCTGGGGAGGGGACCCCTAGGAATGGGTTGGAGCACCAGAGCTTCCCCTGACTGTTCTGAAAGATGGGAGGCCTCCTGTACCCGGTGGCCCCACTGTACCCCCAGGCTGAACCTGAGAAGGACCTGGCTCAGAGGATGGGTCCTTGCTGCCACCAATCCCAGGGCTGGCTTCTGCTCCCACACGGCCCGTAGGCCCTTAGTTGTCACCTCTCCAGGCCATGCTGTGGGGTCCAGGCCCCCCCGCTCCTCAGTGGCAGAGCCTAGAGCCTGTGTCCCCTAATTGCCAGCCCCCCATCTCATCCTGAACAGGACCCGTACCCGCAGGCTCAGAGATGGATTCAATGCCAACATAATTCTTTTGTTGGTGGTGGTGGTTTTTTAAAATATTTTATTTATTCATTTGTCAGAGAGAGAGCACAAGCAGGAGGAGCACAGAGGCAGAGGAAGAGGAAGAAGATACTCCCCACAGAGCAGGGAGCCCGATGCGGGGCTCGATCCCAGGACCCCGGGATCATGACCTGAGCCAAAGGCAGACGCTGAACTGACTGAGCCACCCAGCGCCCCTAACATAATTCTTTAGGAATAGAGTCTGGGGGATGCTTCATAGATCAGCACCTCAAAAGCATGTGGGGCTTGATAACAGGAAGGCCAAAAATACGACTGAGATGAACGAAGGCCGTGGTGCAGTAACTCCCCGACACGCACGGTGTGGGTGCTCGGGCCCCTGAGGTCCGTCCCGGAGGCAGCATTCAGAAATAGAGTAAGAGCCAATGCCGCAGAGAGCCTGCCCTCCGCCAGTCACCCTTCTGGGTGTTTTACGTAGGTTAATTCACAAGGAAGGTAGCGTTTTTCTCTCTATGCTATAAATGAGGCAGCTGAGACACAGAAAGAGTAAGTCACTTGTCCAAAGTGACAGAGCTAGGAGAGCTAGGAAGGGGCAGGGCCAGGCTTCGAGCCCAGGGAGGACTGAGCAGAGAGCTCCAAGCAGCTGGGCCTGAGGGGACCGGCTCCACCCAGGGCCCTGGTGTTAGAACTTTCTTCCACCCCTCCCCATCTCTCCCTGGCTCAGGGCACCAGTGACTTCTGCTCAGCTCCCGACACCTTCATCTTGAACATCACAGAGGGCCAGATCCGCACAGGTAACGAACCCTCAGGGCCTCTGCTGCTGGAGCTGCTCTGGATACTCAGACCAGGCCCGTGGCCGACCGGACCTTTCAGCCCTGTCGTCACCTAACCCCTCCTCACCCCCAGCCCCCCACACTTTTGGTCCAGCTGGACCTCTGGGCCATTTGTTAGAAGTGCCGTCCTTGGGGAATTTGGGGACTGGCTAGGCCACTAGGACGGTGAGGGCCTGGTCACTGGTCAGCTCTTGCCTGATGCTGATGCCTTTGCCTTGCAGAGGTGACCCGTTACTACCTGTACTGTACTCAGAGCGGAAGCAGCCCCTTCCAGCAGGTACGCCCACCCTGCCCACAGCCCCCTCTGTCAGCTCGCCCCCTCTGGACCCGAAGCCCCTGCACCTGTGGGTGGCTGGCTGGGTGCTTTTCCCTTCATTGTGAAGCCCACGCTGCTAGTCCGGGGACCCCACTTGGAGTAGCAGGAAGCAAGAGGACTGTGTGGCTCTCAGAAAGCCTGAGGGATGCTGGGCAGGGTGGGACTCGGGCGGGGCTGCAGGGGGAGCGGCTCCCGGGAAGCGGAGCCTCAGGGTGGGGCTGCGGTCTCTCCTGGCCAGGCACTGACCATCTTCCAGCGCTCACTCACCACCATGCAGATCCAGGTGGCCGGCCTGCTGCAGTTCGCCGTGCCCCTCTTCCCCACGGCCGAGGTAAGGCGCTGCCTCCCACAGCATCTGTGCTGGAAGAAGGGCTGGCCCATCTGGACCCGGACAACCCTCCCCCTACCTGCACCTCACCCCTCCTGAGCCCCCGAGGCTTTGCAGAGCCAGGCTGTGGAGCGCGCTCCCTGGCCTCTGCACACGCTGCTGCCTGTGGTTTGTGGTTTTAGCTACAAGCCTGCCGCTCACTGTCTGCCTCTCTGCGTGTTTGCCTCTTCCTGCTTCAGAAGGACCTGCTCGGAATCCAGCTCCTGCTGAACTCATCGGAGTCCAGCCTCCACCAGCTGACGGCCATGCTGGATTGCCGAGGGCTGCATAAGGTGCCGGGGTGGGCCTGGCTGGCAAGCAAGGATGGGGTGGGGGGGTACCCCCGCAGGCCACATTTTCCCAGAGAGCAGCCAGTAGGGTCGAGAAGAGTGATATTGGGGCTCCCTGTGGGCCCTAGAATGACATAGAAGCCGAACAACAGGAAGGCAGGAGGGTGTCTGGCTTCTTGATTCTCCCAAGTAGTTAAGACAGTGAGAGTCAGTGAAAGGTTCCAGGGGATGGGGGTAGGAGGATTGGATCAGGTTAGCTCTAGAACGTTGGGGGATCCTGACCTAAATGAGAAAGGCTATTCTCCAGTGTCCAGACTCCCGGCCATCTGGTCAACCCGTCCATCTTCCCTGGCTGCAAGTGGATATCCCCCGCTCATTGCCAGGGTCACCTCTCCAAGCACTTGGAATACCAGACAGCCTCAAATTCAGGGAACATTCTGGGAGTATGTGCACCACCCCCGGCAAGCAGTAAGCCAGTGCATGTGGACACTTCTCATGTCCCATACGGATCTAGCATGAAGGGTCATATGATGATCCCGGCTGCCGTTTGTTGAGAACAAGTGCTCACCCTTGTTCTGTGCAGTTTGTATCCATCATATCATTAGTTGTCACAGTTATATCGTGAAATACATGTTATTTCATGGGCAATTTTATAGGTAAGGAAACTGTGCATGTATGGATGGATAGATATAGATAGATAGATAGATAGATAGATAGATAGATAGATAGATAGATATTTATATATGTATATATCTATAGATCTATAAAGTAGCTCACTGAAGTTTCCAGAGCCCTCAAGTCAAGGGCTTGGCTTTGGACCCTGGCACTCTGACTTCAGAGCCAAGAACATGTACCCCTCTCTCCCTCCCGCACCACCCACATCCAATCCCTCAGCAAATCCTAGCCTCTGGACTCTCAAATGTATCCTGAATCCATCCACTTCTCTCTCCTTCCCCACTTTTGCCATGATCCAAGCATAACCCTGCTCCCCTGAGTGACAGCTGTGGCCTCCTGACTGCCCCCTCCTTCTTTCTCGCCCCCTTAACCTCCCATGACCTTTCATTCACAGCGACCACAGTGATCATTGTAGAAGTGAGTTGGGTCACATCCCTTCCATCACATCCCACCACCTTCTGATCAAATGCAAACTCCTCACCTGCCTGCAAGGCCTAGCGTGACCTGACACCACTCCATCCTGTCTCCTGCTCGCCTTTTTTCTCTCCTGAACATGCCCCGCTTGTCCCCTTCCTTCATCTGCTCCAGGCACAATCCACTCCTTCTTGCCATGCTGGTCTTAGATTAAATGTCCCCTGTCTCCTGGCCCCCCAACCCTGCAGCTGTGTCTGTCTCGCTCAGAGCAACCGTCACATGCCTAGCACATAGTAGGTGGTCAGCACCTGCTCATGGAGTGAACCCAAGAAGCCGCTTCTGTTGGGCCCCAGAGTGTGGACCCTTAACAGGCTGTACAAAGTGCCAGGGATGGGGAAAAGTAGGCGATCCCAGGCCCAGGCTCAAGGAGACGGGCTACCAAGACGCGCTCAGACCCCAGGCTGTGCCCCGACCTGCCTTCCAGCTACGTGTCCCTCCTCTTCCTGCAGGACTACCTGGACGCCCTTGCTGGCATCTGCTATGATGGCATCGAGGGCTTGCTGTACCTCGGCCTCTTCTCCCTCCTGGCCGCCCTGGCCTTCTCCACCATGATCTGCGCTGGGCCGAGGGCCTGGAAGCACTTTACTACCAGGTGGGCTGCCCGGGGGCTTCCTGGGGGAGCATGCAGGAACCTCTGCTCTGAGATTGAGCCTGGAGCTGATGATCTGGGGCAAACGATGGCAGCAGGGGGCCCGGGCATTCAGCCCCAACAGGCTGGCTGGATTGCTGCAGAAGCATCCCTGAGAGTCCAGACAGACTCCCAAAAGGAGGTTCCAAGGGGCCGGGGCAGGAGCGTTCCTGAGGATGGTAACATTGTCATACCGCAACCTGGCATCCCTTGCTTGTCGTCTCTTCCTCTGTAGGACTTTGAGGTGTGAGATAATGAGGGCTCTGGGTGCTGGAGGGGCACCCCCAGAATACGAAGAAGGATAGCCTGTAACACTGTTAGCAGGACACCTACACTCTCATTGAGGAGGTAGAAATGAGATGGTATTTCAGTGCCTATGGATAGATCCGACAAAAGGAAGCAGAGCAGGGAGGGTCCATTTGACGGGGTCAGCATGGTGGGCTGCTTGGAGGAGGTGGGCATGAGTTGGGAACTGGTGGAGTGATCTGTGTGAGGCAGGGCAGAGGACCGTGTTTTACAGGAACCTGAAGGGGACACGTGGCCAGAGAAGAGTCCTGGGAGCAAAGACTGGGAAGCAGGCCAGGATCGCTCGGCCTCCGAGCCTCAGCCCTCACAGCCGGCTGTGTCCTGTGTGTTGTTCTAGGGACAGAGACTATGATGACATTGACAGTGATGACCCTTTCAACCCCCAAGCCCGACGCATCGCCGCCCACAACCCGCCCCGGGGGCAGCTCCGCAGCTTCTGCAGCTACAGCAGCGGCCTGGGCAGCCAAACCAGCCTGCAGCCCCCGGCTCAGACCATCTCCAATGCCCCGGTCTCAGAGTACATGTACGGCGGGGGCTCCCCGGGCCTCCCCCCCAACCTGCCCCCACACATCGCAGCTGGGGCAGCGCCGCCCCGCCTAGCCCTCAGGGAGCTAGATTCGAGGATAGCACCTTTGGGTCCAGGGAGCCCGGTTGGGAGGAAGACATCAAAGGCCAGCAGCGGTCCCCCCATCACAGCCACAGACCCTCAGAGCAGATCGCAGGGCCCAGGAGCTGCATTTCTCCAGGCCACGCTGCTCCTGGCACCTGGCACCCCATCCGCTGCTTCTCCCCTGGGCCTCCCCAAGCGCTCTTTCCCTGATATTCCCGCTCGCGCTCCCTCCCGTGGTCCGTTTGCATCCCCCTGCTCGCACATGCACACCCACGGGCCCCTCCTGTAGAAACCCGAGCACCCCCGCCCCCACCCCCACGCCTCCCCCTCCTGACCTCTCCCCTCCACCCCTGCAGGAACCAGGCCATGCTCTTTGGCGGGAACCCACGCTACGAGAACGTGCCCCTCATCGGAAGAGGCTCCCCTCCTCCCACGGTAACTTGGGCTCTCCGGGCAAAATCACAGCTGTGGCCCTTGTAGAGGAATGATTAAAAAGATAAGACCTCCTGCCGATCCAGTGAATCCCCTCCACAAAGGTAGAAAAAAATGATACGGTCCTATTACTGGACCAGATTGCCACACACGTCACGGGCAGTCCGCTAAAGGCATTGCAGAGACAGAAAGCTCACCCCAGGGCACGCCTGTCCCCATGCAAGACCCAGCACCTTTGTCACACCAGGCCATCCTAAGTCCATGCTAATTAGGGAGTCCCCAGTTGCCACAGCGATGGGGGCAGTCCTCCTTGATGCCTCCCTTCCAGTGAGATGCCTTCCAGACCCTTACGAGAACATTCCTGGATTGTAAAGCTGGCAGAGCCCGATTTAGCCTTAAAAACGTTTGTATACATCTCAAAGGGACCGAGAAATGGTTTATAGTGATAAGTTTGCTAAAGTAAATAATCTAAGAAGAGAGAGCATCCCTTTTTGCTCCAGGGAAGTTGTTGGGTTTTCAACGGTGTTAACCCCTTCACCCTGGGCTTTGGGCTGGAGCCCCAGTGGTGGCTGGGACACCAGCCTTCCTCAAACCCGCTCAGCTCTTGCCATCGCTAGGAACGTGCCCACGCCCGCCTCCAGCCGGGGAACCGAGACGCTGTGTCAGGGCAGGAGCCGGTGGCGTGAGGGGGTCGCGTCGGAGAGAAAAAGGCTCTGTCCTCTCTCAGAGGACATTGCTGCAAGTAGAGACAGTAAACTGTGGAGTTCAAGGACACAGACTCCTGTGCCAAATGACTGGGTTCACACCCAGCTCATGGCTTATGACCTCTGTGACCTTGGACAAGCACTTCACCTCTGTGTGCCTCAGTTTTCCCACCTGTGGAATGGGGATGGTGACAGCACACACGATGGTAGCGAGCGTTGGAATCTCAGTCACTGTAAATGTGGGGGGGGGGTGGGCGCAGGTGCTCTAAGAGGGAGCTGCTTATTTTACCCCCTTCTTCCACCTACCTTCTCCACAAGCTACCGTATTTATATGAAATGGACATGGGGGTTGGAAAACAAGGTCAGAAGTCTGCGATGGGGATGGGTACGCAGCAGAGTTCTGGAGCCAATTGTCTATCAGGGAGGGCGCCCCTGCTTCCCCCTGGCTGGACAAGGCGTTTGAATTCAGGGGGTTTGGAAGGGGCCATCCTGCTGCTGAACTAGAAGCACTGGGGACTCCAGGACACGGGGTCGATGACACATGCCTGGGCCCTGAGAACCAGGCAGGCACATCCAGTGAGTCAGCCCCAAACACAGATGGTGCTTCTGGGGAAAAAGGCGGAGACCTAGCCCCCGTCTTCAGCAAGGGCGCAACCTGCCGGGGCGGGGGCGGGGTGGGGGGAGTTCAAGAAAGCGGCTCCTGTAATAAGTGCTTTGGGACCTGGAGGGGGGAGCTGTCCCTGCTGCACTGTGGGGTCTGAGGAGGTCCTGTGCAGCAGGTGGTACTTGAGCCACACCTTTGAGCGGGGTTCTCGCTCAAGGGCACTTTTGCCCCCAGATGACACTTAGCCTGTCTGTAGGCATTTTTGGTTGTCACAACTGGGGGGCAGGTGCTACGGGCATCTAGTGGGCGGGGGCCAGGAATGCTGCTCAGCATCTTACCGCACACAGGACAGCCCGACCACAAAGAATGATCCAGCCCCAAATGTCCACAGCGCCGTGGTTGACAAGTCCCCCATCTTTCCCGCCATCACCCCACCTTGCTCTTTTCGCCCAGAGCGCCTCACCTGCTATCCTTTTATGCACAGCCCTAGACCCAGGCCTAGCCCTCGCTTCCTGGGGTCCTCAGGAAGGGACAGGGGGCTGGTCGGAGCCAACGTTCTGAGTAGGCACCTCTTAAATCCCAACCCAGCTTTCTCTACCCAGAAGCCTCCTGGGCCCCTTTTCCTCCCCCTAGCTGCTATAGACCCAGGAATGCAGATTGATTTTAATAATAATCTGAGCAAAACATAATGAGGGGGAAATCTGCTGCTGTGAATGAAGAATTACTCTGTGCACTGTGATGCCAAATAAAAATGGTTTTGGGATTACCTTCTGTTTTGAAAGACCCAGGCCACTCTCCTTGCCATTAGCAGAGATCATCAAGAGCTGACTTTATTTGAGAGGCTCAAGGACAGAGGTCACTTTTCTCCCTGGAGTTAAGACCTGCCCAGGACTCTCACTGCTTTGGCCGAGTTGGCTGCCCTGCCCCACCCAGCTCTACCTGCCCCAGGGCGGACCCCCCCCCCACAACCTCCTGCCGTGCAAGGGGCGAGAAGAGGCATTGGCAGGTGGCTGCTTTCCAAGGAACCCCCAGCATGAGGCTGTGGACATCCACCCCAATAGACAGCATGGCTGGCCGCTCCCCACGCTCCCCCTGCACCTGCTCTGTACAGGGTGAGTGGCAAGTGTGACGTTTGGATGGATCGCTCCCTCTGCCAGCCCCATCTCTGGAACAGACTGGGATTTCACCATGGGGGGTGATCGCATGCAAGGCAGTCGGAATGGATGGCCTGTCCCATTGGCTGGAAACGTGCCTTCACCCAGCTCTACCTTCGAGGAACCCCTTGTGTCCTCTCAGGCACCATGTCCTAGACTTGACAGACAAAAATGACCCAGACAATTGTTAAAAATACCAATACCAGGACTTCACTCCATACTCCCTGAAGTGGACGATCCCAGGAAGGCGCCTGGGAAGTTTTCAGCATATCGAGCAGCCGGGGGATCCTCCTTCATCAAGGAAGTTGGGGAAATAGTGCTTCGAGGAGATGCTCACGTGCGGGTGTGCATCGGAATCGCCTGGAGGACTTGCTGGAACACAGGCACCTGCTTCACCCCCCCCCCACCTTTCTGACTGGGTGGGCGATTTGCCTTTCTAACGCGTCCACAGTAAAGCTGAGGCTGCAGGTCCGGGAAGCCCCATGGAGAACCTCGGGTCTGACGCAGGCTTCCTCACCCTCCACACTATTCTTGGGCCGGGTCATTCTGGAAGAGGGGGCTGTCCTGGGCACCGTGAGATGTTTAGCTGTATCCCTGGCCTCTACCCCCTTGATACTGATAACTCCCCCCTCCCTACCCCCCAGTTGTGATAACCAGAAATGCCTTCGGACATTGCCAAATGTCCCTGGAGAACAAAATCACCCCTGGTTAAGAACTGCTGGGTTAGAGAGTTTAGCACCCACCTCCACCCCCGAGCTCCCGCCAGCTGGGAGCACATGTTCCCCCTCTGGTGTGAACGGCCTGGACCTGAACCCCCAAACCTTCCCTGGAGCCAGGAGATACTCAGGGTCCTGCTGAACCCTGCTATTCCAAGTCAGCAGACCGGCAGCATCTGGAGCCCGTTTGAAATGCAGAAGCAGGGGCTCCTGGGCAGCTCAGATGGTTAAGCATCTGCCTTTGGCTCAGGTCATGATCCCAGGGTCCTGGGATCGAGCCCCAAATTGGGCTCCCTGCTCGGCGAGGAGCCTGCTTCTCCCTCCCTCTACTGCTTGTGCTCTCTCGCTCTCTCTGTCAAATAAATTAAAATCTTTTAAAAAAAGAAAAAAAAGAAAAAGAAAGAAACGCAGAAGCAGGTCCTGGGATATGAGAGTGGTAATGTGGGGCGTCCTGTCTTCCTGCTTCAGGTGGCAGCTAGTTAACATCTGTTGAGAACTTACTTTGCGTCTGGTCACTGCTTCTCCGACTTGGCTGCATTTGGAAGAGCTTTAAAAAAAAAATGCTGGTGGCCCTTTAAGATGCTGAATTTTATGTGATGTGGGTTTTACCTCAGTAAAAAAAATACTGCTGGGTATGGCCCGGGCATCAGGACTTTTTTTTTTTTAGACTCCCAGGTGTTTGTAATGCACAGCCAAGTTTGAGAACCGCCGTGTGAGGGGTCTCGCCTGTCTGGTAGTATTCAACCCATCCTCTCACTGTAACTGCCGACGGCTCTTGGGTCCCTTTTGCAGATGGGGAAACTGAGGCTCGCAGGGGTTGGAAAGCCTTAGCCAAGGTCATGGGATGAGTAAGATGCATAACTGGGATTTGAACGTGGATCTCTGAATCTAGGGGACTGTGGCGTCAACCTACCCACAAGGCGGGCTCCCCAGTGCCTTGGTGCGCCCTGATGCTGTCCCTGGTGTCAGTGGTGTGCCCTGGGCTGGACAGAGCAGCCATGGTAGGGGGAGGGTGACTGGTCTTTGTGTGCGTCTTGCATTTGAGGCTGGGGGCCAGGCGTCCTGATGGCCCCAGGACTGGGGGCGTCACCAACAACGAAGCCTGCCCAAGCACTCTAGTGTCCCCACAATGCCTGTGACAAAGACTGGCCCCGCTCACACTCCCCGAGAAGCTCCCACACCTTTGTGAGCACAGCGTCCAGTTTAACTGTACCGTGTGACCCTGTTCTGACCGTACCCCTCCTCCTCTCTCCCACAGTATTCTCCCAGCATGAGGGCCACCTACCTGTCCGTGGCGGACGAGCACCTGAGACACTACGGGAATGAGTTTCCAGCCTAACACACTTTCTGCAGAGGTTCCTGCCTCCTTGATCCGTTTTGGTTTTTAACGAACTCCAGCACAAGCTGCATTTCTTTAATAGAAACCAAAGGCGCCTGGAGGCTGGGTGCAGGGCCACGGGATTGGCAGGCCGCTGTGCTTGCGGCGGGGCATCCGCGATTCAGGGAGAATCCACCTGAGCTCGGCTGAGATTCCTGACCCAAGGCCCAGGCAGACAAGAACCACGACTCGGAACAGCCTCTCCCTCTTCTGCCCTCCTGTCTACACCGGCAGTACCCCTGGGTGCTCGGCCATGTTGAAGGTGTTGGAGAGCCGTGCAGGGGGTGGCCCCAGGGCTGGGGGGGCCCCAGCTGCATCCCCGGCAGGCTTTCCGCAGGGAGACCCAGCGGGAACGTGGGTGACAGCTACCACGGTCCACCCGCCTTCTGCCACCCTCCACTGCCTCTCCTCCATCCCAGAATCGATGCTGTGAGTTGGTTCACTACAGAAAGGGACAGTCTCAGGTATTAATAGACACTTTGAAAGCAACACTAACTCTCCCCCACCCCAAGTGTTTTAAATGTTTTGATTATCCAAAGAATTGAAACTCAGAGCACATCCGGTTTTTACAAGAGATTTGGGGCTCATGCCTTCCCCCTGGGTTGTATCCCATTCTTCTGCAGATTTTGCTGGCATCAGCCAGTTCTTTCAGGATCTGGAGGAAGAGAGGATTTTTAAACAAGGAACAGGTCAGTGAGACCTGCGGTCCCAAGCTGCTGCTTGATGGGGATGTGGGTTCATCCCATTCAAGGAGGGAGGCCCTTTAAGACAGAAAAGAAGCTGAGAGGGACAACTGAACACACTCCCCTGTTCTGGGGACTGGCCAGGTGAACTGCCTCTCCCTTTTGTCTGCAAGCAAGTTTGTCTTAAAGGTTTTGGCAAAGCGGGGGGGTCATGTCTTGACCTGAGACAGGCCTCTTCCCTCATCCCCCCAACCCTGTACCCATCCCCTTGTCCTGGGCCCCTGAGCTGCACGTGCTCGGTGAGAAGGAGCTTGTTGGCCAGGAGGAAATAGTGACCCACCAT
The DNA here is from genome assembly GCF_029215605.1 of Mirounga angustirostris. Lineage (NCBI taxonomy): Eukaryota > Metazoa > Chordata > Mammalia > Carnivora > Phocidae > Mirounga > Mirounga angustirostris. Next base: position 38,134,962 of record NW_026991725.1, read on the forward strand.
CCTGCCTGCTGAGGATCCAGGGTTAGGGTCTCTGGTGCTTCTTATCTCCTGTCAACTCAGAATGCACAACACTGATCCCCCCGCAGCCTTGCACACCCAAAGCCAGGGACACGGGGTGACCTGGCTGGGAACAAGGGCTCCGTTTCCATTTTCGAAGAGCTCCTTTCCCATCAGAACGCTGACAGCAGAGCGACTCTCGGCACCCAGCCAAGCCTCTATGACAGAACAGGGCCCCACGGCAGCCCGGACTCTTGCCTCACCTGTGTTAACCTAGAAGTACCGTGTACCATAAACATGTCTGTGTATGGCCACGTCGCATGCAGATAGGAACCCCGCGATGTCAAGATGTTGCTTCTTAACATTTCGTTGTTGGCAACCGTAGCGTTGTTTTTAATGCATGTAAACTAAACTAGAATCCTTTGGGTGGTCCCTGAAGGAGCCAGGTGGGCTCTGCTTGATACATGTGCGCCCTCGCCTGGGAAGAAATAAACCACTTGTACTAAAACATGTGGTCTGTCTAACTTCCTCCGCGGCGGCAATAACGAGGGTCCCGCATGCTCCCTGCCGGCTGGGCCATGGGCCGGAGGGCGTCCCCGCAAATCTCAGGGATTTCAGGGCAAGGACTAAAAGACGGACCACCTCCCCCAGCTGATGGCTCCCCGAGCTTTGCACTCTGTACCTAAACTCTGTCTCCATGGGGTGCCTCTCTGGGCAGGGGCACCTGAGATGCTCTGCACCCTGCTGGGCAGACTCCCAACTTGGTGTCTGCAGCTTTGTGCCCTGTTAATTCCTCCGTGCGGCAGCCTAGCCTCCCAGAATTGACTGCATTTCAAGGAACTTCCTGAAGGGGGCAGTTTGTGCATCCTTTGGGAGTACTTGAGGCGTGATACAGAGGGCTCTGTACAGTAGAACATGCCAGACTCGGAACTGCTCATCCCTCAAAGCTGAGCATCAGAACTAGGGCGTTTCTGAAATAAGAGTGGCCCCCCCACACATCTAGCAGCACAGATGCCTTTCTCCCTCGTCTTAGGAGACCGAGAGCAGTGGGAAAAAGGCTTGGAGCAATGGAGAAACCAATCTGATTTTTCTTTAAGATTTATCTATTTATTTTAGAGGGGAGAAGGGGCAGAGGGAGAAGGAGAGAGAGAATCTCAGGCAGACTCCCGCTGAGCACAGAGCTTGACGTGGGGCTCGATCTCACGACTCGGATCCAAAATCAATAGCCAGATACTCAACCGACTGAGCCACCCAGGCGCCTTCCCCCCATCCCCCCCGACCCCCGCCAAATCTGATTTTTTTTTAAGGTAACTGTAGTTCAGTACTCAAATGAGATTCACTTTGAGGGCATTCATCATCTCTGGGATCTGCCGAGAAGACCTGAGCTGCAGGTGGGCCCTGCATGAAGTAGGAAGGAAGCCACATGAGAGCGCCCACAGCTCAAGGGCGATTTGGGTCCCCACGTGTGTCACCTCACGACCTGCATTCCTGTCTTGGGTGCACCAATCTCTCACCCAAGGAAAGGAGTGGGGTGAATGGGCCTCTCTGCCAAGCAAGCAGTCGCCTGCCAGCCTCACCATTTCTAAACATCTCCGAACAGCCCCCACCCCAGACCCAGGAGCCCACTCCCAGAGGGAAAATAATGAACTCCATCAGGCCCCCTCTGTAAGCAGCAGAGCCTCTGCCGGGAACACGGGCATGTGTTTGAGGCAGTCATTCAGGGCCACCTTAGCCACGGGGGGGCAGCGACAGAGTGGGTCCCTGCTCCAAAGCTGACTCATCTCCTAAACTCTGCTGTTTGGTGCGTTTTCCCTCTTCCAAAGCTTCAAGGTCTCAGATTTCAGAGCCGCGGGGGCAATATCGCTGCCTCTTGGCTCTAAACTGCTGATGTAACAACACTCAGGGCGCCTTGTGTGCCCACGACAGGTATATCCAGATCCGGAGCATTTCCCTTCCTTTCTTCTCTCTTTCAAATGTCTATTTTCCCCCTTCCAAAGTGCACTGATTGCTCAGCATGGAGGCCAGCAAACTACCACCACCGGCGAGCCTCATCTGACCTGCTGCCGTGTATAGCTGGTGAGTAGGGCTTTTATATTTTTCAATGGTTTTTTTTTTTTAAGATTTTTATTTATTTATTTGAGACAGAGAGAATGAGAGACAGAGAGCACGAGAGGGAGGAGGGTCAGAGGGAGAAGCAGACTCCCCGCCGAGCAGGGAGCCCGATGCGGGACTCGATCCCGGGACTCCAGGATCATGACCTGAGCCGAAGGCAGTCGCTTAACCAACTGAGCCACCCAGGCGCCCCTCAATGGTTTTTTTTTTTAAATAAAATATTTGCAACGGATTTTGACAGTAGAGAACACTAACTCTGAACTTCAGTTAAAGCGTTGTCCTCCCGTCAAAGAATTCCATTCTTTTTTTTTTTTAATATTTTATTTATTTGACAGAGAGAGAGATAGCGAGAGCAGGAACACAAGCAGGGGGAGTGGGAGAGGGAGAAGCAGGCTTCCCGCTGAGCAGGGAGCCCGATGGCGGGGCTCGATCCCAGGACTCTGGGATCACGACCTGAGCCGAAGGCAGACGCTTAACGACTGAGCCACCCAGGTGCCCAAAAGAATTCCATTCTTATTAATAGATCTGTATGACAGAAAAATTAGACTCAATATAGTAGTTTGAATTTTGTTAATCAAAAATGTGTGGGAATTGTTTTCTCCCTTATCATGTAAATATCTACAAAATGTCTTTGATTTTCTTCTTAAACCTGCAGCCTAAAAGGATGTGGAGAAATTGGAACCCTTTACGCTATCGGTGGGAATGCAAAATGGGGCAGCTGCTGTAGAAAAAGGTATGGTGGCTCTTCAAAAAATTAAAACTCAAGAAATTCTATCAAGTCAATAGAATTACCATAGAATCCCGCAATTTTTTTAAAGATTTTAATTATTTATTTATTTGAGAGAGAGAGAGCACAATCAGGGGGAGTCGCAGAGGGAGAGGGAGAAGCAGACCCCCTGCTGAGCAGGGAGCCGAACCTGGGACTCGATCCCAGGACCCCGGGATCATGACCCGAGCCGAAGGCAGACGCTTAACGACTCAGTCACCCAGGCACCCCAGAATCCAGCAATTCTACTCCCAAAAGAATCGAAAGCAGTCTGGAAGAGATGTTTGTACATCCATGTTCCCAGCACCATTATTCACCATCGTAAAAAGTGGAAGCAACCCTAGTGTCCGTCAGTAGATGAGTGGATAAACAAAATGCCATCTATACAGACAATGGAATATTATTCGGTTTTAAAAAGGAAGAGAATTGGGCGCCTGGGTGGCTCAGTTGGTTAGGCGACTGCCTTCGGCTCAGGTCATGGTCCTGGAGTCCCGGGATCGAGTCCCGCATCGGGCTCCCTGCTCGGCGGGGAGTCTGCTTCTCCCTCTGACCCTCCTCCCTCTCCTGCTCTCTGTCTCTCATTCTCTCTCTCTCAAAAAATAAATAAATAAAATCTTTAAAAAAAAAAAGTTTAAAAAAAATAAATTAAATAAATAAATAAATAAAAAGGAAGAGAATTCTGACATAGGCTACCACATGGATGGACCTCGAAGACATTATGCTAAGTGAAATAAGCCAGTCACAAAAAGGCAATATGTGATTCCCCTTATATGAGGTACTAAGAGTAATCAAAATCATAGCAGCAGAAAGTAGGATTGCGGGTGCTGGGAGCTGGGGGAGGGGGAAATGAGGAGGTATTGTTAATGAGTATAGAGCTTCAGTTATGCAAGATGGAAAAGCTCTGGAGATGGATGGTGGTGATGTCAGCACAACAGTGTGAATATACTTCATGCCACTGAACTAACGCTCTTAAATATGATTACGGCAATCCGTTTTGTGTTATGTGTATTTTACTGCAATAGAAAAAAATCGGAAAAAGAATAGTAAGGGGTGGACAGCAGTGCAATGGATCGTGGACTGGCCTGGGGGCGGGGGGAGGCCACGGCCAGGGGCTGCTCTCAGCAAAGAATCTCAGCAGCCAGTTCACCTGTGATTGGGCAGAAATCAGAGAGACACTGAAAATTGTTTTTATCCGGATGCCTGGGCATACTCCTAATTATATGACCTCATGCTGGCTTCCCAGGTCGGCTGACATGGGCCTGCCCAGGGGTGATGGCTGTTCTGCCAGACAACAGAGCTGCCCAAGGCCATTGCAAGCATGCAGGCCTTCTGAGTGCAGGTGGGTGTGGGCAACCTGTAAGAAATCATTGCAATAATATGAGAAAGGTAGTTGGAGGATGCCTTCAACTTCTCCCATTTCCCTGTACTTCCCCACCCAGGGAATAATGTGTGTGTGGAGGGTCTTAGCTTTCCAGGGCTCGGGGGAGGGGGAGGAGAATGTCTATGTTTCCAGTCCCAACCAGCCAATGCTCCACTGTGGAGCCGATCTGTTTCTTCTGGATGCTTTGTTGGGGTCTGATTCACCTCTGACTGCACAGAGCCAGTTCAGTGGAGCTTTCAGACCCTCCTGCACCCAGCCAGCCCCCATCACCGCCCTCAGTGCCCACCGCAAGAGAGCCCTTTGCTTGGAGGCACAGGTGGGAACAGGAGCCAAGGGGAGGGGGGCTGGTGGCAGCCATTTGGGGGGCTTGTTAGTATGGTTGGGCAAAGTGCCATCTTGGGAATTTTGTTGCACCTGCCCAGTTAAAGGCAGGTGGGTAGCGGTGAAGACACATTTATGGAGAAGTTGGGGAACCAGAGTGGGGGAAGATTTGCTTTCTTTCCTGTGATTTCACAGCTCCAAAAACCCACAGGAAGCAATCCAGGTGCCTTAGCCTGCCTCTCGGCACACCACCACAAACTGGCCCCAGCTGACCTTTGCAAATTCCTCCTTCATTCTCTCCCCCACAGGGACTGTCAGCTACCACCACCATGATGCATCCCCCTCCCCAGAATGTCTTTTTCCATTGCAACCACCCCTCCCTCCCACACACCATGCCCTCCCCCCAATCTGGAATGCTCTCCCCACTCCTTGCCTTGCAACTCATCACCATTTTTCAGGACCAGTTCTGACCCCCAATCCCATTTTTTGGCTGACACGTCTCCTATCTACCCCAGTCCAGATCTCCAGCGCCCATCCCTGAACTTGGTTAGCCTGCTTCTCTGTGGTGGGAAGTACGGGGCTGGCTTATGTTTGGGTGCAGACTCTGCTATCAGCACCAGCCCGGGCACTCTGCCTCGTTGTCTCAGTCGGGCCTCCCAATTTTGTCACTGTACCCCCACTTTGTAGATGAACAAGGTCGAGTCTTAGAAAAGGAAAGTAATTCTCCCGAAGTCATATGATTAGTAAATGACCCAGCCGGGATTCAAACCCCTGCGTGCTAGCCCCCAGTCCCCTGCTTCCAGTTTATATTATCTTGCTTCACTGCCTTAGCCCCAGGAGGAACTTCATTTTATTCATTCATGCATTCAGTGAACACTTAATACATGTTTACAATGTGCCAACCACCAGCCAAGCTGTGGAAACACCCAGCCCCTGCTGTCCAGGAGTGTCTGTCCTGGTTGTGTGTGTAGTCAGCCTTGGTTCTTACACAATGTGCGGGGGATAGGGTAGCACAGGGGAGACTGGGAGGTTTAATTCCCATCGAGTGGGACGAGAAACCCGAAGGAAGGAGCAGTAAGACAACCTGCCAGACCACAGGCAAATAGACAGCAGAGCCGGGCATCCCACCCTGGGCGCAGGACTTCCGAAGCGCTTACTACAGTAATTCGCATGTTCTCAGGATCTTGCCCAATGCATTTTTTGTAGACTTGGACAAGCACCTCGGCAGAGATCCCACAAACGTTTATTATCACCGGTGTTTGACTTACGTGGTTAATTTTTCTCCTAACTCCGGGAGACCCCCCCCCCCCCACAGGATGCTGCGGGGTGGGCGGTCACGTGCTCCGGGGCGCCCTCCGCCCCGCCCCGCGTCCCGGCCCGCCCAGGGTTGCTAGGCAACAGGTAAACTCCCCGGGTCTGAGCCGTTTGAGAAGCGCTGGGGTCGGCGCTGGGGCTCAGGTGCTCCCTTTGCGGCCTGGCGGCGACAGGAAAAGACCGAGGGTAAGGGCGCGGGGGCCGGGAGGAGTCGAAGGCTGAGAGGAGAGGAGAGTGAAACGGGGAGCCCCCGAGGGTAGTAATCAGCGATGGCGCAAGAAGCTCCTCGTGGGGGCAGCCTGCGGGGGTAGCTCCACCGGACGGTGGGTGCCAGGGGTCCCCGCCCCATCCGTCCGGGTTGCCCTCGGTACTCTGAGTCACAGGACCCTGCGGGTTCTGGTCGCCTAGCCTCCTACACCCCGTGCTCCCAGTCAGTCTGGTCCAGATCCACCAGTCTCCTGGAGGGGCGGGAGACCTCTAAAGGGTTCGCAGCTGGCTGGCTGGAAAGTACAATCTGGGCTGGAGTAGCGGGAGGTGGGCTTTCTGATAGGGGAGGGAAGGGAATTCATAATTATTGATCACTGACTAGGCGGCAGCTCTCCTAAATGCATGGCTTTATTTACTCCTTAACCCGAGGGGGACATTCTTATGCCCATTGGATACCATGCTCAAGGTCACACATTTAGTTTCACCTTCCTGCAACACGTTCAAAGTTTATCACAATCTCTGGAACCACAGAAGTGTATTATTGGCTTTTAGACCCTGTGCTTCCCCCTCTCACATCTTTACCTAGCTGTGCTTTGTTTTTCTGATCAGAAGTGGAAGAGGAGGGGGCAGAGAGTTTTAGGGGAGAACGCCAGGACCCGGCTGGTACTCGGCATGGGACAGAGGGAGTGTTGGGCTCTTTCCTACACCAGGCGCTGGGGACAGGGCTGAGGGAAAAGTCCATAGTCTGCCCTCAAGGAGACAGTGTTGTAGTGGGGAGAGCAGGTAAACACCAGCGCAGCACCCTTCAGTCCTGGGGACCTCCTTCCACCTCTGCCTGGCCTCATCCTCCACGTGCTTGGAGCTCACCCCAGGTTGACCCCAGTGCGCCTCGGTTGCCCTGGTAGGATGCCCTGGTAGGGGCCGGGTGGATTCCTAGGGAGATCTGCCTCATTTGAAAGCAAATGAGTCCCTTAGGACCCCACATTCTAGAAGGTGCACAAAGACATAAGAAAGAGGGAAGGAAGCTCTCCACCTGCATTCCTCTGCCCAGCGACCAGGTGTCACACAGAGGCGCAAAGACGGGGGGGGGGGGGGGGGGGCTCCCAGGGACCACGAGGACGAGGAAAATGTTCTCATGTTTATGTTAGGTGGAGTCCAGCACGGAGGGAAAGCAGCCGCCCCCCTCTTGCCTCCCTACTAAGCGCCCAAACTGAGCTCCCCAGCGCCACCCCTCCCTCAGTCCCACCCCAAGCTTGGAAAACACACTTTCTCTTAAGTCAGGGAGGTTCTTGCCAGGAATCACTTTGCTCGAGGTCATTGCACAAGAGGTCATTGCACACAAGCACAATTGGTGAAGGTTCCAATCCGACTGTCCTGGGACATAGGAGACAGTCTTCGTTTTGATGTTCAGACTCACACATCTCCAGGCCTGTGCATTCTTGTGTTTGAGACTCCCAGCAGAGTGCTGCCTGCCCCTGGGTCTCTAGGTTCCCACGGGTGGGGGCCCCCTCCCCAAACTCCCAAAGGGCAGCAGTACCGCCCCCACCCCCCTCGGAAGCCCCCTTTGCAGACAGACAGCAGGGCCCGGGGAAGCCCAGCCAGTGGTGCTTGTCTCACAAGCGGGGAAAGACCTCCTGAGACCCCCACGCTGACCCCGCTATTCATCTTTGGGTCCTGCCAGCTTGTGAGAAAGAGCCCGCTCTGGGTCCCTGAATGAGCTGTCTTCCCGTCACCGGGCCAGCCTTTAAATGTCCCCTCTGTCTGCCTCCAGATAGAAAACAATGCCTCTGTTCTCGCTCCTGGCTTGGTCTTGGGAGGCACCAAGAAGGAAAGCAAAGCTGTTTAAAATATGATCTGGGCTAAAGAGGCTATTTTTGTGCCCCTGGAGTTTCCTCATGCTCTTAAACCTCCTTGTGTCTCCAGAGAGCTGGCTTTTTCAGCAACTGTCTTTTCACAGAGGGAGAGCCAGGCGGCCCGTGACTCTGGGGACCCCGGCGCCGCCCTGTGGCCCTTCAACACTTGCCCATGTAGAATGAACACATTAGGGCCACCTCCTGCAAGTCGTGTTTCTCTTCCCACCCTCTGCTGTCCAAGCCGTCGCTTCTGCCTGTCCTGGTATAGGAGAGTTTCCAAACCGTGAGAAAGGGCGGGAAAATCCTGTTTTCTGCAAGTCTGGTTCAGGTCCAGCCATTCTGGGGCTGGGAGTGGGTTGGGCGGCGCTGTCCTGAAGCAACAATGGGTGTGGATGTAAAGGGACCTAGAAGTTAACCCTCCCACCCTCACCCCCTCGCCCCTGCCTCAGCTGCTCCAAGGTCAAGGCCACCCCAGGCACATGCTCCTGGCTTGTCGCACAGCTCATGGCCCTCTATTGCAGGGGCCAGCAGCCAGGACCCATTGGTCGGGGTCCTTGCAGCCTTGGAGGTGAGGGGAGGCAGATTAGACACATCTCTGGTCATAATATTCATCTGGGGAAATTGAGAAAAAACAAATTGCCAGGCCCCGCCCCAGACACAGGGTCAGCATTTGCAAGAGGGGGCCTGGGAATCTCCATATTGCAAACAAACATCCCAGGTTTGAGACATGCTGGCTGAGAGATTAAGAACCCTCACTTTAAGTCGGGGGTTCTCAACCCTGGCTGCACGCTGGAGTTACCTAGGGAGTTTGAAATATCCCATGGAGAGACTCTGATTTCATTTGTCTGCAGTTTAACCTGAGCATTGTGATTTTATAAAGGCCTCCAGGAGTTTCTAAACCTATAGCCAAGGTTAAGAATCACTGCTTTAGAGCCAGACGGCCCTGGGCCCTGGCTCTGCCTCAACTTAAGAACTGTGACCTTTGACAAGGTGTTTAAGTTCTCTGGGCATTGGTTTCTTCATATGCAAAATGAGAATTGTATCTGGCGGGCTGTGGGGGCAAGCAGTGAGGGTACCTGCAAACTGCTGTTCACAGCACTCGGGACCCGCAGATATCAATATATTCCGGATGCAAGTCCTTTATCAGATATGATTTACAGGTATTTTCTCCAAGTCTGTGGCTTTTCATTTTCTTAATGTTATGTTTTTTGGTTTTTTTGTTTTTTGTTTTTTTTTTTTAGAGAGAGAGAGAGCATGTGTATGTGAGGTGGGAGTGGGAGGTGCAGAGACAGAATCTTAAGCAGGCTCCACGCCCAGTGTGCAACCCAACACGGGACTTAATCTCACGACCTAGAGAGCAAGACCTGAGCCAAGACCAAGAGTGGGCGGCTTAACCAACTGAGCTCCAATGTTATCTTTTGAGGTGCAGAGTTTTTAATTTGAATGAAGTCCAATTTATTATTGTGTTTGCTTTTATGGACCATACTTCTGATGCCATTATCTAAGGAATCTGGTCTATCAGCGTCATGAAGATTTCCCTCTGTGTTCTTCCCCCTTAGTTTTATAGTTTTAGCTCTTACATTAAGGCCTGCAATCCATTTTGCATTGATCTGTGTGTGTGTGGTGTGAGGTAGGGAGTCCAATGTCATTCTGTCCCATGTGAACGCCCAGTTGGCCCAGCACCATTTGTTGAAGAGACCATCATTTCTCCTTTGAGCTGCCTTAGTACCTGTTACAAAAATCAGTTGGCCATAAATATAAAGGTTTATTTCTGAACTCTCGATGCCTTTCCATTGATACATATGTCCATCCTTATGCCAGTACCACGCCTTCTTGATTATTCAGCTTTAAGTAAATGTTTGCTGAATGAGTAAGTGAAAGAATGGAAACTATATATAAGGCATGAGGTCTGGCATTCACAAAACCTATAAATTCCTAGAAAACTCTGTGTAATTAGCTTTCTTTTTTTAAAAAAAAAAAAACAGACTCATGTTGAGTGCCCCAGAGGGCATTCTTGGGCAAAAACTCCAGTACAATGTTGCTTGGTAAAATGAGGGACTCCCCTAGCATCTCTTGCATTTTTCATCTGTTTCCTAAGTTTGGACATTTGTCTGTGGGTTTTACTGAAAGCAGGACCCATGTCCTCCAAGTACCTTCCCACAAGGTCCCCATTCAGTTCGAAGCTAGCAACACCTGCTCACAGGCAAAAACCTAAACTCTGGGTGACCAAAGACCTTCTGTTGTAAATCCGATCATGGCAAGGCTCTTGTCCAGCTGTCCTCCCCATGGCTCCCACCCACTCATCCAAGGGCTCTGTGCAGTCCCAGGAGCCTCACAGACCCACAGTCTGAGCTCTGGGGAACCTGCCATCAAAGACACGCTTTCTAAGAGTTAGGTGTGGCCACAAAGGGTGACTGTGCTTACCTCCACAGTACGGTATTATAGACTCATCAGCTGGCCAGCCATGGAAGTCACCAAGGAGCTCTCAGACCCCACAGAGTCTCCTGGTGTGACAGGGGTCAGTGAAGAGAAGAGCCATCTGTGGGAACTGCCCACTGCGTTTCGAAGACTTCCGGTTAGCATCCGTGCGGTGGAACCTTGCGTTCCAGCTGTGCTGCAGCCTGAGTACGTCAGGTGTTGGAGTGACTGAGTGGTCTAGCCACGGTCAAGCAGCTAGGGAGAGGCAGGACCAGACCTTGAGGTCAGCGCCCAGCCCAGCCTGCTTTCCAATTCCCCACTGCACCCTTTGTGACCAGTCTTTCAAAGGCTCAACTATTCTGCCTGTTGGGAAGTGGGCTGGCTCTCTCCCCTTCTCCGGAGGACTCCCAGCCCCGTCGTGGTTGGAGTGATGTAGAGGGAAGAGGCTCCAGTGGGGCCCCCGGGCGTGGCGGAGGGTAGAGTCCAGTAACCTAGAACTCTGGGAAGGGAGTTGTGGACAATCAGGTGGTTGGGTGGGAGTTTCCAGGGGGGCCTGGGGCTCTCAAATCCGTGTGCTGTATGACCAGGTCCAGTGTGTGGCAGGGGATTTAGTCCAACATAATCGCCTCAATATTTCTTCCTGCCCCCCAATAACCATATTAGCTCAGTAAACACTATCATTTAGTGAGTAAGAGCCGTGGAGTCAGGCAGAGTGGCTGGACCCCTTATTAGCCATGTGGTCCTGGGCAGGGGACTCAGAGCATCTCTAAGTATGAGATTCCTCCAAAGTAGAATGGTGATGCTATTGTCCACCTCAGAGGGCAAATGCAAGAACGGAACCAGATAATGCGCGTAGTCATTACTCAATACATGATTTTTTTTTAATGCAGATGTGGCTTCTGAACAAATCCCCTAGGACCCGTCCCCTCCACCAGACTGGGAATCTGGAGCCAACCCTGGTGAGGCCCGTGGGGACGGGGAAGCAGCCAGGTGGGGCCCCTTACTGCACACCCTCCCTCTGTCCCCCTGCAGCTGCCGGGACCATGGAGATCGTGTACGTGTATGTGAAGAAGCGAAGCGAGTTCGGGAAGCAATGCAACTTCTCCGACCGCCAGGCGGAGCTGAACATCGACATCCCGCCCAACCCCGAGCTGGCCGAGCAGTTTGTGGAGCGGAACCCGGTGGACACGGGCATCCAGTGCTCCACTAGCATGTCAGAACACGAGGTGGGGCCCTGCCCTGGGGCACTGGGCCGGTGGAGCTGTAGTTGGGCAGGGTGGCCAGCCAGGGTGGTAAGGAGGACAGGGTGACTCCATCTGGGTGACTGGTAGCCAGTTAGAGTGGCCCAGTGCAGATGCTGGAAGTATGAGGGCAGAATGACCCCATGACCCACCATGGTGCCCAGGGGCAGGAAAAGACCCCGAGCCAGCCATTCCCCAGGCCAGGTGAATGTGACTCAGGATGCTCACTCTCCCGTGGGCTCTGGTCTTACCCCCTAAGACTCTTTAACTAGAGTCATCTGAGGCATGTGGTGCAGCTGGGAGAGGTAAACTGAGAGAGTGGGGATTCGGATCTACAGGCACCTGTCCCGCTTGTGAAAAGGAAAGGGTGCAACGGAAAGTTCTAGTCAAAGGGGCCTCCATGATAGGAGAGCGGAGCGTCATGTTGCAGTTCGAGCTCCCTGCCTGTCTAAAGCGGGTGGGTGAGCCGCCTCGATTACGGCAAGCGCCGCTGAGAGAAAACTAGCTTGAAGGAGAGAAGCCACTTGGTCATGTCCCAAATCAACCCGGTGAAAATCACACTTGTTTGGCCAAAAACACTTCATGGGTGGTTCCAGTAACTCACGGTTCAAACGCACTGAGTTCCTTGCTCTCCCAGAGCTGATTGCTGTCACAGGGACCGGGGTGATGCTGTCCTCGGAGTAGCCAACTAAACAGGATGGCCTTAGGGTCTCCAGCCCGTGAAGACTTGTTGCTTTTGTGAGCCCTGGCTTAGAAAGGAAAGAAAGGGAGTGACTGCTTACTGGGTTTGGGGTCTCCATTTGGGGTGATGAGAAAGTTCTAGAACTAGACGGAGGCAATGGTGGCACAACATCAGGGAGGTCCTTAATGCCGCAGAATTGTACACTTTTAAATGGTTAAAATAGTACATTTTATATGTATTTTACCACAATTTTTTAAATGGCGGTGGGAATAGAAAGGAGGCAAAGCGACAAGTTTAAGGGATAAACTACATCTGTATCTACCATCCTCCCTGCCACAGAGAACGGGCAGAGCAATCCCCACCTTTACATCATTTCCCTGTTTCTTTTTTTTTTTTAAGATTTTATTTATTCATTTGAGACACAGAGATACAGAGAGAGAGAGAGCATGAGCAGGGAGAGAGGCAGAGGGAGAGGGAGAAGCAGGCTCCCTGCTGAGCCAGGAGCCCGATGTGGGGCTCGATCCCAGGACCCTGGGATCATGACCTGAGCCGAAGGCAGACGCTTAACCATCTGAGCCACCCAGGCGCCCGCATTTCCCTGTTTCAATACCCGTGACATTGTTAATGGTAAGGCAGAGCAGGCTCATTTGCTTCTTTTCCTTTGGGACCGCACAGAACAGATGGGTGGACTCCTCTGGTCATTAGGGTTTATGTAGAGTCAAAATTGGATTTCCCACAGCCAGCGGCATCGGCCACGAAGCGGCTAGCTCTGTAGGGCAGCACTTCCGTGGCTACCAGTGACCATCTGAGGACCAGAAAGTTCCTTGCTGGAACCTGACAGAATTATGGCTTTGGCCAGAAGCACCTCATTGGTCCATCCCTGTGTGTTTGGGGCCCCGGAGGGGCAGGGGGCCCGCGATCCTGGTTGGCGGAAATGTCCTCATGTTTACACCTGGGGCAAGCATGTTCTCACCCACGGCTCTTTGTTCAGGCCAACACGGAGCGGTTTGAGATGGAGACCCGGGGGATTAACCATGTTGAGGGCGGCTGGCCCAAGGATGTGAACCCCCTGGAGCTGGAGCAGACGATCCGGTTCCGGAAGAAGGTGGAGAAGGATGAGAACTACGTCAACGCCATCATGCAGCTTGGCTCGGTGAGGCTTCGTTCAGCCCCAGCCATCACTCGGGCTCCCCGCCTGCACGTGAAGCCCTGGGTGTGCCTGGCCCTGTGCTCGGCTTCTGTGGCTACTTGGGGCAAGAGCACTGACTACCTTCAGGAACCTTCTATCTGGGAGCAGGCAGACCCAGTCCATAACAGCAGACCATAGGGGAAGACGGGAGGGTACAAGTGCTAGGCAGGCTTTAGGAGGACTCTGACAAGTGCTCCCCTTAAGCAAAGAGGACCCCAAAGAACCCTCCCAGCAACCACCTGCCAGTAGGGATCATTCATTCATTCAGCACATTTGGACTGAGCTACGAGCCTCTGCCAGGCACAGCAGAGATTGCAAAAATGAATTGCAAAAAAAATTGCAAAAATTCACCTACATCCTGCCCCCAAGAGTTTATAGTCCACTGGAAGTCAAAGACAAATACAGAGATAACTCCGTATAATGTAGAAAGACATGCTGTAAGAGGAGGGATGACTTGCTATTTTGCTCCGTAAAGAGGGAGACTTGATTTCCTGTTGAAGGGATCAGGGAAGGTTTCCTGGAAAAGGAAGCCCTTGAGCTTGGGCTTTTCCTTGTTGGACATCTGGAAAAATGGGGAGGGCCCTCTGGGTGGCAGAACCAGAAGATGGGTGCTATATATGGAGTGATTACTAGTTCTGTTTGACTGGAGCAGTGTTTCTTCACCTTTTTTTTCATTGTTGTCCCTCAATGAGCCTTTTTAGACATTTTTTCCTAATTGCCTTCCCCATGACATTTATATATATATATATATATGCTTTATACATAAAAAGTAATATTTATATATTTATATATATATGTGTGCTTTATACATAAAAAGTAATATTATTTTACCCCCCCAAACCAATTTTCACCCCCTTGGAGGTGAAGGTGCCCCCATGGAGAATGCATGGGCTGGAAGGATGGGAGAGACCACTGGATATGTCTTGTCCCTGCCAGTCCTGGTCCATCTCAGTCCTGGTCAGGCTAAGAACTCCCGATGTGTCCCCCTCAGATCATGGAGCACTGCATCAAGCAGAATAATGCCATAGACATCTACCAGGAGTATTTTGATGACGAGGATGCGGTGGAGGTGACAGAGGAGGCCCCTTCAGCTAAAACCATCAATGTTTTCAGGTACCTCTCTAGCTAGGCAGGTGTCTGGCTGATCTCTGTCACCCCTCTGGGTGGATGCTTCCAAAGGTCACTCCTTGCTGATCACCCCATGCCGTGGGTACAAAGTCCTCTGTGCTACAAACTTGGTAAGGAGCAGAGCAATAGAACACCCAGCAGCCAACTGGTCCTTACCTTGGGGGTGGTCTGGTTGATGGAAGAGGAGGACAGACTCAAGGGAAAGACTAAGGGAATTTGCGAAGCTGCGTGCAAGCCAGGTCGATTCATGCAGGGCAGAATGAGTACAAAGTACGGGACATCCGTGACCCAGCAGCACTGTGGGCAAACAGGACCCCCATCCACACTCACGGGAGTGTACCTGGTAATAACCTCCAAGGACAGAGTTTGACAACAGGACTTTCTCCCATAGATACATGTGTGTGTGGAATCACTGTGTGTGTGGACATTCACTGCAGCAGGGCATGGGCTAGCCAAAGACCGGAAGCAAGATGAATCCATCCGTAGGGGACTGCTTCTAGCAATTCTGGTAGGCCCACACAGTGGAATACCACGCAGCTGTCAGAATGAAGGAGGAGACAGCCCCTTCTGGGACAAGATTTACTTTGTGAAACCAAACCACAACAAACAAGGTGCAGAACAGTATGTAGGGTAGCACTGTTTTTTTGTTTAAAAATAATATATATGTGTACCTATGATTTTGGAAGTGGTTAGCCTCAAATGCCAACCCTGGGGGATTCATTGGGCTACCATGACCCACTGAGGGTCCTGGGAAGTACTTGACCTCGTCCCAGCACAACCAGGAAGGACCCTTTTTTGATCCAGGGCTGAGTCGCGGTGTGCAGAGCAGGACCAAGGGCTTCGAGGAGAAGGGGCCAGGACGGGGTGGGGGGGCTGCCCTCCCTGCTGAGGTCTGATCTTCCGTAGGGATACCTTAGCAGGATGATGGTTTGGACATCATCCTGTCCAACCTCTACGTTTGACAGATGAGGGGACTGACCCCAGGGAGGGGATGGTGCTCAGGACACACAGTGGGTGGGCGACCCAATCAAGGATGGGACTCTGGTCTTCTGGATCCCAGCCTGCACTCTTCTCACTCTAACAGTGCTCCCAGGGGAGGAGTGAAGTGGAAGAATCAGGGGGTGAGAAAGCTACGTGGCTTCCCACTTTCCTGTATTCCTTCTGATTACTTCAAGGACAAAGTCTCAGTTTGGGCCTTTTCTACTTCTTGCTCATTCCCCTTCCTCTCTTTTTTTCTTCTTTTTTTAATTAAGACTTTATTTTTCAGAGCAGTTTGAGGCCCACAGCGAAACTGATTAGAAAGTACAGAGAGTTCCCACACGCCCCCTCCACCCCACACCCCCACAGCCTCCCCACCATCAACACCCCGGCCCGGGTGGGGCCTTTGTCATACCGTCGTGAGCCAGCGTTCTGATATTGCACCATAACCTGGGAGGCTTATAGACAACAGAAGTTTCTTTCTCACAATTCTGGAGGCCAGAAGTCCCAGCTCAGGGCAGTTGGGTTCTGCGTCCAGTGAAGACCCACTTTCTGGCTCACAGGCGTCCATTTTCTCACTGTGAACTCACAAAGCCGAAGGGGTGAGGGAGCTCTCTGGAGCCCTCTGTCAGGTGCTAATCCCATTCTGAATGGCTCAGGACCAAATCACCTCCCACAGCCACCCCCTAATACCATCACATTGGAGATGAGCTTTCAACATATGAATCTGGGGGACACAACGGTCAGCCTGTGGCACTCCCAAATCCACAGTTTACATTGGGGCTCACTCCGTGTGTTGCACACTCCGTGGGTTTTGACAAATGTATCATACAGAATAGTTTCACTGCCCTCAAAGTCCCGTGCTCCACCTTTTCATCCCTCCCTACCCCCAGACCCTCGGCCAACGCTTGATCTCTTTACTGTCCCCATGCTTTTGCCTTTTCCAGAATGTCACATAGTTGGAATCATACAGTATGTGGCCTTTTACAGACCGGTTTCCTTCGCTTAATGATGTGCGTTGCATTTCTACCCTGTCTTTCCGTGGCTCGATAGCTCATTTCTTTTTAATGCTGAATCATATTCCCATGTCTGGATGGACCCCAGCTTATTTATCCATTCACCCGCTGAAGGATGTCTCGGTTGGTTCCAAGTCTGGGCGATTATGAACAAAGCTGCTGGGAACATTCATGTGCAATATGTTGTGCGGACAAGAGTTTGCAATTCTTTTGGGCAAATGCCAAGGAGCAGGATTTCTGGAATTCTCCACTTTCCCTTTAATTTCAAAAGCCTTTCCCTTTAATTTCAATAGCAATGGGAAATCAGGCCTCAGGCTCAAAACTTTCAGCAAATGAAAATATCGGACTGGAATTTAATATTTTTTATTTCCATGGGTTTAGTGTTTATCATTGCCTTCTGTTTATGGCTGGCTAGAGTGGATTTTTGACTAAGGGAGTCCTCTAAACTTTGTTCTTAAAATAAATTTCTCTGTGGGGTGTCTGGGTGGCTCAGCTGATTGAGCATCCGGCTCTTGGTTTCAGCTCAGGTCGTGATCTCAGGGTTGCGAGATCAAGCCCCGTGTCAGGCTCTGCACTGAGCATGGAGCCTGCTTAGGATTCTCTCTCTCTCCCTCTCCCCCGTCCCCTGCTCTCTCTCTCTCTCTCTAAAAAGAAAGAAAAGAAAGTTTTCATAAAGAAATAATTGAGTAAATAAGGGGTGAAGAGGTGTGGGGAGACTTCCACTCCATTCCAGTCTTCTGCCCTCTTGCTCTCCGGTGAAGGGATCCCCAGGAGATCAAGCGGTCAGCCACACACCTCTCCTGGCACCCTGATGGCAACAGAAAGTTGGCGGTGGCATATTCTTGCCTGAATTTTCAACGGGCGCCTGAGGGCATGAGCCACGAATCGTACATCTGGGACCTGGGTGAGGAGCAGAGCGGTCCAGGTGGCCGGGAAAGCTGAGGGGGCAGGGGAGAGTCTTGCAGAGCACAGGAGTGGAAGGTAGAAGCCACAGGCGGGGGGGGGGATTCTCACAGGGCTGGTTGCTCATAGGGAGGGACCAAGGACCCCAGGAAGCCGCTCATCCCTTCCCTGTCTGGGTTCAAGCACAGTCAAATGGGAACCATATCAGAAGCAGGAAATTCCCTTCATTTCCAGATCCTTGATCAGGGCATTCAAGACCAGACCCCACCAAATCCCAGTTCAGACAGACTCACCGCTGTCCCAACTTTCCTGGCATTTGTCCTTCACCCATGGCCCGGAGGGGCAGTGTGTCCACTTGGGAGTACACACCCTTGTTGACAGAAGCACTCACTCTAAGAGCGAGAGCCTGGCAGGGAGCCGGCGATGGGGCTGCATGCTGTCAGATGTCCCTTCACTGTCACCAGTGTGAAAATAAACATTAGCCATTACGAGTAGGTGTATGTGCCAAGCTCAGAACTGAGCACATGATGCTCTTGAGCAGCCCAACAAATGCTTACAGCTACCCTGGGGGGTGGACTCCATCATTAGCCCCCCTATACAGACAAAGAAACTGACTTGGGGAAGTCAGGGAGAGTTGGCTTTATGTAAAAACCTTGTGGTCTAACCTGGTTTCCTACCAAACCCGAAAAATGGACACACACACACACACACACACATACACATTCCTGATTACCAGAAATAAAACCACTAGAAGAGCCCCTAGGGTAAAGAGTGACAGATTCTGGTCACCAAGGCCTAGAGGTTGCAGCCTGGAGAAAGACAGGAGGGGCTTCCAGGCTTCCCCCGACCCCCAACCCCCGCCACTTCCCACCGCCTACCTCTAGAAGGGTTAAACTGTTTGACCCTGTCCTTTGCTTTCTAGACCCAGTGGGACCATTTTTTTGTTTCTTTGTTTTATAGAAAACCCCAACAGGCCTGAAATTGTCCTGAAGCCATCTTCTTCTCTTGTCACCTTGGAGTACAACCCCAAAGATTCCCACGTGCTTCTGGGAGGCTGCTACAATGGGCAGCTTGGTAAGCAGGGGCCCGGGGCTTCAGCAGGACCTGCCCAGCCCCCGCTGCTGTCCACCAGGCCCACATGCCTGCCCGGGCCTCCCGCGGGTCACAAAGGGAGGTGGGGACTTCCCACAGCGGATGAACTCCAGACATCCGGGCAAGTCGGATTTTGCTGATAGCTCAGCTGCATCTCCAGTTGTAATAGTTCAAGTCAGTCTGAAACCAGTTCAGAATAAAAAGTTTTAAGAAAATTACAGGTCAAGTATAAAGTCAAGGAGCATTTACTGCCCACCTGCCTCCAGCTGGGATAGAGTACCTGGGGGCAAAGGGATAATGAGACCCGTGAGGAGCTCTGTCTCCGGAGAGGCAGGTGGAGACTCCTGTACAGAGATGGATGTGAGCAATTCCTGCCATGCACAATGAGTGGGGACGTGTTCCCTCCTCCTTTGATGATCGGGAGCATTTGGTACTAATTCTTTAAATGTTCAGTAGAATTCACCAGGGAGGCCATCTGGTCCTTCCCTATTGGAAGTTAAAAATTGCTAATGCAACCCCTTTTTTAAAAAAATTTATTTATTTAGAGAGCACAAGCTGGAACAGGGGCAGAGGGAGAGGGAGAGAGAGAACCTCAAGGAGACTCTGCACCGAGCACAGGGCCAACCCAGGGCTTGATCTCACGACCCTGAGATCATGACCTGAGCCGAAATCAAGAGTCGGAGGCTAAGTCGACTGAGCCACCCAAGTGCCCCTCTAATGCAACCTCTTTATTTGTTCTAGATTGCCTCATACTTTCTATGTCTTCTTGAATCAGTTTTGGTAGTTCCATTCCCCTCTCTTTCTGTTTCTCAGACAGATCATCTCGATGACCTACCTCCAGCTCAGGGGGTCTTCTGCCTGCTCAAGTACGTTGCCCTGCACTGAATTTTCATTTCAGTGAACATATTTTTCAACTCCAGAATTTCTATTTTGTTCTTCCTTTTAAAAATAATTCCTGTCTCTTGGGGCGCCTGGGTGGCTCAGTCAGTGAAGTGTCCACCTCTTGATTTCAGCTCAGGTCATGATCTCAGGGTCGTGGGATTGAGCCCCACATTAGGCTCCATGCTGAGCATGGAGTCTTCTTGGATTCTCTCTCTCCCTCTGCCCCTCCCCTGCTCATGCTCTCTCTCTCTGATAATAATAATAATAATAATTCCTGTCTCCTTATTGATATTTTTTATTTAACAAGGTATCACTCTCATACTTTACTTCTTTAGATACGGTTTCCTGTAGTTCTTTGAACATCTTTAAAATCAGTGACGTAAAGTCTTTGTCCAGTAAGTCCAACAGCTGGGCTTCCTTGGGGTCAGTCTCTGTTTATTGCCTTTTAGCCTGTGTATAGGCCGTATTTTCTCATTTCTTTGTGTATCTTGTAACTTTTTTTTTGTTGGAAATTGCTCTCTTTACATAATATAAAGTGACAGCTTTGGAAATCAGATGCTTATACTTGCACAGGGTTTGTTTTTGTTGCTATTTGTTGGAGTGGTTCATTTCTTCAGTGAATTTCCTGAACCAATTCTGTGAAGTCTGTACCCTATCGTGTGTGGCCGCCACAGTCTCTGCTTGGTTCGCTTAGTGGCTGGACAGGGATTTCCTTAAGCACCTGCAGACAACCAGTCTTTGCTGAGAACCCATGGGTGCCTGTTTGTGCATGCCTGCAACACTCAGCCAGGCAGCTGTCAGCCCCACCTGAGCCTCTGCACAGAGCCTCGGGGTCAGCCAGAGGCAGGGGCTTAGGACCTCCTCTATTCTTTCCTGAGCATGTGCTCGGCTCTGGGCACGCACACAGCCCCACCCAGGCAGGTGGAATATGTCGGAGCTTTTCAAAGCCCTGATGGACACCTTGTTCTCCAGGTTTGCCTTTTAAGCTTTGTGGTTAGTTTGCTATTTGCCCACCTGTTACCCACCACTTCAGGAAGCCGCACAGTTAATCAGTTGCCTATAATTATTATCATTTTCAAGAGTTGCCTCCATAATAAGACTTTTTTTTTTCACTCAGCAAGCTCCAAGTCAGGCCACGTTACCCCTCCTGTGGCTGCCAGGCTGCAGGTTTTCACCAGGAAGATAAAATGTTATTATTATTATTTTTTTTTTTTGAGGCTGCCGTGGGACTTGGAGAGTGTGGGGTCTTAACTAAGGCAAGTTAAAAAAAGCCACAAAACTCACTGTCCTTACTAACATTCAGCTTTCTCCTAAACACTTTCTGGATGATGGCAAGATTTTGGCTAATTTGTTCTGAAAAAGTTGACTGACGATTGTTGCTGGTTTTCTCATTGCTTTTATGGAGGAGATTTTGAGGTCCTTAGTCTGCTGATTTTGCTGATGGAACACCTAGAAAACTGGTTTTTGGATCCCTGGAGAGCCTGGAAGGAAGCTGCCCACGTGGGCCCTGCTCGCCTGCCCGCCCTCCACCTCTGGCCCCCAGGCAGCAGACACTCAGCCTCCGTGGCTGCACCCCAGGCCTGACTTGACCTTGGGCTTGAAAAGGGCCCCCTACCCTCCTACCTTCACATGTTCTCTTCCTTCCCCTTCTTCCTCCCAGAGTAGGAGCCGGCTGGCAGGGAAACTTCTTAGACACTCTTCTGAGGCCTCTGACCCTCTTTCTCAGACCTGCCACCTCCTCCCTGGGAACAGACACGGGTTCCCACAAGTCTCCTGCCAAATTACCTGGTGCCAGGGCTCTAGAAGATGAGCGGAGCCACTGTGCATGATTTATTCAGGAGTCTTGCCTTGCTCATTATTCATAACCCCTTTCAGGGCTTTTCACGCTAGATGAGAGCAGCTCTGGGGCTCGGCTGCTGGGGGAGCCCCCCTCCCGAGCGCTGCTCTGCCCAGGCAGAGCAAGCTTAGCTAAGAAAGCCCGTATCTGGGCCAGGCCAGCCCAGGGGCAAATGCTTTGGACTTCGATTCCTGAAATCAAAACATGGATCATGTTTTTTGTTGCTTTCCTGGAAATAGCTCTGTGTGAGAGAGCGGGTCCTTGCTGCACACTCGTGGCAAAGCGAGAACGAAATCCATCAAGACAGGAACTAGAGAAGTTTTGGGGCTTTCTTGGTAAAGCAGCAGAGCTGAAGCCCCAGTAACGAATGTGCGTAAGGGGTCTGTGAGCTGCATTCCCATCTCCCAGCGGGGACAGCCAAGGTGCAGAGGATAAAAGGGAAGGAGTTTATGTAGCAGGAGAGATTTGCCTCAGTGTTCTTACTTTCAGGAGCCTTTCTGTGGGGTGGAGACACTCTTCTCTCTGGCTGGCCCACCACCCCCATCCTAGGCTCATCTTCAGTCCGCGCTCCTTCTCACTCCTTCCAGGAAGCTTGCCCTGACCACCCCCACGTGTCCCTCACCAGAGCAATCCCAGCACGAGCTCTGCTTGCCCATCCCCCTTCCTGCCTCTCAGGGACAGGGACGCTCGTATTCCCAGAGGCTTCCCGAGGGTCTAGTGTAGTGCTCAACACATGGTAGGGGCTCAACAGAAATGAGTGAAGCTTGCACTCTGGGAGTCTTCCCACAGAGATTGTGTGGGAACTTCAGGGGTCGGTAGGAAACTCAGGCAGGTTGGGAACGAGCCCTGATTCTCAAAAACCACACACCTGCCAAACCAAGAGAAGCAGCATCCCTCCGTCGCCTACTCCCTGCACCAGGGAAGGGAGACTGGACTTCCATTCACCTTTCCCTTATTTCCCCCCCCCCCCCCCCCGCTAGCCTGTTGGGACACCCGCAAGGGCAGCCTGGTGGCGGAGCTGTCCACCATTGAGTTCAGCCATCGAGACCCTGTGTATGGTTCCATCTGGCTGCAATCGAAGACGGGCACTGAGTGCTTCTCGGCATCCACAGACGGGCAGGTACTGGCCAGCCACTGTGGAGGGCAGGGTTGTGGGGAACAGTGACACTTCCCTGGTTCCCCTTCAGAATCCCCGGGAGAACGTTTCCTTTTTGCATTTTATTTTAAAATTGAGGAGTAGATAACACGTGCACATGGAACAAAATCCAAAAGGTACACAAAGGCAGACAGGGAAACACCTTCCTCCCACATCTGCCCACAAGCCTCCCAGCCCCCCTCCCCATAGGCGCCCACCTGCATTAGCTTCTTACGGCTGCCTTCAGGGATAGTCTCCGTATACAGGAGCAAATACATCCGTCTTTTTCACTCCCTTTCTGCACACCTTACACCTAGGTAAATATCTGCACTTGATATTTTCATTTAGTATATCTTGAAGATGGTTTCATATTTCATAAAACACTGCCCGGTGCCTGTCAAGAACTGCATTAGGGGGGCGCCTGGGTGGCTCAGTCACTTAAGCGTCCGACTCTTGATCTCAGTTCAGGTCTTGATCTCAGGGTCATGAGTTTGAGCCCTGCGTGGGGCTCCACACTGGGCATGGAGCCTACTTAAAAAAAAAAAATAAAAAGAACTGCATTGGGTAAGCCATAATTTATTTAAATGGATCTCAATAGGTTGTCATTCTAAGAATAATGTTGCAAGCAGTGTATTTGTATATGGGTTTTTGCACACGTGTGAAGGCACATCTATACCATACGGTGGGATTTCTGGATCAAAGCATATGGGGCATATACAACATTGCTATAAATTGCCATATTGTGGGGAGGCTTTAAGAGTTCAGATTCCAGAGCCCACATTTGGCGATTTTGATGCAGTAGGCCTGGAGCGAGGCCCCAGCATCTGGATTTTATGAAGCTTACCCATAACCCTAGTGATCAGCCAGGTTTGAGACCGTGGGCCAGAGCAGTGGTTCTCCAAAGTGTGTTTGTCGTGCAGGTCACTGGGCACCTCTAACACCCACCCCTTTGGCTCCAGTGATTGGCCCCAGGAGGGTGGTGGGGGTAAGGAGGGCAAAAGCCAGGAGAATCGAAGGACCTCCAGCCTCACAGTTGCCCCGTCCTACCATCAGGTCATGTGGTGGGATATCCGAAAGATGAGCGAACCCACCGAGGTGGTGATCCTGGACATTACCAGAAAGGAGCAGTTGGAGAGCGCCTTGGGGGCCATCTCCCTGGAGTTCGAGTCTACTTTGGTGAGTGTCCCCAGCTCTCCCTTTGCCAGCTTTCCATCGCTGGGGCAGCCAGAGCCGAGGGCAGGGCAGGCCAGGACTACAAAGTGCACCAGGCAGCTCCTGGTGGAGGGCCAGCCCCACTGCGGTCCTCCTGGACGTGTGTGGTGTTTCCAAGGACTCTCCAGCAGGGGGCAGCAGAGCTGCTTGCAGAAAGAAGCCGCACCATCTCCTTCCCACAGTCCCCGCTTGGCTAGTGGCTGCGCTGAGCAGAAGGCAAGCTTTTGCAGAGGACAGGATTCCGGAAAGGCCCCATTCTGTGGGAAGAGCCCTGCGCAGGACCAACATGGAGAGGCCAGGCTCTGTCCCTGCCTCGTGTGGGTCGCTTCGCTTTCTGAAGGGCAGGAAGAGATGTTGGAGAAGAAAATGAGGTCAGAGGAGGCTCCTTGGAAAACCCAGAGCACAGGCACAGTTAGAGCATTTAGCGAGGGGAAGGAACAGTAAAGAAATATCGAAGCTGAGCAGTAATGTGAATGTGCCAGAGGACGGAAGCTTCTAGAAACAGCAAATGAAGACACCCTCCCTCCAAAGCAAGAAAACAACTTTCCCAGATGACTCTTGCCTTGGGCTGGTTCCTGGTTTATGTCTGGCTGAAGCCCAGGCCTGACTCCTCTCCCCTCCAACCCCCCCACCCCTCCCTGGGGAATTATCCCTTGTTTGCTTTCAGGTCATGTGACATCATTCCTGGGCCCTTGGGAGGTGGAGGTGCCCTGGCCTCACCCCTGTGCTGGGAGACAATCGAACTGGCCCTCACCCCTGGGCGTGGTAGTCAGGGTGGAGAGGACGCAGAGAAGCATTCTGTCCCGAAATCAGGGACGACTAGGGCAGGTGCTGGATGTGGTCACCGTGCCGCCACTAGTCCCCGGCTCTCCCACACCCGTGACCGAGCGCAGGCTGTGCTGGACACTAGTAACTTGTCTTGCGTGATGAGCTTGCGTAATCACACACGACCATCTTGTGAGGTGATGTTATTATCCCTACTTTCCAGCTAAACAGATGAACCTTAGTGTGGTAAGTCGTGCTCTCTAGAACACGGGGCGACCGGGGCTCACACCCAGGCCTCCGACTCCAGGCCCAGGCTCGCCAGGCCAACCCCACCAAGAAGTCTGAGGCTGGAGGAGGCTGGAGGCATGGCGGGCCCTCCGGATCTGGGTATTTCTGCCCGTTACTAGCTTGCAGGAGCCCTGCGGTTTACTTCGTCACTCACCCACTCTTCTGGGCCTTTCAAGCTGTGTCTCTTCACTTTTCTTTGACCCCCAACCTGGAGTCCAGTTGTTTCTTTTCTTTCTTTTTTTTTTTTTAAGATTTTATTTATTTATTTGAGAGGGAGAGAGAGAGAGAGTGCACGCATGTGCACGTGAGTGGAAGAAGAAGCAAAGGGAGAGAGAGAGAGAGAGAATCTCAAGCAGACTCCCCGCTGAGCACGGAGCCCCATGCGGGACTCGATCTCACGACCCTGAGATCATGACCTGAGCCGAAATCAAGAGTTGGACACTTAACTGACTGAGCCCCCCGGGCGCCCCTGTGCTTCTTTTGTAAAGCCATTTCTTTCCTTTCTAAAGCCAAATGATATTCCACTGTATGTACAGAGCACATTTTGTGCATCCCTCCAACGTCACTGGGGTTGGGACGCTTGAGTTGCTTTTACCTCTTCGCTGCTGTGAACAAAGCTGCCATGAACAGGGGTGTACAGCACGGCCCAGTTTTGCGGAGAGTGGCTGGAGGCTGGGTGAGGGGCTTTCTAGACTCATGCTTTACACTATTTATTCTTTCAGTCATTCACTTTATCTGTAAACACTCAGGATCTTTATGGCTAAATGTCTAGCGGACACAATTGTGCTATATGAAGAGGTGTTCATCATGAGGCTGCTGCTGAGTCTCTCCAGGGACTAGAAGAGTCAAGAGTGCTTCATTAAGATGGGGCCCTTGAGCAGGTTCTAGAGGTGGGTGGGGTCTGATGAAGCCAGGACAGGCGGGGGCAGCTCCTTAGGAAGGGCTGGGGAACAGCCTGAGTGGAGGTTTAAACCAAAGGCCCTCCCAGCACCGTCGGACCCCTCCGCCCTGGCCCCAGAAGGCTGCTCGCTATGACAGTGAAGCCCCGAGCTGATGTTTCATGGCACCTTCCACTCCTGTGTCGCCCCCTCCACAGCCAACCAAGTTCATGGTGGGCACCGAGCAGGGCATTGTCATCTCTTGCAATCGTAAGGCCAAGACGTCAGCTGAGAAGATCGTGTGCACCTTCCCAGGCCACCATGGCCCCATCTATGCCCTGCAGAGAAATCCGTTCTACCCGAAGAACTTCCTGACCGTCGGTGACTGGACCACCCGCATCTGGTCCGAGGACAGCCGGGAGTCGTCCATCATGTGGACCAAGTAAGAAGGAGGGTGGGAGGGACAGAGGGGGCCAGCCCAGGAGTGCCCTGAGCCTCCATGTGTCCACCCATAAAATGGGAGAGAACACCCCTCGACACCCACCTGAGCTTGCGCTAGGAGCCGCCTAATCCAGCCACTTCACGAAGGAATATGCTTCAAACAGCTTGGGCTGGTAAGAATAACAGGCTTGGGTTAATTTTCATGACCTCAGGACAACCCTACAAGGAGGTAGCATTGAGCCTCTTGTCCCTCGTTGTCTGTGTCGGGGGACAGGGCCACGAGGAAGCCAAGCCATTTGCTCCTGGTCCCTCAGCTGGTAGGAGCTGAGGTGGGATTTGAACCCAGGAAGCTTGGATTAAGAATCCGGGCACCTCGAGCAATGTCCACAATAGCCACACTGTGGAAAGAGCCAAGATGTCCATCGACAGATGACTGGATAAAGAAGAGGTGGTATATATATACAATGGAATATTATGCAGCCATCAGAAGGAATGAGATCTTGCCATTTGCAACGACGTGGATGGAACTGGAGGGTATTATGTTGAGTGAAATAAGTCAAACAAAGAAAGACATGTATCATATGATCTCACTGATATGAGGAATTCTTAATCACAGGAATCAAACTGAGGGTTGTTGGAGTGGGGGGTGGGGTGGGAGGGATGGGGTGACTGGGTGATAGACACTGGGGAGGGTATGTGCTCTGGTGAGCGCTGTGAATTGTGCAAGACTGTTGAATCTCAGATCTGTACCTCTGAAACAAATAATGCAATATATGTTAAGAAAAAAAAAAGAAGAAGAAGGTAGCGGGAGGGGAAGAATGAAGCGGGGGAAATCGGAGGGGTAGACAAACCATGAGAGACGATGGACTCTGAAAAACAAACAGGGTTCTAGAGGGGAGGGGGGTGGGAGGATGGGTTAGCCTGGTGGCGGGTATTGAGGAGGGCACATTCTGCATGGAGCACTGGGTGTTGTGCACAAACAATGAATCATGGAACACTTCATCTAAAACTAATGATGTAATGTATGGGGATTAACATAAGAATAAAAAAAAAACAGATTTAAAAAAAAAAAAGAATCCGGGCACCTCGGCAGGATGGCTTGGTGGGTCTCCTCTCCTGTGAGGGTGGACATATAGGAGCAGAGAGGGACAGAGCTGTGAGCTCTGTCGCTGGATCAGAGAAGCTTGTGGTTTCACCCAGTCTGCCCAGAGAAGAGCCCAAGTGGTGCATGAGACAGACCCTCCGCGTGGTCCCACTGCCCCTGGGTGAGCCGGGGAGAGCCACATCCATAGACATGTCGCGATGTAGGCAGGGCCGAGAGACCAGAGCAGAGGCATGAGGTGGGGGGACAGGTGCCCCCTCAGTCTTCATGTGTGTCAATCCGGGGTTCCTTTCCAGCTCACGCAGTCACAGGTCCTGCAGTGTTGAGCCACTGTGGACCCGAACGGGCATCTTCTCTTCCAGTGGTTCCCAAATCTGGGTGCATCAGCATCTCCTGGGAGGAGTGGTTTGTTTTTTTGTTTTTGTTTTTGTTTTTTTTAATCCAGACTCCAGGGCTGCTGTATTGGATCTTGCATTTGACCCAGGAATGGGCATGCTAAGGATTTCCCCGGGGGCTTTATGATTCAGCCTGTCTTTGCTTTTGGAGCAGAAATCTGGTCCCATCTCCCTATTCTACAGGGTAGAGAGGGAGGCCCAGAGGGTAGCGCTTTGTTCCAGGTCCCATGGTGACTTAGAGGGCTCCACACCACCTACCCAGGTTCTGACTCTTTTGTCATATATATATATATATATTCAACCATTTTTTTTAAAGATTTTATTTATTTATTTGACAGAGAGAGACACAGCGAGAGAAGGAACACAAGCAGGGGGAGTGGGAGAGGGAGAAGCAGGCTTCCCGCCGAACAGGGAGCCCGATGCGGGACTCGATCCCAGGACCCCGGGATCATGACCTGAGCTGAAGGCAGTCGCTTAACCAACTGAGCCACCCAGGCGCCCTATATTCAACCATTTTATCGAGGTGTCATTGACATGGAAAAGGCTGTACATACTTAATGCATACAGGTCTATGAGTTTGGGGATAAGTTACACCTGTGAAACCATGACTGCCATCAAAGCCATAAACATACCCATCACCTCTCTCCTACCCCCTTTATTGTAATTATTCTTGTTGGGGGGGGAGGTTAAGAACACTTAACATGAGATCTACCCTCTTGGCAAATTTTACTATTTGGTACAGTTTTGTTAGCTAGAGGCCCTACTAGATCATACTAGATCTCCAGAACTTATTTATTTTGCATAAATGAAAGTTTGTACCCTTGGACCATCCCCTTCCTGTTTTTCCCCTCCCCCCAGCCCCTGGCAACCAGTGTTCTACTCTCTGCTGCCGTGAGTCTGACTTTTTTAGATTCCACATGTAAGTGAGATCATGCAGTATTAGTCTTTCTGGGTCTGGCTCATTTCACTCAGCCCAACATCCTCCAGGTCCATCCACGTTGCTGCAAATGGCAGGATCTCCTTTTTTAAGGCTGAATAATATCCCATTGACTCTACAGACCATATTTCCTTTATTCATTCACCTGCTGATGGACATTTAGGTTGTTTCCATCTCTTGGCCATTGTCAGTAATGATGCAGTGAACATGGGGGTGCAGGTATCTCTTTGAGATTCTGATTTTAATTTCTTTGGATAAATATCCAGAAGTGGGATTGCTGGATCATAGGGTAGTTCTATTTTTAATTTTTTGAGGCAGTCCATACTGTTTTCCACAGTGGCTGCACTAGTTTGCATTCCCACCAACCGTGCACGAGGATTCGCTTCTCTCACCAACACTGTTTCTTGTTTTTTTGATGATGGCCATTCTAACAGGTGTGAGGAGCTGTCTCCTTGTGTGTATGGTTTTGTTTTTCTTTTTTTAAATCTCACTGTGCTTTTGATTTGCATTTCCCTGATAATGAGTGATGGTGAGCACCTTTTCAATAACCCATTAGTCATCCGTATGTCCTCTTTGGAGAATTATCTTTTCAAGCTCATTGCCCATTTTTTAATTGGGTTATTTGGGTTTTTTTCTATTAAGTTTTTTGGTATGAGTTCCTTATATATTTGGGATATTAACCCTTTATTGCATATGTGATTTGCAAATATTTTCTCCCATTCCATAAGTTGCTTTGTCATTTTCTTTGGCTTTGCTGTGCAGAAGCTCTTTACGTTGATATACCCCACTTGTTTATTTTTGCTTCTGTTGCTTGTGCTTCTGGAGTTATATCCAAGAAATGGCTGCCAAAGCCAATGTCAAGGAGCTTTTCCCCTCTATTTCTTTCCAGGAATTTTATGATTTCAGGTCTTATGTTTAAGTCTTTAACTCATTTTGAGTTGATATGTTTCATATGGTGGAAGATAAGGGTCTGATTTCATTCCTCACAGCAGAAATCTTCGAAAATCTAGATCCCACCAAGTAGGAAGTATAGCACTCTTCCAATGTCAATACTAGGAACTTTTCTGGGCACACTTCCTCTGACTCCTTTTAGTGAGTCCCACGGCTGGAAGACTGGGCCCAGATCCAGCGGCATGCACCTGTTCCCTGGAGCCTGCTGTGGGAAAATACCAGGGACCAGCCCCTCAGAAGGACCAGAGCCTTTTTTTTTTTTTTAAGATTTATTTATTTATTTATTTGAGAGCGAGTGCAAGCCGGGGGAGGGGCAGAGGGAGCAGGAGACAAGCAGAGTCCCTGCTGAACGCAGAGTCCAACATGGGGCTCAATCCCAGTACCCTGAGATCATAACCTGAGCCGAAATCAAGAGTCGGATGCTTAACCAACTGAGTCACCCAGGCCCCCAGGACCAGAGCCTTTAAAATGCAGACCGTGGGGCGCCTGGGTGGCTCAGTCAGTTAAGCGTCTGCCTTCGGCTTGGGTCGTGATCCCAGAGTCCTGGGATCGAGCCCCGCATCGGGCTCCCTGCTCCGCAGGAAGCCTGCTTCTCCCTCTCCCACTCCCCCTGCTTGTGTTCCCTCTCTCGCTGTGTCTCTCTCTGTCAAATAAATAAATTTAAAAAAATAATAATAAAATAAAATGCAGACTGTGAACTGCTGGTAAGCAAGTTGGCATGGCTAGAAGTCAGACACAAGAAAGAACTTCCTGCCCAGCAATGAGACCCTGGCGTCCGGCGGGCCTGGATGAGCAGAGCCGTGGCTCAGCGGCTTCTCTGTCCTTCCCAACCACAGTGGTCCTTGACCAGTGACCCCCTGGTGCCCCACAGGTACCACATGGCTTACCTCACCGACGGCGCCTGGAGCCCAGTGAGGCCGGCGGTTTTCTTCACCACCAAAATGGACGGGACCCTGGACATCTGGGACTTTGTGTTCAAGCAGTGTGACCCTGCCCTCAGCCTGAAGGTCATATATATCCCCCTCCCCACGCATCCTGGCCCTCAGGGTCTGGTGGCCCAGCAGAATCACCTGGGGGACATTTAGAAAGAAAAGAGAAGCAGAAAGCCTGGTCTCTCCTCCTGCCAGGCCTACTCCTCCGGCAGCCCTGGCGTGGGTTCCTGGCAGCTGACCCTTCCAGCCTAAGCTAAGGTCATATTTGCACGGCTGGAGCCGAGCCCTGCTGGCTTGGGCCATGGAAGGGCATGGAGTTTGGGACACAGCAGGATGACCCGGGGGGGCTGGACTGAGGGGGTGGAGGGTGGGGGATGGATTGAGGGGGTGGAAGATGAACGAAGGGGGCAAAGGGTGTCAACAGCCAATCTCAGAGTGTGACCTTCATTTTGTGGGTCAGGGGAGTCACCGAGGGTGTTTGAACACAGAGTTTGGCGAAGTGCCCACCTCCCCGGGGGCCAGATCGTCAACAAGTCTCTCTTCCCCAACCGGGTCCAACAGGTGTGTGACGAGGCCCTGTTCTGCCTCCGGGTGCAGGACAACGGGTGTTTCATCGCCTGCGGTTCTCAGCTGGGGACCACCACGCTGCTGGAGGTCTCCAATGGGCTGTGCACGCTCCAGAGGAACGAGAAGAACACAGCTTCTTCAGTAAGAGTCCAGTGCTGCCCGGCCGGGGGCAGAGCATGCTAGCCAGAGAAAAAGATCAGGCCCTCCCTTTTGCCTCCTGGGAAATGCATGGACTTTTGGGGAGGTGGCGTGGTGTCCCCAAAATGAGCAGGTAAGTGGGGTCAGGAGTGTCTGAACCCACCCTGGCTTACCCACGCGGTGGTGCAGCTGCCTTGGGCAAGTCACCTCACCCCCCGGGCTTGTCACGGTCAAAGTGGCTTGATAGGTCAGTTTGTCTGGCTTCACAGATGACATCTCTTTGAAGCAGACCCTGTCAAACAAAGGCTCAGAGATGCCATTAGAGAAGACAGAGGGAAGGCGGGGATC
Organism: Mirounga angustirostris; assembly: GCF_029215605.1. Taxonomy (NCBI): domain Eukaryota; kingdom Metazoa; phylum Chordata; class Mammalia; order Carnivora; family Phocidae; genus Mirounga; species Mirounga angustirostris. The sequence goes on from NW_026991725.1 coordinate 38,166,368, forward strand.
CTGGGGAAGGGGGCTGGGAGGCTGAGATCCGTCCCTACACCCCCCAGCCCGCCCCCCCCCGCCCCAGCGGACCCCTGCTGCCTCTCCCCAGCACCGTGAACACACCAGGGAACTGAAGGCCTGGTGCTGAGGCCCTGGGCCAGCCCCCTGGCTCTGCTGGGATTGTGGGCCGGCCCCCGAGCAGGTGCGTCCCTGGGCCCAGGGCCCCACAGTGCTCAGCTGTACGTGCGTTCTTCAGGCTGTTGTCTCTGTTCTGGGAACCCCTCGGAACTGGGTGACTGGGCAGCTCCGCTCCTGCCTCCCGACCTCAATGTCCAGCCCTCCTTTCTTGCCGTTAGCGCTGAGAACAGACCCCTTTGGGGCTGCACTGAGCAAAGAGACGTCAGCCCGGCCCCACGCTGGGAGCCAGCTGCTGGCCGCCGCCCTCCTCCCACAGCCTCCCTGTCCCCGTGTGCCCCAGATATTTGAGCGGGAGACCCGGCGGGAGAAGATTCTGGAGGCCAGGCACCGGGAGATGCGGCTGAAGGAGAAGGGCAAGGTGGAGGGCAAGGACGATGACCAGAGGGAGGAGGAGACCACCCTCAACCTTGAGGAGCTGGTCACCAAGGCCGAGGAGGAGTTCTTCGACATCATCTTTGCGGAGCTGAAGAAGAAGGAGGCAGAAGCCATGAAGAAGAAGCCAAAGCCTGTAGGGTCCCAAGCAGGGGGCACCGGGTGGGGAAGGGGAGTCAGGGGGTGGGGAAGCCCCAGGCCTGGGTTCTTCCTGCTCTCTGACCTCCTGGGTGACCTCGGGCAAGTGGCCTCAGCAGGTGGACCTTAACTTGTCCATCCAGCAAGTGGGAGGAGTGACTCCCTTCTTCCTGAGGAATCTTAAGTGTCCAAGGGGACTGCCCCGCTTTCGAGAAGTGGGTGGTGGGCTCCTGGGTGCCGACGGAGCGGACGGGCTGGTGGAAGACAGGCCGGCCCATGGAGGGGATAAACTTGTCCCATCTCATGAGCTCTCCCCGCTCCATCTCCCTCCACTGGGGCTGGGGCCTGGCTGTGATGTCTGCTGCTTCTTTTGCATTTGGAAGCGCGTGGATATGAGAGGCTTTATTCTCACACTGTCTGTGTGGCAAGGTGGGGGCACAGACCCTCCTCCGCTTATGGCCGAGGCGAGACTGGAGTCCCAGCTTTCAGACCCTCCCCGCCTCCAGAAGGCAGTGCTGACAACGGCCACTTTCTGTGGCACAGTCCACCTGGCAGACAGCAGGCTTGGTGCTGGGGGTCCCCCCAAAGGTGCCCCTCCCGCTGCTCGAACACTGCACTTGGAGAAGCTGGGCCTCAGAAGGCAGTGCGGTGCACAGAACAACCTCGCTTCTGCCTGCCTTTCTCTTAAGTTTTCTGCAGCTGGCCAGAAATTCTGGGTTCAGGGCTGAGAAAGCAGTGCGGGGTCCTTATGCCCATTATTTGTAATCCGGGTCACAGCCCTGCGAGGAATCAGGCCCCCTGTGAGGGGACCAAAGACACTCAGGAGGAGCTAGCCCGAGGTCACCCGGGAAGCAAAGCGACAGAAGTAGGACTTGTACCCGAGTCTGTCAGATGCCCTAGGCCGTGCCCGCCATCCGCACCCGCTGGCTCTGAGCACCGACTAGATCCTCGAGGCCAGGAGCTGGTAGCGGTCTCCCGAGTACCTGGCAACCCAGGCCTCCACCAGCGGGCTGCTTTGGCCTCAGGGGATTAACTTCCCAGAGTGCAGGGGAGGCCTGCCCCCCGTCAATGATTCTGCACTGTTTCTGCAGAAACATCAGGATCTGGAGACAGATGAGGAGGTGGAAGGAGAAGACCAAGGGGAGGAAGAAGGTGACCATGCCGAGACTCCGACCTAGAAGGGTCAGGTCGGCCTTGCCGCGGACCCACTTGCTCTGCACCTCTGTTTCCCACCTCCTGGTACGGCGCTGTCTTCGCAAGTAGGCGCTGAGCAACCCCCTTAAAGTGTCAGCAGAGGTAGGGCTGGGCAAGCAGAGGGTCCCTGACCCGACCCGATGCCCCACAAAGGGCTGGCCTCCACTGACTCACTGAGCCCAGTCCCAACGGACCCGTTGGAGGGAGGGAAGGGGCAGGGCTCATGCCCCAGCTGGGGACCCCTCCTCTCAGCCAGCCGAGCACACCCCGCCATTCAGCCTGGCCCTGCATGTTCCCTTGGGTTCAGCTTCCCCAGGGCTTTTCGGGCAATCATTTTCCTGCAAAGCCCGCAGAGCCTCCAACTGGACTTGCCTCAGCCTTGGCGGGGCCTCAGAAAGACCGGTGCGCGGGGAGAGGGGCTTCTCCTCCTCCCATCCTGACCCTCCCCTCCACATTACAACTCAGAGACACAGTCCGTCCGCTTCTAAAATGTCTCTGGGCAAACCCCCACCCCGACCCCCAGGCACTTTTACCTCTGAGAGGAGATGCACGAACGAGGTTGATTATTCTTGTACGCCTGCAAGCTTTCTGCTCTCTTAATTCTTACAAAATTCAATTAATAATAATGGTGCTAACACTGAGTGCTTATTGTACATCCTGTGCCGAGAGCTTTCCGTGTTATCTAATTCTTTGTGCAGAATCTCTGGAAGGTTTGTTCTCTGATTGTCCTTACTCTCCAGAGGAACAGTCGGATTCCGGGAGAAATGTGGGGACTGGCCCGGGTCACAGAGCTAGCGCAGGGCAGAGCAGGGACAGGAGTCCAGACAGCTCCGTCTCCGCCCGGCACAGCGGGCACCTGCAGGGCCCCTGGGGACACCAGGAACTGTGGTGCAGCAGAGCACTCCGCAACCATTACCAGAGACATCCGTAGCCAGGAGGGCACCTCAGAACCAGCTTTGCACCTGAAGTTCCCCAACCACCATTCATTCTGTGGGTGTCGGATGGTGCTAACAGGGACCCAAAGTGCCCCATAAAAAACTGCCCTTGTTAAGAATCTTACTGGGGAGGGACGCAGGGCCAGCCACCCTTTGTGACCAAAGGAAAAACAAACATTAAGTTGCCACTGTGGCCAGACCCTGATAGAATAATCCTCGTGGGACATATTTATCGAATGCCTGATCTTCCCAACAGCCCCAGAAGGAGCGCTGTCCCCATCTTCAATCCCCAAGTCACCGAGGCACCAGGTGAGGCACAGAGAGAGGGAGCAATGCCCGAATCCCAGGAAGAAGAGTGGGCCGGCCGAGTTTCTGCCCCCTGCCCGGCATTGCCATCCGAGCAGAGGGTGCCCACACACCTCGTGTCTCGCTCTGTACCATCTCCTGTGACAGGGGCCTCACTGTGTGAGGACACGGGAAGCCTGGAGAGCAGTGGTTCCAACTGGGGGTGATTTTGCCCCCAACAGGACATTTGGCAATGCCTGGGCACATTTCGGACTGACGTAACTGGTGGAGGGGTGCACCTGGCTTCCGGTGGGTAGACAGAGGCCAGGCATGTTTTCCAACATCTTGCTGTGCACAGGACAGGCCTCACTGCAGAGAATGATCCGGCCCAAATGTCAATAGTGCTGAGTTTGAGAAACCCTGACTTAGAGGAAAAAAATTTATCCAAATGAAATGTCCAGGGAGAAAGTCACAACTCCCTGTCACATCAGCCCAGGCACACTGCCAACCCCTTGATGAGTGGCTGGGACAAGGAGCTCCAAGGGAGAACATTCTTTTATATAATAGGATTTGGGCCTTTGGCCTGTGCTTGCAAAGGTGGACCACCTCCTGGGGCCTAAAAACACCTTAGCTGTGGGTACAGAGAGCACCCTGAGGCAGCGATGGTATTTGGGGAGTGGGCATGGCCGAGGACAGGACAGCCACCAACACCACTGGGCAGAGGGCAATGGGAACTTTGTGGAGGCGATGCCCAGCCCTGCCTGTCCTCACGGCCATGAACTTTACCTCCTCGTAAACCAGCCTCACCCAGAACCCATTGCTTAGTCTCTTGCAAGGGGAGCAACACGAAACCACAAAGCATCACTGGACAACCAGAGGCTGCTGGAAAAACCCATCTCCATGGGCACAGAATGCAAAACGTCGTTGACGGGCCTGGGTGCAGGAAGTGGGGAAGGGTGGCCAGACCCCAGGGTCCATGGCACAGTGAAGTCCCTCCCGTCAGTCGGTACACACCTGTGCTCCTTCTCTGGGTCCTGTTCTGCTCAGCTGATGTGATTGATAGATACACCGCTTAGCTGATGATGCTCCGGCCCGCAGCTGTGACAGCCCAGCAGGCTACAGGGGACGGCACTGTCCCACATTCGCTTCTGACTACTATGGGGTATGATGGGCCCCCTCACCCTTCATTAGAGGCCCCTGGGGTGACACTGACTGTCAGGCGAGGCAAAGGTGACTACTGGTCACCCCCAGGGTCAGACCAGCACCCCCTTTGGTTCTTCCCTGGCTCTCAGAACCAGAGACCCAGCAGCTGGCACCTCCATGTGCTAAGGGCCTGCGGGATGGAAACAACACGGTGGACAGAGGCAGGGCTCTATGGAGCTCACCGGCAGGCGGAAAGGGCTGGGTTCCAAGGTCTGCACCCAGCACCGTGCTAGGTACCAACCACAGAGCGGCGAGCAAGCCAACGCCGACTCTGCTCTCCGGGAGCCCGTATGTCCACGGGAGAGACAAGAGCGGACAGGTACACAGGGAAATATAGAAACATGGTTGCACAGAGTGACATCTTCCAGGAAGTACAGGGTGCTCTGAGGGGGATGAGAGCGGGAAGGACTTCTTAAGAGGAAAACCCTCGGGCGCCTGGGTGGCTCAGTCGTTAGGCGTCTGCCTTCGGCTCAGGTCATGATCCCAGGGTCCTGGGATCGAGTCCCACATCGGGCTCCCTGCTCGGCAGGAAGCCTGCTTCTCCCTCTCCCACTCCCCCTGCTTGTGTTCCTGCTCTCGTTATCTCTCTCTCTGTCAAATAAATAAATAAAAATCTTTAAAAAAAAAAAAAGAAGAAGAAGAAAACCCTCGGTGGATGTCTTGTTTCCCAGGGGCCCTTTCATTTCCCCTCCCAAGCTAGAATTAGCCACGGCCCCTCACAAGCAGGGGCAGACTTCGGTCCCTTGGGCCCCAGAGGGTCACAGGGCTTTAGAAAGTGCTCAGGGCTCATCAAAACCAGTGGATTCCAGCTGCAGGAGGGTTTGGAGGGAGGAGGAGAATGTCACAGATCTCGGATTGAAAATACGGTTGCTTCGTGGAAATAATGGCCATGGATGACATCACCATTCAAGAGAGCAGCAATGGCCCCCTCAGAGGGGAGCTTTTGCCCACTGGAAGCTTCAGGTATATGAATGAAGATCTCAAAAGCTCAGAAAAGCCAGAAAAGGGGGAAAGGACATATGAGTTTTGAAGAAGCCATTTGTCTGTGCTGCCAGCCAGACAAGCAAGTGAAAGACAGACCTCCAGGACAGACAGACGAGAACAAAGCCAGGGACGATTGAAGGGAGCAGCCCATCCAGAAGGCTGTCCAAGATTGAGCATGGCCAGAACAGGGGTGGGACGAGGGGACGGGCCAAAGATGAGCCAGGGAAGGCCAGGACTCCAGGCGAAGGGGCATGCTCCGTGTGGAAGGCCTTGGGGAGCCATGGTGGGATCTCAAGTGAGGTAATGACGCCAATCTATCTTTTAGAACGATGATGGTGGATTGGAAGGCAGAGAGACCATGCAGGCTGCTATGGCCCTCCAGAGGGGACACTGGGAGGTGCCAGCCTGTGGGCAGTGGCAGAGGGGATGCAGAGGAGGGACAGAAGCAACGGGAGTGGATGAGTGATCAGATCAGGGCAATACCTAGTGTGTGGAGGGTACGTACTGAGCTCTCACCAAGGGCCTGGCCCCTGTCCTTGTGGAGCTTCCTCTGATGGGTCTTTAAGGGCTTAAGTCGGAGCTTTGTGGAGGAGAAGAGGGGTCAGATATGGAGGGCGAACAAATTTGACGGAGTCGGAAAGGGTGCACTGGGCAGAGGGACCCCTGTGCGCGAAGGAGGACCCGGCACCAGCGTGGGTTTGGGAACAAACAAGCAGTCAGCACGGGTGGGAACCTGCGTGTGTGGAGTGGATCAGGGTGATGAGGCTGGGAGCCGGAGGGAGGAGCTGTAGAGAGAGAGGTAGTTGTATTTGCTTATGCATTAGAGAGCAGGGAAGACCGTGGGCAGGGGGCACAGCAAGGGGCCGTGTTCTGCTCAGGTGAGGAGAGGTAAAAGCAGGAGCCAGGGGTGTGGATGGAGAGGAGAAACACCTGCAAAAGCGGAGTCCCCAGGATCTGAATAGAGAGGATGAGGGGAAAGGGGGCGTGAATGGTGGCTTAGCAGAAACACAGAAGGCAAGTGGAGGACTCAGTTTGAGAACGGAGACAACGTTGTGACGAGTCTCTAAGTAAGATGGGCTGTGGCCTCCTGCTCAGAAGCTTCTCCTATTTTTATACCTCCATGAGCCATCCTGGGTGGGATTCAGGCAAGTGAAGGAACAGAAAAGAAAGAAAAAAGAGCTATAGGCCAAATGACCGGGGGTCTCCAGTGGCTGATCCAAATAGATTAGATTCAGGGTCTGGTACGCAAACCAGGAGGGTGGTTTCTATCCACAGAAAGCATCTTCAGACTTAACCTGATTTTCACTGCAGCACGCCCATTTGCAAGCCAGCCAGCCTTGGTGTGCAGCCTTGGGGGCAGCCTGGGCCAGAGAACAGGACAAAACCTTAGGGGACCGTTCCCCCCCCGCCCCCGCCCCAATGCAGGAGTGTTTGGTTTCCACCAAGCTTCACTTGGTTTATGTATGTATCCAATCCAAGGCCACGGGTGGCTTCCTGCCACTGTTTATTAATAACTACACCTAACACTAGCTCCTCAGGGGCAGCCGGGGAAGCCGGTCCCAGGCTGGCATCATGCTCTGCCCCTAGATGTGTGCCAGGCTGTCTGAGACAGCCCTGGGGGAATGAACGGCTGGCTCTTCTTTACCCAGCTCCTTCCATGGGAAGAGATCCCCCGTGTGCTTCCCTCGCGAAGTCCTTGCAGGGGGCCTGCCTGGCTCAGCTTCCCCCCTGGCGGGTGCAGGACAACACAAGGAAGACGGACCATCAGGACCAGGAGGAGCTCCACCACCACCATGGGGAAACAAAGGCCCAGAGCAGGGACCGGAAACACTGGCTCTCGGTGGTTCCGCAAGTTGGATGCACATTCGAGCCCTGAGCCCTGTTTTCCTAGGGCCTCCTGAGGCCAGGAACCCATCCACCGTGCTCCTCCAGTGTGTCATTGCTGTCAGGCTCCCCAGCAGTATAGACCGCGGCGTTCAACCTGCACTTTCCGGCTCGGGGCTGTGGCTCTTTCAACCACACAGACCCAACCGTCTTGACCTAGATTCTGGTTTACCTATAAGGCCTTGTTTGCTAGTGGGGTACACTGAGGCAGGCTCTAATGTGAAACACCCCAAGTCCTACAGAAGTGCTCCCCTGCACCACTCCAGGGGACAGCCTGGGCAGAGACAACTCTGTACCCTTCTGCCATCGGACAGTGGCTGGAGACACGGCGCCAGTGACCCCAGCCACAGCCACGATGCACGCTGTGCCCTGGGGAACACCAGGCAGCCCGCCGCCGCCCGCAGACGCCCAGACAGACACCGGCAGGCACGCAGACAGGCCGCAGGTGCGCGCGGCCGGAGGCACTGGGAGCGCGGCTGCCCGCGGGCCACGCAGCCGGCCGGGCGCCCCCTGGAGGGCAGTAGGAGAGGGGCCCTGGGCGCGAGCCGGGGGGGCGCGGGGAGGCGCCCAGAAACTCCCAAACGGAAGCGGCTGCGCCGGGCGGACGCAGGGCCGCGCAGAGGGCCGGAGGGACGCACAGGCGGGCAGTCGCCCGGAAAGCGGCGCAGGCTCGGGCGCCTTCCCGGCGGAGGCGGCCAACTCTCGCCTGCAGCGCGGGAGGGGCGGGGGCGCAGAGGCGGGAGGCGCCGTCGGGGCCCTCCCCTCGCCCCGCCTCCCGGTCAGCGCCCTTGGCCGCGGGCGCGTTGTTGGTTTCGGGTTGTCAGGCAGCGGCGGCGGCGCAGGGAGGCTGCGAGGGACCCGGCGGCGGTGGGGGTGCGGCTCGGCCATGCCCGCTGGCGCGGCCTGAGCCCCTCCACCCGCCGCAAGCATGAAGGACAGCGGGGACTCCAAGGACCAGCAGCTCATGGTGAGACCCCATTCATAGCCCCGGAAACCCAGCCTCTGACTTGGCCGCGGTCACAGCTGTCCTGTCCCCTCACCCCACTAAGAGGACACTGAGGGTCAGGGATGGGACTGTCAGGGAAACTTTCCACAAGTCCTGGATATCAAGAAGGAAGGTCTCGTGGCCATGCTGCTGAGGCCTGAAGTCAGCCTAGCTTCAACCTCACTCCCCCTTACACCTTCCCACCGGGGGAGCCTACCCCCCACCCCCATCCCCAAAGCTTGTGCAGATGGGTCTCTGGGGCGGGACTGCTCTCTGATCTAGAAAAGCCTGGGGCAGGACGGGCTTGACTTACCTGCACAGAGAAGGAAAGTGGGAGTCTCCCCGTGAGCCGGAGCTACCCTGGCGCTGTGGGGTCAGGAGTTTAAAGGGATTGGGAATCACAGGTGGGCAGACAGGAGCCCCGGGAGCCAGAGTTGCTGGCATGGGGTTGAGAGTGGCTGGTTACTGGGTTACAACACAGATGCTGTCCAATATTTCAGACAAGTGTTGGAAGCAACAAAGATGTACCCCCTCCCTGAGCCCTGGGGGCTGGGACAGATGAAGTGGTGTGAGTGGGGGTCTCCAGGGCAAGTAGAGACTGAAGACAGACCCCTGGGGGCGTCTGGGTGGCTCACTCAGTGTAAGCATCTGACTCTTGATCTCAGCCTAGGTCTTGATCTCAGGGTCAGGAGCTCAAGCCCCACGCTGGGCTCCATGCCGGGTGTGGAGCCTACTTTAAAAAAAAAGGCCCTTGATTATCAGTAATGCCATGTCAAAGCACTAAGGGGGAGGCTCAGTGGCCCCAAAGCCACTGCCCCTTCCACCCCTCTCCCCATCCCCTGACTTCTGAGGCCTGGGAAGGGAGGGCTTTGTCACCAGCAGGTGGGTCATAATGGAATGAGAGGATAATGCCGCCCCAGGAGCCCTACCTCTACAGGCTGAGCCCATGGCTCTAAAGAGGAGCTTGACCGCAGCTCCAGGAAAACCTCAGGCTCTGGAATATTCTCTCTGGCAGTTTATAATGTGTCTCTTGAAAATGGCTACTTTGGCCTGAGTGGTGTGCCCCCAGGACAGGGATGGAGGGTCCTCCCTCTCCCACCCGTGGGGTTGGGCCGAGGAGGCCGGTAAAGATGATCTGACAGACAGCAGAGGTCCCTCGGAGAGTGATGTTCTCACTCAGCATGAGGGTCCGTCAGCGATACCCACACATTCAGCAGGCATTTCCCCTTGGTCAGCAGAAGAAATGCACCCCCTTGTTGTCTGGGGAGCCCCATGCACAGGATGAAGACCCATCAGCTCCTACTGGCTGGAGAATCGAGAGAGAAGGGAGCACCCCATGGTGCTGTGCTGGGTAGGGATGTGGTCAGGGGTTGTTAGGACGTCAAGGTGAAGCTCCGGGGGTCCGGCCCCGTCCTGCCGTCAGCCAGGCCTGCACCTTCAGCCTCATTCACAGATGCACACAGGCTACTCCAGTGCCAAGGCTCCAAGTTCAAAGCCCTGGGGAGCTGCAGGTGCTTCATTTGGGCGTGTGACTGATGCAGGCTGGAGGAGCAGACCGCTCTTTCCCCTGGGGCTCTCCCTGAGCCCCGGGCTCCCCGGGGAAATTCATAGACTCCGAGGTAGCCTGCATGCCGTGGACCTGCTCCCCTCCACCCGGGCGGTGGCCTTGAACCACTGAGTTTTCCTTAAGACCAAGGAGGCCTGGGATGGCCACACAGGGGAGAACCCAGGGGGCTTGCCCAGGGGAATCCTGGGGTCCTCTCATCCTTCTGTCTGTCCAGCCCGCTCCTCTCCTTCTAATCTCAGGGGTCTGGCCTTTCCTTGTAGGTGGCACTCCGGGTCCGGCCCATCAGCGTGGCAGAGCTGGAGGAAGGAGCCACGCTCATCGCCCATAAGGTGGACGAGCAGGTACTGGGGCTGTGGCCAGGAGCCGCAGGGCAGAGGTGCTCACACGTGGCAGGGCAGGCACCTGCTCACTGGGTGGGGCAGGAAGGCTCCCTGTGGCTTGTAGCATCACCCTTCCTCCATCCACCAAACTCTTGGTTATGTCATTGATGACATTGTCAAGGAAGCCAGGGTTCTTCTTCCAAGAAGCCTTCCCAGATTGATCCAAGGAGAGCTGAAAGCTTCCCTCGTGGGGCTGGGCCCTGAGCTCCCCAGTCCAGCCTTAAAATTGTCACATACCTTCCGTGTGCCTGTGACATGACTTCCCCCGCTCAGTAGGTCCGTTACACGTGGAGCATGTCTGCTGCTCACGGAGCACGTATCTACATGGTCTAGAGCTAGAGCCTACCTCCGGTTCATGTTTTGCAAAGGCTGTTCGTGTTTTGTAAAGTCTTGGGGTATCTGGTTGCTCTCTTGGTCCTCATGTCACTGTGATGAGGTGGGCAGGGTGAGTCCCACCCCCATCTGCACGGGAGGCAAATATTTACCAAATAGCCACAACACACTGGGGCAGCGCTCAGAGCTGGAAACCACAGTGAGCAGAAAAGACCCTGCCCTCTCTCCGGTACCTTCCGGTCCCGCACAGGGAGACAAAGCGCTAATCAGAGAATTAACCCCAACAAGGGCTGCAGAGAAATGCGTGGCGCTGGGAGGGGGGCTTGAGCCAGCGCAGAGGTCAGGGAGGGCTCCCTTGGGAGATGGTGCTTGAGCTAAAACAAGAGAGGAGGAGGGTACTTTGGACGTGCGTGAAGGGAGACGCTTCAACCAGAGGACTAGCAGGTGCAAAGGCAAAGGGTAACAGAAAAGGCCTGGGTGGCTCCAGTAGGAGCGAGAGGGCGGAGAGGCATGAGGTGAGGCGGGGACGTGGCAGGGGCCCGACCGCACACTCTTAGACCATGGCCAGGATGTCTGGGTGGGCAGGTGAGGACGCAGGTGCTGGGGTGGGGGTGGGCACAGTGGTGAGGACGGCTCGGTGGCTGCCGCTGCTGGCTTCTCCTGAGTGTCAGGGCTCATCAAGGTGGCAGTATACACTGGCGAGTCTGAGAAGTCCGGTGGCATTGCCCCATTCAGAGAAGGGCACACGTGGGCACCTGCTTGGCCCGGGCCTGGGGCCGGCGGGCTGGACTCAGGAAGCCCAAGGGCCATGAGAAGTGAATTGGAGGCAGACCGTCCAGCCCGCAGTGCCCACCTGCCTCTGGGCTCCCCTAGGGACAGGTGCCCCCTCCCGCCTCTTCCTCAGCTCTGGTGGGCACAGCAGAGCCCGGTGGCACCAGCCTCCTGATTTCTCTCTCTCTCTCTCTCTCTCTCTTTTTTTTTAAGATTTTTTTATTTGAGAGAGAGAGAGGAGGAGCAGAAGGAGAGGGACAAGCAGACTCCTCGCCCGATGCCGGGCTCAATCTCAGGACCCTGAGATCATGACCTGAGCCGAACCAAGAGTCGGATGCTTAACCGACTGAGCCGCCCAGGCGCCCCTCCTCTGTTCACTCTTGGGAAAGGGTAGCCTTCCTCAGAGACCTCGGAGATAGCAGGGGATGACTGGGTGGACCCTATGTGTCTGGGTAGGCCAGGCGGGAGTAGGGTGAATACACCTGACAGTCACGCAGGGTGGGTTCTGCTGTTGCCAACTGTGGCCTTGGACAGGTTGCTTCTCGGAGCCTCAGCCGCCTCATCTGTAAGTGGGGACGGCCACCATAATGCTCTCTCGAGAGGGTCTCTGCGGGTTAATGTATGCTCAGTGCTTCCCCAGTGCCCGGCACACAGTAGGAGTTTAATAGTTGTGAGTGGACATCATTAACTAGCGACTGAAAGCTCCCCAGAGCTGCTGGGTTTGCCGACGAGAGGGGCCAGGCTGATGAGCCAGAAACCTCCTTCCCGGCAAGGACCACTCCCTGTTTATCCAGCTTGTCCCCAAGAATATCAGGTCCTCAGGGCTGGGACAATGATGGCTCTCTTTCTCGGCGGCTCCTGGCTCCTGGCCGGTGTGGGGGCTGAGAGATATTAACTGATGTTGATGGAAACGCTCTGGTCTAGGGTAGAGCCCACGGTGTGCCCACACGCGTCAAACACTGGCTCCTTTCTGTCCCTGCAAGTGGAGAGGGAGGGTCCGGCCTGATCTGGCCGAGCTGTGTCTCTGAGAAGGTTCTGGACTGGGCAGTCCGAACAGGGCTGCTCCTTTGTCAGCTGAGCGATGCAGGGAGGGTCCCCTGAGCAGCGTGGGCTCAGGGCTGTCAGCACAGACTCCGGGGCCTGCAGGGAAAGCTCTGGGCTTGTGCCCTCGGGCACCTTTTGTCCCCACTGCGTCCAAAGATGGCTTGCCTGGCCTGCATTTTTGGAATAGCTGCAGCAATTGGCAGGCTGGGAACCTCCTAAAACCCTGCCATCCCTCAGCTGACAGAGAAGGCCCTCGCAAGTAGGAGGTGAGACACAGGAGTCCAAGAAACAGATGGACAGCCCACTTCCCTTGCCTCCCACTCTGACCTGTCTCCCACCCCCAGAGCTCTGTCCTTCCCCAGCGACCTGGGGGAGGTTCGGGGATGCAGGCTCAGCCAGCTTCATTGATGGGCCAGCTGGTGGGTTATAGCCTTGCTCCTTCCCCTGAGGTCTGGAGCCTGGAGGGCCTGCGGGGTGACTTTGGGAGCATCCCCAGAACGCCATGGCCATGGAGTCTCTTCCTGGCGGAGATGCAGGAGGGTCCAAGCAGCCTCACAGTGCCCTGCATCCTCTGAAGCAGACATGTGCTTGGAATGAAGAGTTGCCCTGTACCCACCTCTGTCCTTCGCTCCCTTGCCTGTGACCGTCATGGCCCGTGTGGCCCGGTGCCACAGAGGGGCTCCCCAACCCAGCTTCTTCTGGCCTGGGGCTCTGGGCTCTGCCTCTCCTCTGTGCTGGGTGGGTTACTTTCCCCCTGCTGGTGCCGTTGCGGGCCTGGGGGTGAGAGAAGCCGCTGCATGGTCAAGCCTCTGCAAGCCCAGAGGTCACTGTTGAGAGCCCAGCCTCCTGGTGGGCAGCGGGGAGGCGGATGCTGCCACAGCCCACCATCAGTGGGTTCTGAGCTGGGAGAGGTAGACCGAGGACTCGGTCACCCACTGGCATGGGCCACTGGAAGGGTCCTAGGACAGCCTCCCCTAAAGCTAGGCATTGTCCTGGAGACGCGCGAGTTTGTGGCGACAAGATCTGCAGAGGTGGACATTCCCACAGGCAAAGTGCACTCCGGGGAGAGGAGGCCGGTGCGCCTGGATTCTGGGGAAGCTGGAGTGAGGGTGTAGATTTGTAAAGGGGATGGTCTGGGTGCCTTGGCAGGCTTGTGGTCTGAAGGCCCCCTTTCAATCCAGGACCAAAATCGTAAGATCTTTGGAGGTTTTTGGAGGCTAATGTATGCACAGTGCTTCCAAGTGCCTGGCATCCTGTAGGGGTTTAATAGATGTTAGTTTACGTAAGGACTGAAATACAGGATGGTTTCGAGCCTAGAGGTGAGTGACACTCGGCCCACCTCCCGCCTTCCCGCCTCCTGTGTCCGCTCTCAGCCCAGTGGTCCCCAAATGGTCACCTCCCCACTGATGTGTCCCGGGAGGACTGCTGCTAGCACCTGAGGGGGGGCTGGACCCTGACAGCAGAGCTCTCCAGGATGCCATCGATGACCACAAAGGGAAGGCAGGTGCAGGCCGAGAGGCTGCTGGGCCCCGAAGTTCCCGGATGGAAGCAGCTCTACCTCCTCCCCTCTATTCCCTGCCCCTAACCAAGACCCCAGCCTGCTGAGCCCCCTCCCAGCTATCCAGGCTATTTACCTACAGGATTTAAGTCACCTGACAATATGTGTAATCCCATAATTGGCCTTTATCAGCTCCAAGTCCCACTGTCACCCCTGGGCTCCTGGGGTCCTGTCAGAGGAGCCACACCCAGGCCCTTGGGGCCCTGGCCGGCCTCCAGCCTCTTTGTCCTCATCAGAAGACAGGGTATTAAGAACCTGCTCCTCCGCCCTCCCCCACCCCCGCCAAAGGGCTGTTGAGAGGCTTACAGGAGATGGTGTGAGGGAGAGCCCCAGCCACACACACAGCTCCCACTAGGGTGACAGGGGCCGAGGGTCAGACATGAGTGCTGCGGGGGGCAGCCCGCCTCCCTACACACCCACCCTCCGGATGCTTCTCAGCCCGCCCATTGCCCCAAAGAGCTGAGCCCTGTGGGGAGTGACTGGGAAGGGATCCGCGAGTTCTCCCCCGTGCGCTGCCCCCCACAGCCCTCTCCCCAGCCCCTCCCCGCCCCGGCCAACCACTCATCTGCTTTCCATCTCTGTGGATCCACCTATTCTGGATACTTCATATAAATGGAATCTTGCACTCTGTGGTCCTTTGCGTCTGGCTTCTGTCACTGAGCATCATGCTTTCAAGGGTGGTCCCCACTTCTTGGCTGTTGTGAATAAGGCTGCCAGGATGTAAGGATCCTCACACCTCGTGACTGGGTGGGTGCGAGGCAGGTTCTAGTTCAAAAGGCAGATATATGCGGCCTCACTTCCCCCAGAGATGCTGATTCAACGAATCTGGGTGGTGCCTCCTACACTCTCCCTGGGGTCTCTGATGAAGGTGTTTGCAGAGCCGAGAGGGATGCAGCCCTCTCTGCATCCTTGAGGTCATGCCTCCCCTCCTCCTGAGCCTCAGGGCCCTCAGAGTCCTGTAGGCAAAGGGGGGGTGGCCTGGCCAGGTGTGGCTCTGTGCTAAGCAGCCCGCTGGGCCTCGGTGGGTTTATGAGCTCAGCGGGCTCCTCTCTGGTCCTTTCCGGCTAGCCTGAAGGAGACACCCTTCTTGGGATCAAAGACTCCATTCTTGAGCACGAACGGGACCGTACATTTACAACTAGAAATATGACCAGCAACAAATTCTCCTTCTTAAAGAAAAAGCAAATAAAAATCCAGAAGCAGCCTCACCCGGGTGATACCCACCTGGAGTCAGGCTTTCGTTTGGCTCTGCTTTGTTTACACCCTGAGAATAAAGGGGCTGCATGCAGGTTCCCTGGACAGGAGATGGAGTCTCTGAGACTGGGGCCTTCCCAGATTCCGATTCTCTGCTGGCAATCCTGAGTAGGCTGGGTGTGTTGGTATGATTTCTTCTTTAAAGGCTGCGGCCCCTTTGGCCCTCCCTGACTTCCAACCGGGAAGAACTTGGGCCCAGAGAGGCGATGCCGTTTCCTCAAGGTCACACAGCAGTGTTGACCCTAAACCCAATTTAGGGCACCCCTTCCCTTGAAGATCTTCACTGCCAGCCTTGGAGGCTCGAAGAGGAAGGATCTAGGTCGGAGGTTTTCAACTGGGGGCGATTTTGTCCTCCAGGGGACATCTGGGAATGCCACAGCTGGGAGGGTGTTGTGTTACTGGCATGTGTTACTTGCGGGGCGCAGGACAGATCCCCTAACAGTGACCCAGCCCAGAGGCCCAGTAGTGCCAGGACTGAGCAATCCTGGCCTACGTCTCGCCCTTTGGAAGCCAGGAAGGAGCCAGTTAAAACTGCAAAGTGGATCAGAGCTCCAGCAGCTTCGGTGGTGTGTAGCAGAAAGAACTGCTACACTTTATTCGGGGTATTTCTCACCTAGGAGATGCTGGGGAGGAGCCCGGTTCTTCACGGGCACAGAGTTTACAGACACTGTCCCTCTAGCCTGAGGCTCCTACTTCCCTATGGATCCCGGGTGTCCGGGCTCAAAGTCTAGAACTATGGAACGGTCAAAATCTGCACTGAATGAAGAGCAGGTCTGAGAGGGAGGCAGTGGGGGCCTCTGCTGAGTCAGGAGGCCTGGCCCTGCGGGGGCAGAGCCCACCTTCCCTGCTCCTGGCCCTGCCTCCTGCCCTCTCGCCGGAGTGGGGAGGCCCCTGTGTATACGGTGCGATCCACGTCCCCACTGAAGCCTCCTAGGGGCAGGTGGCCAGTGTGCCATGGGTGGGAACATTTATGACCTGGGGATTGTGAAAGAGAGGGCCCCCATGCTGAGCCCACCACCTCGGGGGCTGAGGCTACCCCCCTTTACAAGGCCCCTCCCCCGCCCCTCCCCGCAGCAGGTGAGACTGCCTTGGGTGGTGTAGGGTTTGCAAGGCTGAAGTAATGAAGTACCACAGACTAGGCGACTTTAACCACAGACATCGATTCTTCCACCATCCTGGAGGCCAGAAGTCTGGAGGGTCGGCTCCTTCTGAGGGTCCCAAGGGAAGGGTCCGTCCAGGCCTCTCTCCTCGGCTTGCAGATGGCTCTCTGGTCCCTGTGGCTCTTGAGGTCCTCTTCCTTCGATGTGTGTCTATGTCCAAACTTCACCTTTCCAGAAGGTTACCGGTCATACAGGATTTAAGGCCCACCCTACTCTGGTGTGACCTCATTTTAACTAGGTACCTCTGCAATGACCCTGCTCCCAAACAAAGTCACGTTCTGAGGTTCTGGGGGGTTAGGACTTCAACATTTGAATTTGGGGAAGACACAGTCCAGCCCATACCAGGTGGGCACTGGCCCAGCCAGGCTGCTTTTGGTCCGCTCATTCACTCGGGAGGCAGGGGTAGTCAGGAGCTTGGGTTCTGGGACCAGACAGCTCCCAGGCCAGCCAGCTCTATCCTTGGCTACGCAGCTTTGGGACATTACCAATATGAGTCCTCATTACGACGGAGGGATCCTAGGAGTGTCTGGGAAAATGTGTGCAAAGCACTTAGCACCACGCCTGGTATGCACAGAGCTCCCCCAAAGGCAGCTTTATTCAGCAAACATTGCTCGGACGTACGCTGAGCGCCGGCCAGGATGACGTTTAGGGGGTGATTGGAGGCTGCGCAGGGGCCGGGGACAGCATGTGCTCACAGAGGGGGCCCAGACGGCTCACCTCTATGGCCATCTTGGGCCCAAGCCCTGGAGATCTGGGAAGCGAGGACAGGTGGGAAATTCCCAGAGCTCTGCCCCCAACCCTGCATTTCTCACAGGAACCGCCCTCCCGCCGGGGATTCTGAGCCGAGAACCTCTGCCCACAGCCTGCCTCTCACCCCATGGCCTTGCTCACACTTTTCTCTAGAATGCTCCCCTCACCTCACATCTCTCTGGCAACTCCTGCTGATCCTTTAAGACTCAGTGCTGGCACCACCTCCTCCAGGAAGCCTTCCTGGAGTGGTAATGTGGATCAGTGCCCCTCCCTACACTCTGACTGCCTCCTGCAGAGTCAGACCTGGGGAAACCACACCTCACTTTCTCTCTCCCTGGGCCTCGCCTACTGCCTGGGACATAGAAGCTTCCGGGACATAGAAGCTTCCCCTGCCCTGCATGCCCTGTGCCACCGTCTGGGGCAGCAACCCAGAGCCCCCCCCTCCCCACCCCTCCCCGGCTCAGCCCCAGTTCACCTGGCTGAGGGGCACAAGGCCTTCCTTGTATGCCAGGGTGGACAGGGATGGGGGTGATGCTCGGGAGGTGGGGCGTGGGCTGGGGACCCAGGCAGATGGGAACCCAGACAAAGACCTCTTTAAGAGGGGTCACGGCAGCTGTGCTGACAATGTACTGATTCAGGAGCCCGGATATCAAAGGAACCAAATGTCCAGGGTGCCATGAACTTGGCAGTGCCCGGAGCCACTGTTTGAAGGTGATCAGTGGGTGATGAGCATCAGTGCGTGCTGCTCACCCTCCCCTGCACCGAAGGCCCCCAGAGGGTGCCCCTCCGGCTGCCGGCCCTGCCCGCGTCAGCAGGAGGGCTGGTGCCCGAGGGGTGAGAGCGGGATCGGCTGGCCGGGTTCCTGTTGCCTCCCACTGGGCCCCGTGCCAGGGGACTCGTAGGCAGCGTTATCTTCATTTGGGTCTGAAACTTGATCAGGGCTTATGCTGCTGCCTTTAGGGCCTGAGACGGGAACTGGATCCTGGAGGAGGCTGATAGGGCATTGGCGCTGAAGCCCTGGGGAGGTGGCTGGGGACAGGTGGGCACCCCAGGTAACAGTTGCAGGCCCAGATGCCCAGCACTCAGCTCACCGTGGCCACCCAGCCTCTGGCAAGCTGTGAGGGGACCAAGTCAGTGGCCTCATTCTTTCCCTGCACAAAGCCCCTACCCAGCCTGTCTGGAGCTGTCCCCCCTAACTGGCTTACCTGAAATTACCTGGTTGGATAAGACTTCCAGGTGAAACTCCTGGGGCCAGGCCTCCAGGGGGGAGGGTTGCCTTACCCCCCCCCCCGCCCCCGTCCTCCCTGCTCCATGAGAATCCCCGGAGAGGGCCCTGCTGGGACCCCGGGGGTCTTAGACCAGTCTACATGCAGTGAGCACAGTTGTGTACCTACTGCACGTGTCCAGGGAGTGAAGGAGCAGGGCTTGACTTCAGCACACACCTAAGTGCTGAGAGGAGTCTGGTGGGAGTCCCACACAGTGGCCCCCCCAGGAGTGCACCTCTTAAATCCTGGTGCTCGAAGGGGGCACACCCAGAGGGACCCACTGTGGATCTCCCAATCCCGCAGAGCTGGGCTGGGCTCCAGGCTGGCTTCCTGCTGCCTCGCTGTCAGCCCCCTCTGTCCCTCGGGGTGACTGCCACTCATGCCTTTTCAGGGCTGTCACTGGCCCCAGCTTCCCTGCTGGCCCAGGAAGGGAGCTCAGTCACTATCTGTGCACCCTGGGACGGCACTAGGACAGCCCGTCCTCCTCAGTGCCTGGGCCTTTGTCAGGACTCAGTTTACCTCCTTGGTCAGCATCTCATCACAGAGTCAGATTAGGTAGGGCCAGTGCGCACAGTGGGTGCTGGGGCCTCACTTGGCTGGGGGACACCCTCCCACCGCCACATCCCACCCCAGCAGAGGGCATGCGTGGGAGCAGGTTCACAATGGTGGACAGGGGGCCCAGGAGCCAGACCACCAGGGCTCCAGTCCTGGCCCCACCGTTCCTCAGCTATGCGACTTGGGGCCTCGAGGTTCCCATCTGAGGGTAATGAGTTCGTGGGAAAGGGCTCAGTGAAGATGAGCTACGTACCGGGAGGAGGGGCTGGGTGTGAGGGCGCCCGCTCCCTCGTCTTTACCACCTGTGCTCCGACTGGGAGTGGAGGGCGCCATGAGGCTGCCACGCTGGCTGCGACCGCCGTCCAGCCCTGGAGCACAGCCGAGACTTGTTGTGCCCTCGCTGTCCAGCATGAGCAACAGGTGCTCCCACTCTCACGGGGCACCCTGATGGGGCGGCCGGGGCGGAGGACAGGGACCCGACCTGGAGGCTCAGCTCCCGAGGGGACTCAGGCAGGCGCAGAGCCCGTGGCATCCCGGTGGCCCCCTCCTCGGTGAGGGTGGGGTGGCCCATCACCTGCATCACCCCCGCTGTCCCTCCTCACTTCCCCTGGAATGAAGACCCTTGAGCACTTAGAATATGCCTGGTGCTCTGCCCCCACACGCCGTACACATTAGCTCAGGGGACCTTCATAGTCTGGCAGACAGATAATACTCCTGTCCCATCCGGCCAAGGAGACCCAGGCCCAGGCAGGTTAAAGTGCTCACACAAGTCCGCTCTGCTAAGAGTAGGATGGGCATGCGGACCTTGCCCTGACTTACCTCTCCTGCCTTGTCCTAAATCCCTCCTGACTCCAGCCCTCCCATGCACCTTTGAATGTCTTCTGCATTTTCATCAGTCTGGGCACTGTCTCTCCCCACAACTTCCCTAGGCCAAGAACCTCTGGCCAAGACCCAGCCTCCTTCCTCTGCACCTTCCCTCAGTCCAGGACCAGGCTTAGCACACCCAGGACACCTGGTTCAAGGGGCAGAGTGGAGCTGGATGTGGAGCAGGCTTGGAGTTTGTTCTGAAAAATGGGTCCCTTGATCACCTTTGGAGCAGAGGAAGAGCCTGGTGAGGTCCCGTGTGTATCCTCCCAGCCCCACACACATGCATACGGAGCACAGAGACCCCTACCCTGCAGGGAGGGGAGGCCAGGATGGCCAACCTCTACCATCATCCTACCTTCCAACCCTGGGCCCCTCCTTCCACCCCCAGCTCAGGCTCAAGGCTGCAGGGGCCTTGATAAGTCACCCCAAGCCCCCCTCTCTGACACCGATGGACAGTCCCCAAGCCCAGCCCACTTTCCTCACCCCTGTCACCCCACAGTCAGTGCTCTACCCCTGGGTCTACCCTCTGGCTGAGACCAGGGGACAGGGGGTGAGGAGAGCAGGGGCTGCAGACTTTGAACCCAGATCCCAGGTTTTGAGTTCCGGTTCCCCCATTTGCTAGTATATGAGCTTGGACAAGTGACTTCTTTGGGCCTCAATTTCCTCATCTGTCGAGTGGGAATAATTATGGGCCTCAACACCTGGCCTTGGAGCAGGGGGTTAAGTGAGTCCGTTTGTCTAAAGAGCTTAAAGCAGGTCCTGACACACCATACATGCGTCATAAATGCAAGCCATTGTTACTGTTCCTCCTCTTTGGTAGAGGCGCATGGGGCGTGGTGTTGTCCTTAGAGGAAGGTCCCCCCGGGTCTGGGGCCCACGTGGCCTGGGGCACCGTGGCACTTTCAGCTCCTTTGGGGCATTGTCAGTGGTTAGAGAGGCTTCCCCTTGGGTATCCAGAGCCAAGCACCCAGATCAGACACCCCAGAGCTGATGGGGCAGGGCTGGGCCTGGGGCTTGGGGGCCCGGGGCTGCTCAGCTCCAGAGCCTCCAGCAAGACCCACCCCACTGCTTGCCCCGTGTCCTGGGTGAGGAGAGCTGAGGCCGGCCTTGACATCGGTGTGGGCCTGTGGCTCCCTGGTGACTGCCAGACCCCCCTCGGGGACTCTTGCAGATGGTGGTTCTCATGGACCCGATGGAGGACCCTGACGACGTCCTGCGGGCACACCGTTCCCGGGAGAAGTCCTACCTGTTTGACGTGGCCTTTGACTTCACTGCCACCCAGGTGAGGGAAGGCCTGGGCCTAGGGACATGCAGGAGCCCCTCTCCAGCCTTTGCCCGCCCCCCCAGGAGGGAGCCCTCAGGGGACCCTGCCACTGACCCTCAGCCCTCCCTCCACCGTTAGCTCTCTGGCTTTCCCCTCTACCGCGTCCGCATGCGTGCAAATGTGCGCACACCTTCATGGCTTGTGCCCAGCCTCCTGCACAGACACCCCCAAGTCAGTGTGCAGACGCTGCACCCACAAAGCACACCCCCAGGCCGCTCGCCATGGGAGCTGGAGGAGGGCGTGTGAAGCCCATCTGGTGCAGGGAGGAGTCTCAGGGAAGCTGACACCCTCCCGGGGACCCCTGTCTTGCCCATCTGGGGGATGCTCCCAGGAGCAGATGTAATGCGTCCTCGGGGCGGGGAGCCAGTCGTGGGGGCAGGCGTCTCAGGTGTCCTGAGCTCTTTTTCAAGCTGGTGTCCCCCATGGGGTGAAAGCAGAGACCCCCCCAACCCCCGACTCCCCGCTCCTACTCCTTGGGCTGAGAGCCCCAGAAACAGAAACTGCTCATGCTGCAGGCCTGGACGGCCAGTGGGCATGTGTGCTCTGCCCTGCGTGTACCCGAGGCCCCTGACGGGTCTGCTCTTCCCGGCAGGAGATGGTGTATCAGGCCACTACCAAGAGCCTCATCGATGGTGTCATCTCAGGCTACAATGCCACTGTCTTCGCTTATGGCCCCACAGGTGAGGGAGGGGCCGAGACCGTGGGACAGGACAGTATGCCCCATTCGTCCCCCTGGAGGAATAAGCCCCCTCATCCTCCATCAGAGAATTACTCTGGCCCCAGCTGAGGCTGGAATCAAGGATGTAGCTGATCCAAACGCCCACAGGGCCCTCTGGCCCCAGAGGCCCCATCCCCAGCCAAGAGCACCATCCTCCCTGCCCCCTACATCCTTGGCCACTTAGGGGGTGCCCAGCCTTGAGGACAGACCCAGGTGTGCCAGGAGCCCCTGTCCAGCAAAGCCGTGCTTCTGGCCCCCACCCTGCTCACCCACCACCTTCTTCTGCCCCAGGCTGTGGGAAAACCTACACCATGCTGGGCACAGACCATGAGCCTGGCATCTATGTTCGGACCCTCAATGACCTCTTCCGTGCCATTGAGGAGACCAGCAATGACATGGAATATGAGGTGTCCATGTCCTACCTGGAGGTGAGCCCTCCCCTGACCGCAGCTTAGGTGAGCAGCCCCTAGGACAGCCACACGCATGTTGTTGGTCCCACTCTGCAAAAATCTGAGGTTCAGAGAGGTTACACAAGTAGGTCAACATCAAACAGTAAGTGAGGGGGCAGGGATTCAAACTCAAGATCCTAGACCTTGAAAGCCAAGCCCTGCCTATTTTGCCACACTTCCAAGTAGCCTTGGCCCTGAGCAGAGACCTCAGCCACCCTCCCAGACGGCTCAGCACCTAGCTATCATCAAGGGCTCCTTCCTGAAAAGCCATGTCTGCCCTGCCACGCCGCCTCCAGGCACTCCATGTGCCTGGGGACTGGTGGGACCCGCGTGCATGCACAGGCTTGAACCTGACAGCCTTCGATACCCGGCCTCAGCCCCCAGCGCCCACCCTCGCGCCGGGCAGCGAGGAGACATCAGCGGTGGGAGCGTGCAGAGGCCAGAAGAGAGTGGGCTGCACTCCACCTGGCTCCCAGCTGCCCCGGCTCCCCCGGGGAGCTGATAATCTCCGGGGTGACAGCTCAGGAAGGGCAGTGAGGCGTTGCTGCCAGCCACACTCCTCCAGCCACCATGGCGTTCACTCAGCCAGCAAGATGCACTTGTGGGGGGTGGTGCAGGGAGAAGTAGCATAAGGGTTGCCTAGCAACAAGCAGGGCTGGCCATCGGTCAGGTCCCCATCTTCTGCCCAGCGCCCAGCCCGCCTGCCAAGGGGATCCCACTTGGTTCTGAAGCTTTCTGCGTCCCAGGTCCTGGCAGCCCAGTGTTTCCCTGTGGATGTTTAAGCCCCCTGTACCTCCACCCCATAGAAAGGAAGGGGTCTTTCTCCTTAACCAGAGTTTCCCAGAGAGGAGACTGGAGCGCCCAGGCTGGGGCTCAGAATGTGGGAGCTCCTGTCCCCTTTGTGCTCGGGAAAGATGGGGCATCTGGTCCTTGTCTGGACCTCCTGCCCTTAGTCTCCCGTTAACACCTGTCCCCTGCCCCTCCCCCACTGGCCCCATCAGATCTACAATGAGATGATCCGGGACCTGCTGAACCCCGCCCTGGGGTACCTAGAGCTGAGGGAGGACTCCAAAGGGGTGATCCAGGTGGCTGGAATCACCGAGGTCTCCACCATCAATGCCAAAGAGGCAAGTCTTGTGCAGCCAGCGGGGTGGTGGAGAGGGCCATTCACCCCTCCTGGGGGGCAGGAGGGGACACAGGACTGCACCTAAGGCGGCGCTGCCCACTCAGCTGGGGCTGGGGCTGGGGCAGACACAGAGAGTCCTGTATCCAAGCAGGGGGCTCTCACCTGCCTCCATGCCCCCTGGCTGCACTAACCCTGGGGGACGAACGAGGCCACCAGCCTCCAGATGGCCCCCCCCAACCTGGGCCCCTTCCCAACCTCCAAGATGCAGGACGTGGGGGCAACCCGACGGATCCCCCAGAGAGGTGTCCTTCCCACCCACCCATCTAGATCATGCAGCTGCTGATGAAGGGCAACCGGCAGAGGACCCAGGAGCCTACGGCTGCCAACCAGACGTCGTCCCGCTCCCACGCCGTGCTCCAGGTGGCCGTGCGCCAGCGCAGCCGGGTCAAGAACATCCTGCAGGAGGTGCGGCAGGGCCGCCTCTTCATGATTGACCTGGCTGGCTCTGAGCGTGCCTCCCAGGTGAGGTCAGCTCCCCCAGCACTGGGGAGAATGGTTTTGGGGGGCTGGGAAGAAGGCAGGGATGCTGACTTCCCAGCTTCCCCAGGAGATCGGGAGGAGGCCATCCTAGGCAGGGTGGGGATGAGGGGGCCGCCTGGGAAAGGGACTGAGGAATGTCACAGAGGAGCATGACGGGAAGGCTATCTGTGGGAAAGGGCTTGGGTTTCTCCAGGAAGGAGACTGGCCGCCCTCGAGGAGGGTCAATGGGAATGAGAGTGAGTAGGCCCAGATGAGCTGGGAGAGGGGAGACAAACGCCCCCCTGACTCAGGAGGCCCTGTCTACCACATCGAGGACAGAGGAAGACCCATCACCATCTCAGAGCATTTGTCCCCGACACTAAGCCCTGCTCACCTGGCTCTGCAGCCTCTGCCCGACTGGGTAGGCCCAGGTCCCCCCTCCTTCAGGCAAACTGGGAGGTTTCACGATCCCCCAAGGGATGAGGCCAGGTGATGTCACTGCTAGCAAATGCAAGGGACAGGACAGCAGCCAGGGAGAATTAACAGGGTTTCATGTTAGAACATGTGGGACTGGGTTTAAACAGGGGGGATTCAAGAAGTACACCCCTCTCTCCCAGGAAGGCCTGAGCAGCCAGGGCGAGGGGGTGTGCCCCGAGGCCCCAGCTTTGGAGGGCCAGGCAGCTTTGAGCAGAGCCTCCTTGGCCTTGACAGTGTCCCTGCAGGCCCAAGGAACGGAGAGGAACCCAGCACATCACACACATACACTCTTTTCCCTACACACTCTCACACATACACACGTTCTTTCTTCCACACACGCACACACACTCTCTCCCTTATAGTCTCTCTCACACATACACACGCGTCCCTCACATTCTCCCTCTCACACACACACACACACACACACACACAGACTTCCCGCCTTCCCCTGAAGCCCGGGGCACCCTCTGGAGCCACGTGCCCGTGGTCATGCCAGCTCTTAGCTGAGCCACCAGGGAAGCCTCGACCTTCTTCCGTGTCATTCTTGGCGCCGTGGGCCCAGCCCCTGGGGGAGACAAAGAGCCAGACTCTCAGCCCTCCTCAGAAGCCCTCAGTCCGTCACTGTCTTCAGAGGCCTTCCGGTTCTCTCACCTTCTCGAATGCCCTCCATGACCCTTGGGAAGAGGGCGAGACCAGGCCCTCGGTCGCCTGCACATTGCAGAGCCCTGAGGGAGCGGGAGGGGCTTGCGGCCCAGGACGGCCCAGGGCGGTGGTGGAGCCTGTCCCCCGCCCCACGAGGCCGCGGTTCTGCCCACTGCTCCCCCCCCAGACGCAGAACCGTGGGCAGCGCATGAAGGAGGGCGCCCACATCAACCGCTCCCTGCTGGCTCTGGGCAACTGCATCAACGCGCTGAGCGACAAAAGCAGCAACAAGTACATCAACTATCGCGACAGCAAGCTCACCCGGCTCCTGAAGGTACCGCTGCAGCCGGGCCCGGGCGCTAGGCACCCACAGGAGGGCTGCCAGACTTAGCAGATAAAAATAAGGCCACCCAAGGGCGCCTGGGTGGCTCAGTCGGTTCAGCGGCTGCCTTCAGCTCAGCTCATGATCTCTCGGGGTCCTGGGATCGAGCCCCGCATCGGGCTCCCTGCTCCACGGGGAGTCTGCGTCTCCCTCTCCCTCTGCCCCTCCCTCCCCACTCGTGCTCTCTCTCTCCCTCTCTCTCTCTCTCAAATAAATAAAGTCTTTAAAAACAAATATAGGCCACCCAGCTACATTTGAATTTCAGATAAACAACAAAATTTGTTCTAGTATAAGTGTGTCCCATACAACATTTGGGACATACTTATACTAAAAAAAAAAAACCATTCCTTGTTTATCTGACATTCAGATTTAACTGAGTGTCCTGTATTTTACCTGGTGACCCTAACCAAAGAGTGGGCAGCAGGGAGGGAAAGGCACTGCACCTGACACCCCCCCCCCACCCCCGCCGGGCTGCAGGTCTGAGGGAACTAAGAGCTGCCTGGATTGGGGGTTCTGGTGGACATCAGCCTCATGGCTCACAGTGTCTGCTGTTTGGGGGCCCACCCCTGGCTGGGCCTCACCCGACTAGCTCCTTTCTTCCTGAAGCAACCCTAGGCATCGGGGGAATACTATTTCCATTTGCAGATGAGAAAACTATGCACAAAGAGGCCAAGTAGCCTTTCCGAGGGCCCACGGTAGTAAGTGCTGGAAGACAGAGTCTATGGTCCAGTATAAGTGCGGTGTCACCCGAGCCCACCCCCAGCCTGCCACCATCAGTGTGCCCCCAAGCTGGGAGGGGGGACGGTGGCATGATTGCTGCCGTTTTTTAAGAGCAAGGAAGCCAAGGATTAGGGAGACGAAGAGCATGCCTGAGATCACCCTGCTGCTAATTGTGGGACCTGGGGCTTTCTCCCTGCTACCCCCCGACCCCGCACCCAGGCCTGTTCACATGGAACAAGGAGGGGCTGGCCATAGGCCACATTCATCCTTCATACAGTGGTCCCCATCCCCCCATCTCTCACTCCAGCCGAAATAGCAGTGCCATCAGCAGTCAGAAATGGGGGATCTGGGGGTCACTTGAGAGCCCGGAGGGGATGGGACGGAGGGGGAGCCCAAAGGGCACCTTCCCACTCTGGTTCCCAGCCACCATGGCTGCCGCCTTTCCTTGTTCTCTCATATGGGGGGAGGGAAAGGGGAAGCCAGGAGGCCCTGACCTGGATCAGATACTTGCAATTTTCAAATGGAAATTTGGAAAAGAAACCACAAGTGCGAAGGAAGAACAGAAGGAGGGGGGGATATCTGGACCCAGGGGGGTCCATGTGATGCTCAACCCCAGCACCTGTGAGTATGTCTGTGAGTGTGTGTGTGTGACAGAGCGAGCGAGAGCGCACAGCCTGGTAGGAGCAGGGTCCCAGGGAGGTGGTCCCCTGCTGAGCGCAGCCCACCCTCCCCGCCATCCAGGATTCCCTGGGCGGGAACAGCCGCACCGTGATGATCGCCCACATCAGTCCCGCCAGCAGCGCCTTTGAGGAGTCCCGGAACACCCTGACCTACGCCGGCCGGGCCAAGAACATCAAGACCAGGGTGAGGACCCTTCCTGGGCCAAGACTGAAGCCCCTGGAGGGATCCCTGCCACCCCACTCCACTCTCTCTGGAGCTAGCCACTGTGGCACTGGCCTCCATCCCCAGACCCATGTCACCCTGTGCCCTTCCCCGCACCTTCAACACCTGTGCACCTGCCAGAAAGCCCACTGCTCCGGAGGGCCCCCTCCCCCTTGTTCAAGGTCATGCGCCCCGTGCCTCATGCCCTCCCAGCCCCACTTTTCATTATCAGATGCCCATTCAGATGTTGACATTTTCAAAGCCCCCAATCTGTCAGGCCAGCGGCAGCCGATTCTGAGCACTTTCATGCATCCCCTCCTTCACTCCTCCAGCGAGGCCAGACTTCCTATGCTCCCATCTTGCGGTTTAGAGAAGTGAGGCTGAAGGAAGTTAAGTGACTTCCCAGCTGGCCAGTGATGGATGGCCCTGAGACTAGAAGTGGCCCTGCCTAGCTTCCAAGCCCATGTTGTCACCCTTGGGCAAAGGCGTTAGAATCCCCGCGGCCTGCTGTAGGAAGCCTCTCTGGACCCGTGTGCATGGAAGGGTGGGAATGGACACTCGCCAGATAGGACTTATGAACACTCCCGCAACACTGCACTTTGCCAGCCACTGTCCCAGGGGGCTTTGTGTGCTATTCCAACCCTCCAGGAACTTAATGGGAGGAGGAGACATGTCCTTGAATATTGATAGTTCAGAATATTATTAATAGCTGGCAAGTGATGCCAACGGTAGGTGCTGAGGCAGCGAGGAAACAGGAAGTGGGGGTGGGCTGGCAGGATCTGGTAGAGCTCTTTGGGGACTGTCAGTGGGACTCTGAAGGTTGGGGAGGACACTCTAGAAAGGGGGGGCGGTAGCAGTAAACGTAGAGGTTTCAAGGGCAGGAAGGAGATGGTATCTGTGATAA
The DNA here is from genome assembly GCF_029215605.1 of Mirounga angustirostris. Taxonomy (NCBI): domain Eukaryota; kingdom Metazoa; phylum Chordata; class Mammalia; order Carnivora; family Phocidae; genus Mirounga; species Mirounga angustirostris. The sequence goes on from NW_026991725.1 coordinate 38,194,175, forward strand.
GGATGGGGATAACAGGACGGTTCCTCAACCAGAGCAGAATGTTCCCGGTGGAGCAGTGATCAAATGAAAATTGAGAGGGACGCCTGGGTGGCTCATTGGGTTAAGCATCTGACTCTTGATTTCAGCCAGGTCATGATCTCAGGGTTGTGGGATCAAGCCCTGCATTGGGCTCCGCGCTCAGCATGGAGTCGCTTGAGATTCTCTCTCCCTCTCCTTCTGCTCCTCCCCTCACTCATGCACTCTCTATCTCTAAAATAAATAAAATAAAATCTTTTTAAAAAAAAATGAAAATTGAGGGCGCCTGGGTGGCTCAGATGGTTAAGCGTCTGCCTTCGGCTCAGGTCATGATCCCAGGGTCCTGGGATCGAGTCCCGCATCGGGCTCCCTGCTCCTTGGGAGCCTGCTTCTCCCTCTGCCTCTCTCTCTCTCTCTCTCTCTCTCTGTCTCTCATGAATAAATAAATAAAATCTTTAAAAAAAAATGAAAATTGAGGGTGCCTGGGTGGCTCAGTTGGTTAAGCGACTGCCTTCGGCTCAGGTCATGATCCTGGAGTCCCGGGATCGAGTCCTACATCGGGCTTCCTGCTCAGCAGGGAGTCTGCTTCTCCCTCTGACCCTCCTCCCTCTCATGCTCTCTGTCTCTCATTCTCTCTCTCGCAAATAAATAAAATCTTAAATAAAAAGTTTTAAAAAAATTAAAAAAATAAAAAATAAAAAATGAAAATTGAGATAGTGGTGGGCCCAGGTGAAGGAATTAGAGCATTTCTCCTGAGCAGTAGGGAGCCACTGAAGGTTGATGAGCAGAGGAAACAGCATTTTAGGAGTATGGGTCCAGCAGAGGCATGGAGTGTGATAGGTTTGGCGGTCGGAAGCCAGGGGGGCCATGACCGTATCCAGAAAGACTAGGGGGCAGAAAGAGAAAGAAGACCCAGCAGGCTGGCCCCAGCACCTGGGATGACTGTACCTGCCCTGCCCCCGTGCTGTGCTCCCCACAGGTGAAGCAGAACCTGCTCAACGTCTCCTACCACATCGCCCAGTACACCAGCATCATCGCGGACCTGCGGGGCGAGATCCAGAGGCTCAAGTGCAAGATCGATGAGCAGGGCGGGCGGGGCCAGGCCCAGGGCCGGTTGGAGCGGGGTGACATCCGCCACATCCAAGGTGTGTGCATGGGAGCCCTGTGTTCGTGGGAGCCCATCTCAGGCAGCCCTCCCAGCCTGTATCAAATTGCTCAGGGGCCAGATGGTGCTGGGTTCAAATCCAGACTCAGGCTTTTTCTGGGCAGGTAGCCTTGGGCTAATCATTCAACTGCTCTGAGGCTTCTTTTCAAGTGTCAAATAGAACGGTGATCTCTGTTTCAGAGACTTAACATTAATTAAGATTATGTGAGATCACACAAGTGAGAGACATGTGAGCGTTTAGCTGCCGGGGGGCTCCACTCCGGGCTGTGAGGCTGTGCCCAGCATCACTGGAATGGGTACCATTCTCTTGTAGATTTGTGTATTTGCTATGGATGGTTTCCCAACAGATGGCAGTAAAGTGTCTAAAGGGAACCTATGGGCTAGTGGAAGCCCAGTTCATACAGAGGAGCTGGAAATCACCTTTGGACCACAGCCGGAAGACTCAGTGTGGAAGTGGGTGTGGGAGGAGGTAGTAATCTAGGAGGTCTTTTGGGAGGAGGTGGTTGGACAGGAAGTGGTTTGGGAAGAAAGGGATGAGGGAGGGCCCCACGTAGGCCCAGATTTTCCTGGCCTGACCCTCCTTCCTCCACTGACTTCCTCTACCCCCCACCCGCTGGGCAGCCGAGGTCCAACTGCACAGTGGGCAGGGTGAGCAGGCCGAGATGGGGCAGCTGCGGGAGCAGCTTATCAGCGCTTTCCAGGAGCAGATGGATGTGCGGAGACGCCTGCTGGAGCTGGAGAATCATGCCATGGAGGTCCAGATCGACACCTCCCGCCACCTGCTCACCATTGCCGGGTAAGCAGCCCCTGCTCCGGAGCTGTTCAGGTCCCACCCCGGGCCTGGGACAGTAGCCGCACACTATGCCCACTAGGGTCTGACTCCCCTGTCTCCCTGGGGTGGGACGGTGGCAGCTGGGAGCACGAGAAGTCCCGCAGGGCGCTCAAATGGCGGGAGGAGCAGCGGAAGGAATCCTACACCAAGGATGACAGCGAGAAGGACTCGGACACGGGCGATGACCAGCCAGACACCCTGGAGCCCCCAGAGGTGGCCTCAGCCCGGGAGAGCATTGCCAGCCTAGTGGGGGAGCAGAAGAAGCTGCGGAAGCAGAAGGTGCCTGGGGCTGGGGGCAGGGGAATGGTTTTGGAGGCCCAAGCCAGAAGGGGCTGGGGGTGGGGTACAGGGGACTCAGACCTGGGAGCTCAGGCCTCAGATCCTCTGTGACCTTGCTAAATTCCTTCTTGTGCCTCTCTTACTCATCTATGAAATGGGAGTAGTCGTGGTGCGGCCCTAGTGGGGTTGTAGGGGAGATTAAATCAATGCCTCTTTCATACCAAGGACTCAAAAAATGGTAGTCAGTATTTTAATTAGGGCTTTCCAGATAACAGGATCTTTTCCTTCTTCTGGAGCATACCCAAACCAGGGGCTTCGGGGCGCCATGATGAGCTCTGAGGGCATTAGATGGGCTGGGGTGGGGCGGATTCCAGGGGCAGGCTGTGGTCCGGGTGGCAAGAAGGTGGGCACAGAGGGGCCATTTCGGAGCAGCCCCTGGTTGCAAGGCCCAAGACACAGCTTCGAGGGTTAGCCTCAGAATGGGGAGTTCGGGGGCTGGAGAGGCGCGGGCGGGCTCGGCGGAGGGCTTGGGGGTGGAGGGGGGAGCAGCCCCCCTCGCGCGCCCGCAGCCTGGCGCTGACCCCCAGCCGCCTCCAGCTAGCGCTGGAGCAGCGCTGCCGAGAGCTGCGCGCGCGGGGCCGGCGCCTGGAGGAGACGCTGCCGCGGCGCATCGGCTCCGAGGAGCAGCGCGAGGTGCTCAGCCTGCTGTGCCGCGTGCACGAGCTCGAGGTGGAGAACACCGAGATGCAGTCGCACGCGCTGCTGCGGGACGGCGCGCTCCGCCACCGCCGCGAGGCCGTGCGCCGCCTGGAGCAGCACCGCAGCCTCTGCGACCAGATCATCCAAGGCCAGCGGCAGATCATCGACGGTAGGCCCCCCGCGGCCGAGCCACCCAGGGGCCCTCCTCGACCCGCGGAGGGTCCCAGGGCACGCGCTGAGGGAGCCCTGGCCCTTCCCCCCCGCAGACTACAACCTGGCCGTCCCGCAGCACCTGGAGGAGCTGTATGAAGTGTACCTGCGGGAGCTGGAGGAGGGCAGCCTGGAGCAGGCCACCATCATGGACCGGGTGGCCTCTAGGGCCCTGCAGGTGGGAGCGTGGGCAAGCCTGGGCCTGGGCCTGAGGCACCTGTACTGATGGGAGGGGCTGATGCCCTAGGCAGTGCCTGCGGGGAGCTGGGGGGGATGGGACCAGGCTGGCCGGCGCCCCAGGGAGTCAGCTTCCCGTCCTTCTTACCCACCCGAGGAAGGCTCCCTCCCGTCCCAGAGCATTCTTCTCTGGCACTTGTGTATCCCGTGTGAGCCAGAACACAAAGCCACTGCTCTCCCCAAACTCCTAAGCCAGGTTACAGCCCTGGCCGCCTTTTGTGCCTGTCACCCTGTGCTGTCCCCTGGTCTAGGACAAGTCTTCTGACTGCCCTCCCCCCACCCCCCCGCACCCTTCCCTCCCCAGGACAGCTCCTTGCCCAAAATTACCCCAGCAGGAACCACGCTGACACCGGAGTCTGAGCCAGAGAGTGTGAAGATGCTGAGCTCCGAAGTGCAGCGTCTGCAGAGCAGTGTCCTCCCTCCCCTCAGCCCGGAGAGGTGAGGCCAGAGACCACCTCCAGCCAGTCCTGCCAGCCTGAGCCGCCACCTGCTTCACCATGTCCCAGGGATGCCAACCCAGATGAGGGTTGATTGGGGAAGATGGGGAAGGAATGAGAAAGGGAGGAGACGGCACGAGTCTGGAGCCAGGATGCCTGGCTTCTCCCTTCACACAAATAGCTCTCCCCTGGGGTGGGGCTGGGACCTCAGTGGGACCAGCCAGGTCAGTAGCCATCCATCCTCCTCTGCCAACCTCAGTGAAGCCAACCGCGTGTTTAAAGCCAGTCCCCGAGCCTGGCAGGTGAAGAGCTCCTCTGTGCCCACCCCACCCGCCATCCAGGTCGGCGGCCTGGTGACCCAGGAGGTGAGCACTGAGCACCGCTTGCCCTGGGTTCCATTGCTGGGGGGCGAGAGCACAGGGTAGACACCCAGGGGTTGGGATGGAGCCTTCCCCAAATGGCCCTCACCCCTGAGGCCCCGCTGTCTCTGCTGAGTAAGACATGGGGTCTAATGCTGGGTCTAATGCCTTTGTCTTCTCAACCACTTCCCCCCGCAGGCCCCCGCTCAGGACAGCCTGGTCAGCCTGAGCAGCCGGATCAACTCTTCCCCTGACAGCAGCGAGAATCTGTCAGAGATCCCCTTGTCCTACAAAGGTGTGCCCCTGCCAGCCCTGTCAGCGTGAGCCCGGCATCATCTAAACTGTTCCGGGTCACCCAGTCCATGCCCTCCTGCACTGCTGAGTGCCCCACACCTTTGGTGCTACCCATTCTATAAAGAGACTCCAGTGCCCAGAGAGGATTAACCACCTGCTCAAGGACACACAGAGAGCTGAGGGCACAATCAGAAGTCAGAATGGGGACCACACGACACTTAGGATCCTGTTCCCCCTTCCCACCCAGTAATAATTCTAAGAGCAAATACAGACGGCATCCCTACCCCCTAAGCCCATTTTCTCAACTAATCCTCACAATAACCCTATGGGGTTAGTTTCACCATTCCCAATTTACAGAGGAAGGTAAGGCTCAAAAACTTGCCCCAAGTTTCTTAAATAGCAGGCAAGCGGGAGGGCTGGAATAGGGACCCAGGCCTTCTGGCTCTGCTCATTTCCCTGCCTTGGCAGGAGAGTGGGTGTGGGAGGTAAGGGAGGGGGAGGAATATATGGTCTTGACCCCTACATTGGGTGCTCTACAGAGAAGAAGGAGATCCTGACCGGCACCAAGTGCATCTCGGTGAAGGCTGCTCGGTGGCGCTCGCGGGCTCTGGGCACCGAGGGGCGCCACCTGCTGGCACCTCCCGGGGAGCGCAGCAGCCTGTCTCTGCACTTGCCGACCAAGGCTGACAATTCGCAGCCACTGGGCCCTCTGGCCTGCAAGCGGCCGCCCAGCCCCACGCTGCAGCATGCTGCCAGTGAGGATAACCTGTCTAGCAGCACAGGCGAGGCCCCATCCCAGGCAATCGGGCACGGGGGCGATGGCACCGGGCCCTGGATGCGTGGCCAGAAGAAAAGCCCAGGCAAGAAACGAGAAGAGTCACTGGAGGCCAAGAAGAGGAAGCGGCGGTCCCGTTCCTTTGAGGTCACGGGGCAAGGGGTGAGGCAGAAGACAGGGGATAGGGTGTCTGCACTCCTTCATTATGGATGGGGGCCTGGGGGGCTCCTGCACCACCCTCCATGCCTCTGTCCCCCAGGCTGGCATAGGGGGCACACAGGACTGGCATATAAGACAGATCCCTGTAGCAGATCCCATACAGCTCTGACTCATCTCACTGTTCTCCAACCAACACAGCTCTCCCGCCCCAAGACACACCTCCTGGGGCCCCGTCCTATGGAGAACATTTCGGACCATAGGGTGCCACTGTGTGGACACCCAGCACCTGGTATCCGGCATCTGGGGAAGGTCATGCTGCCTTTGGCCAAGGTCAAACTCCCTCCAAGCCAGAGCACAGGTCAGTACCAGCAAGGGAGGGAATGGGAAGGGGGGGCCCTTGGCCAGCCCAGGGAGGAGGCATGTTGAGCTCCCTTCACCTAGGGCTACCCACTGCTGGAAACCGGGTTCTCACAGAATATTCGTGGGACTGACATCTTGGGGCTGTGCCCCTAGGGAGTTCAAGGCCACTGGGTGAACAGAGAGGGAGTGGGAGGAATTCCTAAAGCCCTGCTCCTGGCCCTTCCCCTGTTGCAGGCCCTGGGGACTCCCCACCCCTCGCTGTTCCGTCCAACCCAGCTGGTATTTCCCGACGGGCTGCCCGTGGGCCCCGCCTGGCTCACAGCACAAGCACCCATGGCAGAGACATACGCTTCGGGCATACCTGAGGGGCCCTGCCTGGAACAGCCCTCCTGCCCCCAAGACTGGATGGGGTGTAGCAGAAAATGGGAGACGGAGGCTGGGCAGAGGGGGGTCACCTGCGAGCAGGAGTTCAGGATCTCAGAAGGCTGGGGTCCCTGAGATCCAGAAATTATGAGGGTGCCTGCCCAGCACCTCCATGCTTTCAGTGCCACTGGGGAAGGTAGGTGAACTCAGGAGGCATGGCCAGGATGACAGGACTTCCTGGCCTCCCAGCCCTGGATAGAACCCTGTTGCCAAAACCCTATAGAGACCTGTGGCCGGACTCGGCCTTGGAGATGGGAGGGGGAAGGGAGCTGTTCATAGGACGGGGCCCCTGGGCCTACATCTGGGGCAAAGGCATCCCGGATGGTTGGGAAAGGAGCCAACAGTCACTTCACATCCTATGGTTGGGGCAGAGGAGGGAATCTGGTTTTGTTACTTGGCAGTGTAACAATAAAATCCCATTTGGGTCTTGATGGTTATGTTGGAAACTAGACCTTGTCTGGACTGTGGGGTGGCCAAGACTGATTAAGAAGCAAGCCGACGCCTTCCTCTTCCCTCCCTGACACCCCCCCATCTCCCTCTGGTTACGCTGAAGCAACCTACAAATACCTGGGGGAAAGGGGTTTTTCTCTAGACCGTCCCCAGGAAGGGTGGGCCCGGCAAGGTCTGTTGATGCCCCATCCCACCCGCCTTCACACCTGCCTGGGCTCCCTCCCATGGGAGGTCAGAGACTTGGGGAGGCTCAGACCATAAAAAGCCTAATTACCCGGATGGGGGTGGGAGGGTGATACCCTCTGGAAGTCAGGGCTCAGAAATTGCCCAGCTAAGTAAGCCTCTTGGCCTCAAGGTGGGAAAACTCCAGCAAGGGGTCCTGGGAGTCCCCCCCGTTGTCCCAGGCTGGTCCATTAGGTTGCTTTCACCTGCCCCGTTCCATGTGGGGGTGGGGAACCCTCGGGAAAAGCTAACGAAAGATAAAGGACCCCCACACCTTTGGGACCCTCCTGGGGCTGTTTCTACCTGGGAGCTGGGTGGTTCAATCATCCCCTCAGCTCTCTGAGCATCGGTTTATTCAACCAAGAGCGCGGCCTTCAAGGCAGCGGCGAAATCAGCTCCTGAAACCAGGCACCTGCTCTACCACCCCTCACCTGGCCTCCACCCCAGCTCCAAGGCCGCTGGCACCTGGCCACCCAGGGGGCCAGTGTAGGCACCTCCATTCGCCAGCACCCCCCCCCCGACCCCGGGGGGCCACCCATGCCAGGCGTCTGTTTCCCACTCCGGAGGCGTCCCCGCCCCGGCCCCGCTGGGCTACTTGGGGGTCCGGATGAGGGTGTGGTAGACGGGCTTGACGATGAGGTGCAGGTGCAGGGCGTTCTCCACCAGGTACTCGGAGTTGCGCCGCTGCAGGTCGGCGTGCGCCAGGAAGTCGCCCGCCTCCTCGCTGCTCTGGTGGAAGCTGTAGGCGTGGCGGACCAGCAGGCGGCCATGCTGGCGCGCCCCGACCAGCACGGTCTTCTGGAAGCTCACGCCCGCCGCGTCGCCGCCGCTGCTGGCCGGCGTGACCACCAGGCGCGGCCGGCCGTCCTCCGGGCGCGCGGCGGGCAGCGCGGGGCCCGCGGTGTCCGCGTAGACGGGCCGCAGGCTGACGGGCAGCCAGCGCGGCGAGAAGAGCACGTTCCACGTGACCCGGCGGCCCGCGTCGTGGCCGCTCGGGCCCAGCTGCGTCTGGAAGCTGGTGCTGCGGTCGTCGCGGGCCGGGTTGTTGATGACCCACGGGGCGCCCCAGGCGGGCGCGAGGTAGTTGCGGGGCAGGAAGGCGCTGCCGTTGACGTCGAAGAACTTGGCGAAGTGCAGCGGCGAGGCGGCGTGGAACTGGTAGGCCTGCAGCAGCAGGTCGGCCACCGCCTCGCCGTGGCGCGCCAGGGCCGCCGAGCGCGCCTGCAGCTGGAACAGCTGCGCCGGCGGGATCATGGGGTAGCGGATGGCCCGCAGCGCGCGCTCGGCCACGGCGGGGGGCGGCCGGGTGCGGCCCAGCCACGCCTCGAGCGCGTGGAACAGCTCCAGCTCGTCCTGCAGCACCAGGTCCGAGCGCGGCAGGAGCTGCGCCAGCAGCTCGGGGCTCACGGCGCCCCACTCGGCGCTCGCCGCCACGGCCGACAGGTTCCAGGCCAGGAACTGCAAGCAGCTCTGGCGCAGGGCCTCGTCCCCGGTGCTCACCGCGTAGTGGTACCAGCCCACCGCCGGGCCCGCGCCGCCCGCCAGGTGCGCGCGCATGTAGTCGGCCACGCCGCGCTGCAGGGAGGCCACGCCGTACTTGGTGGCCAGCCTGTGCAGGGGGATGGCCTGGGCCAGCAGCACGGTCAGCTCCCCGCAGTAGAGGTACCTGCGGGAGGGGCGCGCAGAGATGGGGCAGGGTCAGGGCGGGGCCCGCTCTGCCCCCACCCCACACACTCACACACCCCAAGGGGCACCCGGCCTTGGGTGGAGAGCATTGTGGCCAGGGGTGCAAGGGGCGCAGCGGGCCGCGAGGCTTCCTGTCTTCGTCTCAAGGACCGTCTCTTGTGCGGACGTGGAAACAGCGCGCAGTTACTGAGCATCTACTAGGCGCCGAAGTTTAGGCTACCTGGGAGCTGGGTGGCTACAAGACAAACGGGGCTCCTGCCATTGTGGGCTTTATAACCCCGGCCTCAGATCCATACCGTACTTGCAAGTGGGCAAGTCATTTAACTGCACTGAACCTTATGCCAATCATCGGGGAAAGGGGGTACCAGGGTCACGGTGACAGCTGGGGGAGAGTGAACTGGACTTGCTAGGAAGCAAGCCATCGAAACAGGTTAATTCCTTCCACCCTCCTCGCCTTCTCGCCGGCTCATCTTTCTCACTGGATCTTTTCTATTGTGGGTCTTGCTCACTCACTCCTGTCCCCATCTGCTCCCATCCCTCGGCTCACCCTTCCTGCCAGGCCCCCACGGGCACCCGCTCCATGGGAGTGTGGCAGGAGCTGCCCATAGCTGCACCAACACCCAGGTCTCCCCTTTCCCCTGCATTTTAGCCCCACTATTTGCTTCTGGGAATAAAGATGGTTCTCGGCCTCCCTTAGAGTGGGCATGGCCATGTGACTAAATTCTAGCCAATCAGATGACAACAGAGGCACCGGATGGGGTTGGGGGAAGGCTGCTTTGATAGATCTGACTCCTGGGGAGAAGACCCTGTGCCCTTCTGTGTTAACACTCTTCCTACTGCCTGGTATTCTGCAGCCATCTTGTCTACGCCATTAAAACAGGGGTGCCTGGGTGGCTCAGTCAGCTAAGCGTCTGCCTTCGGCTCAGGTCACGATCCCAGGGTCCGGGGATGGAGCCCATGTCCTGCTCCCTGCTCAGTGGGGAGCCTGCTTCTCTTTCTGCCCCTCCCTCCGGCTCTGCTCTCTCTCAAATAAACATATAAAAATCTTTAATAAACAAATAAACTGTGAAAACCGGGTTCCTCTCTCCAACGATAGTGTGAATGGTGCCCCAGGTGGTGGGCTGGGAGCAGGGGATGGGAGAGAGAGCTGCCTTACTCCCCCCAGGCCCGGCGGCTCAGAAACCTGGCCAGACACTAAAGCCACGTGGAGGCTTTAAAATAAAAAATCACTGCTGGGCCCAACCCCAGACCCGAAGCGGACGATCCAGAGCGGGGTTCAGGAATCTGCGGTTTTGCAAAGCCCTCAAGACCAGGTCTGGAAACAGAGCTTGCGGGCGAGGGCAGGGAGTCACGCGAGAGGGCAGTGGGAGAAGGGATGAATGTAAGGCGGTGGCACCTTCATCCTGATGACCTGGGTGGGTGGAGGGAGGGACACAGTGTCCTCTGAGGCGCCAGCGCTTCTGGGAGCCTGGGAGCCGAGGAGCCAGGGCCTGGGAAAGGGAGGGAGGCGCCCCCTAATCCTTGCCCACCTGATGAACTTGTCGAAGACGGCAGCACAATCCCGGGGCTCCTGAAGCGCCACCTCGCTCTGGTTCCTCAGCAGCTCCCGAAACAGCTCGCTGTGCAGGCCGAGCAGCAGGCGGTGTGTGTGGAAGACGCGGACCTCGTCGGTACCCGCCGCCTGCACCCGCAGAACCACGTCGCTGGCGTTGCCCTGCCTTAGCAGCTCCTGCAAGCGCTGGAGCAGCGTCTGGGAGTGGTTGATGGGGGTGCCCGTGGCCTCGCCGCCCACATCGGGTCTCTGAGCTGCAGCAGGAGGGAACGCGGCACGGCTGAGAAGGCCCCCTGGGCCCGGGGCGGGGGTGCCAGCCAGGGGTGCGGAGGGACCAGCTGGAGACGCGTGCGCTTGGGTGCGGGCGGAGGCCGCGTGCATTCCTGTGTGCGCCCGTGGAGCACGCAGATGCATGCGTGTATGTGTGTGTGTGTGCGCGCGCGTGCATGCACAAGCACTTCCCGGGTGGGGAAGCTTGTCAGCCTGACCCTGAGCAGCCCCCCGAGAGGATGCTCTTGCAAGGGGGCTAGATTCCTGGCGAGGAGAGATCATGAGCCAGTGTGGGACAGAATGCCCCAGAACCGGTATCCATGACGCCAGAGAGCCAGGCAAGGGTTGAGGCACCCCACCCCTCTCACCTCCTGAGACAAGCACCAACCAGCTCCTTTGACGGGCATTAAGTGCACAAATAAGCACTCTAGTTTGGGACTGTGATGAATAAGGGAAGTGAGAGTCAGGATAGGGCTACTTGAGGGGCAGAAATCAGGGATGGGGGCGCCTGGGTGGCTCAGTTGGTTAAGCGACTGCCTTCGGCTCAGGTCATGGTCCTGGAGTCCTGGAATCGAGTCCCACATCAGGCTCCCTGCTCAGCAGGGAGTCTGCTTCTCCCTCTGACCCTCCTCCCTCTCATGCTCTCTGTCTCTCATTGTCTCTCTCGCAAATAAATAAAATCTTAAAAATAAATAAATAAATAAATCAGGGATGGCTCCCTGAGGAAGTGACGAGAAGGAGCCAGCCAGAGGACAGGCGCCAGCCCTGCACAGGCCCTTGAAAAGGATGGACTGGCGGTGCTGGGAGCAGCGAGAGGGTCAAGGGGGCCAGAGCACTGAATGGGAGGGGCGAGGCCGAGCGTGAGAAGAGGGCTGCGGGCAGGAGGAGAAGCTGTTTCCTGGCCCAGCTGCCCTCCTGGGTCCTGACCTCTGAGACTGAAGTCCACTGGCAGCAGGTGGCTGGTGGGGGACCAGAGAAAACACAGAGGGTGAGCTGGTGCTGGAAGGGGACTCTCAGGGCACCTGTGTGTCGAGCCTGCCAGGCTGGCCACCCTGGGCCCTTCTCTCGTGTTTCCAGGGAATGCCGTGAGGGTCAGATGGGGACATGCACTCTGTTACAGAAAACTCAGGGACCGAAAAGGCTGCCAACAGCTTCCCCAAACAGAGAACAGTGTGAGGAGCCTCGGAGGGAGACAAGGTGGGTGTCTGACAGCAAGCCACGAGCACCTGCCCCGACACGTACACGCACACACACACGCACGCACGCGCAGGCCATGTGGACTACCAGAAAGAAGGCTCACACGAGAGCAGAGCATCTGTGTATAAGAGACAGGGAGACTGAGGGAGCAGGGGAGGGTGAGAGGTGGGTGGGCAGTTAATTTCCCAGCCCTCCCCTCCCGAAGCTGCCACTTGACGGCGTTCCACCCGGCTGCCACGGCCTGGGTGCCTGGGCCCACCTGTCTGGGACAATGGACAATGGACGGTAGAAAGGTCTTGTCTGTAAGAGCCCCGCCTGCCTCCCCAGCCCTCCCCGCAGGCAGGCGGCCCTCCTCCGTGGAGCTGGACACCGCCCCCTCCCGGCCTCGTGCAGCTAGGGCCGAAAGGTCCTGCCTCTCTTCCCTGCCCTCCACCCCCACCCCACCCACTGCCCACTCACCTGCTCGAGTGGCCAGCCCCACCAAGGTCAGGATGGCCCAGAAGCTGGCCCAGGACCCAGGCTTGGCAGAGCCCAAGCGAAGCATCTTTGTGCCCCGCCCCTGAGCTCCCTGGAGGGACAGTGAAGCCCAGACCACTGTGCTCACATCCCTCCTCCTTATATAGGATTCAGCACAAGGGGATGGCACCCCCCTTCCCGGCCAGCTTCCCTCCCCCCACCCTGCCTCTGCTGAGGATTGGTGGAAACTGGCCCCAGCTGTTGCCCAGGCAACCACTTAAGCCAGAGAGTGGCAGCCTGGGGCTATTGTGCTGCCCGCAGGCCCCCGAGGGGGACAGATCCGGCACCCTCCCCCACGTCTTCCACCACCCAGCAGAACTAGTCGTTTCTCTCCTGGGAGGATTTAGGCTCTCCACAGGGCAGGCCAGGGGCTCCAGGACCTCTGGCAGCTGCTGGCCCAGAGGGTCCCCAGTCCCCAGCCCCAGCGCCCTGGCCCAGTGTCCGTCCTGGCACAGAGCGCTCTTGGCAGCGTCTTGGCTAAAGTGCGATGGTGAGCAGGCTACAAAGGAAGGGTCTGGAAGAGGGGAGAGGAGGAGCAGCTCAGGCCCCCATCCCTCCCCTTCTTCCATTTTGGGGTGGGCTAGCTCTTCAGAGAGCAGGGCAAGGGTCTCGAATAGGGGCCCATGGGACAACTGGTATCATTTCCTCTTCCCTGTCGAGCATGTTCCTGGCCTGCTCTGGGGAGGGTGATGGGCCTTTAGGGAGGTCCCCTGGGGACCGTGACCATCCTCCCCCAGGATCAAGGTCAACCAAGATGGCAGGGCTGGGCCCGGAGCAGTTACACACTGCACCGTGTCCCTCTGCGTGAGATGCCCTCTGCCCAGAGCAGGGCTGGCCCCCTTGCAAGAGGCTGGCCCTCAGCAGACAGCCCACCCCCCTGCCCAACCGGCACAAATCTGGGCTCGGACACTGGAGATGCTGAGGTGGGCACCTGTCTGCCCTGTCGCTTCCTTTAACTCGCCTTCCTGAGTGCCTCAGGTCTCTAGGCTTACCTCTTGGAAGGCTTCTTTTACCAGCTTCTAACTTCCAGATGTAATGTTTCCCTTCCCAGAGTTCCAAGGAGACACACAGCAGACCCGGCATCCCGCCTCAACTGCAGGAGAAATCGAGGCAGAGAGCTAGGTCACAGTCTCAGTTGGGTCAGTGCGGAGGAGTGCTCTTCTAAATCCAAATGAATAGAGAGAGGAGGGTGGGGTCTAGAGCCCAAGGGGAGTGGGTGGGTCCGTGTGTTCTGTTGAGGCCTCACCCTCTTGGGGAGCAAGTGGGGCCTGGCCCAGCTCTTCCTGGGACGGACTCTGCTTTAAGCTCGATGAACCGATGGACTGAGAGATCCAGCTCCGTCTCCCCCGAGGCTGGGTCCTTGACTCGGGATGGAGCCTGCCCTCCCTTGCTCTCTGGGTCCCAGGCACGAGCTCCATGCATTGATTTCTGCTGCTCTGGGCTGGCACAGACACACCACAGCTCCACCCCCTCTCCAGAGCTGCAGAGAGAGCAAGAATTGGGTCTGGCACCTGCCTCGTCCGGGTTGGCAGAGATGGAGCAATCCAGCGCAGCGGAAACCCCTCCCGGGTGCCCTGACCTTCACGCCTGGCTCCCCTCGTCCAGATCCACCATCCCTTGGCTGCCTGCCTGCCCTTCCCATGGACTGTACCACCTCCCCGGCCTGGACCAGCAAGACAGAGCCTCAGTGTGATGGGGTTCCTGGCCTCCGAGAGCACCCCTGTTTCCATGTGCAATGCTTTTCAGGAGGAGCGTTATCTGATGATAAAGAGACGTTGGTAAGAGAACCCACTTACTCAGAAACCCGGCTTTCCGTAAACTCTTTTCTTAACTCCAGCCTCCTTGGGGCTGTATCTGCTTTTCTAGAAGGTAGAGTCCATCTGTGTTGGAATCTCCCGTGCTCTACTTAGAAGCCAGGACACCAGTATTTTCTAAGCACGCTGGGTGATTGTCATGTACACACAAGCTAAGATTTACCCCCCGGAGTAAGATGGATGCCATTCCGAGTGTGCAGGGATCGGGAGGCCCCAGATGACCAAGAAGACTCGGAAGGGTCGCCTCTGACCCCCCATCTCTGAGAGGCCCCTCCTCCTACAATTGCTAACTTCGTTGTCCCTGAACCTCCTCTAACGATTTAGAAGCTGACTTTCCAGAAATAGGCATTCTCTTTTCTCGGTTTCTTAGTCTGAGAGTTGTTGGAGTGTGTGGTGTGTGGTGTGTGTGTGTGTGTGTGTGGTGTGTGTGTGCATGCACATACGTGCATGAGTGTCGTGTGCGAGAGTCTTGGAGCAGGAGAGAGAAAGGAGGGCATTTGCCCTGCACGGCCGTTGAGATAGAGGATCTGAGACACTCCATTTTATTTTGCCCTGTGGATCTGGAAGCTCCATCATTCCTTGAGAGCAAGTCTGATGAGCTCACAAGCTAGAACAATTCCCAGAGAGGAGTGCTACTTCCTGCCTGAGACAAAGAGTGTTTATAACCTAAGTGATTTGTCTGAGCTCTCACGGCAGCCAGGATTCAAATGCCACTTTTCTGCTTGACTTTCTTCCCATGACCCTACACTGGGTCCCTACATGGGAAGCTATTTCAGACAGATATGATCCCCATTGGGCAAGGAATCTCTAGTGCTGTAAAAGCCACTGAAAATTCTTGCGGGCTTGGGGCAGGATGGTTTTCTGTATCTGCAGAATGGGTGATGAGACGCTGGATGGGGGTAATACCCACCCCAGAGCGGTGGGTCCCCAGACCCAGCCCTACCTAGAGTGTGGACTCCCTTAGATCTGTAACATCTCCCTTCCTGAGCTAGGGTGCCTTCAGACACTTAGATTGGGGAATAGGGGATCCTGAGTTTAGGTTCCAGGCCAGTGTACTCGGGGGTGGGGGCACACTAATAATAAACAAGAAGGAATCTTTCCCTGAAGGAAGTCACAGGCTACTGGAAGCTTCCGGAGAGCCAGGCTGCACCGTCACAGTGGCAGATCCACTCTCCTGCCCTGGCACCCGCTACCGTGATATCCACCCCCCACAGCAATGCCCCTCCCTATCTGAGTGTTCTGTCTGACCCACATCCCCTTCCTCCCTAAAGCCTGAGCTCACAGTGGCCTCTTCCTGCCTGTGCACCTGTTCTTTGGGGGAAGGTTGTGTGAGGGGGTGACAAGTGAACAGCTCTGGGGTTCAAATCCCCATGCCACAGGGTGGCTCTGCGGCCCTAGCCTGGTTGCTGAATTTCTCTGAGCTTCCGTCCCCTCTTGTGTGAAATGGAAGTCACCAGAGTTAGCTTATGGGGCTGCCTTGAGGGTGACAAGTGTAGGAACAAGAGTAAGAGCTCAGGAAATGTTGCCGGAGCCCCTCACACATGCTTGGTCTTTTCAACCTGACTGTAAGCAGCTCCTCGTTGCCCCATAGCCTCGTGGTGCAGGGAGGTGGTGTCCTCAGAAGCAGAATTATCTGTGCTTCTTGCATTCTCTGGGGCTGGGGTCCTGGCACACGGCCTGGGGGTCTGAGTGGGTCGTGCCTGTTCTGGTCCTGCTCTACCCACCCAGAGGACCTGGCCAAAGCCCGTGGACTCCCTGGAGGCCTGCAGGGTCAGAACACGGCCATCAGGGGGCAGCAAGTCCTCTGTGATAGCCCAGGTGGGTGTGAAGGTGGGAGTGGGGCTGAGGGTCCAGGTAGCCCCAGCCCCAGATGTGGGATCTATCTTAGGGAGCCCAGAAGCCAGCTCTGTTACATGCCCAGAGATGGGCATGGGAAGTGATTCCAGGCTGGACCTCGGCTCTCCTCCGGAGTCAGGCCACACGTTTGTCCCTGGTGCCCACTGTGGGCCACACTGGTCACGTCCCCGAGGGGGTGGGGGGAGCCAGTGGGCACAGATTCCAGTCTCTCCAGAGTGCCCACTGCACCTGCAGGTGTTTATCTGCCAGTGACTAATATTCCCGGGGGGATGGTCCATTTCACCAAGGCTAGGAAAACAACAGCTCGTGGGGCCCCTGGGTCTTGGATTCCCAGAGCTGCTGGTGGCCTGGTCAGGCTTGTCCGGGTGGTCACTGCCACCACTGCGCGCGGCTGCCTGCCTTCCACCCCCACAGCCCCCCGGGGAGCCTCCTTGTCCCACTGCCTGCCGCCGCTGCCTTTAAACCTGGCCCATGCGGCCTCCCTCTAGATGTGAGCTCTGCCCATGGCGGCCTCACCCCTGCCCTGCACTGGTTCCCCCCTACTCCCCTTATGCCCTCCTGTCTGACGCCACAGATGGGATCCTTCTGCCTTGTCCAGAAGTCCTCACCCTCAGGATGTAAATGCCCTGGCTGAGCCCAGGCCAGTCCCCAGAGTGCCCTGGAGCACAACGCAGCCTATCCAGAGCCCCAGTCCAGTCCCCTCCTCCAGGCCTCCCTCTCAGCCTGACCCCTGCCTGTGCAGCCTCGGGGGATCCTGGTTTGCTCCAGGCAGCATCCACTGTGGAGATTCATTCCCCTGAGCCTCGGCCCCACCCTTTCCTTCCTCCTCCTCCCTCCTCCCACCACCCCACCTCTCTGCACTGACCGGCTCAGTCTCGACCGGCTCAGTCTCAGTGCTGCGGGAAGAATCGTAGGGCAAACCACCCCTTGGAGAGCTGGTGATGCTGGGAGGGAGCTGCAGGGACTCCCAGAAAAGCCACGAGGTGACATACGACTCAGGACCCAGGAGCATGACGCTTGAGGGGCGGGAGGCAGGTAAAGTATCCAGAACAAGGTGGGAGGGGAGAGGACAGTGGCAGGCAGGTGAGGGACAGGCGAGGAATCTAGAAGTTTGAAGCTGATCACCAGTGAGAGGTGGGCGGGGAAACTAGGCTTAGCTGGGGTGGGGGAGGGGGGCGACATGCGGGCAGGGGGAGGGCAGGGATGACTGGGGGTGGGACTTCAGCAGGAAATCAAAAGCTGGACCCTGAAACCTAAAGATCTAAAGTGTGGGCTGAGGGGTGCCTGGGTGGCTCAGTTGCTAAGTGTCTGCCTTTAGCTCAGGTCATGGTCTCAGGGTCCTGGGATCGAGCCCTGCATCGGACTCCCTGAGCCTACTTCTCCCTCTCCCACCCCCCGACCTCGCTTGTGTTCCCTCTCTCGCTGTGTCTCTCTCTCTGTCAAATAAATAAATAAAATCTTTAAAAAAAATAAAAAAATAAATAAAGTGTGGGCTGAGAGGAGCAAGGACCAGCGTATGTGGTCACCTTACTTCTCTGGACTCAGTTTCCCCATCTGAAAACCAGGGCCATCCCAGCTCCAGTAGTGCTAACCTTAGAAAGAGGGCTGCTCTTTAGGGAAGAAGAGCAGGAAACCTAGTAGTGTCACCCTTTAGAGACGAGTTGGCTGCTGAGTAGAGCCGAGGGGCTTCTGTGAAGCACTGGGGGTGAGAATCACCCAGGCTGCTCGCTAAAAACACAGCTGCCCAAGCCCCACTCGGGACCCCGGCTCAGACTGCCTGTGGCGAGGCCCAGGAATCTGCATGCTCAAATGGGCGCCCCCCGCCCCCCTGACTATGCCGTCCAGTCTGTTTCAGGGCCCTGCCTTCCAGGCAGAAGATGCACCTCGAGCAATGCAATGGAGAAATAGTGTCCATGGCAGCAAGAAATGCCACGGAGGACTTCTTCCCTTTAATGGGGGAGTCAGGGGTGGGGTGGGGTGGACCTGGCAATGGGGATTGCCATTTGCTGGGCCTGACCAGGGGATGTGCAGAGAATAGGGAGGAATAATGATCTCAGGGGCAGGGGCAGGCTGGAGAGAGACCTAAAACTCTAACCCGACCCTTGCTTCCTCCCTAGATGGCCCACCACGAGCGACCCTGATGCCCACAGCTAACGGCAGTGGGCCAAGCCAGGAGTTGGGAGGCCATTGGCCAGAAATCCCAGAGCGGTCCCCGTGTGTGGCTGGTGTCATCCCTGTCATCTACTACAGCATCCTGCTGGGCCTGGGGCTGCCTGGTGAGTGGGAAGCTGGGGTCTGGGAGTTGGGGATGGGCGGAAATGGGGGTCCTCCTTCGATGGGTGCCTCTGAGACCCAGAATCTTAGACTCCAGGACACTCTTTGACTTTATAGGGTGATCTGGGTCACTGGGGAGCAAAGCATCGTGGGGAGTAAAAGTGAGGGGCCAGGATTTGGGGTGCTCATGGCTAAAGCCAAGGTTTCACCAAAAGGGACAGCCCCCTCCACCCCCCTGGCTAGGCATGTAGGACTGCCTTCAGCTCGGTTGAAATCTTCCGCTACGGTCCACTGCTTCTGAGAGCAGCAGAGCTAGGGGACAGGTGGGGAAGTGGAGGCAGGAAAGGACAGATGGTGTCAGCCTTGGGGAATTACCCACCCCTGCCCGTGTGTAGGGCCTTGCCCCCGGGTGAAGTCAATGGCCTGTGGTGGATGGATGGACAGGGCAGGGCTGACCTGGTTAGTCTCCCTGATAAAGTGAGCTTTTAGAAGGGTGTGGAAAGAGGAAAAGAGAAGCCAGGGAGAGGAGAGGGATGAAGATAACACCTTGGAAACATAGTCTAAGCAGCCCTTCTAATGCCTCTGCCCTCTGTGACCTCTGTCGCCATCAGTCAACCTCCTGACCACAGTGGCCTTGACCCGGCTGGCCACCAGAACCAGGAAGCCGTCCTACTATTACCTTCTGGCTCTCACGGCCTCGGATATCGTCACCCAGGTGGTCATCGTGTTCGTGGGTTTCCTCCTGCAGGGGGCCATGCTGGCCCGGCAGGTGCCCCAGGCTGTGGTGCGCTCGGCTAACATCCTGGAGTTTGCCACCAACCATGCCTCAGTCTGGATTGCTGTCCTGCTCACGGTGGACCGCTACAGCGCCCTGTGCCACCCGCTGCGTCACCGGGCCGCCTCGTCCCCAGGCCGGACCCGCCGGGCCATCGCCACTGTCCTCGGTGCCGCCCTGTTGACGGGCATCCCCTTCTACTGGTGGCTGGATGTGTGGAGGGACGCGGACGCCCCCAGCATGCTGGACGAGGTCCTCAAGTGGGCTCACTGCTTCACGGTCTATTTTATCCCTTGTGGCGTCTTCCTGGTCACCAACTTGGCCATTGTCTGCCGGCTGCGGAGGAAGAGCCAGAGTGGGCTACGGCCCCGGGTGGGCAAGAGTACAGCCATCCTCCTGGGCGTCACCACCCTCTTCGTCCTCCTTTGGGCACCCCGGATCTTTGTCATGCTCTACCACCTGTATGTGGCCCCCGTCCACCGCGACTGGAGGGTCCACCTGGCCTTGGACGTGGCCAACATGGCCGCCATGCTCAACACGGCAGTCAACTTTGGCCTCTACTGCTTTGTCAGCAAGACTTTCCGGGCCACCATCCGAGAGGTCGTCCACGATGCCCACCTGCCCTGCACGCTGGGGTCACGGCCAGAGGGTACGGTGGTGGACCCTGCGCTAAAGCCTCCAGGACTTCCCAGAGGGGCAGAACGGTAGAGGCAGGGCCCAGCCAGGGTGCTTGGGGGCGGCTCGGGGCCGGATTTACTGCTGCCTTTGTGGTGTGTCCGCAAGACTTTATCAACACCCTACTTCGCCATCTGAGGGTGGGGCGGGGAAGGCTCCTTCCTGTGGGGGCGGCTCCCCAGGTGCGGGGGCGTCCAATTTATCCAACTCTCACATTAGCTTCACCAGCAGTTCCGACTTCCTGGCCCAAGGAGAGGGCTCTGCCAGGCACAGGCTAATAAAGTCAGCTGCTCTGGGCATTCCTCTGTGGGGGACATTTCACCTGGCACGTTATGAAGGCTGGATTAACGTGGGTTGGATGAATGAATGAAAGGCAAGATGGATGGGTGGATGGATGAATGGATGGGTGGACGGAGGGATAGGAATAATCTCCAGTCACCACCCCGCCCCCACTCCCCCAGAGCCTACCTCTCACTCCCTGAGTCATCACTTCTCTGGCTTCCAGTGGCAAGGCCAGGATGAAAGGAAGCCATCAGTAGGATCTCAGGTATATTCGAGGCTGGGGGAAGCCATGAGTAAGGGGAGGGGGGCTTCTTGGGAAAAGGGGTGATCTTAAAGCAGATTAGGTGTCCCAGCCCTGGGGAGACACCACCCCTTGAGTCTCAAGCATCCTGCTACCATTCCAGTTAACTCCCTGCCCTGAGGCCAGAACAGGTTCAGGGACCCAGAATAGCCCTAGGGTTTTCATTGTTGCAGCTGAGGAGATAGGAAATGCCTCTCAGCCCTGGAGGGGGGGATGGGAAGGGAGGACTCAGCCCACTCCACTTGGGGGAGGGCCTCTTACTGCACCACAGGAAGGAAGGCCCAGCAGATCAGGTCCCCGGGGCTCTGCCCAGCCCCTCCCAGCCTCTCCTGGGCCCCTCTCTCCGCCAGGGTGCCAGCCCAGAGGAGCAGCTGGGAGAGATTAGCAGATGGACCTCCCACCTGCTCTGGGCTTTGGGTAAACACATTAGTCGCTGCCGCTTTCTGCTTCCCAGTCAGTCAGGCTGAGCTGACCTTTCCCCCTGACTGGGAGGTCCAGGCTGGGGCCCACCAGCACCCAACCCTTTAGTGGGATGGCCTAGCAGAAAGAGCCAAAAATGCACGGGGCACACCGTCAGTGCAAAATAAATGCTTGGCTTTCCTCTTCTCCCCAGAATGGGGGTGTCCAGGAGGGGACTTTCAGCCATACCCAAAAGGAGAAAAGGCAGGCCCTCCATCCTTTATCCGTAATTCTAAAGAGCTCTGAAAACCAAAACATTTGTCCCAGGTTTGCCACGGTCACATTTAGTGGCAAAACCTGACCCGACCTGAGGCAGGACGAGGGAGCGTGGACACAGTGGTTCCCTGCCGACTCTCTGCGGGTGTGGCTGCTGGAACCAAGATCGAGCGTGTGGGACAGGCCACGCGTGACCCTTCTCTGTTCTGAAAAGTTCTGAATTCTGGGACCCATCTGGTCCCAAGTTCAGAGAGAGGAAGGGGGACCCCCAGGCACCACCACTGCTGGTGGTGCGGGGTCCAGGCTGACCCTGAGTGTGCCGGGGGCACGGAGCGTCCCCCCATGTGCACACGGATGCGCCCTTGGGCAGGAGTGGATGCGCCAGGGCTTCCTACCTTGCTTAAGGAGGAGGGCATGCAAGGACAGGTATCCCGGGGAAGAGCAGGCCCTATAGGTTGGGGCAATGCTTCCCAGCCCACTGGAGGGGCCAAGTCTGCCCTACAGAGGGAGGCACTGGGAAGAAAGTTGCCTTTCTGATGCAGAACCAAATGGAACACCATGGAGGAGAGACCTTCTTCCTACTCTAAGAAACCTCCGAGAGCCCTCCAGTATCAGAAAAGAGCATTGTCGTGGAAGGCGGTACCTGGCCAGTGGGCTGTCCTCGAGAAGACCCATTCACTCACCAGTTCCTGAGCACTGGCGAAACCAAGAACTTCCAGAAACAGGTGGGGAGGCTCTGTGGAGGCAGATAGGGGGCTTTGTACAGGTAGAGGCGTGGAACCGCCAGAACCAGGGTGTTAATATGAATGTGACCTCATGCGGACCCACAGGCTGGAGCGACATCAGTTTTTCCAAACAACCCTGTGTCCTGAGTATAGTCACCATTTTACACCGGGGACATGGGAGCCCAGAGAGGTGACATGCTGAGCACATGGCCTTCCGCTGGTGAGGAGTGAGTCTGCCGGTTCCTGCTCCGGATCCTGCTCCTCTGAGTGCCTCTCAGGGGCTCTCAGGGGCAGCAGATTGGGGGAAGGGCCGCTTCGGGGATGCTTTGTGTCACTTACAACTTTTTGGTCCTGGACTTACTAGATTCGGAAACCACGATCATAGTTTCCCAGTAAGATGGATTGAGCAACAGTTCATTTTTTTTTATTATTATGTTATGTTAATCACCATACATTACATCATTAGTTTTTGATGTAGTGTTCCATGGAGCAACAGTTCATTTAAAAGTCTTTGTAAACTTGGGGCGCCTGGGTGGCTCAGTCGTTAAGCATCTGCCTTCGGCTCAGGTCATGATCCCAGGGTCCTGGGATCGAGCCCCGCATCGCATCGAGCCCCGCATCGCATCGAGCCCCACATCGCATCGAGCCCCGCATCGCATCGAGCCCTGCATCGAGCTCCCTGCTCAGTGGGAGGCCTGCTTCTCCCTCTCCCTCTCCCACTCCCCCTGCTTATTTATGTTCCCTCTCTCACTGTGTCTCTCTCTGTCAAATAAATAAATAAAAATCTTTAAAAAAAAAAAAGTCTCTGTACTTTAACAAAATGAAGAGCTCATCGCTTTGATAAGCAGATCACTGACGTGCAAAGTATTATTAAAACTGCTCCTGCAGCTGCCTTCGCGCATTTTTATTGTTAACTCTCAAGGGCTTCGGGAAGGAGGCCAAGACCACAGTGGCGTGGCTCACCCTTCTCTCCTTGGCCAGCCCATCTGCAGAGTCTACTAGAGATGGTCTCAGTTCCACACTGAGCGTAGTTTTTAGTTCAGAAGAGTTTTCCTTATGTTCCGACTCCTGATTGGGATGCTGGCCCCCCTTTTCCCTTGTGCTCGGGCAGGAGAGCAGATGTGCTGTTGGCCAGGCTTCCCGGGTCCCCTCTGTCCAGTCCACCGTCCCCAGAGCGTCTCCAGTTGGGGCTCAGAGGCTTGCCCGGCTTTCCAGCATTGCCCACGCTTCCCTGCTTCCTGCAGCCACGTCCTGCGTTCTCCCAAGTGGGGGTCAGCACTCGGGGCTTCCAGAGCGTGCTCACTGCCCCCCACCCCCCGCCCCGGCCCTGGTGCCGCCTCTGCTGGTTTACTTCCAGCTCCATCCAGCTTTCCCCTTGAGAGGCTCCACTGCTCTTTCCCCTTTTTCTTTTTGTCCACAAAAAGGGACACACGGGTTGGGTAAAAGGGGCCCAAGGCTGTCCTCGTCCTGCTGGGGTGGGGAGTGGGAGCGGGCAAGATGGGGACAAGGGGAAAGGCTTCTAGGAGGACCTGCTGTTTTCAGCAACCACGCTGGGGAGGGGTCCGTCCCCCACCCACCCTGAGCAGGACTTACTGAATTAAACATTGAGCCCTTTGGTCAGCCAGATGATAGATGTGGTGGCAGGGACAATGGGACGGTCTTTGACATGGGAGTCTTGGGGCTCTTGGCCTTCCCCACGCCCACCTCCTTTGTCAACGTGAAGCTGGAGCTCTTCAGAGGGTCTTGGGGCCCACCCCCTCCTTTTGCCTGTGGCTATGGGCTCAGACAGCAGGGGGCGCTGCAGGACTGGCAGCACAGAAACCGACTGGCAGGGCTTTAAGCCAGATTTGTAGAAAGATCCAAGATACTGCAGAGTGTGCTTGCCCTGGGGCCCCCAGCCAGCCTGGGGAGTGGCTGGGTGGGAGGGATCAGCCATTCTCCCTGTCACTCTCCTCCACCCTGAAGCCGAGCCAGCTGCCACGTTGGGGTTGGTGAGCCCAGAGGGCCCACTGGTCACTGCAGTTTTCCCAGATCATTCTGGTGGTTGGAATGGTTTCCTGTGCGTGTCACTGTGTAAAGGGCCCTTTCATTGGCCTCCTCCCTCCACCCATGGCAGGGTCCAGCCAGCCCCTCCCACTGGCCTCCCAGTCAGGGGAACTGCCTTCCCCACGGTGGGGAGCTTGCCCCGCGATCAGTGCCTCTGGGGTCCCCGCTCACCCCACCCTAGTCCAGCTCCACCTGGCCCCACCCCCTGGCCAGAGGGTCCTGGCCATGGCAGCCACTTTGGCATCCAAGGGAGTTTGAGCCTTGGCAGCGGCCCCACATGACAAGGATGGAGGGAAAGGGGCCGGGGAGGTGTGGAAGGAGGGAGACTGCCAAACCCCGCAGTGAGTCATGAGCAGAGGTGGGACCCAGGGAGGTTCCATCCCTGCCTGGAACCTTCCCTGGAGCCCACTGAGTTCCTCCTTCTGATCACAAAGCAGGAGGGAGTGTCTTTTGCCCGCCCCACCCCTGCCAGCCCTACTGACCTCACCAGCCTGCAGCCCCCCATTCCTAGCTAGGACGGCCTGGGGGGCCTCTGGGAGCATGGGTAGCAGGCCTAGGCTGGGGCTGCCATGCTGGGGCGCTCGCCCATCGTTTAGGGAAGAAGGGAAGGTGGAGGCTGATCCAGGGCCAGCCAACCATGAGACTCCCACCGCCTCCTGTTGGAGGCTCCTCCCAGGCCTCCACACCTCTGTCCAAGTAGCCTGGAAAGGGGACACCCCCCCCCCCGCTGGCCCCTGCCCGGAAGAAGGTAGGCCGCTTGCCTGGCAGTCCCTCACCTTCTCTGTAAAAGGAGAGCTGAGTGGGTTAGAGCTTGACTTAGGCCCAGGCCACCATGAGGTTTGAGCAAGGGAGCCCCACCTGCCCTCCTACTGGGCAGGAGTGTTGCTGGGGGCCAGGGGCATGAGGGCACAGCTGGCCTCTTACCCACAGGTTCCCCCCTCCAACGCCCCGGAGTCCTGACCCCAAGACCCCATCCCTCTGGCCTGCTGTGAGGGGCCGGTCCACCTGCCCTCCAGCTCAGCCTGGGCAGAGGCTCCTTGGACACCACCCCTCGCCCCGGCTGCCCTCTGGTGGCTGCTGGAGGTGAAAGAGTTAACTGGTCTGTGGTGTTTCCTTCCCGGACTCGCCTAGATGTATATTTAGCAGGCCCAGCTAGAGCTAGGAATGCCAAAATGCCCTGGCACGGCAGCCGCTGATTCGCCACAATACCCCTCGGAGGCTGGGGGGAGGGCAGTGCGGTGGGAGGAGGGGGGCGGGCGCCATGGGGGTGGGATGGTGGAAGGGGAGAGGGACCACTGGACGACGGGGGCAGGGATGTGCGAGTGGGCTTGGAAGGAAAGCTGTGGTCTCACGGGGCATCCAGGCCCAGGTGGAGAGAAAGGGAGGGTGTTGCTCTTTTTCTGTGGGAGAAGGACCCGGGTGACCCAGTCTCCCAGGGACGTGGGAGGGTTGCTGGAGAACAGGTCTGGGATCAGAGGGCTTCCCGGTGAGGGGTGATGGGACAGGGCTGCTGGGAGAGCTCCTTCGACCACCTGCTGAAATGGCCCAGGCCTGGGGAAGTGGGAACTGAGTATCCGCCCTAGGGTATATCCTGGTTTGGGTGCCCCTCCCCACTCCCACCCCCACCCCACCCCCACCCCGCCCCGGCTGGCTGGAGGTGGCCAGAGGCGGCCAGAGGCGAGACAGCTGGTGAGCGCCTTGCTGGGTGCTGCACTGTCACTCTGGGACGTGCAGACATGGCGGGGCTGGGGCGGAAGAGTGGTTCTAAGGGTTCCCTCCCAGTGGGGCATCCCCTGCCAGCAGAGGATGGGCTCTCACTTTGCCGGAGTGAACAGCAGGCTCGAAAAGATCCAGGGATTGCCTGCCACCAAGACATGCCAGTTGTTACTGGTTTTAGTCTGTCTTGGTTCTCCTGACCAGGGGGTAGCACCCGTCTAGAATTTTCTGTGTCACAAACTCTCATGGAGGCAACGAACCAAACCCCTTCCCCAGAGTGCCCTCTCTACAGACAATGAAGATAGCTAACCCTTCTCTGACACCAGTGCACTGCATGACCTTGGGAAAGTCATTTCCAACCTCAGGGTGTGGAGGTTGGATTAGGTGGGGCCTGTGGTCACGTCCACGGGCAAGCTCCTCAGCCCCAGATGTGGCACCTTGTAGAAAAGGTAGCATCTTCTCAGCCTTTCCCACATCCCAGGCACCAGGCTGAGTGTTTTGTATGCACCATCTCATAGAATCCTTACACTAACACCACCAGGCAGGAATTGCTATGTCCATTTTACAGATGGACATACTGAGAGTCAAAGAGGTTAAGTCATTTGCCCAAAGAACACACAACTGGGTGGGGAGAGGCAGGGCTCGGATCCAGGCCTATTTATCTCTGGGCTCTGTACATCTAACCATTGTGCAAGGCTTGGGGAGATGCTGGAGTTGGCAGAGAGCCCAGATCCAGAAGGGGTGTGCAAAGGGAAGTCTCATGTCCAAGTACACGTGAGCACATGCCCCTTTATTCTAACTCTTGGAGTCAGGTGAAAACAGTGACTAGTTTGTAAAGTAGATGTAAAGTTGGAAAGATGGGCTCGTCCCGGAGTGAAAGGCCTCTCTGTGTGGCAGGCTGAGCTTCTGAAGGTTCTTAGGATTGTGTTCTAGAAAGATCCTACTGGCGGCACTATGGAGAATGGATCAAAGCTGGAAACTGGAGACCCTTGAGACCGGTGGCTAGTCCAGGCGAGAGAGGGTGAGGCCAGGATGGAGGGGCCCAGATGCTCCTGCAGGGTCTGCTGAGTTTGGAGGAAACCTGGGGACAGAAGGAGGAAATGCTCTCCCTGCCATGGCCCCTGGAGCACTGCTGGGGAGAGAGAAGTTTCCACCACTACCTGAACTGACCTACTGACCATGCTGTGCTTGTGAGAACTTAGCCCAGGTCCAGGCATTCAGAAATGTTCCTCCAGACGTTGGACATGTACCCAGAGGGAGTCTGAAGGCAAGGGGTAGTTGGGGATGGGCCCAGAAAGCCACCTGCCTCGGGGGGTCCTTGGTAGCCGGGCCTCACTCCCCACATCTCCTACTTGCTCATTTTGCCAACGCGGCACTTCTAGTGCCAAGGACACTGGGGACTGTCCTTATGGTGCTTACGTGGCTGCATGTGAGGAGAACGGGCCTGGAGGAGGCTGTCCCAAATACCACCCCATCAGAGCTCAGAGCAGCGGCCTGGAGCAAGTTCAGACGGTGAGGTCAAGAGGCTTGAGCTGCTTCCCTTCTCGGAACACCTACCTCTGGTCCTCCCCGGGAGCCTTCCTACCTGCAATCTTTCCACCTTACATTTCTAGAAGTCCTGGGCTCTTAACCAACTCCCATGTCCCCTAACTTCTTTGACTCCAGTATAGGAATAAATGAGAGCCACCCAAAGGAGAACCAGCAAAGGCTAGTGCTTCGGAGCTTGCTCCGAGGAGTCAGCCACATCACCCGTGTTTGACAGGGACTCGAGGGGGACGGGGAGCAGGAAAGCTTATAGTGGAACAAATGGAAGAGCTCGGTTGTGCCCTGACAGGAGGCTAGGGACCAGGGCCAGCCAGCTGCAGGGGGGCGGCTAACTAGGCAAGGGGCATCCTACATGATTGAGTGGTTGGGTGCAGATTTGGTTTCCTCTGGTTGGTCCTAAGCAGGAACAAGAATTAGGGAAGCTGTCACTCATTAATCGCATCCGGGCCACTTGGGGCCAATTGTTATGGGGTTATTGTTTGGCTACTGGGGGACCAGTTGCTAGAGATAGCGGTCTGATGCCCTGCATGTCTGAATCACAGCTAGCAGGCCGGCTTCCTGGGCCGCTTCCTACAAACCATGATTGGATTCCTGAGCTGGTTGCTGCAGGATTGTTGGTCACGGTTTTATTTTTATAGATGGTCTGGCCATTGTCCATCTGTAGATTCAGTCTGTCACCAACAACCTGTGTGTATCAGCCCAGTTTTTCAGGCACGCACACCAGAAATTGGAAAGGTTAGTTGACAGCTCGGTTGCAGAGCCAGTAAGTTTCAGAACTTGGACAAGAACCCACTGGTTTTGTGCACAACCTTTTCCTTCCCGTCTTCTGCAGGCAAGCTTCCTGCCACCAGCTCCAACCCTAATACTTTGCGCACGCTCTCCATAAATATTTATTAAATGAGTGAATACTCATTTTTATGATGTCAGTGAGGAGATCAGCTAGAAATGCAAAAACTGAGATTGGGGGTGTCCCGGCCGTTGAGGCACCTGCACTTAGAACTGCTGAGTTCCAGGCTCTCTCCCCTCTGATATCCTGCGAGCATCGTGCACTCCGGAGTTGAAAGTTAAAACCACAGTCTGAGACCTGTGGGTTCCTGCCAGTTGGGCCGGAAGGGAACCAGCCTCTAGGATGCAAGAGCAGTCTGCCTCCGGGTCTGTCCACCCCACCGCCCGTTCCGCTGTTAATAATCAAAGTATTGGGGATTCTGGTCCATCTCACTGATTGACAGGAGCAGCCAATGGCGGAGGAGGCTATTTCCTCCCAGAAGCTGGCCTGGGAGTGAGGCCAGGTAGGGGGACCAGAGCCTCAGGCCCTGAGGATGGCAGAAGTCTAAGGTGACCCCATGATCTCCATCCCTGTCCTCAAGAGTTACTCCTTGATTATTGTAGAGGCCACTTTTAGGCAACAAGCTTGAGCCCTGGAAAGTTGAACAAGGCAAAAGGGCCCACAGTGACCACTGAGCTGATGCAAACAGGCTCATTAAAGCCATAGGTCCTAACTGACCCATGGGCTACTTACAACCAGGCACAGTCCCTAAGTTACCAAAAAAGGGAAAATTCCATCTGAGCCCATACTCCCTCACTCCACCCTGTAACTATAGCCCCTCACCACCACCTCGTGGCAGACAGTCTCTCCTTTGCTGTCTTGCCCTCTGTGCCCTTGCTGTGTATTCAATAAAATTCTCTTTTGTTCTGCTTTGGGGGGATTCTTTCACCAGCCATGCCACTGGCCCCCACCCCATTGGGACGCCCCACAATTATTTTAAGTAGCACAGTGAAAGGGATTTTCCACACAGGGAAAACCACATGGCCAGGGAAGGGCAGCGGTCTGAGAGGTCAGGTGACCTGGAGGGTGGGGGTCAGACATCCTGAGAGGTCAGGAGACTGGTGTGTATCCTGTACTAGTCCCAGAGCCCCGGGCCTCTGCAAGCCCCAGTTTCTATATCTGCAAAGTGAGTTGTTGGCCCAAGTAATCTAACCCTACCTATTGTGATCTGGATTCTTTTAAGCCCAAGAGAGGCCAGGATTAAGGCTGACTCCCCTGGGTTATGCTGGTGGGGTGGGTCGAGGTGGCTCCTTGGTTCCTTGGAAAGAAGCAGAAGAAATCACTTCTGAATGTGGCCACTGTGTCTGTGGGCCCCCTCCTCCCCTCCAGCCTCAGGTCCTCTCTCACCTCGAGTAGATGGGCCACACCTATGAAGGAAAGAGATTTGGGGTGAGCAACAGGTGTGGTTGTTAATTTTTCCAAGGGCTTGGTTCTGCCTTTCGAGATCTGTGTGCGCACACACACACACACACACGCACACACACACGAGGAGTGTGGTCACAACCTGACAGAGACTTCTCAGTCCCTCAATAGACCTGCTCACTTCACACAGGCTGTGCATCGGGAGGCTGAGCCCAGGCCAGGGGCGGGGACTGACCCCTCGCTGCCCCCCACCACGGCCCTGGCGCCCCGACTCTGGCTCACTAGCTGCGGGAGGGGGCAGCAGGCAGAGGCCCTCCACACAGCCTGTAGACGTTTCAGGGGCTCTGCATCTGGCCTCTGCCTTCTCTCTCCTTTTTTTCTTTCTGAAGGGTGTCCAACAGAGGGGCTTGGTCCCTGAAAAGCTAAGGAAAGAGGCAGGCATCGTGTGGCTTGGGCAGGAGGAGAGAGAGAAAACAAGCAGAGGTTTGAGGATGCAAAGGGGAGGGAGTCTGGGAGAAAAGGGAGAAGCATCCCATGCAGAAGCCACAGGGGACCGGAGGGGACAAGAGGAGAAAACGTGAAGAGAGACGGGGCTTGAAGACAAAAGTCCCTTTGCCACAGCTGCTGGGTGCCAGATCAGACCGGACATCATTCTGACAGACTCCACTGTGGAGTGTTGGTGCTCATGGGGAGGAGGGCCTGGTCCACCCGCCTGTCCCCTCTCCAGAGGGTCCCCTGGCCTCCCTCTTCCAGGCTCAGGTTCAAGCCTCCTCCCTTGTAGCCAGAGCCTTCTTTCTGGGGACAGTCCTGACCCTGTCACTGCACAAAGCCCTCCAGTGGCTTCCCAGGACCCCAGGATGACCTCCGGACTCCTCCATCGGCCAGCCCTCCGGTCTTGGCTCCTAGCCTCTCACCCCTTCCTCTCCCCACCCCCACCCACACCCAGGGGCCCCAGCCAAGCAGTTGGCCTGCTCCAGTTGACTGTGGGACTCCCAGCAGTTACCCAGTATGGGACACATGGGCACCACGATCCATGCTTCTGTGAATGCACGCTGGGTGCGTGAATGATAACTATCTGGCCAATCGGATACTTTCAGCTTTGAAGTTCCGCATAGGGCAGACGTCACATCCGGCCACACCAGTGAGCATCCTGGGGAGCTAATCCTGTCCAGCGGGCTGTGCAGTCGATCCCAGCCCCATGGAATCGGGAGGGCTCCCAGGGCCCTCTACCACCCACACCCCTTGTTGCCCGCAGAGAACCCTGCCGCCATGCTTCCTGCTGCCTTCCATGGGGCTCCAGGAGAAAGGAAAGGCTGCAAGGCCCGGCAGCTGGCCTCACACGGAGCTCTGGGTTAAGCCATTGGACTGGACTACCAAAAAGAGGGGCTTTCGTCAAGTCCTCCAGGCCCCAGCACTTGCCAACAAGGGGGGAGACCAGGGTCCAGTCAGGTGGGGCCAAGACACCAGCTCCTAGGTGGGAAGGAAAGGGGGCCACACAAAGGGTCTTTCTGCTCCTGGCCCCAGGAGACAGGCCTTCAGCTAAGAAAATATTTTTAGTGGTTTTTGCTGCAGACCCCTACACTCCTGAATAGCTGGAAAGGAGCAGGCCCCAGGTGGGGGGAGAGGCGGCTCCCCACCTGTCTTTGCTACAAGGAAAAGGCATCAAAAGGACCTAGACACGTGTCACAGAAAGTGCTGGGAGCATGACAAGGGCAGAGCCTCAGGGAAGCTGGGAGCCAACAGACAGGCCAGAGGCAGGGCAAGGAGGGGAGGCGGTGGTGCCAGGCTGGGAGGCAGCAACAAGAGGCCCAGGGGGCAGGACCTCCCAATTCCAATCCCCCCTGCCCTCCCCGGTGGCAGGCCATCTGTGGGGGACAAACCGGGAGCTGCTTCTCCAGGCCAGACACCATCTGGGTGGCCAGGAAGTGGGCCAGGGAATGCCAGGGAGCTGCCAAGTCCTGAAGTCACTGTGCCCAGGCCTGCCCTTCCCTGAGGGGGTATGAGTGAGGGTTGAGGCAAGAGGGTGGGGAGGCTGAAGAACTACGGGGCTCTCTTCAGGGCATGAGACCTGAGTGCGGGGGGCAGGGGTGTGGGGGAGGCAAGTCAGGGCCATTAGCTGCGAGCTCCCTGATAACAGGGCCTGCCTTTATTTCTCTCAGTGCAGAGTGCTCTGTGTAGCATTGAGCTTCTCCTTAGGAGGGCCCAGTCTCCATGAGGCTTTGAGGAAAATGAACTGGTAGGGGCGGTGGGGCGGTTGGGGGGGTGGGCAGCATTCCTCTGTTCTTAGATCTCCCTTGTATAGGTTAAGGGCGGTGGCCAGGCCTGTTGGCCAACCTGCCGTGGCTGGGTGGAACCAGGTGGGGCAGCTTTTTGACCAGAAGACAAAGTCTCTTTAGCTCCAAAGGATACCACTCTAGGTCCTAGATGCAAAGTCTCAGGTCCTGTGGAAGGCAGAATTCTAAGATGTCCCCATGACCTCCTTCCCTGGGTTTTGCTCCCATGGTTATATCACATTATACGGCAAAAAGGGATTTGCAGTGTAATTAAGGTTACTAATCAGTTGACCTTCAAATAGGGGCCTGACTTAATCACATGAACCCTTTAAAAGCAAAGTCTCCAGTGGCAAAAGAAAAGTCAGGATTCCAAGCATGGGAAGGATTCGATGCACCGTCACTGGTTTTGAAGATGGGGGCTCTGCATGGAAGGGATTTCAGAACCACCTCTAGGAACTGAGAAAGACAGCCCCCCCGCCCCAGCCAAGAGCCAGCAAGACAATGGGGACCTCAGTCCTGCAACCCCAGGAAACTGGTTCTGCTCAGAACCTAAATGATCCTGGGAGCAGATTATTCCCCAGAGCCTCCAGTGAGAGCTCAACTTGGCCAATACCTTGATTTTGGCTTTGAGACCCTAAGCGGAGACCCAGTCGAGCCCACCCCAGACTTCTGACCTACAAAACTATGAGCTAATAAATGGGTGTTGTTAAGCCTCTAAGTTTGTGGTGATTTGTTACTGAGCAATAGAGAGCAAATACAGGGTCCAGCACAGTGACGGCTCTAAGTTGTATAGGCTGACCCCAGGCGAGAACGCAAGGGCAGCATTCTGATTTCACCCCAAATGCTGGGATTCAGCCTCATCCTGCACTCTGGCTGTGCCCCTCCTCCACACACAAGCATCCAAATCTTTGTCCACGTAGTGTCTGCCAGAGGCCCTAGTTCCAATCGGTGGACGAGGAAGTTTGGACACAAACTATTTATAGATAGACCAATTGCAGGGGAATAGCACAACTTCTTAGGCCTAATCATCCAGGTTTCTTAGAAGTTTGCTTCTCCGCTAACTCTCTCCTGTATTTCCACCCCATTCTGATGCTGTTGGATCTTCTAGTCCTTGGCAAAAGCAAAATCTCTTCTAGCAAGTTATTGAAGCAGGATTCCCTAATTTAAGACCCAGACTATCCTTCCAGATAGTTCCTTAAATAAGTTCCAGAATGAATTGCTCTCTCTCAGTCACATGATCTAACTGCATTGATTTTGTCCCCTGGCAGAGATGATTAGAGGCCACTGAAATCCCTGCTCCCCTTGTAGTTGTCATTAAAGGGCAGAAACTACATTTCCCAGCTGCTCTTGCAACTAGGTGTGGTCATGTGAGTCATTCCCACCAATAGGATATGAGCAGAAGAGCTGTGTGTCACTTCTGAGCCAAGGCCACAGGAAGCAGAAACAGATGTGCCTCCGCCATACTTCCCTTCCTCCTCTGTCCACTGGTTGTAGACACCAGTGAGCCCCTGGGGAATGCAGAGCACCCAGATGGAAAGAGCCTGGGTTCCTGGATCACTACATGGAGGAAAGTCCCTGGCCTATCTGGAACACCTGCCTTGAGGGGCCCCTGGGTGGCTCAGTCGATTAAGTGTCTGCCTTCGGCTCACGTCGTGATCTTGGAGTCCTGGGATCAAGCCCTGCGTCGGGCTCCCTGTGCAGCGGGGAGTCTGCTTCTCCCTCTCCCTCTGCCCCTCCCCCCTACTCGTCTCTCTCTCTCTCTCAGATAAATAAATAAAATCTTTAAAAAAAAAAGAATACCTGCCTTGGTGTGTTATATGAATAAGAAATACATTTTTAAGGTATTTGAGTCATTATACCATTATACATAATTTGAACCATTATATATAACTTGAATGATTGTTACATATTTTGGGGTCGGTTACTGATTCTTAGCCTACACTTTACAAAGCACATACATCCCTCTGCTTGGCCCTCGACCCGAATCAAGTAGCACAAGGTGCTGACTAACCTGGATGAAAGCCTCTAAATATCTCAGTATTTCACTTTCCTTGGCTGGCGCCCACCCCTGCCTTGGTTCACAGTCGGCTTGCTCCAGAGCCTGGCTGACTCAGCTGGCCTGGGCCACCATCCATCTGCTGTCAGTGAGGGCCTGGCTCACAGAAAAATGCACATTTATTCCCCCAAACATAGGGTTCTTATTTTTCAGCAAAGGAGGTGCAGCAATAAATTTGGAGAAGCAAAACTGTTGTTGAGCACATGGCTGCTGGTAACTTTGGGACACCGCCAGGGAGCACACGTCCTCAGTCCTCAGGCTCTGAGCAAGAGCCTCTAGTGGTGGGGGAAGAGGGAGAGGGAGGTACTGGAGAGGGGAGGTGACAATTCTCTCAGAAAGCAATTAAGCATTTCTTGGCACCCTTGGGGACAACCTCAACTTTTGTGCATTTCCCCCTGGGAGGCTGGGGAGGGGGTGGGGATGAGGAGGAGAGCACCTGTAGCTACAATTCTTGAAAGTTCTGCCTTGTGCAGTGGTTCAGACTCGAAGAAGCTCACTGCAGGAAGGCAGCCGCCCCAGACCCGGCCCCCCTCCCCGCCCCCTGCCCAGGGATGCTCCCTCCCGCACCAGCAGCGGGTATACAGAGCAGCTCCAGGGGGATCCGGGAATGGACCAGGAGTGGGGTCCAAGATACAAGGGGGCCCCCTTTCTTGGTCCAGTGCTGAAGAGCAGCTCTGGATCATCAGCCCCAGCAGAGCAGACAGGCCGGGCTGCGGACAGGGATGTGGCTTAGGACGGGCCCCGGGCTCTACTGCAGTTCACAGATGCCACAGTCCAGCTCTCCTGTGGGCTCGGAGGACCTGGAGGTCATAGACTCTCACAGCAGCCCCGTGCTTTGTGGGGCTCCAGAATGACTCTGCCTCAGCAATTTCCAGTGCAAATTTGCATTTTGTTTGAGTCTGGAAATAACGGCGGCAGACTCCCCAGGGCCCAGGAACCTGCTTTGCTCCTCTTGGCATCTTATGTCCAGGAGCAAGACGCAACCAGATGCATAGGGCGGCACTGAGGTTAAGCTACAACAAGTTGACCTGGCCTGCCCCACGGATGCCGAGCCACCTCGAAGAGACGGTCAGGGAGGGTCCCGGGCCTCTCCACGCCCCTTGCTGGTCACATGAGTGGCCTGAATCCTCCATGAGCACCAAGAGGGTGTCTCTACTTCAGACTCTGGGCAGGGATCAGCACGAGCCCTGACGTGGTGGTGAACTGAGCGGCCAGGGCTGGATGCATCTCATGCAAGATGCCTTTAGAGATTTCTGGTGAGAATATCTTCCCAATTTTCCCGACCCTTCACTGGCTCAACACACGCCCTGCCTGGAGCCTTTTCCAACAACTAAATCCTCCCTCCCCTGCACCTGGCCTGGCTCCTCTCACTCTGTCACTTACAGCTTAGGACTTTGTTCCTCCCAAAATGTCCCCTCTCCAGATCTAGCTGAGACCTTTCCATGCCTAGTTAGTGAACACACTTGCCCTGATCCCCACCTGCACACCCCATCTCTCCCAGGGGGACCAGGGAGCCCGGATTTGACAGGCGCAACTATCCGGTGTGCACGGGCGCTGGATGCCCACAGAGGATTCCAGAGACCAAGGTCTTCCCAGGACTGG
The DNA here is from genome assembly GCF_029215605.1 of Mirounga angustirostris. NCBI lineage: Eukaryota > Metazoa > Chordata > Mammalia > Carnivora > Phocidae > Mirounga > Mirounga angustirostris. The sequence continues at coordinate 38,229,116 of NW_026991725.1, forward strand.
CAGCTCGGATGGCTCCCGGGGCAGAAATAACCCAAGCCTGCTGCCCTTTCCTTCTTGAGTGACTCAGCAAGAAGCTGGGGGACAAGGGGCTTAGGGGGAGGGGTTAGCCTGGTGATGGGTATTAAAGAGGGCACGTATTGAATGGAGCACTGGGTGTTATACGCAAACAATGAATCATGGAGCACTACATCAAAAACTAATGATGTAATGTATGGTGATTAACATAACATAATAAAATAAAATTTAAAAAAAAAAAAGAAGCTGGGGGAGAGAAATACAAACCTAGTCCTGGATCTTGCAGAGGGGATAGCGGGCAAGGTGACAGCCTTTGGCTGTGTGTGGAAAGGAACCAGTCCAGGGCTGGGCACTAAGAAGATGCTCAACCTCACTTCGAATAAAAGAATCAAACGAAAACAACGCCCAAGCCCCATTTTCTACTGAGCAGATTGGCAAAGATCAAAGGTTCGACAATGCACTGAGCTGGCAAGGGTGGAGAAAGGCACTCTTGGGCTTTGCCAGGAGGACTGTAGATGCACACATCCTCCACGGAGGGCAATTTGGCAGAATCTACTGAATGCACAAATTCTGTGACCCAGCAATTCCGCTTTCCGAAACGTATCGCCCAGCGGTGCACATTTGTGGAATGACCTAGGGCCATTGTTTATAAGAATGACAAGGGATGGGAGGCGCCCTCCATAGGTGACGGATTCCACACTTACGGTATGCCCAGGTGATGGAACACAGCACCAGGACAAGGAATTGGAGCCATTGATGCATGGATCTGGAGACAGGTCCCAGTTATGTTGTAAAGTGGGAAAACTAAAGAAGAGCAAAGCAAGAGCAGAACAGGCTGCAGGCGTGGCTGGTTTCGAGTCTCAGTGAATGAATGAATGAATGAATGAATGAATGAATGAATGAATGAATGAACGAACGAATGAACTGGCATGCTCCCATTTGGGTAAAAATCATAAAAGAAAAATAGTGCATATGCTCATCTGGTTGTGTGTCCTGAGCAACAACTCTGGATGGATACCTAAGAAACGGGTTCCATCGGTTCCATGGGAGCAAGCATTTTCATGATATACCTTTTTTGTTAAATTTGTAACTTTAAATGGCTACATGACCTATTGAAAAAGAAAATACAGTTTCAACTACGTGGGCGCCCCCTGCCTCTGGAGTGGAATGGAATGGAATGGAATGATCCCAGAACTCGAGGGGCCACCAGCAAGTTCCAGGACAGAATGTGGCTATCATTCCGTCTTACACTCCCACGGCATGTGACATCTTACAGACTCCTTCATTTGCGCTGCGCCTTCAATCCTCAGGACAGCCCCTTTCTTTCAGATGAAGAAATGGAGGCCCAGAGGGTAAGTGATTTCTCTGAAGTCACACAGCAAGTGGTTGAGCCCAGACTTGCATCCAGGTTTGCTGGCTCCCTCTCTCCTTTTCCTCCTCACTTGAGAGTCCTGGGGACTCAGGTCGCTGCTGTGATGTCTGCCTAGAACGTTTCTACCTAGAACATGAGCCAGGCCGCAGTGCAGACGGGTGCAGGCCCCGGCTGTGATGTCAGGGCCTGGCCTCGAACTCTGGGTCGGCGGCATCCTACCGGGGTGACTTTGGGGAAGTTGCTTATTGGGCTGACTCTCAGTTACTTCATCTGTGAAGCAGGAACCAGACCACCACCCACTTCAGAGGGTTGTCCTGAGTTTGACATGAGCTCAGTGCCAAGGACATAGCAGCCTCAAAGTAAGACGGAGCCAGGCTGTCCGGAGTCCGGAGCTGCCCTCTGAGACAGCTCCACTATGAGCTGCCTACTTCTTAGGAATCTTGCACAAACCAGAAAGAAAAGCGTTTTGCATGCATTGCAGGGTTGGTTCTGCACCGCGGGCCGGTGGGCCTTCCTTCTGATGTTCTTTTCTCCTTCCCTTTCATTCCCACCCTCTCTCATCCTCCCTGCTCCTGCCTGGCTCTCAGCAACCTGGAGGGATGGCCCCGAGATTCTGCACAGAGACCCAGGGCTGCCCTCAGCAGAGAAGGGAGGCCGCCTGTGGCTCACCCCTGCCCCTCACCTCCACGGAAATACCCCAGACCTGTTTTCTTTGGAAATTATAATCAACCAGAAAAAGGTGAACAGGAGGGAAGAAGGCAAACAGAAGCAAGTTTTTCCTCTCCCTTTCTCCACTAAATAGGCTGGAACACTAAGCCTTTAGCTACATATCCCCCCCCCCCCCCCCCGCCACCACCACTGTTTTCTAAAATAAAATAAAAGTTTCTCTCTCTCATCTCAGGGTCTGGAGGTGGGAAGTCTTGTCTGCCAGGGCTGTTCTGCTCCACAAAGTCTCTCAGAGAACCAGGCACTTCCCACCTTGCTGTGAGTAACAACATGATACACACCTGCAGGTGGAGGCCGCCTCAAAGCCCGGGCGGGGGGTCTCTGGGCCAAGTTCATGGTTTCACAGCCCGAAGTGCGGGTTTGCAGGTGTTAGAGGGAATCTCCTTCAGGCAAGCGCAAGTATTGGTCAAGGGGAAGGTAGCTCCACACACAAGAAAGGCAGACGCAGAGGCGGCAGCCCCACAGAAGAGGGGTTAGGGGAACATGGAATTTGTGTAAAGAGAAAGCTGTCCTTTCTTCTGGACGGACAGAACCATGGACTGAGGAATTCACCACAGTGTGTGGACTCCAGTCCTTCTGGAGGCCGGGAAGTCCAGGAGCAGGGCGCTGGTGAAGCCCTGTGCCTGGCACCTCGCGGGTGGGATCATTCTTTAAAAGACGGCAATATTAAAAATAATAAAAATAAAAACTAAATAAAGGAAGATTTTTTTAAGATTGTATTTATTTATTTATTTTTAAAAAGATTTTATTTATTTTTTTGACAGATAGAGACACAGCGAGAGAAGGAACATAGTAGGGGGAGTGGGAGAGGGAGAAGCAGGCCTCCCGCTGAGCAGGGAGCCCGATGTGGGGCTCGATCCCAGGACCCTGGGATCATGGCCTGGGCCGAAGGCAGACGCTTAACCGACTGAGCCACCTAGGCGTTCCTAAAGGAAGAAGATATTGACAAGAAGAGCCCATTTCCCTCTTAATTCAGTCTCCCCTTCTTTGCTCTTGCTTTATTTTTAAAATTAACATAGAATAAAAATGACTTTTATCTGCTTTTGGTGTTTAGATTTGTGTCACCGCCCACCACGATCAGGGCGGGACATTTCGACCTCCCTAACGCCCCCTTCAAGCTTCCCCTGGGGGAGCCGCACCCTCTCCCCACTCCTGGCCCCTGCCTGGGGACCCCCGACGTGCCCTCCGTCCCTGGAGGTTGTCTTTTTGAGAATAGGTCATAGAAATGGAAGTCTACGGCGCGTAACCTTTTGACTTTTTTTGGTTTTTTTTCACTCGGAATAATGCCTTTGGGATCCCCCTCATTGCACGTGCCAATAGGTCTCTCCCTTTATAGCTGAGTCGTATCCTATCGTCCGGGGTGCCACACTTCGTTCATCCATTCATGTGTGGAAGGACATTCGGGCTGTTTCCAGCGTTAAGTGATTATGAATAGAATGCCACAAACATTTGTGCACAGGCTCTTGTGTGAACAAAAGTTCTCCTTTTTGCAGGGCAGTGAGCCTCAACTGGAGGCAATTTTGCCCCGGAGGGGACATCTGGCAATGTCTGGAGACATTTTTGATTGTCGTGTGCTCGGCATCTAGTGGTTAGAGGTCAGGGACGCTGCTAAACATCCTGCAGTGCCCAGGTCTCATAATACGGAATGATCTGGCTCCCAATGTCACTAGCGCTGTGGTCCACAAAACTTGCCCTGGGGTAAATGTACAGACATTGAGATTGCTGGGTCACAGGGAGTGTTCACATTTAACTTCATAAGAAATTGCCGAACCGTTTTCCAGAGTGACTTTCCCATTTTGCATTCCCACCAGCAACATAGGAGAGCTCTAGGCGGGTCACATCTCTCTGCCAGTGCTTGATATGATCAGTGTTTAAAATTTTAGCCAAAAAATAAAAAATTAAAAAAAAAAGAAAAGAAAATTTAAAAATTTTAGCCATTATGGGCACCTGGGTGGCTCAGTTGGTTAAACGACTGCCTTCGGCTCAGGTCATGATCCTGGAGTCCTGGGATCGAGTCCCGCATCGGGGTCCCTGCTCAGCAGGGAGTCTGTTTCTCCCTCTCCCGCTCCCCCTTCTTGTACCCTCTCTCTCTATCTCACTCTCTCTCTCAAATAAATAAATAAAATCTTTAAAAAAATAAAATAAAATTTTAGCCATTATGATAGGTATATAGAGGTATCTCGTTATGCTTTATATTTGCATTTGCCTGATGGCTAGTGATGCGGAGTATCTTTTCACGTGCTTATCTGCTATCTGTGTGTCCTCTTTGCTGAAGTGTCTGTTCAAGTCTTTTGTCCCCATGGACCTGGGGTGCACCATCCTCCCAGCACTTGGAGGCACTAGTCCAGAAGCTTGTCAAATCTTGTTGTTCTTTTATATAGCTTAATCTCCAGCACTGCCTCCGATTGGTGGAAGGGGCCGAAAGCTCTTAGGTTCTAATGACTTGCTCTTCCTTATTTCCAGCCCCATCCAGAGGCTATGTAGGGAGCCCACACTAAGTCTCTTCTTCAGCATAAACTCAGGTGTGAGCCAAAGGGCTTGTCATAAAACCAAAAGCTGGGCGCCTGGGTGGCTCAGTAGGTTGGGCATCTGCCTTTGGCTCAGGTCATGATCCCGGAGTCCAGAGATCGAGCCCCACATCCGGCTCCTTGCTCAGCAGGGAGTCTGCTTCGCCCTCTGCCCCTCACCCCACTCATGTGCTCTTTCACTCTCTTGGTCTCTCTCTCAAATAAGTAAAATCTTAAAAATCAATCAATCAATCAATCAATAAAATAACAAAAGCCCCTCCTCTTACTTAGGAGAGGACAGGGTTTTAGGAGCTCTGTGCCTGAAACAGAGGACAAAGACCAAATACATTTCTTTTTTTTTTTAAATATATATATATATATATATTTTTTAAGATTTTCTTTATTTGAGAGACTGAGCAAGAGAGAGAGAGAGCACGAGTCGGGGAAAGGCAAGAGAAGCAGACTCCCCCGCTGAGCAGGGAGCCTTACACAGGGCTCCATCCCAGGACCCCGGGATCATGACCTGAGCCGAAGGCAGACGCTTAACTGACTGAGCCTCCCAGGCGCCCCCAAACATATATCTCATTGCACCACTTGTATAGACTTACGATGATGCCCCAACTTTCTTTGTCCTAGCTAGAACTTTCACACTCAGATCAGACTTTGTGTCGGTTCTAAGGGAGGGGAGAAATGCTGATTTTTTAGAAAACTCAAAAACAGCCATTCCCTTGCTTCCTGGGAGAACAGATTGTATTTTGCCTGAGGAATATGACAAATGCAAATTTGCTTTCTTTTACTCACTATGGAGTTGGTAAGTGTTTATAAATGGATTCACAGACAGATGAATGCTCTCCACTCACTCCCAAGACCAAGTTGTGTTTACTCTGACAGAGAAACGGTTGTAACACTTCTGACTTACCCTGCAAGATATTACTTATCCTTGTGAAACATGTTTTTTATTAGGCCAAAAAACTTGCCAGAAAGTGCACACATAATTTCTTCTAAAGTGGAGTGGGAGTTCATCTTGTCTTGTTCTGTGATCGTTGGGTCTGAATACTTTCCTTCCAAATCTCTGGATTCTCAGACAGGCGAGGCTGTGAGTCTCCACCAAAGCTAAGAGCAGGGTAGAAGGTGAAAGTGGGTTTCCTGGGTGCCTGGGTGGCTCTCAGTTGGATCATGACTGCCTTCGGCACGGGTCATGATCCCAGGGTCCTGGGATCGAGCCCCGCGTCGGGCTCCCCCTGCTTCTCCCTATCCCTCTGCTTGTACTCTAGCTCTCTCTCTCTCTATCTGTCAAATAAATAAATAAAATCTTTTATTTATTTATTTAACAGAGAGAGACACAGTGAGAGAGGGAACACAAGCAGGGGGAGTAGGAGAGGGAGAAGCACGCCTCCCGCGGAGCAGGGAACCCGATGCGGGGCTCGATCCCAGGACCCTGGGATCATGACCTGGGCCGAAGGCAGACGCTTAATGACTGAGCCACCCAGGCGCCCCTAAGTAAATAAAATCTTAAAAAAAAAAAAAAAAAGTGGGTTTCCTGGTCGCACTGATCTGACCAGAACCGGGAGGTGGGACACCCGCTCCCCACTGGCCTCCTTCCTGGGACTGGAGACCTCACCGTCCTTCCGCCCCTCCACTCTAGCCTTGCCATGGCCCCATTTTGCTGCCTGTAAACTGGCAACTTCACTATCTGACCTGCTCATCTCATGGAATTGTTTCCAGAGACAAACGATCAAGCACAGAGAATGTCTGGAAAGCTATTACCCAAACTGGCTTCTCTAGGGAATGGAATGGGGTTAAGTGGAGAAGGGGGGGCAGGGCATCAGGATGTCTTTCAAGTTCAAACAACTCTGATCTTGTTTCAAAATTTTTAAAAGTATGAATTCCTTTTGTGATTAAAAAAAAAGTTTGTAAACGTTCACAGTGATTAAATATATCAATTTTCCAGTCCTGCTAAGCGGCTGGCTAGCTACTCTTCAACACCTGTGTGTGGGTCGCTGGGCCCGGCGTGGCCACTTTCCATCTGAGGGTGTCATTGAGATTGGCCAGGCTGGGGATCTGGGTTCCGGGGCAGGTGGCCGAAAGAGAAGGCGTGGCTCCACGTTGGCTGTGAGTTGGCTCCTCCCTCCTTCCTCTGAACCCCAGGTATGGGACATATGTTCCTCCCTGGGTGTCTGGCCAGACCAGCCTGCAGGCAGGAGCCATGGTGCCAGAGGGAGGGATGCTGCAGGACAAAATGGAGTCAGCACAGAGCACATTAAAAAAAATCAATTGCTGGGGCAACAGCCCACCAGAATGGGGGTGGGGCTGGGTGCTGAGGCCATCCTCCCAAGGAGCCAGCTTGCAGCTGGGGTTCTGGGCATGCTGATGGCTCAGCAGGCACTGAGGCCAGCCTGGGCCAACTGTATTCAGTGGCCAAGGGCACAGCCAGGGGCTGGCACACCTTCACCGGACAGCAAGGAGGAATGGGGCCGTGTGCATTCGTACTTGTTTATTTGTGTTTGAAGCTCCTCGCCAGTGTGTGTGGGTGCCGACTTCCCCAGGTGCGTAGAACCCACCCAGGATAAGCCCTCCCTTGCTCACAGCCCCTTCCAGGTCTGGGAAAGTGGCTGGGGGCATAATCCTTGGGGAACCCCAAATATCCCAGGAAGAAGGGACCCCATAAAGAGACCACCATTGTTTCTAAGAGGAGCAGTCTCCACCGACTGTCACTCTGCCCGTAACAGGAGGACCAGTCCCCAGGATGTCTCCCTGGAAGGGGGAGAGAGGGAGAGGAAGGAATGGTGGGGAGCCCAGGTCCTTCCAGCAAGCTGCATAAACCAGGTCACTTTAACAGTTAAGCTCAAGTTACAGAGACTCTCAGCCCCTCCGCCTGGGACATGGGGGCGCAAGGGGACAGAAGCGAGCAATGGTTCTCTCCTTGAGGCTGTAGCTGCTCAGTAGCCAACGGTGTGACTCGGGGTGGGGGTGAAGAATGACCTGGGTCTTGAGTCAGCACTGCCTCAGACCCCGACCCGATCTTGTCCTGAACAAGCGCACCTGTTAAGTTGGGAGAGACACCAACACATCCCTGCCTCCAACAGAACAGAACTGCTACTCAGAACAGAGGAAGCTCTTCCCTCCTCTATCAGCCCAGACAGAAGCCCAGACAGAAACCATCTCAGAGAGCGAGCAGCCTGGGGACTTCCCTAATTCAGGGGTCGGCAGGTTTCTGTAAAAGGCCAGATGGCAAAGATTTTCCACTTCGGGGCCGGGGTCTCCATCAGAACTACTCAGTTCTGCCATCATAGCATGAAAGCAAACAGATTTGTCAACAAATGGGCCTGGCTGTGCTCCAGTAAAGCTTTATTTATAAAAACAGGCAGGGGGCCAGATTTGGCCTGTGGAATGTCGTTTGCCCTTAGCCAACCCCTGCTGTAATTCACCAGACCCCTGCTAGGGCAGGTCTGAGCAGCCTTCAGGATTAGCCATCTTTTCCGAAACTCCTCTGGACCTGCAGTGGGTCTCAGGTTCCCTGAGAGCCTGGCTGTCCACCACTGCACAGGGGAGGAGAGTTTGTGTGGAGAGAGGGAAGCAGATGTTGGCTGAACTGACCCCCACCCTCAGCCCCGTAAATCACTTCATCTTTGCCCAATTTTTTAATCACACCTGAACAGAGATCTCCCCAGTGAGCATAGCTGTGGTTCCACAAATCACCAAGATAGGCCACTTACAGGGAATGATCCTTTTCCGGGGTATGTGAGTCTAGGGAACCTGCTGGAAGCCGAGGGAGGGGCCACAGGGGGCCCCTCCATGGGGGCCCAGGACCCAGGAGATGTGTTTATTCTTATGCACAGCGCCTCGGGGCTCAGGGTCAGGCTACAGTGGGAAAAACAGGGTTTCTGCTCAAAGCTGCGGCCACTTACTCACCCAATGACCTTGGGCAAGTTACTTAATCTCTCTAAACGTCAGTTTCCTTGTTTTATAAAACAGAGATAAAAATAGTACCTGGTTCCTGGAGCCCTAAGGTTTAGCTCAGATAACACACACGGAAAGCCCAGAACACAACACTTAACGTGTTAGGGCAGGGCCAGGTCCGCGGCTGTGACTGCCGGGTGGCTCACTAGCACCTTCCAGGGCCCCAGCCTGTGTCCGGAACCGCTAAGTTAAACCTGATTCCTACTCGGTACAACCCGATGAGGTGGCTCTTAGTAGCCCCGTGTTACGGGTAAGGAAACTGAGGCTCCGAGGAGTGATCCCCTGCCCCAGGGCACACAGACGTAGCCTCGGTCACAAGGGGAGAGGTGAGAGCGCAGATCCAAGAAGAGAAGGGTGGGAGTGGGCAGGAAGCTTGGGAACCCCCTCACGTGCGTTGGAATCACTGGGTTTGCACTTTCTAGAGGAAGGGGCAGTGACCTCGGAGTCACCATCTCCGTGGAGGGCCTGTCTCTCGTGCACCCTCCGGCCTCGGCCGGGAGAGCCGAGCGTCCTGGCTTGAATGGCGTCTTGCAAAAATCCATGGTCACCTAGGGCTTCAGAATATGATCTTATTTGGAAATAGGGTCTTGGCAGATATAATTAAGGTCAGAGATGAGATCGTGCTTCATCGAAGGTCATGGGAGCGCCCCTGTAAGGGCCAGAAAAGGAGACTCGGGGACTTAGCGAGGAGGCCACACGAGATGGAAGCAGAGACTGGAGTGATGTGTCCGCAAGCCACGGGTTGCCCACAGCCACCGGAAGCGGGAACAGGGGCATGGAATGGGCTCTCCCTCAGAAGGATCTGGCCCTGCCCACACCTTGATCTTGGACTTCCGGCCTCCTGAGAATCCGTTTCTGTTCTTTGAAGCTACCCAGTGTGTGGTGGTCGGTTACCAGCAGCCTCAGGAATGCACACACCCCAGGCGAGCATTTGCGGGTGGTTCCCCGTGACCCTGGTGCCCAGCAGCCTGAGGTCCCCGAGGACGCTAGTAGGATGGGACAAGGGGCAGGGAAAGGACGCAGGAAGGGAGAAGTCAGCTGGTGGCCCGCTCTTGGTTTGGAAGGCCAGGGAGTGTGCTAGAAGTTTCAGGCGAGCGGCTGCCCCCAGCCGGGGAGAGGGGCCAGGTCAGAAAACAAGCAGGAGGGGCAAGGCTGGCAGAACAAGGCTCCTTCTCCCCCCACCCCAGATCAAGAACAGCAGACAGACGGCTCTGGTGACAAGGTTTCTGCTAACGAGATACAGCCGCAGGGCGGGGGCCACGAGACAACGGTTCGGTCGGCTCGTTGTGCCACTTCAAACTGCCCTTCAGTCCCCACTTCGGGGCCTGCACAGCGGTCCAGCCAACGATCCCAAACCGCCCCTGTGAAGCCAACCAACTGCTCGGTCAGAGCTGTGTCAGGATGTGGGAGGGAGGCCAGGCTGGATGCTGGCCATGTCTGGGCCTCTGTATCACAGCCTTGACCTTGGTGCCCAGGGCCTGTGCTGGCCCACATTCCCATGGCCCAGGGCAAGCCAGCAGCACCTGGGGGCTGGGGGGAGGGGACGAAGGCTGCCCAGTGGCTTTTCAGTTGAAGGGCTTTCTGTGTCCCCACACTCCAGCCAAAGCCAGGCCCTCTGTGTTGTCACAGCAAGAGCCCATCTAAGCTGGGCAGCTCAGGAGCCTGAGGAATAGGGACTGTTCCTGGTTCTGGGTAGCTTGCCTCTAGGGGAGCAGGCATCCGTTCCTGCCGTCCGTGGACGAGCCCCCCCATCGAGAGGTAGAGTCCGTTCCTCCCTCCCTTGCATCCGGGCTGCCTTATAACTGCTCTGACCAGAGGAATATGGCAGAAGAGATGCTGAGCCGGATCAGTATTCAGCTCTTGAGAGGACTGGTATTCCTACCTGCTCCTGAAATCACGAGTGGCCACTTGAGAGGCGGGGGCCATACTGCTGGAGAGAGAAGCCACACGGAGGAGCCCTGAGCTGCCATCTGGGACTCCAGCCCCGTCTGGCCCCAGCTGCTGTGTGAGAGAAGACCACCTCCACCGCCGGGGGGACAACCGGCCAGTTGAACCCTGCGGACCCACAAAACCAAGCGAGATAAAAATAAATTGTTTGAAGCTGCTACATTTAGGGAGGGCTTGCTGATACAGCCCTAATGATAGGAATACTCTGAAAGATTCATCCCTTCATCCCTGTCCCCAGGCTTATTCACGTGTTACTCGGGGGCAGCACGAACTCTCAAGCTCCCAAGTCCGCAGTCCCTCATTGACGACCTGCCCCCACAGTCTCCCCGGTCATGAGCCCTGGTCATGGGGCCGACTTGCCAGGGGGCGCCGCTCTTTCTGGGGTTGGTAGGAAACCTTTACATGAAAATCAATGAATATCTGTAAAGCCGCGAGGATGTTTGTGGCACTCTGGGGAACTCAAAGAGACATCATCCGGTGCCTTTTACGTGAAGAGCATTACATTGCATAGCCAGCACTCCAACCTACTGAACCTCATTTCACCCATGAAAACCATGAAAGTAGCAGGCAGGCATTATTCCTTTTGTTCTAGAACAGGAAACCACCGAAGACGACACACGCAGGAGTGCGAGAGCCAGGGCTGCCAGCCACGTCCCCTGGCTGCCCACCCACAGGTTCGCCTTGCACTGCATCCCTATCGTGCCCAAACCATCCTGGAGAGCAGCGGTCGCCTCCGTCAGGCAGGGGACAGGGACTTGGGGAAGAGAAACCAGCTGCAGACGGTAAGCCCTGGTCGTTGTTATGGCCCCGCAGCCACATTCTTGGGGGCAGGTGTGGCTCTTGGCAGTAAGAACTCAGCAGTGACTCACCTGGCCACGCCTTAGCATCTGCATCTGGAAAGGGAGATGCACTCCAGCAGAGAGCTGGTGTGAACCGAGGTGGGCTTTTGTGACCACCTCCAAGGACGGAGCACCGTGAAAGTGACCCTCAGTGACGCCGGAAGCCGGATCACAAAATGCAAGCTCTCCGCCTTGCTCTCCACGAAGCTGTCAGACCTCCCAAGGCTGCCGCGCGGTGAGGAAGCCCAGACCAGCCCACCTAAGGAGGCCACATGGAGAGACCTTGAGGCTGCAGGAAGGAAGATGCCTGTTGAGGCCCCGGCTGCCTCAGCTCCACGCTGTTCTAGCTCCATCCACTGTTCAAGCCAGAACTGCCCAGCCAAGCCCTTCCTGAATTCCTAACCCAAAGAAATCATGACAGGTAAGAAAATGGCTCTTGCTGTTTGAAGTCACTAAATGCTGGGACGTTTTTTTTGTTGTTGTTTTGGTTTTTTTTAAAGATTTTATTTATTTATTTGAGACAGAGAGAATGAGAGAGAGAGAGCACATGAGAAGGGGGAGGGTCAGAGGCAGAAGCAGGCTCCCTGCCGAGCAGGGAGCCCAATGTGGGACTCGATCCAGGGACTCCAGGATCATGACCTGAGCCGAAGGCAATCGCTTAACCAACTGAGCCACCCAGGCGCCCCAATGCTGGGACGTTTTGTTGAACGGCAGTAGATAACTAGAGCAGAGTTGGTTGGGAGCTGGTGCGTTGGATGGTGTCTCCCCCTTTCCCCTAAGAAAACCCCTCAGAATATGACCCGATTTGGGATAAGGGCTTGCAGGTGTCATTAAGATAAGGATCCTGAGATGAGATCCTGAGATGATCTTGGATTACGGGGAGCCCTACACCCAGGATGAGTGTCCTTACAAGAGATGAGAAAGAAGACAGAGAAACAGAGGGAAAGGCTACATGAAGTCAGAGGCAGAGAGGGAGGGATGTAGCCACAAGCCAAGGGATGCCTAGAGCCACCTGAAGCTGGAAGAGGCAAGGAAGGATTCTCCCCCTCGAGCCTTCAGTGGGAGCGTGACCCTGCTGACATCTTGATTTTGAACTTCTACCCTCCTGAACTATGAGAAAGTTCATTTCGGTCGTTTGTAGCCACCAAGTTTGTGGGAGTTGGTTAGGGTAGCCCCAGGAGACTGATACAGGGGCTAGACAGGCAGTTCCTCGTATGCTGCTTTCATGACCCTAACTGTATTTTATGGCTCTTAAGTCAGATGCAGAACTGAGAAACAGAAGTGCTCTGGGGTGGGGGCGGGGTGGGGGGGGCAAGCAGAACAGGAATTTTCTGATCAGGACTCCTGGAGGACGCTCAGCGCCCATGTGCCGCAGCTCAAGTGGAGCTTGGGGACGAAGGAGCGGCCTGCAAGGGGGCGGGCTGCCTCCCCACCCAGGTTCCTCTGGTTCACATAAAGTAAACCTAAACCAAAGTTAGGAATGACTTGTCGGGTCTCCAGGTTTTGGTCTGAGTTCAGGTTACCTCCCTGCCATCCTCGGAATTCCACTTTTTGGCTGAGCATGCTCCAACACCTTTCCCCCAAAATCTTGTGTGGATTTGGGACTAAATCACCAGCCAGCCGGAGCTGGCACATGATGCCCCACAAAAGCAGGGACACAGCAGTGGCAGCGGGTCTTGAAAAGGGACAGAAGCTTCAGGCAGACAGCATCAGTGAGAGAAGGCTGAGTAGGAGAGGCAGGAGGGAATGGTGGGGAGCGGGGCAAACCGAGGGCTCCAGCTGATGGTCGTTGTGTAGGAACATGGGCCCAGAGCTGCCACATCTCCCAGTTTTCTAAGAGAACCTGGAAATCCAGATTTTCATGTAAAATCTGGTTTTTAAATTGTAACAGTCAATTCCAATTTAAAATATCAGGTAGATAAAACAGAACATTTCTACAGGCCAAATCGGAGCTTTGAATTGCTGGTTGTGACATCTGCATTCATGACCATCTATTCGTGCCTGGCACTGAGCTGAAATCCTATCTCTGCTGAAATCCTGGACGATCTTCCACCCCGATTCCAGCTAACATGGAGTCCCTCCGTCCTTGTCCTTGTTCCCATGGCACCTCGAGTACTTCCATACCTGCTATCACCCTGTATCTCAGCAACTGGTTGACATGACTCTTGCTGATTAGATCAGAACTGCTTCGGGGCAGGGACTGTGATTCAGTTGCCTTTGAACCCTGTGCCTGGCACGTTGGGAATATTCAGTAAGTAGTCATTGGAATGCACCTGAAAATTCAGAGGCTCTGGTAGGAAGAGGTGAAGAAACTTGCTGGAGATCACCCAGCCTCACTGGAGGCAAAGCTGGGTGCCTGGCTGGGCTGAGGAGCCAGTGAGCACCAGGAACAAGGAGCTGAGTGGTGTTTCTTGGGAGGGTGCCTAGGACTCCACCAAGAAACAACTTTTAGAGAAACAGGGAGGGAGACATGGGCTGCGGAGATGCTTGGGGCAGTCAGGTGAAAAAGTCGTGGAGCAGAATCAGCCTCGGGTGAATGGAGGGTCCAAGGAAGAATCTGATAGAGACAAATTTGGTGGCTAGAATCCAGAATCCACTGGGAAGTATGAGGAAGTTCCAGTGAGAGACATCAGCCTGGGCTTGGGGGAAATGGCCAAGACATTAGGACTTTCAAAGTGACCTAACGGCTGCCACCCCCATGGCAATGGCCTCCAGCAGGCTGGCCAATCAAACCATCAGCTCCCATCAGCAATCTCTACCAGCTGTGCTGCAATTAAAGACAATACATGGGACACCTGGGTGGCTCGGTCTGTTGAGGGTCTGACTCTTGATTTTGGCTCAGGTCATGATCTCAGGGTCATGAGATCGAGCCCCACATAGGGCTCCCTATTCAGCGGGGCGTCTGCTTAGGATTCTCTCTCTCCCTCTGCCTCTGCCCCTCCCCCTGCTTGCACTTGCTCAATAAAGAAATAAAATCTTAAAAAAAACTAAAGACAATACAGACTCACAGGTCTACGGGGTTTTACACACCACACAGTGCGTGTTGTGGGAGGAGTTGTGTCCTCTTACCCACTTGAAGAGATATGTTCAAGTTCCAATCCCCAGGCCTGTGAATGTGACCTTCTTTGGAAGTAGGGTCTTTGTAGATGTAATCAAGTTAAGATAAGGTCATACTGGAGTAGGGTGGACCCTAAATCCTGTATGACTACTATCCTTATAAGGAGGCCATGTAAAGACCCATGGGAGAGGCCATGTGACAACAAAGCAGAGATTGGAGTGAAGAAGCTGTGAGCCCAAAATGCCAAGGATTACCAGCAACCACCAGGAACTGGAAGATTCTTCCCTGGAGCCTTCAGAGGGAACATGGCCCTGCAGACACCTTGATTTGGGGCCTCTTGCCTCCAGACCAGTGAGAGGATATATTTCTCTTGTTTAAACTACCCAGTCTGTGGTACAACAGACCTAGCAAACTTCTATAGCATGTTTCCATCTATTCTCTGACTTGATCCTCCCAACCACCCTGTTAGCTGCTCTCTGTTACTGTCTGTGACAGCCAGCCTCCAAGATGGCCCCACTGGCCCCACCTCCCTATATTTACCTCTCAGTGTAGTTCCCTTCCACACTGAAGAGGGCAGACTTGTGTAACCAATCGGATATTGTGGACAAGACGTGTGTGCCTTCCGTGGCTAAATTTCTGTTTCTGCTCTGCCTTCTCTTAGAATAATTGCACTGGGTAAAGCCTACAACCATGTCCCGAGGCCATCTAAACAGCCTGTGGAGAGAGGTCTACATGGAAAGGAACTAAGGCGTCCAGCCAACAAACAGCTCCATGTAAGGGCGCCATCTTGGAAATGGACTCTGCAGTCCAGTCCACCCTCCTGATGAGTGCAGCCCTGGCCAACACCTTGGCTGAAGCCTCATGAGAGACTCTGAGCCAGACACTCCCGGTTAATCCGCTCCTTGATTCCTGACCCACAGAGACTGTGTGTCAAGATAGACGTCTGTTGCTCTATGCCATTAAATTTCATGGTAATTTGTGATACAGCACAAGATAGCCAATACATTTTTTCCTATCCCAACAGAGGCAGTATGTGTACGAATTAAGAGGCCAAGGTCTGGAGTCAACTATCTTTGACTAGCTGTTGGTCTTAAACAGATAACTTTAGCCTCTCTGAGCTTCCTCATTTATAAGCAGGTAGAGTCATTATAACTCATATTATAGAATGTTGGAGGATCAAAGGAGTTAATACATAACTTATAACAGTCCCTTGCACGTAGTAAATGTTATTGTTATTATATGGGTGAGAAACAGCCCAAGAGAGGTGAACAGATGTCTCCATGGCTACGCAGCCAGGTACTCAGGAGTTAGGCTGAGTCCTGAACCCAGTCTCTTAACTCCTTGGGCAGTGCTCATGCTTTAACTGAGTGACTGAATGTGTACCCTGGGTGAGTCTATAACTTTTCCCATTTCCTCCCCTGCAGCAGGCTGTTTCAGCCACGAAGCACTGTCCATAGCTGGCCATGCATGTTGTGCTGGGGATAGGGGGCAGCCAGTCAGGTCAAACTGTGGGTCTGGCCCCGGCCCTGGGAGAACCCCTGAGTCCCTGCAGGAGAGAAGCTGGAAAAGGCATGCGAGACCAGGCAGCAGTGGGAGGGCACCCTCTGAGGGGGCTTTTCTGGACCACACTTCATTGACAGAGCGGGTCCTAGGACAGCCCGGGGTTAGGAAATGGCCAGGAGAGCACGACAACTGTCTTGAAATGCAATAAGGTATTAGAGCAAAAGGGTTGTCAGGAATCAGTCTCTGCTGCTCAGGCTGCTTTCATTTGAACTGATCAAAGTGACCTTGGACAAGCAAAGGCCCAGGTGCTACCAGCCCCCATGGGACAAGTACCCACTCCTCTTTTTCCTCTAAGTCTGTGGCTCGCCTCCCACATCTGATAGCAGGAAACAGTCGCGGTGAATAAGGCAATGGGAAAAAGGGGCAGAAATTTTAAAAAGGCAGCGGCATTTGAAATGTACCTTTGAATGAGCAAGATCACCTATGGAAATTGGATGCAAAGAATCTCCAGGTGGGCTTGTAGCTAAGGACCAGGTGTGCAGCTCTTTGGAAAACATCAAAGAAGCTTACTGGGTGTGGTTTTTCCTAAATTGTCACTGAAGAGTGGCAGAGTATGTCTCCTCAAAATATGCCTCTTTGGCATAAGGATTATTTTGAGCTGATTATTTTGAGAAACAGCAGACTCCCGGAGAAGCTCTGGAAACTCTCAGTTACCCTTTTGTAAGGGAAAATTTACATTTATAAAGGAGATCTCCAGTTTGTAAGGGTGTCTCCCTCTCTGTACCAGGAAGAGAAGGACAAGGCTCTAAATCATGAGAATCTTATTAACCCAGAGGCACCCATGTCAATCTGTATAACAAACCTTATTCTTGTTTGCCTTACTTTTCCTGGTCACCTCCCCATTCATTACTGGCCTTCCCCACGCCTTTCTTTCTTTTGTCTTTAGCTGAAGATAGTATTTAGGACTGAATTCTAAGTCACCTCTTGAAGTTACTCATTTCCCCTGTATACACATGCTCTTGTAAACTTGTTTGTTTTCCTCTTGTGAACGTGTCTTTTGTCACAGCGTTCCCAGCAGAGAACCTAGAAGGGTAGAGGGAAAATCATCTTCTCTCTCCTACTTCACCATGACCCCAAATCCCCCATACCAACAGCCAAGACTCCCATGTCACTTCAGCTGACTTGCTTTTTCTCTGGAGCCTTACCATTTCTAGAAAGATGAGGTTGGATATGAAGAGGGAAGACCAGACACCAGCAGAAAATAATTCAATGATGGCCGCCTCTGACCTCCAGGAAGAGGAAACCTACAAGGGGTCAGCTCCAGAAAAATGTGTATGAGGGCTTGTCGTTGGGACTGGCTCACATTTTTTTCTTAAGTTCTGCCCCCTTCCCACCTTCAGGATCCTCACTTTCCAACAGACAAGGGTCCGGCCAATGCTTCTCACTGCAATGCTGCCCCCGCTGGGGACACCACACCCTGCACTCTCACTGCTTGTCTCCCCAACAAGACCCCGTTCCCAGGAGTGTGTCCATCTAACCAGACTGCTCTGTGACCACACACCTTCGTCAGCAACAGCCCCTCAGCCCCCAGTCCTGCCCATCACTTTACCCTCCAGTGAAGTCTTCAAGGTAGATTTGTATTTTGGCGGCTCTTACACTTTATCAGCATCACCATCATCTAGAGCACTTGTTAAAAGAGAGTCTGAGTGAGCCCTGAGCTCTGAGGAACCGTTCCCTGATTAGGATGACTTCAGACAGGGCTGGAAAATATTAGAAGGAGCAGGAGGGCAAGACAAAGGAGGAAAAGCCTCATAGCAACTTCCTGACCCTTAATCATGCCTTTAACATAGGAGGGGCTGAGGGTAGGTGTGGGGAGGAATAGAGAAAACTGCAAGGCTCTCATTTCCTGGTTCCACTTCCGCTGGGGATCCGCTCTGTGCTTCCCTAACCCTGGCACCACCCTTGCACTCACATTCCCAAGTCCCTCATTCCGGAGAAGCAGGGAACCTGATCCTTCACGGAGCCTGCATGCCTTTTGCATTGTGCCTGCATTTCCCCTTCCTTTCCTCATAGCTGACTGGAACAATTCTTGGTTTAACCTTGCCTCCCTGGTTCTTAAGGTCGGTGTTGCATCACTAATCACACTTGGGGGGCGTGCACCTTGTAGAACAGGCTCTTAGGCTTCTTGGCTAGAGATTTGGGTTCCATATCCGGAATGGGACCCCAGAAATCTGCTTTTTATTTTTTAAAGATTTTATTTATTTATTTATTTATTTATTTATTTATTTATTTATTTATTTATTAAGGGGGTGGAGTATGCTTGCCAGGGAGGGGTAAAGGGTGAGGGAGAGAGAGCATCCCATGCAGACTCACCCGGAGCCGGGAGCCCTCGATCCCACATCTCACGACCCTGAGATCATGACCTGGGCCGAAATCCAGAGTTGGTGGCTCCACCACTGAGCCACCCAGGCGTCCCGAAATCTGCTTTTTACACGAACAATGCAACTGGTTCTGAAGCTGTACACAGGTTGGAAAAAACCTAAGAACCAGCCTCACCACTGTTTCTGTGAGATGCTCTCTCCCTACACAGACCGGGCCGTGGAGATGAGCCTGGGGGCGGAAGGTCCCAAATCATGGGCATTCTGGCCAAGGGCTCCCGGATCTGTGGTTTGGCATAATCTTCACAGCAATCACACGGGACAGGGATTATTACCCCATTTCACAGACAAGCAAGTTCTGTGCTCTTTGGACAACTCTGCTGCTCCTTCTAGTTCTAAAAGTACAGTTTCATGACAGGAGGTCAAATGCCACCCCTAAGCCTTATGTCCATCACCATGTGACCTCGGATGGGCTCTCTTCCCATCCAGGCCCCCAGTTCCCACATGAGGATAATAAAGCCGGCCGCATCATCTCCAGGGCCTTCTATACAGGCTATCCAGAAATAGGTTAATCAACGGGGGCTTAGCTTTGTCGTCACTGGGTTTGATTATGATTCTAATCTTCTGTCACCCAAACTCAGTCTTCATACTTTATTGCTTACATTGTAGAATCAAGTCATACAGTCTCAATTAAAGAAAAAAAAAAAAAAAGAAGAAGAAGAAGAAGGAAGAAAACAGGGTCTCAGAGGAATTCCACCACTGGCTTTATCTGGGAGGGACTGTGCCAGAAAGCCTGAGAGCGGGTTAATGCGGCAGGGTGGGTACGGGGCCAGACTGTAAAAGTAAAGAAGCACGGCTCTGGTCTGGATGACTGGCAGCGAGAACGCAGGCTGTTGCATCAGCGGGCAAAAGTGTACGTGGTTTATGGCCAGGTCCCACTTTAGCGTAACCACAGCTGCTATTAAGACCCTCCAATGCACCATCCGTGGTTCTGAACTTTGCGTAATGACTGAACTCTGCCTTATCATCAGAAGGGAGGAGAAGAACAGCGTGGAAACCAAAGGGGCTGAAATTTCAGCTGCTGCCAGGCAGCCCAGAGCTCCAGTACACTTCCAGAATAGCGCGGCTAGGTTCCCGGCAGCGTCCGGCTGCACGGCAGCTGGCCTTCCGGCAAGGGAGCCCCAAGCTGCACGGGGGGATCAGCTGGGACTGGACACCTCCCCGAAGCCAGCTGGCTGGGCCTGCCCCGCTGGAGCGCCGTCGCTGATGAGTGCCGTGACTCTGGCTCTCCTGTGGCACCCTGGCTTTCTCCATCACCTCGGGGTTCTGGCTGAGTTCGAGAGTCAGGGTGCCCTCCGATCCCAGGCGAGCGGGTGGGGGCAGCGACTGGGTCTTTTGAATGCTGTTGAGAGAATTGTGTGGGTGGCTGGCAGGGCCGGTGAGCAGGCCCGAAGGCAGGGCGGGCTGCAGTGTGTGCAGAGGGGACGTGAGTGGCCGTAGGGGCCAGCGGCCACCCGGAGAACAGGGCTGGAGAAGGAAGAAGGGGTTAGAGAGGGAGACAGGTGGCCCTGCCATAGGCCAGGCAACTGTCTAGCA
Organism: Mirounga angustirostris; assembly: GCF_029215605.1. Lineage (NCBI taxonomy): Eukaryota > Metazoa > Chordata > Mammalia > Carnivora > Phocidae > Mirounga > Mirounga angustirostris. The sequence continues at coordinate 38,249,017 of NW_026991725.1, forward strand.
CAGCAGTCGCGGGAGGCTGGCTTCGGAGGGTGAAGGGACTGTCGGGAGAAGGGACAGTGTCAGCTCGACGCCAGGGGCTCTGTTGCCAATGTCTTTCTCCCGTGCAGGCCTGTCCAGATCCTTCCTCTATTTCCTCCCTCACAAATATTTATTGAGGTCCTACTATGGGCAGGGCACCAAGGGAACCAAGATGGATCAGGTGCACATCTTTCCCTCAAAGAGCTTGCACTCTGGTTGGGGACATAAGACACATACATTAATAAGGCAGAAAAGGTAAGAGCTATAGGAGAGATGAGAAAAAGCACTTTGCGGGCACCCCACAGAGAAATGCAAGTCCAGCGGAGTTCAGAAGAATGGGTTTTAATCCACGGCACATTGCTTGGCCTTTATGAACCTCAGTTTTTTGTTTTTGTTTTTGTTTTAAGATTTTATTCATTTATCTGAGACAGAGAGAATGAGAGAGAGAGAGAGCACATGAGAGGGGGGAGGGTCAGAGGGAGAAGCAGACTCCCCGCCGAGCAGGGAGCCCGATGCGGGACTTGATCCCGGGACTCCAGGATCATGACCTGAGCCGAAGGCAGTCGCTTAACCAACTGAGCCACCCAGGCGCCCTGAACCTCAGTTTTTACATCTATAAAATGGAGAGCATATCTGCTTTATTGAACTCATAAGGTTATAAGGATTGAATATATATAAAAGACACTTGAAAATCATACAGCACTACATAGAGGCAAGCTATGATGAGGATTGCATTATCAGACAAGCTAGGATTTCTCTGAACTTCCTGGCCTGGAATTCTGGGAGCCAGAGGGAGCCAGGGATCTGAGTAGGGGGTTCATGACCGCCGCAAGGCCAAGGCTAGACCCTGAGCCTGCCCTTCCCCTTCAAGAAGGCAGCCTCGCTCAGCTTCCAGCCAGTCTGTCCACTATTCTGCTGATATTTATTGCCTTTTTTTATTGTGGGTATAAAGCACTATCTTAGGGGCTGCAAGGAAGGACAGACATGAAATCTGAATCCAATCCCCACCAAGCATATCAGCAATTAGAGAGGCAAGATATTTATGCATAAGATACAATTAACGATGCAGAGCAGTGCTAGGCTAGCAAATTTGCCTTAGAAGGGGAGCTCTAGGAGAGCAGAGGGAGGAGGACTATGGGGTGGGGTCACCAGCCAAAAATTCTGGGAGGAGCACAGGACTTTAAAAGGGGACTGGAGCAGAGAGATCCAGAGGGGGCTTCCTGGACTGAGAGTTGATGGGGGTGGGGTGTGAGTAAAACCACAGGAAGGCAAGTCCAGTGGCCAGACTGGGAGCTGACCTCTCAGGCTGGAGTGGGGAAGAGGAGGGGGATGAGGCTGGTGCCCAGGGTTGAGTGCAGGTTGCAGAGGTCTTGAATGCTGAGCGAGCAAACTTAGTCTTTCACTTCAAGGCAGTGGGAGCCAGCGACGTTTTCAGCAGAGCGACGGGGTGAAGTCAGGGAATGTCCCCTGATGGACGGCGGTTTGCAGGGTGACTGGAGGTGTTGACGAGTGGGAGGAGGACTGTAAGCGAGGTAATCAGCTTGGGGCCAGGTAGCCGCTGGAGTGAGGTAAAAGGGTACCCCATCCCTGGAATGTTCTCAGATGGGGGTGAGACCCTCCCTCCCCCGAAGGTAAGGGGGAACTAGATGCAGCACTGTGTGCACATTTCTTTTTCGTTTTTGGAAGGGGCTCATGGGCAGAGGGGCCTGACTCCTTGGACCCTCTGCTTTGACCCTGGTTCCTAGATCCACTGTGTGTTGATGGACGCTCTCCAGACCGGGGCAGCTCAGAAAATCCAGTTCTCTCCTCCACAGGGAGGTGGTTAGTGGCCACTGAGCCATGGACAGGGAGGGGGATAAGGAGAAGCAGATTTGTGGCCACTGAGGGTGGGCTTGGCAGCAGGTGACATTCCAGCAGGCTCTGCCCAAGGCCCACTTCCGGGTACATTTCCAGAGGGATCATCCATGGGTAGCCAGTTGTGGGGAATTAGTGTTTAACTTGCCTGTTCCCAGACCCCTGGCTTCCTGTTTCTTAAGGTGACACCTTGGGACCTGGGTCCTTCAAAAAAAAACGGGGGTACCGACTAGTGCAAGCGTCAGTCCTATAAACCTAAGAGAAAAGGAGACTTAGCCAGACACCATAGGCTGGGCAGTAACCAGTTAATATGGAGCCTGGGAGCAAGGAAAAGTCAAATGCAAAATCTGTTTACCAGCCAGTTGTGGGGCACCCAGCCGCCTGGTACAGGATTCCAGGCACCCACCTGTCAGGGAGCCAAGAGCCTCCACCCTCCGCTCAGGGAGGGACTGTTCTCGCTTCACTGGGGCCAGGCCACAAGACCAAGGGCACTCAACCCCGGTGGGGGTGAGGGGGCAGCCCTTCCCCTCCCCAGAGAAGGAAATGGCTCCTGAGAGCGATTCCACCAGCTGAAGCTGCAATATGGACTCCTGCTCCCCATGCAAAAGGAAGTCCCTCTAGGGAGCAAAACTGACCTCTAGCCTCCTCACCCCTTGTGCCCCAAGCCAGGTGGTCAAGTTCCTCTACCTGGACTCTGAATGGAGGGCATTGTTGGCTCAGGGGCAGTGGACTTCTCCAAAAGGCACTGGGGCTTGCCTGCTTCCCAGGAAGGCCTCGTGCCACGGGCAGGGCAGGTGTGGTGGGCAGGGCAGGTGCATACGGCTTGCGCGAGGCCTGTGGTTCGAGGGGAAGGTCGGCGGCGGACTACTCTCCAGGGGCTGGAACGCTACTCTACTATCGTCCTAACCATAAGACAACGGAGCTACCCTACGCGACCGGCTCTGTGCCAGATGCCAGGGACCACAAGATGCGTGAAACATGCCCCCTCTTGAGAAGGGCACAGTATAATTGCGGAGACAACAGCTGACAGGCCTGAGGAAGATACACTGGGCTAACGATAAACAAATGCATCAAAAGCTGTAGGTAAAGCAACTCCCACAGTTATTTCTGGGGAAGGTGAGGAAAACTTCACAGAGGGACTCTGGGGCTGAGCTTTGAGGCAGAGCTGATTTTTGTAAGAATTTTGGTCAGAGAAGGGGGGGTGGGAGGGAGAGGATGTTGGAGGAAAAAGAAACAGCTGAGGCGAAGGCCCAGAGCATGGCATGATAAGGCTATTCCGATAACCGTAAAACAGAATTGAAAGGTCAGAGAAGACAGGACTTTAACTTGACAGGACTAAGATTAGCCCTAGGGGATGCACCAGGAAAGGAGAGGCTGACCGCTGGGCACCTGGGGCACCTGTGAGGGGCAGGCTTGTGTGAGGAACATTCTAGACTCGGAGTCATCTGGATGTTACAGCAAGATGGAAGGGTGGGGTTATCGTGCCCATTGTACAGGAGAGGTAAGTAGGGCCCAGGGCGATGCAGTGACCCATCCAGATCACAGATGGCAGGTGGCAGAACTGCTTCCGACCCTGGGGACTTGTCAGTCCCTAAACCTCTAGCAGCTCAGAGAAGGAAGGCTGGGATGGAGATGAAAGGAGTTTCCATGGCCCAAAATGAACTCAAGCACCATATATAAGGGGAGGGAGGGAGCCAGACACTCCCCGACAATCCATTACTCCAGGATCTCTCTGCACAGTGGGTGGGCAGTATCCATAGGGGATGACTTCACAAAGTGTTATTTTCTGGTGAAAACGGGAGTTCATAAAGGCTTATATGCCTACGGATCATTAAACTGGGTGAATGGCATTTGGGGACACAGACGACCCTGTACCCGGAATTTTGGAAAACAACACACCTCTCACAGAACATCCCTTCTAACCAAGGAAGGCTGCCAGTGTCCAGAAGCACCCCCCACCCTCACAGTGGGACTCAGGGGGGCTGGGTGGGGTGGCACTCTCAAGATCTGGACCTCCAGTCCCACCACCCCACAGCCAGCCAGGCCCTGCCCCAGGGACTAAAGCAGAGGGCACCAGGGATCCTGGAGGCTCAAAGGGCTGGGTCATCTGCCCCGAGGGCCTTGGTTTGTTTTGAAGGCAGATCTTGTTCCAGAGTGAGACGGGGTGAAAAGGGACCCAGCAAACCTTTCTCAGAAAGCTGTCCTACATTTCCAGTGGTGCCTACTGCTCAGGGCTGGCAGGCCTCTTGGCCCACTCCCAGTGGGTGGCCAGGCACCCCATACCCCAACCTTACCCCTGCCTGGGCAGGGACTGATGGGGGAAAACTTGCCTCTTGGGAGAGTCCTATGTACCTGAAGGAGTTCCAGAAGCTTGAGAGCAAACTGAGAAGATGGGTTGGATCCACAGCTCATCTGCCCCCAGTCCACTTCCCCTACACCCATCCCCAGCTCTCAGAATTGGCTTTTCACATATGCTAAGGAGCAACCCTCGTGGACAATACCTGCCTTGTTAATGAAAGCTACAGTCAGAGGCCAGAGGGACTTACCCGCTCACTGAGGGCTTGCCTTCCCAGCGCGGGCACCTGCCTGCACACCCTCACAGGAGGGTCCGGGAGACGTGGGGTGGGGGTAGAGTTAGGGGAGGGAGACCGAAAGTAACGCACAACTCTGCACCAGAAACGCGCTCTTAATCTTAATATTTAAAAAGAAAGGAAACAATTCAGCGATCACCGCACTTCCCAGACTTGCAAGCGAGGGCAAGGCACAGGGAGGGAGGCAGGTTCTAGAAAACGCAGGGCCCCACCGCCGGCCCCGGCCGCTAAGCAAACATTCCCTCCTGGACTCCGAAAAGCCGGTGCGCGAGGGGAGGGGCAGGCCTGAGGTTTATCGCTCCGGCAGCTCCTGGTGATTCATTGAGTTTGACTTCTGCCTGTCGTAGATTGAGGCACACAAACAGCCCCGGGGGTACCCCTCCCCTTTCCCCGCGCCCTCCCCCCAACCTTGCCACCCCCGAGCCCGGGACCAGCCGCTTCCCCCGCCTCCCGCGCGCCCCGGGCTGTGCAAACACGCCCCGCCGCCCGCCCCGCCGCCGACTGGCTCCAACCGCGCGCTGCTGGCGATCCCCCAGGCAACTCGGCGTCACGAGAACCAGCGCCCCGGAGACCCGTCGCCCTGCCCTCCCTCCGCGTCCCCTGGGCCCCGGCCAGGCCCAACAACCTCTCCCTTCCCGGGGCGCCGCGGCCCCTCCGGGCCTCCCGTGCAGGCTAACTAGGCCCCGCTGGGCGCCCCCGGACGGCGCAGCCCGCCTCCCGCGGGGCGCGCCAGCCCCAGGGGAAGGCGGCCGGAAAAATCTCTTGTTTACTGGGCCGGGGACGTCCCAGACTGGATTCGCTATCCCAGTTCTGCGGTTCCCTTTCTGCTGATTCCCGGGGCCTCCGAGGCTGAAGGCTGGCAACGGGCTGATCCACCCCGGGGCAGGGAGTGGGGGTGGGGCGCGGAGTGGGGCGGAGGGTACCCGAACTCGTGGAAAAGTCCGCGGGCGGCCGGAGGGCTGGACTCGGAGTCAGGGCCCTTGCGTCCCGGAGCGCAGGGACCGCGGGGGCCGGGTTAAACACTGTACCCCGGGGAACATGACCGTGAAGGCTAATTAGGACAAGTCGGAACAGGGAACGGGGACGCGGGGAGGGGAGCGCGCGCTCAGAGTTGGACCGTGTCTGGGGCGGTCGCGGGAAATCCAGGCGCAGGGGAGTCGGGCCCAGGGCGACGTTTGCTCACGGTTCCGAGGGGTTCCGGGCCCGGCCCACGGCGGTAGGGGCGCTCGCGGTGTCCCCCCGTCCATGCATGTTTGGTGACCCAGGTGCCGGGAAAAGGCCGCGCGTGTTAGGGGCGGACAGTCGGCGTGTGGTGTGTCCACGTGTGCAAGCTCGGGGAGGGGAGGGGGCTCAGAAGGCGTGACAAAGACGGACTTTGTGTCTTGAGTGTGCGCCTCGCTCTAGCCCAGAGCAGCGAACTGTGCCCGGCGTGTGTCCCTCACGGGAGAGCCAGGACGAAGGTGACGAAGGCTCGGTGAGACGCACCAAGGTGGCCCCCGCGCGTGTTCGTGTGTGCGCGCTGGGACATGCGGGGCGGGAGAGCCTGCCCCCCAAACCGCTTTCCGGAGGGAAAGCCAAATCCTGAAAGTGAGTGCGCGTGAGTGCGCGCGCCCGCGTGCGGGGGCGTGGCAGTAAACAGCAACAACACTCCGGCTCCCAGCTCCGCCAGAAACTCCGAGCTCCCTCCCCGGCCGGAAAGTGCGCCTCGCCGGAGCCTGGAGGTGAGTCGGCGCGGCGGGGGAGGGCCTGGCGGGCTTTGTTGCTGTGCAAACGGATTGCACATACCTGGTGCGCTGCGGCCGCCCGATCAGCTCCTGAATGGAGGTGATGTCACGGTGATGCAGGCGCCGGCCCACCCTCGCCCGGAGAAAGGAGCCGAGTGCGGGGAGAGGCCAGCGCCAGAAGGAGGGACCGAGGGCGGCCAGCCCAGCCCAGGCTCCCGGGAGAGGCAGGCCCTGCGCCCCGAGCCCCCGCCCGGGCCCCGCCACCCCAGGCCCGGGCTTCGCCTGGCTCCGCGCCCTCCGCCGAGCCCCTCTCACCCCGCCCGCGCTCCGCTTGGAGCTGGAGGTGGCCCCAAACGCCGCGCCGAGTGGGGCGGGCGGCGCGTCCCAGGTAAGGGCTGCTGCCTTCCCGCTCCGCCCTCCCCTCCGCCGCCCGGAAGAGCCGGGTCGGGCCGGCGGGCCGCGGGCGAGGGCAGAAGCCCGAGGGTGGAGGACCGGGGGAGGGGAGCGCGGAGGACGCCGCGCCAACTCGGCTCCGCTCGGTCGCAGAAACTTTACAAACCGGCGCGAGCTGGGGACCGGGGGTGGGCGAAGCCCGGCGCTGTCCCGAACTCCACAGTGGGTGCCCCCTCCACTCCCGCTGCCTCTCTGCGTGAGTCCACGGTCAGCAGCGACTGGTGGGCCAGCCTCCTCTCCGGGGCCCGAGGATGGGGAGAGCAGGTTTCTGTGGCCAGAAGGAATGCGGGAGACAGGCTGGGGTCCCTACTCACTCTGCATCCAAGGCCTGGGGAGCGCCGGTGTAGACCCCAGGGGTGAGGAGGGCAATTCTCAGAATCTTCCTGTAGGAAGTTTGGAATCAGACCATCAAAGAGCCCCTACTTCAGGCAGCTTGACTTCTAGATCCCTCCGACCCCCCAGGGCTTTTCCAGGGCCCTTTGCAGCCGAAGGGGTTGGGTAGCGCCCCTCCATCCTGAAGCCCGCAGTTTTACACCCGGGAAAAGCCAATCATTTAAAAGCTCCATGATCTTGATCCTAAAGCACAGGAACCAGAATGTGTCAAAATAGGGTTTTTTGCACTTGGTTGTCCCCACCTTGTGTCTTATTACATGTGTGGGGGGAGGGGGTGGGGAGGGGTGTGGGGCGCATTCCAGAGTGGCATTCCAGAGCAGACCCTTGGATTGAAGACTTCCACGTTTCAGAATGCTCAGGAAATTTTGGCCCAAATGTCCACTTAATGCGGAGGTCTAGGCTGAGGTTCCTGGAAGCCCCTCCCTTCCCAACCTGATCTCTGATCCCTCTTATTGGTGGGTTTAGTCGCCAGAGCCCCTGGACAGGAGTAAGATGATAAGGCATAAGGACAGAACTCCAGAAAGGGGGGTGGGATGGGGGAGAAGGGAAGGAGGTGGGACGGCTGTTGGTGGGTCCATCCACCTCTCCTGGTAGGCTGCTGAGTGCTGGCAGTTGAGGAATGAGGATGCTCTGTGGTATCCCTGGGTGAGCCTAGGTGCCTTTGAGAGGGGGCTGTCAGGGGTCATGGCACCCTTATATGTAACCACAGGCTGTGTGTCTCTATCTTACTCTATCCTTGAGCCTGGGAGATGCAGACCAGGGCGGCACTGTGAAGCCCATGGTGTCCTCTTCAGGTTGGTCTCCTATGCCCTAGGGGTTCTTGGGTTCTGGTGTGAATGGTGGGAGGTTAGGAGGGGGTTGTTCTGGAAAGATGAGAGGGCCTGACTGCCTCTCATCAAGCCAGTCAGGGCCAGCTCGCCTCTGAACCCACCCCACTGCTGAGGCCTCTCTGCTCCTCCTGGAGAGGGAAACTGGGAGGAACTGGAACTGGATTGGGCTGACTCAGACCAGAGCTGGGGTGCTGAGTGGCTGAGTGGGGGAGAGGCCGATTTCAGAGGTGATTAAAAATATCTGTATGACTGATTCCAGGGAGGTGAAGCAAAAGGGCCCCTTTGTCCAGGAAATAATCCGAGACTGGACTGTGCGGCAGTGTTGGTGTTGGAGAAATTCATGGGGCGGGAGGCGGTCCCCCTCCCACTCCCCTCGGTCCCACTGAGAACCTTGAAGCAGAAGATGTGACTCCACACTGAAGAAGGCAAGGGAGAAGGGGGCACTGAGTCTGTTCAGCGAAGGCTTTTTTAAATGCCTGCTCTGACGTCTACTCTGTTCAAGGCACAGCACTAGGTGTTTGCAGGGATGCTAAGTTAATACGTCTTGTTCACTACCCTCACACACCTTCCAGCCTGGTAGGGGAGACTCATGCACAGAAGAGCCATCAAGGCTCAGAAGACAGCCAGGAAGTGCAGGCTTTAGGGACCCGCGGGAGGGAGAGCCTCTTAGGCAGAGCTAGGTCCCTCTCTTTGCAGTGCTCTTCCCCTTCTCCGCCATGTAAAAAGTGGCATGGGTTGCCTGGCTGAATCTGCACTCGGGGAGGTCAAAGGACACATGCAGAGCTCTGCTGAGCTTCCTTTAACTCTGCTGGCCTCCACGGATCACTGCCCTAGGCCTGAGTAGGTGTATTCCTGTCTCCATACTCACCCTTGCATTTTTCCGGGGAACAGAGAAATGGATTGTGTCTGGTGGGAATGGTTTGTTTCATCTGGGGCTGGTAAGTATCAGGGCCGCCAAGCAGCCAGGTACCTGGGCGGGGAGGAGCAACAGCAAGAACAGGTAGGTTCCTCTTTCCTTCTTGGGAGTTCTCCCCACATTGGTGGGGCGGGCAGAGAGCTGCGAGGTTGCTGGATGCCGGCAGGGTAAAGGCGTGTACTTCTAAGAGCAAGATGGCTCAAGAAGAGTAAGTGACCAGAAGGGTTGCAGAGCTAAATGGGACCTGGCTTGGTTTTGTTTTGTTTTTGTCATGACATGGCTGTTATCAGATTTAAACTTGTAGTGTGGGCTTTGGTATCCTTTCCCCCTACCTCCAGTCAGTCCTTAGATTTTATTTGGGAAAGGATCTCTCAGATCTGGCCATTATGGCTTTACCTTTGGCCTTGATCTTTAAACGGGTGAATGTGTCCTCAACAAATCGATTGCCTGTGCTTTTGGCCAGATTCAGATCTGAAAGCACAATCCTAGTTATGCCACGTTTGTGCAAAACACAGCTTTAGTTCAGTGGCTCCCCATTGCCTTTAGAATGATGCCCCAACCTCCTTCCCAGTAGCACTTCTAGTCTTGTGTCTCCCCTTACAAACTCGGTTCATACTTGAAGGTGATAAAATACTGAATAAAATGCTGTTGAAAGGTCTTCTCCGTTCTTATCTGACCCCTCAGCGGGAAGAGCTTCCTCCTCTGTGTTCTTGGAACACCTTTCCCTCTCCCAGAGGCAAATTCTGTTGTGTGGCACTTACCATTTTCTCACAGACCTACCTTCTCTCTCGTGCTGGATTTTAAAAACCATCAAGTCAGGGAGAAAAACAAAAACAAAAAACAAACCGTCAAGTCAGGGGCTGTATTTGTTCATCTTTGTATTTCCCAGAGCTCTGAGAACGACTGGCTTTGTCGTCCCCCCCCCCCCCACCAAAATGCACAGTAAATATTTTCTGATTGGGAATAATTGCCTGTATCTAATCTGGGATCCAGCGCGGGGAGGGGGTGAAGTGCTGGAAGATGTGCAGATACCTGGGGGCTAACTCAGGGTGGCCTTTCTCAGGGCTCACTTCCACATCTCCAACTTTACCACAAGTTCTGGCTGCTTTGCTATGAGCCCCAAACACCCAAGATGGGGTTGAAGGCTTAGGAACCCACAGCGTGTAATCTGCAAATTACCTCTTCCCTGGAGTGGTTCAGTGTTTCTCCTTACCCATCAATCCTCCACCCTTCGTTTTTCTTTCCAGCAATTGTAAATACAGTTTATGCTTTATTGATTTACGATTGCACAAAGTCCCCTACAAAGCTTATTTAAATCTCGACGCAGGGGAAACGTGCTTTTGCATTAGAAGTCAAGAGAAACTGAGTTCTGACCATGCAGTTATTTAGGAAAACAATAAATATGTTAGCTTATTAAGAGTTAATGATAGGTAGTATTTGGAGGAAAAGCAAGCTTAACTGAAAAATGAAGTACCTGAGGGCGCCTGGATGACTCAGTGGCTTAGGCCTCTGCCTTCGGCTCAGGTTATGATCCCAGGGTCCTGGGATTGAGCCCCACATCAGGCTCTTTGCTCACGGGGGGCCTGCTTCTCCCTCTCCCTCTGCCTGCAACTCTGCCTGCTTGTGCTGTCAAATAAATAAATAAAATCTTTAAAAAATTTTTAAAAAAATGAAGTAGCTGAGAAGGTCGAGATACCTGTATTTTCAAGGGGCACCTTGGGTCCGTAGGATATGTTAAAGGACTTTGAAAATTGACGTTCTTTATTATGTCGGTTTCACTTAATTTATGGGTTTTATTTTCCCTGATCCAATAGCAAGTACTCTTCCACTTATCAGTTACAGAGAGACAGTTTCTATTGACTGAGATTTAGGACTTTTGTTCGCCTGTTAGAAATTAGGTAACTAGGAATGGTGAAAACTTAAGGGGGTGGACTATGCATCACTACCCCCAAAGGAGGAAGAAAGGAGGTGGGAGGAGTTGGATCATGCCATTCCCCTGAGAGCCACTAGTGGTCACGATCATCCTGGAAAGCTTGGTTGCCATCTTTCCAGAGAGTTCCGAGGACCCAAGAAGTGAGAGAGGAAGAAGCAGGGTTATAACTAGTTACTTGAACGTAAGGGGTAATTTAATGTGCATATCTGTATTCTGCAGTATTTTTGAACTTGGCTGTTTAGAACATTGAGATTCTCTGTTCTCCAGGTAAATTTAAAGTCTTTCATTGATTGGATATTTAATTTCTCTTAAGCTGCCACATTCTTTATCTCCACACCACACAGGGATAGTCCAGCTGGTGTTGAGAGCAGGGGTTCCGTTTTCTTTGCTGCTCATCTACAGGCCTTGGTAGAGCCGCCGTCGTCGGGGCTGGTCAAATGAGTAGTACAGTAGAGTAATAGGGTACCTTCCTGGTGTGAATGAAAGATCCCTTTTTTGCCTTCTGGCTACAGTGCCTTAACGTCTTCCATGACAGATGAGTTCCTTTGGGCGTTGCATTGCCCTTCCCCATTCTTGCTTTTAAAAATGTTAATGCCTCATAGAAGGATTTTTGCATGAAGTCATTAACTCCCTAGCTGAGAAATTATTTTATCCTTCACTCCAGCAACCGAGCTAGACAAAGAAGTTTGGATTCTGAAGAGGAGAGCTGGCGTGAAAAGTGGGCAAATACAGGGCAGGAAAGGGAGGTGGTAGGGAGGAATCCAAGAGAACTGTCTCTTCGTTTTCTCTGGCTGCAGGTCATGCCTTTCAGGTGCTCGTGAAGTACCTACTGTGTGAATGAGTGCATGGCAGGTTGGCCATGGACGTGGGCATCACAGGGGCAGAGAGAAAGTGCGGAGTGGCTTGGTTTTGACTTGCTCTCAAACCCTATCACCCTCAACCCAAACTGCAAGAGCTCAGGGAAGGTTCGGATGCTGGTTATGATGGCGGGGGGCGGGGGGGGGGGGGCGGGGATCCTGAAAATTCAGTGACAGATTCCTCCTTTTCCGTGAGTAGGACCAGAGATGACAAATGGGCTTCATCTCATTTGCCTCTCTGGTCAGTTGATATGCCTCCCAGGAGTGCTGTGTCAGGAAGGAATCTGAAGCCCGTGGGGACAGTCTCGTGATCAGCTCGCACTGTCTGCCCCAGTTCAGGACAGGGGCAAGCAAGCGACTTGGGTGTCAGAGTCTGGCCTTGGAAGACTGATTGTGCCTTTTCCCTCTCTGTCTCTAGGGACCCAGCCGGAGCCTGGCCTGGGAGCCAGCATGGCCATCCCCAAAGCCTTGCTGACGTGCCTGGGGCTGCCTGTCTTCCTAATCGCAGGCGCCCAGGCCCAGAACCACGTGCCACCTGGCTGCAGCCCGGACCTCAACCCCCTGTACTACAACCTGTGTGACCGTTCCGGGGCCTGGGGCATCATTTTGGAGGCAGTGGCTGGGGCGGGAGTTGTCACTACGTTTGTCCTCACCATCATCCTTGTGGCCAGCCTCCCCTTTGTGCAGGACACCAAGAAGCGGAGCCTCCTGGGGACCCAGGTCTTCTTCCTGCTGGGGACCCTGGGCCTCTTCTGCCTCGTCTTTGCCTGCGTGGTGAAGCCTGACTTCTCCACCTGTGCCTCTCGGCGCTTCCTCTTTGGAGTCCTGTTCGCCGTCTGCTTCTCCTGCCTGGTGGCGCATGTCTTTGCCCTCAACTTTCTGGCACGGAAGAACCACGGGCCGCGGGGCTGGGTGATCTTCACCGTGGCGCTGCTGCTGACCCTCGTGGAGGTGATCATCAACACCGAGTGGCTGATCATCACGCTGGTCCGCGGCGGCGGCGAGGGCGGCCCTCCGGGCAATGGCAGTGCCCCCTGGGCCTCGGCCTCCCCCTGCGCCATTGCCAACATGGACTTCGTCATGGCGCTCATCTACGTCATGCTTCTGCTGCTGTGTGCCTTCACGGGGGCCTGGCCTGCCCTGTGTGGCCACTTCAAGCGCTGGCGGAAGCACGGGGTCTTCGTGCTGCTCACCACGGCCACCTCCATTGCCATATGGGTGGTGTGGATCGTCATGTACACGTACGGCAACAAGCAGCACAACAACCCCACCTGGGATGACCCCACGCTGGCCATCGCCCTCGCCGCCAACGCCTGGGCCTTTGTCCTCTTCTACGTCATCCCGGAGGTCTCCCAGGTGACCAAGGCCAGCCCAGAGCAGAGCTACCAGGGGGACATGTACCCCACCCGTGGCGTCGGCTACGAGACCATCCTGAAAGAGCAGAAGGGCCAGAGCATGTTTGTGGAGAACAAGGCATTTTCCATGGACGAGCCAGCCTCAGGTAGGCAGAGGGATACCCTCCCCGCGCACCCCGTCTGCCATTCTGCATCCTGGACGGTAGGATGGGGGCGGGGGCTGGTCTCCTGAGCGAGATGGAAGGCTCTCGAATGATCACTAGTGTTCTGCCTTCAAGCCCCTAAATGCCATTTTTAAGTTTTTGTTTTGTTTTGTTTTTAGTACTCCTGTAGTTCATGAATATATTTCCACTGTAAAATTTAAAACACCCACAGATAAAATTCCTTCCGGCTGGCTCCTCCCAGTTCTACCCCTGTTCTTTCCTGTTCTGGGCCACCTCTGACTGGTATTTTACCTCCACGTGCCTCCGTTTCCTCATCTGTAAAATGGGGATGATAATCGTTCCTGTTAAATAGGGTTCTTGTGAAGATTAAGTTAATGCACGTGCCCGGCACTTGGAAATTACTCTACGAGTATTAGCTATTAGCTGTATTCCTATCCTTTTACTGTGATTACAACCACCCTTCCCGGACTTGTTTTTCCATTATGTACCTATTCATAATTTTAGTTTCCTTTAAAAGTCTTCTCAGTTAAGATTTTGTTCTTTTTTTTTTTTTTAAGATTTATTTATGTATTCTAGAGAGAGTGGGCCAGAGCACGGGCAAGCTAGGGGAGGGGCAGAGAGAGAGGGAGAGAGAGAGAAGCAGACTCCCTGCTGGGTACAGAGCCCCACACAGGGCTCGATCTCACAACCCTGAGATCATGACCTGAGCCCAAATCAAGAGTTAGTTGGACGCTTAACCAACTGAGCCACCCAGGTGCCCTGATTTTGTTCTTTTTAATAAAAGCACTGTGCCACATCCTGATCTCAGCAGCACCCACTCTCCAGCTGGCTTGTCCCCAAGCTCCTGTCCCGGCTCGTTTGTTAATGGGCTGGGGCTTTCCTGTTGGAGCCCAGCACTAGGGGCACCAGCCAGCCGTACAGCCTCAAAGGGGTCAGGCTGAGGGTGTCTGGAATTGGGAGAGGCAGGAATGGGTGAAGCTTCTGCAGCCCGTGCCAAGCCCCCCTCCTCCCCGTTGGAAGCAGCTTGAGAAGCAGGCGGGCTGGGGGGCGGGGTGAGGAGAGATGCTTCTCTGGGACACTTGGCCAGTTGAGCTCCTGGCTTCCAAAGGGAAGAGTATTTCTCTGGCATTTGTTAACTGTAAGGACCGCTAGCATTCATTGAGCACCTACTGTGTGCTCAGTATGCACACATTTCCTGATGTGTCCTGTGGCGTGCTGTCCTTAGTCAGCTGCCTACAGCCCCTTTATCTGACGTGACTGGGACCTGGAGGGCAGAAGGACCAGGACAGACCCCTGACCCCAACCCCAGACTGGGCTGAGCAGGATGTTTGGGGGCTTAAGACTTCAACTGCTTGACTGTCGGTCACCAGCTCTGGGGTCCCTGCCAGAGGGCTGAGTCAGAGACGGGAAGTTTCAGAAGCAGAACTCCCTGCCTCTTCTCTACAAACTGGGACCCCCCTCCCCATCATCTCTGTTTTGGGGAAAGGAGTGACCTTTGTCCTGTCTGGCACCTGATCTGTGATCTGCCCACGGGGGCGGCCCCTGGTCCACATAACAGAGTGGGACTAGTTGAGTGGGGGTGGGGCTTGTGCACCCACATCTGCTCCCGCTCTGTGTCTGGCCATGAGGCCCATGTAATACTACTCAGCCTTTGTCCTCGCAAGGCAAACATTTCTGGGGCTGTGAGGGTTTTTTTCTTTTCTTTTTTTTTTTCTAAATGGAAAAATCAATCGAGTGGGCCCAGCACTTAGGAACCCAGCCCTGTATAGTTGTGGTCCCTTGGAGCTGCGGGCCAGCAGCCTGCAGGAGACAGCCTTCCGCCTGCCCTCGGGCCCCAGGGGCTGGTCGTGAGCTCTCCTCGGACACCCTGGGAACCCCCGCAGGGTAGAGCAGATGGGGACAGCATCACATCCGAGGGCACGGGGAGGAATTCTCAGAGCTGCAAACAGTCCTGGAATCTTGCCAGGCTGCCCAGGACAAGATGTATGTACGTTCAGTCCTCCTGGTGGGGCTCTGGGTTGTGGGGTCCTGGAGGATCAGCTGTGCCCCGGGACGACTGGCAGTCTCAGGCTGTGGGGTCTTTGCTCTGCTTACCCTAGCGCCTTGCAGCTGTGGCCTGCAGTGGTAGAGGCCAGAGCTGGAGCCTGGCTGTCTTGGAAGGCCGCCGAAGGCCCATGTGCCCCTCCTGGCCTCTGGCCCCGGAGGGCGGATGGGGATATGAAGGTTGCTGACAGGAGCATTTTTCTTGGCTGAAGGCGGGGGAGGGGTCCTCACACTGCAGGAAAGCCCGAGCAGAAGGCAGGCAGCATCATGCTCTCTTGACTCCTGACAAAGGCATGCTGGACTCTGGAGGGGCCCCCATACCTGCAACCCCGCCCCGCAAGTGGGCCACCCCTGGCCAGGCTTCTCCCTGGGTTAGATGTTATCCCAGGGCAGGTGAGCCCCCTCTGCCCTGCCCGAGCCCCCTGGGGAGCCCTGCCTGAGAACCCAGCCCCCAAACGGCTCTATGTTTCTTTGCAGCTAAGAGACCGGTGTCACCATATAGTGGGTACAACGGGCAGCTGCTGACCAGTGTGTACCAGCCCACCGAGATGGCCCTGATGCACAAAGGCCCGGTGAGTGGGGTCCCAGGGTCTCTGTGACCCCGCTGGGGGCCGTGGAGCTCAGCCTGAGCCGGCTGGTGCAGAGGTCCTGTGGCCGGTGCAGGCTGGGGCGGAGGTGGTAGGGAGAAGGCAGGCTTCTCCGTCTGATGCATCCGCGTCAGGGAACAGAGCCCCTCGGCTCCTGATGCCCTTTTCCTGGAGTTGACGTCTGCTGCACTGCAGTGAGACCCGCCCTGTGTCATGGGGCATCACACAGGACTGGGGCCCCGGGCTGCGGAGAATGCAGAACAGGCCCTCTTTGAGCTGATAGGAGAGTCCAGCTTCACCCTAAGGAGCTTAGGGAGGGACAAAGGAAGGTCTCAGCCAGGTAGGGAGGTGGCAGTCTTTGGTGCCCCCATAAAGGCACAGAGGACCAAAAAGCAGGTCTGGGTATGTACTTACTCCTCAACCACAGCTGTCCCAAGAGGGCCTTGGCTCCCTTCCCCCCACAAGCAGGCTCTAGCTCTCAACCTCATACCTCCCCTGGGTTCTGGAAACCAGATGCTCCATTAGCCAGTGGGGGGTGGGAACAGGAAGACCGTGGGTTAGAGTCTCACTCACTCCGTATATGTTCCTCCCCCTGGGCTGGCAGTCACTGTGGGGAGATGTCAGTGACCTGCCTTGGCAGGACGCTGGGAACAGGAAGCCAGGGAGGTCAGCGGGGTGGTGTTCTCACCCCCCTCCGTGCCACGAGCCCCCGGGGCACGGTGCAGTAAATATCAGAAACTTCCAGCTCCAGCCCCTTCCTCTCCCTAAGCTGAACCTGCTGCCAGGCGCAGGGAGGGGCAAGGAGTCTCTGGAGGACAGGAGCAGAGTCTGCTGGTCCCAGCCGCTCAGACTGTGGAACCCCCCCCAGGGTCCTTCCTCCAGCAGCTGTCTCACCCTGGCCACCCCTCACTTGCCTGGCCACACCCAGTCCTGCTGCCCCAGGGGGTCGAGGACCTGGGTGAACAGGGAGTACCCACCCACGGAGATGAGTGGAGACTACGGATGGGGGCTCCCTCCCTCCCCGCCCCAGTTAAACTTTGACCAGGCCACCACTGGGCAGAGCCTGACTGGGTGTGGCTGTGGCTGAACCAACTGCCCAGGTGATTCTGAGGCACACCCAGGTTTGAGCCCCACCTACCTGGATGTTCCAGGAGCTTCTGGGGGCCTGCGAGCTGGGGATTGCAAACCAGTGGGAGGACCACCTGGGCCTGATTTAACTGAAGGTGGTGGGTGGCTTGGGGCCCTGGGGTTAGGGATAAGGCAGGTGGGGCCAGGAGTTCACCTTGCCTTCAGGCCAGGAGCTGGGATGGGGGCCTCTGGACTCTCCCCACCCCACAGCCATCTCTCCCCCACACAGGAGTAGGGCACTGTAGCTCTAGCCAGGTTCCAGGCAGAGAATTTGGGTTTTAAGTCTCCACAACTGATTAACCCGCCCAGGCTTCGAGATAAGAAGTGTGGGTATGCCCAAGGCCTGCCAGCTGTCCTCAGCCACACAGACCTGCCGCTCTGATTGCCACTGGGTGTCCTATTGCCATTTGAGGGCTCGGGGAAGGGTCTGGGGAGGAGGGAGCCTGGGGCCATTATAGGCACGTAGTAGCAGCTCAGTGTGGTTCCCTCTGCCCTGGGCCCCAGGATTTCCCCCAGGAGTTGGGAGCAGGAGGGGGGAGGCTTGAGAAGAGGATCCTTCTGAAAACAGTGACACCGCGGGGCCATCCGAGGTGACCAGAGGCCCCTTCCCATGCCTAGAGGCCTGGCGCTCTGTAGGGTGAGGGAAGGGGCTTGAGGTCAGACGCCAGCCCCTCCGTTTCGAGAGGTGGAGTCACCCATCCCAGGCGGCCGCTGGGGCCCTGCTGGGGGGGCTTGGGGGTTACTGCGGGCAGGCCCAGCCCTGCAGGTAGCAGAGTGTTTGTGCGTCCGCCCTGGCAGAACCTGGCTGTGAGACCTCCTGTGCTTCCTTCCAGTCCGAAGGAGCTTACGACGTCATCCTCCCACGAGCCACCGCCAACAGCCAGGTGATGGGCAGTGCCAACTCCACCCTGAGGGCCGAAGACATGTATGCGGCCCAGAGCCACCGGGCCGCCACACCTCCGAGAGACAGCAAGAACTCCCAGGTCTTTAGAAACCCCTACGTGTGGGACTGAGTCGGCGGTCAGGAGGAGGCAGGCAGATTTGGGGAAGGCCCTTGGGACGTGGCCTGGGTGAGGAGCCCACGGCTCTCCTACTGCCCCTGCCCCCTCCGTGGCTCAGGGCAACTGTGCCTCGGAGCCGGGAAGGCCGTCCCTGTCTGCCAATGTCTGGGTGGGTGTCCCAGGGGCCCCCCACCCACGCCTCAGTGTTCGTGGAGCTTCGTGCTCCAGCCAGATAGTGTTCTTTTTGGGGTGGTGGCCGGTCAGTGCCAACATTTTCTGGAGTCTTCGGAGAGATTCCTGCCACCTCGAGAGATTTCTCAGGCGCGTCTGTCCTGGGTCTTGCTCCTCTATGAGGAGCAAGGGTGCCTAATAAACACGTTTTTGCCTTATGAGCCCTTCCTCTGGGAATGTCGTTTCTGACCCCGGGCTCTTGGTCACTGAGGAGCCTCCTCCTCCGTGGGCCGGGGGTGGCTCCTCTTTCTCCTTCCGAGTCCGGCTCACGGGAACGCCGCTGCTGCTTTTTCCTTCCCAGGGAAGGAGTCTTCAGCTGAGCCTGTGTATCGGGTCGTGTCGCGGGCGGTCAGAATGAACTTCTGGGCCCAGCGCCTGTCCAGGGTCTAGTCCAGCATCTGGGCTTATCTGAGATCAGGCAGCTTTTCCTCCGGGACGCCTCCCCGCCGCCATGCACGAGGCCAGAGTGGGGAGGGCAGGCCCACCATCGGGCAGCTCTGCGGAGGGTGTGTGTAAGGGAAGGCGGGCCAGCTTCCGACCCTCTTAGGGGGGATGGCCGTTCAAGTGCTCTAAGGGACGCGGTGGAGAGTCACCGGCCTGTGCTGTTAGATGGTGCTGTGCCGAGCACGGGTGGAAGCGGACGGCTCGGAGAACACTGGCACTTCTTTACAAAGTGGGTTTCCAAAGGTGGGAAAGGGTCGGCCAGTTCCGGTTGGTTCCATTCCTGGACAGTTATTAACGTGTCCACTGGCTCAGCCCTTTATGGTAAACAGAGCCTTCCCACATCAGCTCCTTTTAAACCTCGTGGCTGCCAAGAAAGGTGGACAGCACAGCATTCTGTCCTCTTTCCCGAGTCAGAATCCCAGAATCGTGCCATTTTCGGGTCGGACGTGGCCTTGGAGGCAAAAGGTGGGGCTGTCCCTCTCCCGGCCCCTGACAGGGGTAAGCAAACCGACCCACCGAGGCCACAGCGGCCTCCAGAGGGGCCCCACTGGTCAGGTTGTGTTGAGCTCTGTCTTCGAGGCCCACCCTGGGGCCGAGCCAGTGGCCTGGGCTTGGATGAGCGGTAGTGCCGTGACCCTCGGACAGACACTGGCTCCAGGCTTTGCAAAGGGGCTGCCAAGCCTGCCCCTCCCGAGCTTGGGAATGTTTCTACCCAACGAGTCAGAAGCTATTTTCTGACACCAGTCGTAGGGGGGGAAAAATAAAGTCTCTGTTGGAAGAGAGAGAAAGTTGCCGAAGAAAAACAAACTTCTCCCAGAGTTTCCCTTCTATGTCAGATTGCACCAGCCCCGCTGGGACTCAGACACTGTTTTTAGTAGAAGCCAGAGCTTGGGCCCCCGAGTGGTAGGGTCCCCTTTGACTCTTGTTCTTTCTGGTTACTTTAGGCTCAGTCCCCGCAAAATAAAACGAGATGGTAGAAGCCCTCTTCCCTGAACCACACGTCCGTCCTGATGTCCTCATACCTCTGTCTGGGCTGGGCAGGGCCCAGCACCTTTCCCGCCCTTGTCATTGGAGCTGGGAGGGACCGGAGGCCACCAGCCAGAAGCAGAGGACTGAGTGGGGGGCCCGTGAAGCCCTGAGGTGCGTGGCTGGGGCCCTGGGGCCATTCCCTTTGCCTCTCCTGACCCCCACGTGACTGAGGCCACAAGGATCTACAGAACTGCCCAGCCTGCCTCTGTCCCCCCTCGACACCCTTCCCCTAGTCACAGCCCGTGTGTCCCATGCTGTGGTTCTCCAGATGGCCATCCTCAGATGCCCTGTCTTCACACCACGGGCCTTCCTGGCTGTCTTGGTGTCCAGCATCAGCTTGTCCTGCCTGCGCCTGGGTGTTTGGAGCCAAGCCCTGGCGGAAGTGGGCTTTCTCATCAGGGCTTCCTGCCACCACCTGGACCGTGGAAGGCCCCCGAGCTGGGACAGAGCTCGGCCCGAGGCCTGAGCAGACACCGCTCCTCTTCGTGGCCTGTGGGTGCTGGATCTGAGCCCCTTTGGTGCTTCCCTCTCGTGCCCCCTTACACCGTGGCCCCATGCCTTCCCCACCTGCAGTGAACTGGGGCCCATCGAGACACAAGGTGGGGGTTGGGGCTGCATCCTCAGGGGCCAGCTGAGAGTCCTGGATCACATGGGCTGGGGTCTCAGCTGCTCACAGAACTGGGACTCATGCCATGTCCTGCTGGGCAGATGTACAGATTTCTGCCTCACCTTGGGCACCCCAAACGTGCTGGCACTGTTCTCTCCCACGACATGCTCCAGAGGGTCCTGACGGCCACCCCGGGAAGTGGGGGGCATCCTTTAGGACCTGATGATGGTGGAGCAAGGGCGGAGATGTGCATAGCTCCAGACTCACAGGAACGAGATCTCTGTAGCATCGTCTCCTGGTTTTGTCCTGCGCTCGGCTACCAGGCAGAGCTGGCTGGCCCAAGGGGGCCTCCCAGGCGTGCCCCTGGAGCTCTGTGCTCAGCGCAGAGTCACCTCTGGGTGCCCAGGGTGGGGGGGAGAGAACAAGAGCAGGGCCCGACCTCACCCTGTGGTCAGCCCACAGCTCTCCAGCACCATGAGACCTCCCGGCCCGGATTCAAAGGCTGGCGCAGAACTGGGGGGACGCAAAGACGCAAAGACGCTCAGCCCACAGCTCTCCAGCACCACCCTCCTGCCCCCAGCAGCCTGTGTCTTTGTTACTGGAATATTTCTCAGGCCCTACAGAGAGAGTAGGGCCATGCAACTGCCTGTGACAGCCCCCTACCCCCCATCGCCACCATTGACCGATCATGTGCTGGGTTGCTTAGCTCCACAAACAGAGTATTACTTCTCTCTGATGGAGGGAAGAGGGAGCTCTCTGCACCTCAGACTTTTCTTGATCTAGGTTAGTGGTCCCAAGATCCCTTACAGTGAATAAAGGCCCTGTCTTGCTTTTCGAAGTGATAGTCTCATGTGAGTCTTGGCCCCACCAGGCGGCCATGAAGAGCAGCCTGCAGTGAATGTGGGTTTGTTCGTCCGAGTTCTCCAGGGATCTGGGTGTTAGCTTGGGAAGGATGGGATCCTGAAATATGCAGGCCACCCTGGCTCAGGGACACCCAGTGGCCCTGCTCCTTCCAGGCCTTGGCCAAGTGGAGAAGACAGAAGACAGGTGTGTTTTTAGGAGAGAGGTGCCTTCCCCCAAGTGGTCCAGCCGCATCACAAATGAGCCTCGGATGGAAGAAAACTAGAAGAGGCCAGAACCTATTGCAGGTAACATCAGACCAACACCTTGGTAAATTTCACACCCACTCTGTCAAGCCGATCAGCTCGAAGCAGAGTAGTTTGGACCCTAACTGCTCAGAATTAAAGGACCTTGTCCTCTGTTTCCGAGGAATTCCTATCACAGAATCCCCATGTGTTCACTGAGATTTTTTTCTGGGATTTAATACATATTTTTAACCTAGTCTCTTCCCTTATAGACCAACAAAGCCTGTTTGATTCCAACTAACTTTTTCTCGGTTGGGGATTTATTCTAAGGGAGGAAACCAAGCCTCCAAAAATAGCCAAGATTTGTGCCTGTGCCCCACCCCCCTGTCCCCCCCAAGGTCTGGGAATGTAGGGATGGGGCAAGAGAGGGGGACAACCCCTATCATAGTTCTGCTGCTGCCTGGCATGCTGGAGGGACACCATTGAGTGACATACTGGGCTCGTGGGAAGGCAGACGGGGCCAGGGAGATGATCAGTACCTCCCCTGAGGACCTGCCAAGGGCCACATCCACTATTCCGGTTTACACTGGTTTCCTGCACTTGATCACACCTCGGATAAGAGCTAGAAACGAGAGAGCAGCAAGAAATAGGTGAAGTGACTTGCCTGGGGTCATGCTCTCCAACCCTTTGTTACCAAACGAGGCACTTTCTCCAGCCCCGTGGGGTTTGCGGAGATCAGACTTGGGTGCAAGTGACCAGATTTTGTTTCCTGTCTGCTGTGTGCCTTCTGGACCCTCCCGGAAGCTGCAGCCCCCGCTTCACAGCAGATCCATGAATTATTTAGCATCTGCTCCAGCTGGGTAATGCTCTGACCTCATCCTCATCCTTGGGCTGAGGGCGCGGCTCTGACCTTTGTCTCCTTGAAGAAGGGATATTGATGGATGGAGGCTGGGGTGGTGGGTCCCTCTGTGGGCTGTGGGTGACTGAAAGGTACAGGGAAGGAAGTGAGGACCAGAAACCAAATGCCTTTTTAGCAGGAGGCAGTTCTGCAGAGAGAACATGACCTAGGAATCCAACAGCTATGGGTTTGGATCCCGACTCTTGCTTACTAGCTTTGTAACTTTGGGCAGCTCAGTTTTCTCGTCTGTAAAATGGAAGTACTAACACCCTGAGTTCATATTTAGTGTCTAGTTCCTCAGGGTCACTCCGTGAAAGTCACAGTCAAGGCGGAGCATCCAGGAGCTAGCTGTCCTGTGTTTTCTGCCCAGACGCACTGCTTTCAGGGCCAGATTTCACTGTGTTCTGCCCTCCGGAGATGCCTCTTTCCTTTTTCTCTGCTGTCCCTCATGCATGAGGTCCCCAGAGTGGGTGGGAAAACAGGTTGCTAGGATTGGAGGGGGATGCTATGGAGAGGGACAGACCCTGACTGGCAGGGGTTGACCATCAAGGTGTTAAGAGGGTCACTTGGGGCACAGGGAAGTCAAGAAACCAGGTTGAAGATGGGGGATTGGACTGCTTTCAGTTGACAGCAAATGTTAATAAATACTGAGTTCCTACTCTGGGGACAGAGAGAAGCAAGATCTGGTCCCTGCCCTCTGGGGGCTCGCAGCCTAACTCCTTTGGCAGGTCAGACCCAAGGGCTGAAGTGGATGGGGTGTTAGTGGGCTCCCTCCCGGATCCATACGGGTTGGCATCCCGCTTTCACCAGCACCACTCACCCCGCTCCTCGCGTGGGACCTAGTTCTTACTAGCTCCCCTGACTCGCTTTCCTCATCTATAAATTGGACCCTGAGCTTCCAGTTCTGCGTAAGCCTTGGAATTGGGACCCCCACAGTAGTTGAAAGGGGACCCCAAAGCACAGGCTGTGCTGAGGGTGAGACCTCCCGGCCCGGATTCAAGGGCTGGCGCAGAACTGGGGGGACGCAAAGACGCTTGGGGGGCCAAATCCCAGGGGCTCTCCGCTCGCACCCGGGGCCTCTCCAAGGGCCCCGGGGCGCCCCGTTCTGACTTGGCCGCCCCGAGAGCACGAAGAGGTCGGCTTCAGCATTCGACGGCGCCGGCGGGGGCCCGGGGGACAGCGAAGGTTTTATGGCGCCCCTAACCGAGCCCTCCAGCCGCCGCCCTGCCCTCCCGGGCTTGGGGCGGACAGCGCGGGTTCCCGACTCCCTCCCGCGGCCTCCGCACCCAACCCTCCTTCCCCCACGCACTTGGGGAGCTGGGACGTGGGGGTGGGGACCGACTCAGGGCTCCGACGTCACTCCAGCGGGGCCCGCCCCCAGCCCCCAGCCAACCCGAGGTCCCTCCTGCGCCCCGCCCCGCCATCCCTGCAACCTGATCCCCGCCACCCCGAGGAGCCGGCCCCGACCGGCTGGCTCCGCTTCCGCGGCCGGCTGGGAGTTGGTGGTAACGCAGGTCCCTCCCCAGCCTGGGGCCTAGCCGAGACCCTCTGCTTCCGCTCAACCTCCCCTCTGGGGATCTCGGTCGCCTGTGACCTTTTTCCTGTTTCCTCCAGGCTGTGTGAGCCCCAGACCCAGGCCAGTAGCTACGGCATTCATCCCTGTGTCTCTGAGCCCAGCACCAAGCAGGGGGCCCAGGCAAGGGGGTCTTTGTTCCCAAAGGGAGGAGGTCCGCTGGGCTCATTATGCTTGCATGGATGGGTGCAATGGGGACCAGCGCACAGGGAGCCCCCGTGCTGCCTTGGGTCTCCCTCTAGGACAGGGTCCCTCAGCCTTGAACCACTGACATTGGGCCCGGATCCTTCTTTGTGCTGGGTGTCATCCTGTGCATTGCAGGATGCTGAGCAGCATCCCTGGCCTCCCATCTACTAGATACTCGGTAGCAACACCATCCCCCTAGTTGAGACGACCAAAAATATGCCCAGATATTGCCCAGTGTCACCTGGGGGCAAACTGTCTTGGGTTGAGAAAACACTGCTCTGGGGTATTCCAGGGAACGTGAAGCCTGCTGCACACAGGGCACTGGGTCTGAAGCCAGAGGCTTCTGTTAGCCAGGACTCTGTGATGCTGTTCCCAGATCCACTTCTCCACGCTGGTTTACAGACGCCTCCAGCCAGCCTAGGCACTGTGACCTTTAGCCTGACAACATTTGGGCATCATGTGACCAACCAGCTTCTCTCACTGTGCAAACAGCTTCTGGGCTCCTGCCCTGATGTGGGTGCGGAGCGGAGCCCTGGGACAGAGAAACTTTTTCTGTCACTGGCAGTCAATGTCGTTGTGTTAGAGGTTAATTGGACGCTTAGGTAGTCAGGGTCAGGGTCCCCAACAAGAAAGCAAAAAAGCCAGGACAGCTAAGCCAAAACCGCACTAGCATCCTGTTTTACAGCTTAGATAGGACCACAATGGCATCCTGTCTAGCAGCCTCTGCAGAAGTGACTTTTGCAAAACATCCTGAAACAAAACAATGAACCATAAAACATGGGTCACTATCACAAGCTGAGGCAGTTAGTCTCCAGATGTCAGCCCCAAAGACCAGCAACATGTGAACAATAACCCGTTAGGTAGACAGGTGCAAGATCAAAGCCCTGATTGGCACACCTTAGCGGCCAATCCACAGGGGCCCACACTCAGGATGCTCAAGATAGTTCCTCATGGGGCGCCTGGGTGGCTCAGTTGGTTAGGCAACTGCCTTCGGCTCAGGTCATGATCCTGGAGTCCCGGGATCGAGTCCCGCATCAGACTCCCTGCTCAGCGGGGAGTTTGCTTCTCCCTCTGATCCTCCCCCTCTCATGCTCTCTGTCTCCCATTCTCTCTCTCAGATAAATAAATAAAAAATCTTTAAAAAAAAAAAAAAAAAAAAGATAGTTCCTCAAAAGAGCTTATAAATTTGAACACCAAAATGGCAACCCTCTCGGGTCCCCTCCCTCTCCGGGAGCTTTGTACTCTTGCCCAATAAACTTTGCTTTGCTGCCCACCACTCTTCCTCTGGTCTACCTCTTCATTCTTCGAAGCAGCATGACCAAGAACCTCGGGCGCTAAGGGAACAAAAATCCTGTTAATAGTCGGTACCGGAAAGAGACAGGATGTGTCCAATCCCATATTTAGGGTCCAATCCCATACTTAAAGGGGAAGGTTTTAACAGTGCCCCCTCCCCTTGGATATTCATATTTACCTGTATTTGCACAGAGTCAAAAAACACCATAACAGGTTAAAGTGGAGGTGTGTGTGGGGGGGTGTCCCTGGGGCCAGACAGATGAGGGTCAGGAAGACTTTTTACTGTGTTCTTTCTCCCTCTCTCCTTCCTCTTACTCTTTCCTTCTCCATGAAAATCAATTATATATATATTAAAAATTCATCTGAAAAAAGAAAAGGAACCCCAAGGTGAGCTCACCCTGTAGCAGCTCCCCCCTCAGCCCATCAGTGTTATCGCTGCCCACCCTTCACGAAGGCCAGACCCCAGCAGTGCTTGGCCACACCTCTCACTCCACACCCTCCAAGAAAGATAGGCAGCTTTCACCCTGCCAAGTTTTTTCCAGTGCATTCTGCCCTTGGGAGGACTTCGGAGGAGGCTGAAGATGGAGGGCCGGGGGAAGACAGGGTGTGTTCATTGCATGCAGGTACATGGGACCCCCAAAGTCCATTGCCCACCCCAACTTAGCTAAATAACTGCAATTTTGAGAAGACTGAGTTAAATTTGTGTTCACGGAACATGCGGGCGCATCAACACCGCTTGCGGGGTTTATGTGTGTGTGGCTCATCGTTAGAAAGCATGGTGTGTCCCTCAGGGCAGAGAATACAGCCGGGAATGACGTCTGACCCATTCATTCATTCGCTCATCAGTTCTTCATCAATATTCATTAGAAGCTGTTCCCTGCCACCATGTCATCAACATCAGTCCCCACCCTGAACTCTGGCACATAATTCTCCCTCCCCCATCATCCGTGGACCCCACCTCCCATGTGTGGTCAGCCCCGTGCCTCTGTGCATGCATGCACATGCATATGCACCAGTGTACTTGTCTTGGGGGGTGAGGGCTTACCTGGGAGAGGTTGTGTCTCAGATTGCAAAGTGGAGCCACGGGGACAGCCTGATCCAGGTGAGAGTTTCTCCCTTGCTCATAGTCATGGAAGTCAAGAGGCGAGTGTCTGAGTCATCAGGAGGTCCCTTCCTCTTGGGGACCAGTGAGCAGGGAACCTGGTGTATTAGTTTGGGAGAGCCATCTGACAAAGCAGCACAGATGGAGTGGATTCAACAACAGATGTTTGTCATCTCAGTTCTCGAGGCTGGGAGTCTGAAATCAAGGTGTGGGCAGGGTCGGCTCCTTCTGAGGGCCCCGAGGGAAGGATCCGTCCAGGCCTCGCTCCTCAGCTTGCTGGTGGCCGTCTTGTCCCTGTGGCTCTTCACATCGTCTTTCCTCTATGTGTGTCCCTGTGTCCAAATGTTCCCTTTTTATAAGGACACCAGACATACTGGATGAAGGCCCACCCTAATGACCTCCTGGTAACTTGCTTATTCCTGTAAAGACCCCCATTTCCAAATCGTGTCCCATTCCGAGGTACTAGGACTTCACCATATGAATGGGGTAGAGACGGAATTCAGCCTCTGACACCTGGGCTGGTCCTGGGTGAGGTGAAAGGGGAGTGGGCCTGTCCGCGCAGGCCATAACCAAAGCAGCTTGAGGAATGCAGCGGGTGCTAGGGAGAGGTTCCGTGCTCGGAGTGTGTCCTTCACAAGTGTAGTCTTGCAAATGTGGGGGCTTGGTTCTCTTAGGTGGGCCATGGGATACCCCCACATGGGGAACTGAGTCTCCCTGGCACCGTGTTGAGATTATTTTTCTCCTCCAGGGAAGCAGATGGCATTAGTAAATGGAGAGAATTATCTATTGTCCATACGCCAAGAACACTGAGATCTGTGTACCCCTTCCCAGATATGGGCGACAGATCTGGGTCAAGGGAGGGCTGGTGGTAAGCAAACGAGTCAAGTCCCTCTGTTGAGAAAGTGTGCTTCCTCATCTTTCATGTTTCAATAAAAGAATAGAGAAGAAACTGCCCCCTCAGCATCCCAAATGAGGCAAGAGAGCTGTGATTGGATGTCATCATGGGCCCACAGTCGCCCCCCAGGAAAGCCATAAAAGCCAGGGGCATCTGCCCACCTCGGGTCAGAGAGGCGCCACTGTGTCAGCCACCCCCAGGAGTGAGCCGCGCCAGCCAGCTCTGGGCCCAAGACCACCTGGCAGGAGGTTGGAGAACCCTGTCTTCCAAGGAGACGGGAACCTGAGGTAATACCTGGATGTAGTATTGTGCTCCCACTGGAGGGCACAGGGACAGCTGGTCTTCCTGACCGGTTTCTGGCTCATTGTGATCATAAAGGAAGTTCAGCCTTGCAGGGCAGGAGGGAGGTCCCCCGGCCCGGCATTCCCAGGTACAAGGCACTGACTAAATGCCTTTTAAAATGGCCGTCCTGGGGCACCTGGGTGGCTCAGTCAGTTAAGCGTCCAACTCTTGATTTTGACTCAAGTCATGATCTCAGGGTCATGAAATTGAGCCCCCAGTCGGGCTCCATGCTCAGTGCTGAGTCTGCTTAAGGATTCTTTCTCCCTCTGCCCCTCCCCCTGCTCGCTCTCACTCTCTCTCTCTAAATAAATAAATAAAGTCTAAAAAAAAAAAAAAATGGCCATCCTGCCTCAGCTGTCCTAACTGTGACCGGGGAAAGTTTTCTGGCCACCCTTGGGCCAGCTAGGAGGAGGGACCTGGGGACAGAGTCAGGACTTCTTGGAGGAATCTTTTTTTTTTTTTAAGATTTTATTTATTTATTTGACAGAGAGAGAGAGACAGCTAGAGAGCGAACACAAGCAGGGGGAGTGGGAGAGGGAGAAGCTGGCTCCTGGCTGAGCAGGGAGCCCGATGCGGGGCTTGATCCCAGGACTCCAGGATCATGACCTGAGCCGAAGGCAGACGCTTAACGACTGAGGCACTCAGGCGCCCCTCTTGGAGGAATCTTGACAAGAACCTGGGAAGTTCTGGGTTTTATCTTTTGGAGGGCCATAGTTTCTTTAGGAATTCCCTCCGTGTGCAAATTTCAAATCTTAAAATCCTTAAAGAGGCCATAACCTCTTTACCTCCAGCTGCCCTTCTGGGGCTTACTTCCCCCTCACTGGGGTCTCCCAGCTCCTCCTCGCTCGCAATCCACAGTCTGCCAGGACACCGGCCTGGACACAGTCCGCCGAGCATCCCTGAGCAAGCTGCATGCCCAGGCTTACGGTCTGTAAACAAGGATGTTCCAGCCACAACCTCACCCATGACCCAAAGGTGGTCCTAGCCATCCTACCCTGTTCCCTATTTTTTTAGAAAATATTTTATTTTTATTTTTTTAAAAAAGACTTTATTTATTTATTTGAGAGAGAGAGAGAGAAACAGCATGGTGGGGGGAGGGTCAGAGGGAGAAGCAGACTCCCCGCTGAGTCGGGAGCCCGATGTGGGACTCTGTCCCAGGACTCTGGGATCATGACCTGAGCTGAAGGCAGTTGTTTAACCAACTGAGCCACCCAGGCGCCCAAATATTTTATTTATTTTAGAGACAGATAGAGAGCACAAGCAGGGGGAGGGGCAGAGGGAGAAGGAAAGAGAGAATCTCAAGCAGGACATGGGGCTCCATCTCATGACCCTAAGATCATGACCTGAGCCGAAATCAAGAGTTGGAGTCTTAACTGACTGAGCCCCCCAGGTGCCCCCTCTTCCCTATTTTTAAAACAGCTTTGAAAGGATGTGGACTGCCACAACCACAACCATTGGATAGCTTTCCATTGCTCGCATAACGCTTTAACAAATACTTCCGATGCTTGAGGACGCAGAGGCACAGTGAGTGCAGGCAGCATTTAGCTCCTCGCTTAGACTCCAAGGTCCTCCTTCTGGATGGGACTCTCACCCTAATGCCCCCAAGCTCAAGGAAAATCCAGAGAGACTGTCTGGGGGAAGCTGCAGAATTTGTCATTCAACAAATAATTGTTGAGTTGGCCGTCAAGTGCAAGGCACAGTCCTGTCCTATCCTGTCCTATTCTTTTTTTTTTTTTTTAGCAAAGATTTTATTTATTTACTTAGAGAGGGAGGGAGAGAGAAAGAGAGAGAGAAAGAGAGAGAGGGAGAGTGCACCAGGGGGTGGGTGGGGGGAGGAGAGGGGCAGAGAGAGAGGAGAGAGAGACTTTCAAGGAGACTGAGCATGCTGTGCTGAGCATGGAGCCCAACCTCACAACCCTGAGTTGAAACCAAGAGTCGGATGCCCAAGTGACTGAGCCACCCAGGCGCCCCTGTTCTATCCTATCCTAGTCTATCCTAACCTATCTAGCACCTCTGAGTACAAGTAGAGTCCCAGGCATTCCAAATTCTGCACAGTAGAGTTTCCTAAATGTGTTTGATTATAGGCATCATCTTGGGGAGCTTGTTGAAATGACAGATTCCCAGTCCCAGCCCTGGAGAATCCTGATGCTGGAGGTCTGAGGTGGGCCTGGGCATCTGTATTCCTAACCAGGACCCCAGTGACTGTTACAGTTAGCCAAGCCTGGGGCCCTGTGGTGGGGACCCGGATGAGCTGTCTACCATCCCCACCCCTGACTTCCTTGACGGTCCTATGGAGGTTGCTTGGGAGCGTTGGGGCTGCTGGGGGACTGGCCCACAGGGAAACTTTCAACCACTTTGTCACCCTTTGGGGACTGCTGTGGGGGCAGGGCGTGTGTGGTAGAAAGGGGAAGAGTCAAACGACCTTAGGCCTGTCATCCCCTCACACCTCCCAAGAACTGAGGCTCTGTTTGGGGTCAGGCTGAATATCCTTCTGGAATTTTCAAGGGCTCTGTTCATCCTCCTCCCAGAATTCCTGGAGAACAGAAATCAGATGGGACTGACAGGGGTAGGGTCGCAGGACTGGGATCCAGGACCCCGGGGCCACTTGTCTGCACCATTTCCTGTGTCCGATAGAAGGGAGAAGGCCTTTCCCACCCAGGCCACTGGGATTTTTGCCCTGACCTTACCTTGTAAGGTAATCCTTTGTTTTCCTGTCTATGTGCTTCCTACCAAACTGTGAACTCCCAGAAAGGAGAACTGTCATAATTTTATCTTCATGTCCCCAGCGCTTGGCACAATGTAGGTGGTCATTAAATATTTGTCAGTTAAGCCAATACACCGTGCCTGGGCATAGAGTGCCCCCTGGTGGACTCAGGAATATGGCGGTGTCTTGGGTTTTGGCTGGAGCAGTGACCCTGGAGGGACGCGTCCTGACCCTCTGGTTCTGGGCAGCCCATCCAAGTGTGAGGTCATGTGGGGCTGGGGTCGGCATAGTGGTCCCTGGAAAGGCATGGCTATCCTAGGATAATGAGGGACAGATGAGAAAGGGACACTCAAGGCAATGGGGAAAAAAGAGTGGGGAAAAGACAGGTTGACAGGAGTCTGAACTGTGGTGCAGAAGAGCGAGGACCAGGAGGGCTGCTCTGTTGGCCTTGGATATTAAGGAAGCAGCACAAGCTGTGGCCCATTTCACTTTCCCCTCGAGCACTGCAGGATGGTGGTGATGTGATAAAACCAGTAGAGATAACAACCCCAAAGCTTTATGGAGCACGGACACTGGGGAGTTGTGTGATCATTAGCCTCATTTTACAGGGGGAGAAGCTGAGGCTCAGAGAAGTTAATAAGTCAGCCAAGATCACACAGCTTGTCAGTGACAGGACTGGAATTCAAAGCCAGGCCATGAGTCCAAGTCCCCGCTCCTTATCCTCGTCAGCATATTCATTTGCTTTCAGAGCCGACTTGGTGGATCAGATCTCTGGGAAGCATTGGGACTGGGACACCAGATCCCACAGCCATGAGCTTTGCTGTTAAGGTCGAGTTCCCCTGTACGAACGTCTGCCCTCTGTCTCTGGAGAGAGTTTTGGTGATCCAGGGGTTAGAGTGGCTCCCTGAAGTCAAGTGCATGGCTAACTTCTGTGCCTCCTGCCCCTGCTCTTGGGCATTTCCAGGGTCTGTCTGAAACCTCTTTTCTCTCCTGCATCCTCCCTCTTCCCCAGGGCGTGGGTGCTGTGCCAGGGCTCCACCCAAATCAACGGAGTCAGAATTTCAGGGTGTACTTGGGTGGGGGAAGGGGAAGGAGATTGGAAAGGTGGCTCAGGCATGGGTATTTTTTTTAAAAAGCTCCCCAAGGGAGTCTAATATGCATCCATGGTTGAGAACCCCTGCGGGCTTCCGTGTAAATAGATTTAGTCAGTGGAACTGGAAAGCTGTATCGGGATCACCCCTCTTTCTGCTTCATCCGCGGGCCCCCCCAGTGCTGTGCTGTCTCTTCTCCATCCCCCCCCTCCCTGGACAGACACACATGTGCACCCATGAAGCTGCCCACCACGAAAGCCGAGCCTCCAGTTTTCTAGAGCTGGAAACTCAGGAACGTGCAAGCTCTCATCCTTGGGTCTCCTCCCCGTGTGGCCAAAACACACGTTCAGAAAGGGGGTCCTGTTGACGGGGAGCCTTGGGGTGCTCGGGCCTTGAACCCAGAGCCTTCCAGGAGAGAGCTTAACTGGGAGGGAGGGCAGAGAGGTTGACGCGTTTCCCTGCCTCTGCCTTCTCAGTCCCAGAGGTGAGGCTACTGCTCCGCCACCCCCACCTGCAGCCTCAGCCCCGCCCCTCTTCTAGAACAGTCCAGTGGAGGCAAGAAGTAGGGCAACAGCCTGCTCAACCTAACAGGCAGCTGGGCAGTCCCAGGTGGGCCTCAGAGCTGGCCGTCTGGATGGGCATCTGAGCGTCCCCTGGGTCTCCCAGGCTGGGAGCCAGGAGCCCAAGAGACCCCAGAGCCTGAGTTCCAGCGTCTCCCATCCCTCCTGGGCAGCCTGGTCCGAGAGTGGGCTCTGTCCTCTTCCTTTCTCCATACCTGTCCCCTTCCTCCCTTCCCCGGTTCCTCGTCCACCACAGAGGGTCCCCCTTCCTCTCTGAAGCCCTCACATTCTCTCTCCAAGGGGCTGGAGCCTTCCCCTTCTTCCTGGTCTACTGGCTGGAGAATCTGGAAGGATCAAGGCCACACACCTGGATATGTGTACAGAAGCCTCTCAGCTTCCTGGCTTAAGAAACAGTTACCTGGGGCGCCTGGGTGGCTCAGTCCTTAAGCGTCTGCCTTCAGCTCAGGTCATGATCCCAGGTTCCTGGGATCGAGTCCCACATCGGGCTCCCTGCTCAGCAGGAAGCCTGCTTCTCCCTCTCCCACTCCCCCTGCTTGTGTTCCTGCTCTCGCTATCTCGCTGTCAGATAAATAAAATCTTTTTTTTTTTTTAAGATTTTATTTATTTATTTGGCAGAGAGAGACACAGCGAGAGAGGGAACACAAGCAGGGGGAGTGGGAGAGGGAGAAGCAGGTTCCCCGCAGAGCAGGGAGCCCGATGCAGGACTCGATCCCAGGACCCTGGGATCATGACCTGAGCCGAAGGCAGTTGCTTAACCAACTGAGCCACCCAGGGGCCCTAAATAAATAAAATCTTAAAAAAGAAAGAAAGAAGAAAGAAAAAGAAAGAAAGAAAGAAAGAAAGAGAGAGAAAGAAAGAGAGAGAGAGAGAAAGAAAGAAAGAAAGAAAGAAAGAAAGAAAGAAAGAAAGAAAGAAAGAAAGAAAGAAAGAAAGAAAGAAAGAAAGAAAGAAAGAAAGAAAGAAAGAAAAAGAAAGAAAGAAAAAGAGTTACCTGTCCGAGAAAGCCGGCAGTTCTGGAAACCACCGACAGATGGCGCTATGGACCGCCCGTAGCTGGCCAATTCCAACTTTCCCTGGGTTCTAGGGAGAGCAACTTCTCTCTACCGGCAGCCCCTTGCACTGCCTCTTGCCTGCCGGGTCCCGCTGCCTAATTTGTGTTCCCTAGTTCTAGCCAATTTTTGGATCTCCCTGGCACTGCCCCACAGCCTGCCTACTCCAAGACTAGGTTTGGCCATCAGGCTCCCCCCCGCTCTACTTTGTCCAGTCTGTGCTCGCTCCCCACCCCACCACCCAATTCTCTGGGGCCTTCATGTGTCCCCTGGAGCCAACCAGAGCTGGAGCAGACAGGCAGGGATGGGCTGGGGTGGAGCCAAGGTGGAGCCAGGGGGCAGTCAGGAGTTGAGCATGGAAGGTGCTAGAATTCAGCGGTGCAATGGAGCCAGATAGGAGTGAGCTGGGCACACAGGAGGCCAGGGCAGGGCAGTGGATCTTGCCTTCAGTGTTACTGACAAGTGGACCCTGCACTTCTGCACTTTATCCCTCACTTCCTTGGGAGAGGTAGACACCCATTCCCTCTGTTGAAGTTTTAACGACTTTGGTGCTTGGTTTGTTGACAGCCTTCCCTGTTCCTCTCACATTGCAGGAAGGAGGGAATCAGCTCTTTGAAATATTAATATTTGGGGCGCCTGGGTGGCTCAGTCGGTTAAGCGACTGCCTTCGGCTCAGGTCATGATCCTGGAGTCCCTGGATCGAGTCCCGCATCGGGCTCCCTGCTCGGCA
Organism: Mirounga angustirostris; assembly: GCF_029215605.1. Taxonomy (NCBI): domain Eukaryota; kingdom Metazoa; phylum Chordata; class Mammalia; order Carnivora; family Phocidae; genus Mirounga; species Mirounga angustirostris. The sequence continues at coordinate 38,282,704 of NW_026991725.1, forward strand.
GGGAGTCTGCTTCTCCCTCTGACCCTCCCCCATCTCATGCTCTCTCTCTCATTCTCTCTCTCTCAAATAAATAAATAAAATCTTTAAAAAAAAAAAGAAATATTAATATTTGGTTAGTGCCAGGTAGGGTCTGAGGGGGATTGGGGCAGAAGAGGGAATAAAAAACAAGAGGGACATGAGATGCCTTGGTGGCTCAATTGGTGAAGGATCTGCCTTCGGCTCGGGTCATGATCCCGGGGTCCTGGGATCGAGCCCCGTATCGGGCTCCCGGCTCATCGGAGAGTCTGCTTCTCCCTCTGCCTGCCACTCCCCCTGCTTGTGTGCTCTCTCTCTCTCTGATAAATAAATGAATAAAATTTTTTAAAAAGATAAAAAAAAAAAGGCTATACAAAGATCCAGATGGATAGATGGCTGGGGGTGGTGGTGGAGAGAAGGTCTTTGGGCTCATATTCAATGGGTTTCAAATTTGTTTTTTAAAGATTTATTTATTTATTTGATAAAGACAGAGTGGGGGGGGGCAGAGGGAGAAGGAAAGAGAATCCCAAGCAGACTCCATGCTGAGTGCAGAGCCCAATGTGGGGCTTGATCTCACCACCCTGAGATCATGACCTGAGCTGAAGCCAAGCATCAGACGCTTGACCGATGGTGGCCCCAAGGTGCCCTGAAATTTGTTTTTTTTTTAATTTAGGTATAACACCATAAAATTTACTCACTTTGTATGTGTACTTCAGTAATTATAAGTAAATTTACAGTTGTGCAACCATTACCAGAACTCTATTTTAGAACATTTCTTCAAACTTAGTATTGACATTATTCCTAAGTGAGTTTGTCCTTAAAGTCCCATAGTTTATGGGGCTTTCCCTGCTGGGAAGGAGAGAAGGTACCCTTCCCATAACTCTGCACCTGGGTCCCATTGCCAGCCCACACCGTGTGTTAATATTTTATAAACCTTGTAACTGTCTATGTGCTGCATGTCAAAAGCCTTGATTTGTTAAATGCTCTAATTTTAAGTCAAACAGAGAAAGACATGTATCATATGACCTCACTGATATGAGGAATTCTTAATCGCAGGAAACAAACTGAGGGTTGCTGGAGTGGGGGGTGGGGTGGGAGGGATGGGGTGACTGGGTGATAGACACTGGGGAGGGTATGTGCTCTGGTAAGCGCTGTGAATTGTGCAAGACTGTTGAATCTCAGATCTGTACCTCTGAAACAAATAATGCAATATATGTTAAGAAAAAAAAAAAGAAGAAGAAGATAGCAGGAGGGGAAGAATGAAGGGGGGGATATCGGAGGGGGAGACGAACCATGAGAGACGATGGACTCTGAAAAACAAACAGGGTTCTAGAGGGGAGGGGGGTGGGAGGATGGGTTAGCCTGGTGATGGGTATTGAGGAGGGCACATTCTGCATGGAGCACTGGGTGTTGTGCACAAACAATGAATCATGGAACACTACACCTAAAACTAATGATGTAACGTATGGGGATTAACATAAGAATAAAATTTTTAAAAAGTGACTGTAAAAAAAAAAAAGCTCTAATTTTCACTAATCCTTTTTTGGACTTTTCCATTTTGTAATATACTAAGAGACTCAGGTAATGGAAGTGGGTCAGGCCTGTCTGGATCCCGGGGAGGCACAGAAAACCAGAAAGAAATAAAAAAGAACACACCAGACGCAGGCAAGGTGAGGCGACACGATGAGCTTCACGTTCACTACCAGGCAGCATGTACATTCCTCACCTGCTGCCTTGGAACAGGGAGGGAGGCACGGCCCTGTCTACAGCTAGCGCTCAGCGACTGCAAAGGCCTGTGAACTCTCGGCTTGCCTGGGTTCTCGGCTTTGAAACACGTGCATTCTGGGCAACGCTCTCGGGTCCCCTCCCTCTTCCAGAGCTTCGTACTCTCAGTAAACTTGGCTTTGCTGCCCGCCAAAAAAACAAAAACCCCATGCATTCTACCAGCTTCTGGAAATGTCTGTGGGAAGGCTGCTGTGGGTGCTGGGACAGAAAAGCAGGGGGGTCAAGGAGGTTTGAAGAGTGTGTACGTGTGTTTGAGGAAGCTGCTGACCTTCCTGAGGTGGGGTCATTCCCAGAGTGTCAGAAACTCACATATTCAAGCCAAATGTGCTTCCCGAAGCCAACATTAGAAGTGTTTGAACTGACCACTTGCTGGTTCTTCCCACCCCCACCCTCTGTCAGGACGGGGGCAAGAGCCCACAGGGACTGTTTTCTGTTTGTCTGGCATCATTCTAAGAGGCCTGGGGCTGCCCTTGGGTGAGGAAGGAGGAGGAAGCAGAAGGTGGTGATGGGGAGTCTGGGGGGAATGAGAGTTCCCGGGCAAGCCCATCGATTTGTCGGCCTCAATTGCCCAACATCCTCTTCCCCATCGCACTCCCGGGGTGGCCGTTGGGTGCCCTCCACTGCCTTCTAGAACCAGCTCTCCCCCTGCCCTGAGCAGTCACCCACCGGAGAGGCGTGGTATGGCGGACAGAAGTTGGGGTTCTTGCAAGTAAATCATCTCATCTCTCTGAGCGCGAGGGGCAGAAGTGAGCACAGTTCAGGGCGTGAGGTCAGTAAGCGGCAGCCTAAGTGACAGACAGGTACAGTCATGTCTCTGCTGTCATGGTGAGCCTCCCGTGGGGGGGGGGGGTGCGCAGGGCCGGCAGCACAGCTCCCATTTCACAGAAGGAAGCACTGATGACCGACTGAGGCTGCGCCTGCAGCTGGGATGCAGCTCAGGGCCAGGACACAAGGGCCGAACCTCCGTGCTCTGCTAACCCCCTTGTCACAGGCAGGGGTCCTCCAGGGCTGGCTCCCCTCACCCACCCCCTAGGCTATCAGCTGTGATTCAGGAGACATGGGAGGCCAGTGCTGGCCGGAGGCTGCCCCTGGGCATCTGCCCACTTCGTGTGTCCCTGGAGCTTCGGGAGAGGACAGCCCATGAGCACTGGATGCTGCCCCTGCTTCCCCCTCTAGGGGTGCAGACTGCTGGTCTCTGTCGGACCTAGTTTCTGCTGAGCGGTAGCTTAGGGTAAGTGCACAAACCCTAAGCGCTCTGTTGGATGGATCTTAACATGCTTGCACCATTTTAAGTTCTATTGCCTTTCTTCCTCCTGAGGATGGAGTTTGGCATAGGACGAGAGAGGCCTTGACGGCCTGGCTTCTCTGTATCTATCCCCAGTTCTGGGCAGTGTGGTGGGCACATGAGCCTGGGGCTGCGGGGGCCTGTGTGGTCCCTGCTCTCGTGGAGTCTTACCGTGAAAAGGAGGGCATTCAGTGACACCCTGGTGTGGGTGAGCAAACACAGAAACAGACATTGCAAGGGATAGGGACACAGGAGGGGGTTCAGAGGGGCCTGGGGGAGGCAGGCGTATCTTCTGAGGGGATGGCTTGAGTGCAGCCTTGAGTGAGTGAGTAGGGGGGCATGGAGGAGGCTGAAGGTGAAGGAATGACGTTGAAGAGTCACCCATGCCCCTCCCGCTGCTGATGCCCCAGTCCCTGTGACTGGGCCTTTGAGGAGCCCCAGGGCCACCCCTCCGGGTAGAACCCGGAGCAGACCCTGGGTGGATGCTCTCGCTGAGCTCTGCAGGCTCCCTTGGGACCAGGTCTCAGTCTTGCTCCTCTCTCTGGGGTGCGGACATTCTCTTCAGGTCCAGGCACCTGTGAGGGGGACAGGGCCTGCACAGAGCAGTGGCCCTGTGGACAGGAAGCCCCGGGAGCACTCTCGGGGACAGAGAGCGTTCTCAGTCCTCTGGCCAGGACCGACACCCATCTGCTCACCCACAGTTTCGTCTCAGGCTAGAACACAGCGTGCCCAGGGTCAAGCCGGAGGGTGTGTTATGGGCCACGACCAACTGGTTGTGGACTGTGACCCTGGGACTATGGAATGCACTGGAATATGGATTGGTCATGCTTGCCTGGGCCCCTGGAGGGTTTGGCCATGTTGGAGTAGCTTCTGTTGAGATGGGCAGGAGGGTGAGGTGCCGACAGTCCCAGGAGTCCAGTGGAGAGGCAGGCTGGGCCAGACTGGGAAACCAGAGGCTTCCAGGGCTCTGTCCTCCTTCCCAGCTGCCCTTCCCCCACTGCTTCTCATTCACAGTTATCCTTTTGCCTCCAAGGATCCCGAAGATATTAACCCCCTGGAGACAAAGCATCTGGCACATAGTAGGTGCTGGTTCTCCCCTCCCCTCTCATTACGGACTCACCCAACGGTCAGCTCCCTTCTCCGGCCAGCCGGTCATGCGGCCACTTCCTGCTGGTCAGCCCTCAGTGCCCAGCTTCTTGGCTTTTGGTCACACTTGAGGGGTACCCACAGTGGGTGAGGGGGCCTGGAGCTCCGGAAAGGAAGAGGCAGAGTGATGGGGAGCCATCGACTGTCCAGGAGAGAGGGCAGCTCTGAGATTGTGCCACCTTGGAAAGGGAAGTTCTGCCGAATGGCCCCATAACTAAATGGCCCCCAAATCTTTTCTGGGGCCCCTACCATTCACAGGACTCAATGCGGTGGTTGCTGCTACTACTTTGTCTGCCCAGAGAGCCCCCATCCAGCACTGTCCACCCCCGTCCCCACCAGCCTTTGAGCGCCTGTGTCCACACTGGGAAGACGCTCTAAACCTGATGAGCCCCAGGCCTGCAGTTCTCAGGCTTGGTCTTCCCCTACATCATGTCCCCTAGCAGTTATTAGAGAGTTGGGCGAAAGCGTCACTTCCCTAATCTTCTAACAGCATGTGGCAATTTTTTTTTAAAGATTTTATTTATTTAATTTAGAGAGAGAGAGAGAGCAGGGGGAGAGGCAGAGGGAGAGGGAGAGAATCTCAAGCAGACTCCACGCAGAGCACGGAACCCGACATGGGGCTCAATCTCACGATCCTGAGATCGTGACCTGAGGTCGGACGCTTAACTGACTGTGCCGCCCGGGTGCCCCATCATGTGGCAATTTTGCATCATTTCGTTTCTTCCTTAGTGTTCGTGGACAGGCTGGGGCCAGCAGGATCGAGTCCCCTGCCCTTTCTCCTCCAGGAGTCCAAATGTTTCTCTGTGCTCCTAAGATTATTTGTGAAGTACACCTCTCCCTATTGAATCCTATTTTCCTATTGCCTTTATTTTTTTAATTTTTAAAAATTTTATTTTATTTATTATTTATTTTTTATTTTTTATTTTTATTAAGGAGGCTCCACACCCAACATGGAGCCCAATGCGGGGCTTGAACTCACAACCCTGAGATCTGAGCCAAGATCAAGAGTTGGACCCTTAACCCACTGAGCCACCCAGGTGTCCCCCTATTGCCTTTCTTTAGAGTAAAGATGTATTCTCTTGGGGAAGGACTGACCTAACGACATTATTACCTCACATTTGAGTATTTTTATAATTATTACACGGTTTATTCCCACAGATTGCCTGTGGTCATCGACATTTTGAAGGAGCCACAGATTTTACCCACGGTTGTACCAGCACCAAGTGGACTAGCCACAGGAGATCCTAGCCTCCTCCTTCTCGGTCTGGTGCGTCCCCTTCTTAACCTTGACATTCAAGACCGTAACAGTGCCTTTTGGGGGTTGAATTGGAAAAGATGCACTTTGGGGGAAACTTTATAATTATTAGGCCAAGTAAACCACCAAGTACACCTCTAGCATAGTCTCCTGTTCCGTTCAAGATCTTGATGTTGGATCTCCACGAGCTTTACTTAATCTGTGACCGCATTGTCATAGAAATTCTTCTGATGCCTACCTAACTCTGTGCTTGGAATCTTCCAGAGCAGAATGGGCACGTCTTCTTGGTTCCCTTGTGCCTTCCCTGGGGAAGGTGCTCCTGTGGCCAGAAGGGAGGAGGAAAGTGAAAATCTTCCAAGGGGCAGGGAAGGAAGGGCATTCTTGGGACTCCAGAGCTAGTTCAGGACTCCCTCTGGGTGACACTCAGAGTAGCCACAAGCGCTCGTGATGTCACAAGTCAGGGTTGGTTTCCTCTGCTCATGTGGCCTTTCTGTGCAAGCTGAGGGCAACTTGTCAAGGGGAATGTGTGTGTGTGTGTATGTGTGTGCATATTTAGCATCTGAACTCCAGGTGGATCAGGGCAGGAGGGGGTCCTTGTAAGCTTGCTAAGTCCCCACTCTGCCCAGACCTGAGCTGGGACCAGTAGGGGCTGCAGAGGAAGGAAGGTCACAGCCTGGGGACACGTTTCCAAGAGGAAGAACCATTCAGGGGCTCTGAGGTCACTGTTCCAGCTTGGGGGTCTGGGCCTTGAGCTGGGGGCTCATAGAAGGGGAGCTCCCTGGGGCAACCTCACTGTGGGTGCAACCAAGGCTGGAGAAGGACGCTGGCCCTGGCTCCGCCCCACTGGGTGTTCACCCTGACCACAAAGAAACCAGAGGAATTACTGGGCCCAGAAGGAAGGAAGCCAGGCTCTGTGGTCTTGGGGTTGTGATCGAAGGGGGGGCGGGGCGCAGGCCTGCGGCACTGTGGGGAAGCAGGGGTCCCGGCACTGGAAAGACCTCTGGGATCTGTGACACAGCTGGGATGGGTCGGAGGGTGCCTGGGTCCTCAGGGTCTCAGCCCATCATGGTCCCAGAGGTTTTGCTCCCTCGATGTCCTTCATTTTCTGACCAGCTCTAGGAACAGAACCTGAAGATACTGAACCAGGAAGCAGAGCCACAAAGAAAAGCAGAAGTGGAAGACTTGGAGACTTGATCCTCCTTCCTGAAGGGGCCTGAAGCTGCCTGGTGTTGTTGCGGGTGACGTCTGTGCAGGAGGGATGACTGGGCAGGACTGGGTCGTGTGGCTGCCTTGGGCTCTGCTGCTTCTCTGGGGCCCAGGTGAGGGGCTGCCCGGACTGAGTCTTCCCCGGGGAGGGAGGCTAGGGGGGGCAGGGCTGCAGGGGAGGTGGCGGTGGGTCAGCACTCGAGTCTGCGCTCCGCACAGATCTCAGAGCAAGGTGCGCTCTGTCCAGCATGGATGTGGACAGATGGAAGGACTGCACCCTGGAAGGGCCAGGCATGACTCAGGGTCATGCAGCCCACCTTCCCTGAGCCACAGCGGGGTGCCCAGAGGGGCTTTGTGGGAAGTTTCGGATGAATTATTACAGGAAGAAGGAGGAGAAAGCAGGTGGCGGCAGAGTGGAAGAGTGGCTGCTGAGCCTACCGAGGGGAGAGGCCGGTGTCTGGTACAGGGTGTGCGGGAGGGCTGGGGACTGGCGGGAGCAGGCCACGGTGTTGGGGACACAGAGGTGTGTAGCCAGGGCAGCTCTAGGGGCCAGACCCGAGGGCCAGGGGCTCTGTCTCCCCAAGACAGGGAGATGGGGCCAGAGCAGAGGGGAAGGTGGTGGGGATGAAGGGGAGGGCAGAGAAGGCACGGGGAGGGAAGGGAGGAGAGCTTCTCCAGCGAGCAGAGGGCTCCCTGTTTCTGGGGATCCAGCTTCTGTGTCTCTCAGGAGCCCACTGCACACAGGCATGCACAGCCTCATCAGGTCTATCCCTGGGATATTTAAAACCCTTTTGGTTGTTTTGATGATAAATTGCATGTTTTCTCTGGCTCTATTTGCTAACTAGTTGTCCACAGGAAAGCTATTCCTTTTGTGTATTAATGTGGAAGCAGGTCACCCTGGCACGGCTTGTCTGTCCCTTACCCTCTAGGGTGTCCTTGTGTTTCATGAGATCTGTCTGCAGTGGGAGTCTGTGGTTCCTTCGGGATATCTGCTTGTCTCCTTTGTTTCTCTCATCGGCCACAGGCTGGTACAGCCAGAATGATGCCCGGGACGGAGGTGGCAGGGACCATCCCTGCCTTGTTCCTGACGAGGGCAGGTGCGCAGTGTTTCCCATTAAGCGTGAAGAAGGTGTCCGTTTTTGTCTCTTTACAAAGTGGTTTTTATAAACAGTAGCAATGGGTGTTGGATGCTTTTTCATTATCTATGGAGATGACTACTTTTTTCTTCTTTGAACTATTAAGGTGGTGAATTATATCAAGAAATTCGGGCCAGATTTTAGTCTCAATATATCATGCTGCTTTCATGAAGAGAATTAGGGAGGTTTCCCTGCTTCTATATTCTCTACAAATGTTTGTTCCTTGAAGGTTTGAGAAAACCAATTTACAAAACTGGGTTTTACTCTTCTTTTTTTTTTTTTTGAAAGACAACTTTTTTGTTTTGGATTAACCCCCAGCTTTATTGAGGTATAGCTACCAAATAAAAATTGCGCATATTTATGGTGTACAATGTGATGTGTTTTTTTTAAAAGATTTTATTTATTTATTTGAGAGAGAGAATGAGAGACAGAGAGCACGAGAGGGAAGAGGGTCAGAGGGAGAAGCAGACTCCCTGCCGAGCAGGGAGCCCGATGTGGGACTCGATCCCGGGACTCCAGGATCATGACCTGAGCCGAAGGCAGTCGCTTAACCAACCCAGGCGCCCTACAATGTGATGTTTTGATATACGTTGCACCTCACATACTTATCACCGGGAAAGGTCTCCTTGATAACACACATCTTCACTGGTCTACATTAAAAAGAAATATATTCTGGGCTAATACTGGTAATTTGTATTTTCCTAAATATAGAAAATCATTGGTTTCATCTAAGTTTACAGACTTACTGGTAGAGGCTTGCAAATAACCCTGGTTATTTTTCTTATGAATTGTGTATGTGCGTCTCCTCCTGTTTTTCTTGATTTGGCTACCACCAGAATGTTTGTCACTCCCATATAAAAAATCAGTTTTCCAATGTATATGCTAATTCCACTGTTTTTCTGTTTCCTAATTCACTAATTTCTACTCTGACCTTACTCTTTCTTTCTCCCAGGGTGATATGCATGTGTTCCTCTCCTGACTTCCTAAGTTGGAGGATTCATTTGTTCATCTGGGGTTTACTGGGATAAGATTTCATGACCCTGAGCAGCCAGAAAGGAGGCTGGGGTCTGGAGGAAGGGGCTGCTGTGATAAAAAAAAAAAATCTTGGGGGTGACAGCAAAGGAGGGGGGTGACCAATATGAGATGGGGCAACTTTGGGGGGTGATTCCCAGGACGCCCCTGACCCAGGCCCATCTGGTAAGGGACCACACTCGGCTGTGTTTTCCAGGTTGTTCATCTCTAAGTGGCCCCACGTCCGTGACGGGCACCGTGGGGGGATCCCTGAGCGTGCAGTGTCAGTACGAGGAGAAATTCAGAGAGGTTGCCAAATACTGGTGCAAGAGACCATGTTTGTGGAGTACTATAAAGACCAAAGAGGCAGACAGAGAAGTGAGGAGCGGCCGTGTGTCCATCAGGGACCATCCCGCCAACCTCACCTTTACAGTGACCTTGGAGAGCCTCACAGAGGATGATGCAGGAACATACTGGTGTGGGATCGATATACCAGGACTGCCAGGAACTGTGTTCGACCACACCTTCCGTGTTGTGGTGTCTGTGACCCCAGGTGAGCTATGGGCCCCCCTCCCCCAGCGCCAGCACCAGGGCTACCTGCAGGGTCTCAGGTTGGATTGGATGAGGCAGGAATCAAGTCAGAGGCTTGGAACAAACTCTGAGTGTGTGTGTGTGTGTGTGTGTGTAAGGCAGATAGTAGTAGGAAAGAGAGAGTCGGGGAGGCTTCGTGGAGAAGCTGGCCCCTCTGCTCAGCCTTGAGAAGACAGTGTGCAAAGGAGAGAGGGAGAGCCTGGTGCCAGCCCTGCGGACACCCAGAGCCACGCTGTGGGAGGGTGGGAGCTGAGTGGAGAGGCAGGTGGCGCCCGCCTGGTGGTGAAGGTGCTGGGTGCAGCCGGAGCTCCAGCTAGGTGGTCAGATTTGCAGGTTAGACAGAGGTCTCGGGCAGGCAGCCTGTGGCTGTGGCCCGGGGGTGGGGACGAAGCTGGAGTCCAGGGGTGACCTGGGGGCAGGATGGAATCAGGACTGTTGGGGGCGGGCAGTGCCCGTGCTCTGTTCGGAAACGCTCACTTGGCTCAGGAGAGCCCTGGGGAGATTTTGGCCCCCGGGGTCCTCCATCCTGCCCCAACCCTGAGTGAGCATTTTGTGTGAAATCAAACCCCAAAGGTCTTGGCAAGTAGTGGGAGAGTCCGAGAGAGCTATCCTGGGTTTGATTTGTGTTTCCACAGCAGCACAAACATCCGCCCCACCTGTCAGCATCACTGTAACCCAGATGTCGAAAAGCACAGCTAAAATTATGATCATGCCGACCCAGCCCTCCTCCGCTGCCCTGACCACCGTGGGAGCCACCCGCAGAGCAAGCAGCCAGGAGGAATTCCTGCCGAGCCAGGGCCTGGGGTAAGGTGCCCTGTCCCCTGTCCCCCGACCCAGAGGTGGGCCCTCTCTTCGGGAGTTGCTCCAGGGCCGGGGAGAAGCTTCGGTGGGGATGGAAGGAAAGGAACTTCAGCGAGGGCCAGTGATCCTAACAGGCACCTGCTACATGCCCTCTGTGCATGTTCTCATTTCACCAGAACCCGGTCCCATTACTGCCCCCGTGTTCTAGAGGAGCAGACAGGGGGGCTCAGAGAGGTTAAGCGATTCACTGGGTCACATAGCTATGGGAGGCAGGCTGGGCTTCAGCCCAGGTTTATGTGACTCAGAGTCTTGGGTTCTTCCTTCTAAACCTGCAGTTCTTGACCTTTTGGGGCACAAACCCCCAGGAGAATCCCACAGTGTTTATAGACTCTCTCTCCAGAAAAATATGCACAGGTGTAAACCATTTCAGAGGTTCTCAGACTCCTTATCCCAGCACCACCTTGTGTCCTGGGATTCAAACCTGGAACTGACCACCTGGAGTTAGCACAGACCCCGAAGGCAGAGGGCTCAGCCCCAAAAGACTGCCTGACTTCGGATGCCAGAGCACTTTGGGGATCCCTAGGCCATCATGTTTCTGGCCAACTGGTTACGAATTTGGGAGTTCCTATGACCCCCTTGGGTCCTTAATCTGCTAGATAGCTCACCAAATGCAGGAAAACGCTCGCTGTACTGACAAATATGGTTTTATCATAAAGGATAAAGGCCAGGACCAGTCAATGAAAAGACACATAGGGTGAGGTCTGGGAGGGTCAGTCCTGAGAGCAGAGCTTCCCTGCTGACTCCCAGGGGAGTTGGGGCACATCACCCTCCTGGGACATCGATGTGCTCACCAGCCGTGAAGCTCCTGCAAGCTCTGGTGCCCAGAATTCTTAGTGGGGTTCCTTACCATGATTGGTTGAATCACTGGTCATGTGATTGAACTCAATCCCCAGCCCCACTCTGCTCCCTGAATTTCAGGCTGGCTCAGAGCCTCAAGTCTCTATAATCGTGGGGTTGGTCCTTCTGGTGACCAGCCCCAGCCCTGACTCACCTCATCTCTTAGCATAAACTCAGGTGTGATCCAAGGGGTCCTTGAATAACAAAGGCACACCTACTATTAGGGAAATCCCAAGGATTTAGAGCCTTCTTTCCAGAAGCCAGGGGCAAAGGCCAACCAGATTTTTTTTTTGAGTCATCTCTACACCCAACGTGGGGCTCAAACTCACGACCCTGCATCAAGAGTCCCATGCTGTACCTACTGAGCCCGCCAGTCGCCCCCATTCAGATTCTTTATTATATGACACCCCGAAGCCCTTCCACAGGCCTCCTGTCAACCCAAGTGGCAATCTTAACATCAGGCAAGGTGAAATTCAAGCCCCGAACACACTACTTCCAGAACTGACTGCAGATACACACACGGGGCAGAGCTAGGTTCTGTGCAGCTTGGTGTATGTGGGGGACGAGGTGCATCGTTAAGGAAAAGACTAGAATATTATGAAGGCAGACATAAAAGGAGTGCCTAGCCTAGCAAGTGAAGGACCCAAAGTCATCTTCCCATCTGCTGTGGCTTGTTCACAGGAGAAATGACAGAGCTACCAGGCACCCGGGTGGCTCAGTCAGTTGAGCGTCCGACTCTTGATTTCAGCTCAGGTCGTGATCTCAGGGTTGTGGGATTGAGCCCTGTGCCTGGCTCCACACGCAACAAAGAGTCTGCTTGAGATTCTCTCTCTCTCAAAATAAATAAATAAATCTTAAAAAAAAAAGAGAAAGAAATGGCAGAGTTAAAAGGCAGTTTTTTTGCAGCAGTGTTTGTAATTACAAGAGACTGGGGGAAATGCCAATGAAGAGGGAAGAATTCAATAAGTGATGGTCTGTCCATGCCATGGAATGGTAAGCAGCTGTGAAAACGAGTGGGGTCTTCTTCATGCACAGAGATGGAGAGATGTCCACGATGTACTGCTAGGTAGAAATATAGTAGTGTATTTTGCCTCCTTTGTGTGAAAGAAGGAGGAAAATAATGTACATTTATATTTTCTTGTTTCTGAATAAAGAGCCTCTGGAAGTTTCTAAAATACACTGCTTGTGTGTAGAAAGGAGACTGCGCTATCTTTTTTTTTTTTTTTTTGAAATGTGACCTTATCTATCTACTGCAAATAAGGGGGACACTGCAAGCTCCTCGCCTGCTCAATACTGCCCTGTGTCCCCCTCTAGGCTCCAAGTACTCCTCTCCTTGTTGGCACTTCTGCTGCTTCTGCTGGGGGGCAGCTCGCTGCTGGCCCGGAGGATGGTTCGCAGATGGATCAAATGTGAGTCAGTCCCCGGCCAGGTGGGGGGGTGGGCCGGCACACCCTCTCGTTTTCTAGGTTTTGTGTCCTTGTTCCCCAAAATGGGCATCACATGCATACCCTCAGTCTACACATCCTGGCTGACCTTAGAGGCTAGAGCCCAGAGGGGGTGTCCCCGCTATGGTACAGGCTGGGGGGGCTCCCTAGAAGGTTGTCTGTGAAGCCGTCACCCTCTTCTGTTTAAAACCCTTCCATGACATCCTCAAAAGTCCAGGTGTCTCCACAACCAGTCCCGCCCACTCCTTGCCCATCGTTAACACTCTGGACGGCAGCTGATCCCAACTTCCTACAACCTGGCGGGAGCTATGACATCAGTCTCCCCTTCTGCATTTGCACTGGACCCCTGGAGTCCCTTCCTTGCCTTCTTTTGCTGGCTCACTCCTAGTGGGCCTCCTGGCCCTCTGACTTCTTTTCTTCTGGCTCCTTCTGCTGGCTCCCTGAAAGTAACTGGGGGGCCCCTCCTGGCTGCACCTCTGGACATGCACCATCATGCCCTTTTCACTGCAGATTGTCCCCACCTACCTCCTTGCCCATCTCCCCACCAGCCTGGGCTAATCCTCAAGATCAGGGAGTAACTCGAGAAGGCACATAGTCACTATTTGTTAAATTAATGTATTGTTTAATATCTCCAGCCACTAAGGGCACCCCAGATGCTTTGGGCATCCCGGGCCCCACTTGCTCTCCTCTGGGCTCAGATTAAAAGAGAGAACATGTGGGGTGCACCCAGCACCCTGTCCGGCACTCAGTAAGTAGGGGCTCAAGAAACTCAACGAGCCAATTAAATAAAATGAGGCACAGAAGAAGGCAGATGTGACCTTCTTGTTGCTGGCCAGAGGCTGTCACCCGAAGGAGCTCAGATTTCTGCCTGAGTTGGAGTGTGAGCCTTACATTTGCTTCTTGTTCTGAAACTTTTTGACTCTATGAGCAGCCGGTTCTCAGGGGAATCTTTGTCCAGCCTCAGGGGACGAGGGGTGTGTACTCCACAGAGGCAGTGTTCTGGGAGCGGGCGCATGCTCAGGGCGGGAGAGCGGGGAGGGGAGGCCCAGCCACCCTGAGCTCTTGCCTCCCACGGCCCCTCCCCACGGTGGGGGTCAGGCCTTTAGAAGAGAAGTCAGCCCTGACATGTGTGTGCCTGACATAGGGAAGGAAAACCACATCCTCTTCCCCATCTGCTTCTCCCACATCACTTTTGAGGGCCCTCCACCCTCACTCGGGCCCATGCGGTGTGGGCCTCCCCAGGGGGGATTTTCCCAGCCCCGATTGCCTCAGACGTCTCTGCCCTTTCACCTAGAGAACCTCCCTTCTAGAAAAGGGATATAAGATGGTTCAAAAAAATAAGTAAAAGCACAAAGAAGAAATAAATCCCCCATAATAAATAAGAAAGAAAACTCCCACCACTCGGAGAAATACAACCACTGACATATGAGGTGTGTCCTTCTAGCTGCTTTTCTTTTTTTTTTTTAATTAAATTTAATTATTTGAGAGAGAGAGAGAGCATGTGCCCAGGCACATGTCGCAGGAGGGGCAGAGGGAGAAGGAGAGAATCCTCAAGCAGACTCCCTATTGAGCACTGAGCCCAGTACAGGGCTCCATCCCACGACCTTGAGATCATGACCTGAGCCAAAATCAAGAGTCAAACGCTCAACCGACTGAGCCACCTAGGGGCCCCCCAGTTGCTTTTCAATGCTTTTTTTATTTTTTTGCACTTAACCTGTTGTATCATTTTCCCTGCCATGAAATGTTCTAGAAGTCTCTTACTGCAGAGTTTAACGGTGTGTGTGCATGTGTGTGGGGGATTACACCTTGCTTCACTGAACCTCTGTAACAAGAGAAAAGCCTTGTGTTCAAATATCCTGACTCTCCCTCCCCAGCCCTGCGAGTCTCAGCTCCTGTCCCCTCACCGTCCCCTCCCCTCTCCGGCAGACTGATGCCTGCCCCATCACACCCGCTGGCTGGCGGTGTGGCCCCATCAGCCTGTTTGTCATTCACTCGCTCATTCACTCCCTCCCTCCCTCTGTCACGCACACAGCACTGCTGTCCCCCGCGCCGGCTGTGACAGGCTCTGGGCGACACCGTCGTGACCGGGGTAGACGGAGCTCCACCCTCAGCGTGCTTCCTGTCCAGCTGGCTCCCATCCACATTCCTTCCCCGGTGATGTCCGTGCAGCTACACGGTCTTGTGTGGGCATCCCGGGCGGCCCACCCGCTCCTGGGGCTCCCGGTGGCAAGGGCCAGGGGTGCACAGAGCCTGACTCAGCAGCAGGATGCTTGCAGAGCAAACTGCAGGTGCCAGGAGCCCAAGGTTGTGTGCCCTGAGCTGTGATCCCCCCAAGCCACACGGTGTCCTGAGTGTGTGGGACAGCCCCCCCCAGGCCAGGGGACTGGAGCAGATGACCCCCGTGACCTCTCCTGGTTTGAAACAATTCTAGGTCTCCACAGGACGGTTCTTCTTCTTCTTTTTTTTAAATTAGAAAAAATTTTAGGGCTTCCTAAAACACAAACCCATCCCCAGCAATTCTGATTCCGGACGTCTGGGGCAGGGCCTGTGGATCTGCGTTTTTGTTTATTGTGGTAAAAAGCACATACCGTGAAAATTGTCATTGTCACCATTCTTGAGTTTATAGTTCGGTGACGTTAAGTATATTCATGTTTTGGTGAAAGAGATCTCCAGAACTGTTTCATCCTGCCGACAGGTCTTTCTAAAGGGTGTCCTTTACCTGTCTTCTCCCACCCGGGAACATTCTTTGAGTGACTGTTTTGAGAACTAGCTTTGTTTGGCCACCCTCCCCAGGCCAGTGCGCCTTCCTTCCTGCTAGTTTATTTCTCCACGCCTCCACCCCCTCATTCATTCGTCTTTTCCCTCTTCACCAATTCATCCTCTCGGGAAAGCCTCGAACTCCTACCCAGTGGCAGACCTGAAGCAACGGGTCCCTGGGGCCAAATTCTCTAGGGAAATTCCTTCCTCCCGATGGATCATAAGGATCCCCATTCCTGCCTTGTTCTGGGATTCAAACTCCTAACTCTTCTCCTGTCTCTTTAGCTGGTGAGAATCCAGAGCCACTCCAGACCCCTAGTCAGGTAAGACAGGCTGGAGGTGTACCGGGGTGGCTGGCGGGGAGAACAGAGGATGTTGGGGGCTTGAACAACCCCACTGGCCAGTGGAGGTCTGAGTGTATGGTCGATGGATGGAGTGGGGTGCTCGCCCAAAACAGGGAGAGTGATCCCTGGGAGATCTGGTCATTGGGTCTTGTCTTGAGCTCTGGCCAGTCTGTCCCTACCCATACCCCCCATAGAAAGTGGAACGGGGGAGGGCCCTTCGATGCTGACCTGGGGGGCAGTTAAATATTTCCCAGAGAAGACCAGAATGGGGGAGGGAGGAGGCAGGTGGGGTGGCTGGGGCACCCAGGGCATCGAGGGAAGGGGGAGATGTCCGCACACAGGCAGGAACAGAGGCCCCTCTGGGTGGACCGTGGAGGGGCTCCGTGGACACCCACCAAGTCCCCCCATCTCCTGCCCACCTGGGCTACTCAGCAAGGGGAGCCCCACTATGCGAATCTGGAGCTGCAGATGTGGCCCCTTTGGGAAGAGCCTGTGCACCCGAGGCAGGAGGAGGTGGAATACAGCACAGTGGTGAGTGCCAGCGCCTGGCTCCCACACGGGGGTCCTGGGCTCTGCTAGGGGTACCACCCTGGGGGGTGGCAGCAGGCAGAGGGGGAAATGAGGGGCTGGCTTGCTGATCTCGTGTCTCTTCAGCACCGGCCACACAGAACGTAGGGCAAGTGTCGATTCTGCCTGAGCTTGGTGTCACTGTAGCTGGGGGCTGGCACGGGAGATGAAGGGGCTATCAGGGTGGTCAGTGAGAGTCAATAGTCAGTAAAGCATAGCATTTATTAAGGACCTACTGTATACCACATGCCAGTGTGAAAGCCTGAGATTTCCCACTGTTTTGGGTACCATTATCTCTTCTGTATCAACTCTCCTTTTCAGGTTTTGAATCAGTGACCCCCCGTAGGTCAATCCTTAGGCACAGAGACTGTAAAGTGAAACATGGAAGAGGTCCACCCCTCACTGGGGTCAAGACCCACCTGCTAGTGAAAGAGTTCAGGGAGAGGTTGGGGGACTAGTTGTTGGAGAAGATGAGGGGGAGATAAGCATCAGACACATGGGCCTGGGACTAGCAACATTCTTGTTTTCCTAACTTGGTGATTAATGATCTCAAAGTGGATCCTAGGCATTCTCTTCCCCCCCGTACCCCAGCCCCGTGCCCGGGTCTGATGCTTGGGACTTTGTGCTGTGTTTTCACAGGTGGGGTGAAGCAGGGGTGTGGGCAGGACAGTGGGGAAATCTGGACACCCCCACCGTGAAGGCCCCCCGCCCCAAGCCTCCTCCCCCTCGGGGGTCCCCCATCTTCATCCTGAGCTGGGGGCCCGTGCTTCTCCCCCCTCTCCCTGAGCCTCCGTCTCTCTCTCTCTGCAGAAGGCTCCCAGGGAAGAACTTCACTACACGTCCATAGCATTTGACCTCCAGAGTGGGGATTTTAAGGCCAACAGGATTCACTCCCAGAGGACCCTGGAGGAGGAGACACAGTACAGTGTGATTAAGAAGACATAAGCCTGTGTCACCAGCCCCACCATCTGGAGGTCTCTGTGGGCCACAGAAGCCCAGGACCAGCCCCCTCAGCCCTCACCCGTGTCCCCCTCAGCCTGCTCCCCTTAAGGGTCACTAACAAGGAGCTAGGCGCCATCAGCCTGACTGGCTTCGCTGGGGAGGAGTGGGAGTCGGATTCCAATGGGGAGCTGTAGGAACCCTCCATCCCACAGGCTCTTGTCACATCTTTCCTCTCTTCTCTGCTTCCTTCCAGCTGTGTGTGGAGGGCAGGAGCTCAGTCCTGTGTGGCTCAAGGAAAAGACGTGACCCGCGTAGGATGGTACCTGCAAATACCTTTATAAATCACAGCTCCATGGAAGTGTCTGGATCGCTGCAGCGTGGGGACAACCAGCGGAGGGATCGGGAGAACACAAAAGCCCTGAAGATGGAGTCTCCCTTGTCTCATGGACAGTGATGCTGAAGCCCAGAGAGCAGAGGCTTGCCCATGGTTCCAGAACCAGTGGCACATTCCTCTGGACTCTTAGATAACTTGACTTTTAATATTAAGAGATATCAGTACAGTTTAAAATATCTTCGGAGAGAAGAAAAAAGTTATTTAAGCCATGCCTCCTCTGTGCCCACAATCCTATATTAAAGAAAGCTCCTCCCTTTTGAAGGCTGAATAGTAGTCCATTGTGGGATATAACACACTATGCTCATCCTTTCATCCATCGATGGACACTTGGTTGGTTTCTGTGTTTTAGCTATTGTGAATATGTTGCTATGAACATGGTATATAAATATCTCTTTGAAACCCTGCTTTCAATTCTTTTAGATATATACCCAGAAGTGGAATTGCTGAATCATTAAAAAAATCTATTTTTAAGCTTTTGAGGAACTGCCATCCTGTTTTTCCACAGCAGCTGCACCATTTTACATTCCCAACAGCAGTGCACAAGGCTTCCAATTTCCCCACATGCTCTCCAACACTTGTTTTCTGTTTTTGTTTGTTTGTTTTGATAGTAGCCATCCTAATGGATGTGGTATATCATTGTAATTTTGATTGGCATTTCCCCAGCAATGAGCGATGGCGAGCATCTTTTCATGTGCTCGTTGGCCAGCTCTGTGTCTTCTTTGGAAATGTCTATTCAAGTCCTTTGTCCAGTTTTGAAATGAGTTTTTTTGTTGTTGAATTTTAGTTGTCTATTTATTCTGGATAATAATCCCTTATCAGATATATAATTTGAAAATATTTTCTCTCATTCTGTAGATTGCCTTTTTATTCTGTTGATACATCTTTGATGCACAAAACTTTATTTTTTTAAAGATTTTATTTATTTATCTGAGAGAAAGAGGGAGAGCAAGCAAGCACCAGAGTGAGGAGAGGCAGAGGGAAAGGGAGAAGCAGACTCCCCACTGATCAGGGAGCCCAATGCAGGGTTCGATCCCAGGACCCTGGGATCATGACCTAAGCCGAAGGCAGATGCTCAATGGACTGAGCCACCCAGGCACCCCTGATGCACAAAACTTTAATTTTCTTGATGTCCTATTTGTCTATTTTTTCTTTTGTTGCTTTTGCCTTTTGGGTTAGATCCAAAAAATCATTGCTGAAGTCAATGTTGTGAAGCTTTTGCCCTATGTTTCCTTCTATGAGTTTTATAGATTTATGTCCTATATTTAGGTCTTTGATCCATTTTGAGTTTGTTTTTGTATATGCTTTTAGGTAAGGGACCAACTTAATTCTTTTGCATGTAGACATCCAATTTTCCCAACACTGTTTATTGAAAAGATTGTCCTTCCCCACTGAATGGCCTTGACCCCTTTGTGGAAAATCATTTGACCACACTTAGGAGGGTTTATTTCCAGACTCTATTTTACTCCATTGGTCTCTATGCCTGACTTCATGTCAGCATCACTGTGTTTCAGGGTTTTTTTTTTAAGATCTATTTATTTATTTTAGAGAGAGAGTGTGTGTAGGGCAGAGGGAGGGAGGGAGGGAGAGAGAGAGAGAGGGAGAATTTCAGCAGACTCCTTGCTGAGTATGGAGCCCAACATAGGGCTCAATCCTAGGACCCTGAGATCATGACCTGAGTGGAACCCAGAGTCCAATGCTTAACCAATTGAGCCACCCATGTGCCCCAGCATCACTGTCTTTTAATTACTGTGGCTTTGTAGTAAGTTTTGGAACCAGAAATGTGGGTCCTCCAGTTCTTTTTAAAGATCGTTTTCCCTAGTCCCATGAGATCCTACAAGATTCTGTACAAATTTTAGGATGGATTTTTCTATTTCTGCAAAAAATGTCATTGGGATTTTGATAGAGATTGTATTGGATCTGTAGATCACTTTGTGTAGTATTGACATCTTAACAATATTAAGCCTTCCAATCCATGAGCATGAGATGTCTTTTCATTTATTTGTGTCTTTAATTTCTTTCAGCAATGTTTTGTAGTTTTCATGGTACAAGTCTTATACTTCCTTGGTTAAATTAATTCCTAAGTATTTTACTCTTTTTGATTTTATTGTCAATGGATATATTTTCATAATTTCCTTTCCAGATTGTTCATTGTTAATGTATGGAAATGCAACTGATTTTTGTGTGTTGGTTTTGTATCTTGCTACTCACTGAATTCATTTTTTGTTCTAACTTTTTTTTTTTGGTGGAATCTTTAGGGTTTTCTACATGTAAGACCGTATCATCTTCAAACAGAGATAATTTTATTTCTTCCTTTACAATGTGGATGCCTTTTAATTATTTTTCTTGCCTAATTGCTCTGCCAGATCTTCCAATGCTATGTTGAATAGAAAAAGCACAAGGGGGTATCCTTGCCTTGTTCCTGACCTTAGAGGAAAAGCCTTTAGTCTTTCACAGTTGAGCATGATGTGGATTTTTCATACATGGCTTTTACTATGTTGAGGTAGTTTGCTTCTATTCCAAGTTTGTTGAGTGTTTTTGACCATGAAAGAGTGTTGGATTTTGCCAAATGCTTTTTCTGCATCAACTGAAATGATAATTTTTTTTCTTCTTTATTCTATTAATGTAGTGTGTTCCATTGATTAGTTTTTTCCATTGAAACATCTTTGCATCCCAGGAATAAATCCCCCTTGGCCATGGTGTGTAATCCTTTTGCTGTTTTGCTGAACTCAGTTTATTAGTATTTTGTTGAAGATTTTTTTTGCATCAGTGTTCATAAGGGATAGTGGCCTGTAGTTTTCTTTTCTTGCAGTGTTTTGTCTGGCTTTGGTATCAGGATGATACTGGCCTCATACAAGGAGTCTGGAAATGTTGCTTCTTTCTCTGGTTTTTGGAAGAGTATAGGAAAGATTGGTATTCATTTTTCTGTAAATGTTTGCTAGAGTTAATCTGGGAAGCCATCTCTTCAGACTTTCTCCTCCTCCTCCTCCTCTTCTTCTTCTTCAGAGAGAGAGAGCATGTGAGTTGGGGGAGGGAGAGAGGGAGAGGGAGAGAGAGAATCTCAAGCAGACTTTATGCTGAATGCAGAGCCCAACGTGGGGCTCGATCTCACAGCCCTGAGATCATGACCTGAGCCAAAATCAAGAGTCGATAACCAAGTGAGGCACCCAGGAGCCCCAAGACTTTCTTTTTCTTGATTCAGTCTTGCTAGGGTCTAGGAATTTGCCCATTTCACCTACATTACTCACTTTGTTGGTCTACAGCTGTTCACAGCAGTGTCTTGTAAATCTTTCTGATCTTATGGAGTCAGTAGTAATGCTCCCAATTTCATTTCCAATTTGGTAATTTCAGTTTCTTTCTGTTTTTGTTTTGTTTTGTTTTGTTTTGTTTTTTAGTCCATCTAAGTCAAGTTTTGTCAGTTTTGTTGATCTTTTGAAGAAACAAGTTTTGGTCTCACTGATTGTCTCTATTTTTTTTTCCCCCTATTCTCTATCTTGTTTATCTGTGCTCTAATCTTCATTATTCCCTTCCTCCTGGTAGCTTTTGGTTTATTTTGTTCTTCTTTTTTTTAACTCCCTAAATTGTGAAGTTAGGTTTTTTATTTGAGATCTTTCTCATTTTTTAACGTGAGCCTTTACAGCTATAAATCTCCCCCTTAGCACTGCTTTTGTGCATCCCATGTTTAGTATGTTGCATTTTTGTTGTCATTCATCTTTGAGTATTTTCTAATTCCTTCTTTGATCCACTGGTTGTATAAGAGTGTGTTGTTTAGTTTCCACAAATTTGTGAATTTTCTGGTTTTACCTCTGTGATTGATTTCTAACTTCATCCTGTAATGGGTGGAGAAAATTCTTTGTATGATATCTACTTTTAAAAATCTACTGAGATGTAGTTTATGGCCTCACATACGGTTGATCCTAGAAAATGTCCCATGTGTACTGAAGAATGTGAGTGCTGTTGTTGGGTAGGGTGTTCTGTGTATGTCTGTTAGATCTCATTGATTTACTGTGTTGTTCAAGTCTTCCATTTCCTCATTTATCTCCTGTCTGGTTGTTCTATCCATTATTGAGAGTGGGCCATTGACATCTTCAACTATTATCATAGAACTATCTGTTTCTCTCTTCAGTTCTGTCAGGTTTTGCTTCATATATTTTAATGGTCTGTTGTTAGGAACATAAAGATGTATGATTGTTAAATCTTGCTGTCACTACCTATCCAACTTTATGCTGTATGAGAAATAAACCTGAACGTGGTTTAAAACAGAGGGACATGGTGGAAGATAGGATCTAAGACCTAAGGGATTATTTGAAGGACTGTTTCTTCTTTAAATGCAATGGATTAAAAATCTTTATTTAGTCTGAATTTCCACCAGTTAGGAAAAAAATCCTCTGTAAAATGCAAAGTTCTAGGGGCGCTTGGGTGGCTCAGTCGTTAAGCGTCTGCCTTCAGCTCGGGTCATGATCCCAGGGTCCTGGGATCGAGCCCCGCATCGGGCTCCCTGCTCTGCAGGAAGCCTGCTTCTCCCTCTCCCACTCCCCCTGCTTGTGTTCCCTCTCTCGCTGTGTCTCTCTCTGTCAAATAAATAAAATCTTTAAAAAATAAAAAATGCAAAGTTCTAGAGTATAAGCAAGTGTAATTGATGCTGGCTGCTATAACAACTACAACCATGCCAACAAAACTGGTTGGAGTGGCAGTGGGGGCCAGATCAAGAGAGTATTTCTATCATAGCCGCACACTGTTCCCACCCTCTTGCCCCATGAATCTCTAAGGTGGGGGATAAATTTCCCAGTGTAGACTGCCTGTCATGGTGGCTACCCCTTGGGAGTCCTTAAAATCACTTCCCAACAGTGGGTCTCAGCTAGGACCATTCCAATTTTCCAGAGGTCTAAAAGCACAAGGGAGTGTGCTGGCTCTCCATCTTTTTCCCCCAGAAGTCTTGTTGCTTTAATCTACACGAATTTGTCCAGCTCCCATTCAGGAAACTGTACATACCAAAGGACTTTGGGAAAGGCAATCACTGTCAAGTCAGATTTCTTTCTTTTTTTTTTTTTTTAAAGATTTTTCTTTATTTATTTGAGAGAGAGAGAATGAGAAAGAGAGAGCAGAAGAAGGGGGAGGGTCAGAGGGAGAAGCAGACTCCCTGCTGAGCAGGGAGCCCGATGCGGGACTTGATCCTGGGACTCCAGGATCATGACCTGAGCCGAAGGCAGTCGCTTAACCAACTGAGCCACCCAGGCGCCCTCAAGTCAGATTTCTTAAAAGCTCTTTTATAGCCTTCTTCCAGGGCCCCTGGTGGATGTGCATCTTATAATCACATCATGAAGAGTGGCAACCTGGTGACTCTTCCCTGAACAAAGATTCGTTCCAGGGCTATTTGTCACAACCAACATTTTATTTGATTTCATATTTTTAATTTTATTTATTAGAAATTAAGCAATGTATTACATGATTCAGAACTCAAAATTTAAAGGAGAATGGACAGTGAAAATCAGTGTCTTGAATATTCCTATCTCCAGTCATCCAGAGATAATGTTAATATTTCTTATGTTTCTTCCCTGAGATATTTAATAATAGTGTACATCTATACAGTATATATCTTTCTGGGAATGGGTGAGCTGAAGTTTATTCATGCAGTGGAAATTTTATAGCAGTGGAAACAGATGGCTTTCTTTATTTTATTTATTTATTTATTTATTTATTTATTTATTTATTTATTTATTTATTATTTTTAAAAATATTTTATTTATTTATTTGACAGAGAGAGAGAGAGAGAGCACAAGCAGGGGAAGTGGCAGGCAGAGGGAGAAACAGACTTCCCGCTGAGCAGGGAGCCCGATGCAGGACTCGATCCAGGGACTCCAGGATCATGACCTGAGCCAAAAGCAGCCGCTTAACTGACTGAGCCACCCAGGTGCCCCGGCTTCCTTTATTTTACAGAAGAAGAACCACTGGCCAGAGAGGTTTCCTGAAATGAGAAATACCAAGAAGAGGGGTAATAGAAAGTCTGATTCTTGCATCCAGGACTTGTGGATCTTAGTGTTTTAAAAATCTTTATTTTGAAACAATTTCAAACTTACAGAAAAAATATGAAAACAATGCCAAAAAGTCCTATATATCCTTTACCTAAACTCACTTTTTTTTTTTTTAAGATTTTATTTACTTACTTGAGAGAGAAGAAGAGGGAGAGAGCACAAGTAGGGGGAACAGCAGAGGGAGAGGGAGAGACAAGCTCCCCGCCGAGCAGGGAGCCCAATGCAGGGTTCCAACCCAGGACCCTGAGAGCCTGACCTGAGCCAAAGGCAGGTGCTTAACTGACTGAGCCACCGAGGAGCCCCCCCACTTTTAAAGATTTTATTTCAGATTCACCTATTTTAAAAAACATTTTGCCACATTTGTTTTCTTAATCTGTATAAACACATTTTTATATGTTTATCTGTATAAATATAATTTTTTCCAGAACCTTCTGTGAGTAGGTTACTTACGTGACTTTCATTGGAGTAAGCCTGGGACACCCAGGTGCTGTCTTGCTGTGTGTCCCGTGGTGTCAGATGGCGTCCTCCCCCAGTTTTACCTTGCTTTGTTTTGTAGTTCAGATTCTCCTTCACAGAATGCCAACATGATAAATATTTGCAGGATTAAAAAATGTTAGGTTAAGCATCTGTAGTATATTCACAGCTGGCCCAAGGAGGTGGAAGGTATTTCTAAATTAGCCTGAGTCCTTTTGAAAGATGACCCAGGGCTTCTTATCAGGGTTTAGAGAATGATTTCAAGACCATGTTGGTTTGTTTTTAAACCTTACAGCCCAGAAGGTCTGCTCTTTGGGTAAATCCCTTGATGTGGCTCAGCCTTGGAACAGACAGAGGGAGGGATTGGACCGCTGTGTGTCTCCACCCTGTGGCCACATCTGGAATCGCACATCCTGGATTCCAAGCCCCATCTCGTATTCGCTCTGGCTGGCAGGCCAGTGCAGAAGGAATTCTGTACTTTCCAGGTCAATGCAGCTGAGAAGGAGAAGGGCCTGACATAGGGAAGGGAGAGGAAGACTCCTGCTTGATTTGGCAGTTCCCCTATCCAACCACCCCTTGGGTGTCATTGTGCTGAAAACTCCATTCCTCCCTAACCTTGAGTTCCCTTATTTTGCACCCAGTTGACTCTTCCCGGGTCCTGGGTTTTCCGCACCCTGACTTCAGCATGTCAGAGGGAAGGCCAGTCACCCCACCTGTAGTTGGTATGGGGCATCTGGTGTCAGAACAGGCGTTAAATCTCACATCTGCTCTTACCAGCTCCAGCGGCTGGGGCTGGCATTCAAGGCTCATCCATAATCAAGGAGGGCCTAGTGCCCCTCCAGTGCTTTTCTCTCTCACCGGGCTCAGAAGCAAGCCCTTTACAAAGGCGCTCACCACTCTCCCAGCCCCCATTCCCCATACTGTTTTCTTGTCTCTGAGGCTCTTTCCAGATACCCTTGACCTGGATTCTCACTGCTGAGAGTTCTTTGTTGCCAATTCTTCGATTTTTTACTGACTAATCCCCAGTAACTTTGAATTTGACCCTTTGGATTCCCCTTTGCCTCCCATGCAAATCTGGGCCACCTGGGGC
This sequence comes from Mirounga angustirostris, assembly GCF_029215605.1. NCBI lineage: Eukaryota > Metazoa > Chordata > Mammalia > Carnivora > Phocidae > Mirounga > Mirounga angustirostris. The sequence goes on from NW_026991725.1 coordinate 38,307,874, forward strand.
AAATGAACCCGCAACACATGCTAACACCCAAGCCAAGGGCAGATCCTGGGCTCCGTGTGTCTGGGAAGGAAAGTGGAAATGGGAATGGCAGTGTCTACTTTCAGGATTGCTGAGAGAGTCCTCTGGTGCACCGAGTAGAGGTCTTGAACCAAAACCTGTTCTTCAGATGTATGAATTCCTCCCTCCCTCCCTTCCTTTCTCTTTATAATAATTGTTAAGCAAGTCTGTAAGACTCTGTGACCTTTGTTTTAATTAATTATGAGAGGGAGCATAACTAGTCCCTCTCTACCAGTAGAACCCAGTAGGCACATTGGTTGAATGCAGAGTGATGGGGTGACTGGGTCAGCCTCAGCTGCCTTATGCAAGCTGCAACAGCCAGGGTTTCATAATAACATATTAGAACAAATCGTAGGGTGGGGGCGGTGCCTGGGTGGCTCAGCCACTTGAACATCCAACCCTTGGTCTCGGCTCAGTCATGATCTCAGGGTTGTGAGATCAAGCCCCATGTCAGACTCCATGCTCAGGGGAGGGAAGAAAACTCCACAGAGTCTGCCTGGGATTCTCTCTCTTCCTCTGTCCCACCCCATGCTCACATTCTCTCTGTCTAAAATAAATAAATAAAATCTTAAAAAAAAAAAAAAAAAAAGAACAAACCATAAAGATGGTGGCCAAGTACCAACCAGACACAGTAACTGTTTAATAAGTAAAGCATGAAGTTGGCATCTATTAGTCTATGTGTGCAAGCAGGTGAATTGGGGAGGGTGAACAGAGGGATGACGGGTTAAAAGAACAAGCAGGGAGGTTGGGTTGACAAGAGTCTATGATCACCTGACACTCAGTGAACTGAATTCAAGATCAAAGTCACCTGCAGAAGGTCAATTGGCTCAGTTGCTCGCACGTCCACAGAAGTAGAGCTGTCCTCACAGTGTGGGATCGGTCTGAGCATTCCATACGTCGGTCAGCAAGAGGGTCAAACATGTCCTTAACTTGCCAGATTATCAGCCGCATGAGCTGCCAGCTAATCAAACGGATATGGGGTCAGGAGAAAGGTCTGAGTAAAATTTTCCACAAGCGTCAGAGAAAGAGTTCTGGGACAATAAAGTCCATTTTTACTCATGTAACAAATGAAGTTGAAAATGCTTCGTCCTAAGACCAGAGCTGGTCACTCAGGAAAAACGGTGGAGAGAGAGAGCAAGAGCGAGCGAGCTATGTTTATTTGTTGGGGGTGCGGTGGGGGGGGTGCTTCATGATGAGAGAAGTGACAACCCCCTAATTATCCATGTCAGCTGGTACTTCACCTATGCTTCCTTATTTAACATTTCATTTATGAGAAACTGTCCGTCTTTTTATTTGGCAAACTTATATGCAATTCGTACAGAGTGTCATTTTGGATCTTCTCAACTGATTCCCATTCTGATTTTCTAAAGTAATGAGTTAACAGCCTCTTCAGGCATCTGAATCACAGGTATCCAAACTGGGCAGACCCAATTAACCAGGTGCTAACGCCCATGAAACCAGTACCAGGAGGAGAAGTTAAAGGAGGAAATCATCCATTCATGTTTTCATTCATTCATTCATCCACTAACACATGTGTATGGAGTTTGTCTATGTGGGGACACAGCCCAGAAGGAGTTCAGAGACTAGTTGGGGAGACTGATACTTAAATGTTAAAATCTTCTGACAAAACATCATAAGTTGCGATGAGAAAGATATACACAGAATCTTAGGGAGCAGAGAGGATGGGTGTGCATCCCGCCATGGTGGAGAGCAAGGAGGTATCGGGTAGCTTCCTGAAGATGACTTTTTTTTTTTAAGATTTGTTTATTTATTTGAGAGAGAGAGAGCGTGAGCAGGGGGGAGGGGCAGAGGGAGAAGGAGAATCTCAAGGAGACTCCCCACTTACCACGGAGCCCGACGCGGGGCTCAATCTCACGACCTTGAGATCATGACTTCAGCCGGAATCAGGAGTTGGACACTTAACCAACTGAGCCACCCAGGTGTTCCAAAGATGACTCTTGAATAAAGAATGGAGTCTTAAAAGGTAAGTGTAAGTGAACCAGGTGACATGGAAGGAAGTGGGCAGCAAGCGAAGAGGACAGGACGAGCCAGGGCGTGGGACAGAGCTGTTGTGCATATTACTGGAGCATAAAATAAGAGGCAAGGGTGATGAGAGGTAAGACTGGACGGGAGACCAGGTCACAAAACGTCTTCTATGGGGCACCAAGAGGGCCTAGAGTTTATTTTGTAAGCATATCAGGAGCTATTGAAAGTTTACAATTTTTTTAAAAAATGTTTTTAGCTATGCAAAAAACGTATATTCATCATAGAAACATTAGAAACTATAGACAAACATAAAGAAGAAAATAACATAATTGCCTGCATATTTATTTTTCCTTACTAAATATGGGTTCAAATCATCTCTTCTAAGGTTTATATAATATTCTCTTTTAGGAAGGTAATATAATTGATTTAGCCACTTGCCTGCTATTATACATTTTGGCTTTTTGCAATTTCTTGCTATTGCTGTTCCTGAACACACACATTTTGCACATAATTATTTCTACAGGGTATTTTATATATATAAAATATATCCTTATAGAAATATTCATAATAATATAATATATACTAATACTATTTATTCTCCCGTCAGCTACACACGAAAATATGCTTTAGCATATCCCATTGCCAACACTGGGAATGGTACTTAAAAAAAAATAGTTAAACAAGCCTTTGCCAACTTGACAGAAACGATTATCTCTTTGCTTTTCATTAAAAGATCATTAATTTAGAAAAGTCCCCTTAATTCTATACCCAGCTAATGTCCATGAACATAAAAATAAAGAAGGAAAGGCAAAAGAAAGGTAAAGTAAAAGAAAAAATATATAATGAAAAGTCCTCTTTCTCCTCCCCAGCTCCAATATACTAATCTCCCTCCACACTATTGTTAGCTATTTGTTACATAGCCAGAAAAATTACTACTATGTTAAAAGTACTTCTTTCTGAAAAGATCACTATTTTCACTACTAGCATGTATAAATCTACCTCATTCTTTTATGTATGGTTGCATTGTTTTCATCCACTCATTCATTTATTTGATAAATATTTATTGAATACTTATTACGTGTAGAAATCAGGGGCAGCCCATATTTCGCACCAGAGAGAAAGCAGTGAAGGAGATACGTAACGTCCCCTCCTCTTCTACCTTGTTCCCTAGTGGGGAGTGAACAGATAATAAACATAATCAGCCTGGTCAGGTATTGGAGAGGCCTGGACAAGGTGTCTGGAAACAGGTATCCTGTTGTGGCTCAGAGTCAGAGAAGTCAGGCTGGAAGGAGGTCGTGCATCATCCATCATGTAAAGACTGAGGTCTGGAGAAGTTGAGGGATATGCCCCAGTCCTCACTGTTGGTACAGAGCCTGGATTCAGGACCAGGCTCTAAAGGAGGCTGTGTCACCTTCTTTGAGCTCAATTCTTCCACCAGTGAAGTGGGCTTGAGACCAGCCTGCCCACCAGCCAGAGGAGGAAGAAGGGTGTTGCAAGAGGTATACCAGCTGTCGACGTGGTGTGTGCTCATGTTACTCAACATTAGGTGACCTGTGATGTCACTTTTCTTTCTTCCCCTGATCATCTGTCCACTGATTCTTCCTGACTTCCCTCTTGTGGGAGTTTTTTTTCCTTGTGAATTTTTGGCTCAACACAGTGATTTAACATGTGGGGGCGTTGCTAGGGTGGGAGGAAAGGAGAAAGTGTGTGAGCAGCATAAGGACTTGAAGCCCAGCCGACAGACGGAGGTGTCAGTCCCCTGGAAGATTATTCCATTAGATTATGAAGTGGGCCACAAGGGCCCCTGGTTTCACCCGGTTGGACCAATCCCCCAAGTGCTTTTGAGGTCAGGAAATGATGTTAAGAAATGAGAGATTATGAAGAGTCCTTTCCATGAAACATCATTTTGGTGAATTTACCCAAGTCTGGTCTTCATCCTTGCAAATCTAGAACCCAGGCTCCAGGCAAGTTGGGATGCTCAGTTTTATGAGACTCAACCCATGGGATTTATTTGGGGAACATTCCTTCCCAGGGATCTGAACGCCTTGACTGGTGTCCCAGCATGTCCTTCACTTTTCTGACGTCTGCTCACCAGCAGGTCACCCGAGTGTGCAGAAGGTAGCTCATAAGCCTGGTCAAGAACAGGTGTTCCTGCAATGCAGCCTCCCCTTCTGCAGCCAGGCTGGCCTCGAATGGCCCACTTGGTCTGTCGTCTTTCTCTTAAAGATTTTATCTATTTATCTGAGAGAGAGAGAGCTCATGCACAAGCAATGGGGGGAGGGGCAGAGGGGCAGAGGGAGAAAGAGAATCTCAAGCGGACTCCCCGCTGAGCAGGGAGCCCCATGCAATGCAGGGTTCAACCCCAGGGTCCCAGGATCATGACCTGAGCTGAAGGCAGACTCTCAACCGACTGAGCCACCCAGTTTCCATCTGCCTCTGTGTTCTATCCCAAATAATGTGATGTTGGCTTCACATTTTTGTCTACAACAGAGTCTCTCAAGCTTGGCACTATTCAGTTTATTATTTTTTTTTTAAGATTTTATTTATTTATTTGTGAGAGAGAGAATGAGAGAGAGCACATGAGAGGGGGGAGGGTCAGAGGGAGAAGCAGACTCCCCGCCGAGCAGGGAGCCCAATGCGGGACTCGATCCAGGGACTCCGGGATCATGACCTGAGCCGAAGGCAGTCGCTTAACCAACTGAGCCACCCAGGCGCCCTATTCAGTTTATTTTTGAGTGATTGTTTTTAAAGATCTAAATCACATATGATATAGTTCACTCCGTGGTTCTCAGCGTATTCACAAATGGCACGACCACCACCGCCGTTCAATTTCGGAACATTTTTCTTATTCCAAAAAAAACTCACCTCTGTACCCATCAGCAGTCACTAATTTACTTTCTGTCTCTACAGATCAATCTGTTCTGGACACTTCATGTACATGGAATCCTACACAGGTGGCCTGTGATGTCTGACCTCTTTCATGCAGTATGTTTTCAAGGTTCATTCATGTTGTAACAGGGGTCAGTACTTCGTTCCTTTTTATGGCTGAGTCATAGCCCATGGTAACAGGTAGACCATATTTTGTTTATCCATTTGTCAGTTGATGGACATTTGGATTGTTTCCACTTTTTGACTATCATAAATAATGCTACTATGAACATTCATGAACAGATTTCCATGTGGACATATATTTTCAGTTCCCTTGGATATACACCTAGGAGTAGAGTTGTTTGCTCCTATGGTAACTCAGTGCTTTGTTTTGTTTAACTATTGACATTTTGGACGAGGTCATCCCTTGCTGTGGGGAACTGTCCTGTGCATTGCAGGATGTTTAGCAGAATCTCTGGTCTTGACCGAGTAGATATTAGTAGCACCCTCCCTAAACACACACCACTTGTGAAAACCAAAATAGTCTCAGACACTCACCAGATGTCCCTTGGGGGGAGGGGAAATCATCCCTGGTTGAGAACCTCTGGTTTAGAGGGTTCGTTTGGCTTATTAAGGTAAAGCCAAGTCATGACACTCGTCCTTTGGGCCCGGAAAACATTCTATGTGTCCTTTTTTATTTATTTATTTATTTATTTATTTATTTATTTTTTATTTTTTTTTTTAAAGATTTTATTTATTTATTTGACAGAGACAGAGAGAGCAGTAACACAAGCCGGGGGAGTGGGAGAGGGAGAAGCAGGCTTCCTGCTGAGCCGGGAGCCCGATGTGGGACTCGATCCCAGGACCCTGGGATCATGACCTGAGCCGAAGGCAGTCGCTTAACCAACTGAGCCACCCAGGCGCCCCTCTATGTGTCCTTCTAAACTTCTCCCAGTCCCCCCAATGCCAAATTTTAATTTAAATTACCATGTCCTTCTCACCACGAAACAGATTCTTAAGGATAGAAAACACACTGCTGGTTACCAGAGGGGAGGGAGTGGGGGCATGGGTGAAACAAGTGATGGGGTTGAAGGAGTGCTCCTGTGATGAGCACCCAGTGATGTACGGAAGTGTCGAATCACTGTATGGTACACGTGAAGCTAATATTATTACACTGTATGCTAACTAACTGGAATTTATTTATTTACTTATTTATTTTGAATTTAAATAAAAACTTAAAAACTTAAAAAATAAATTACCTTGGGTGCTTGGGTGCCTCAGTCGGTTAAGCATCATCTGGCTCCCTGCTCCTCGGGGAGTCTGCTTCTCCCTCTCCCTCTGCCCTTCCCTCCTGCTTGTGCTCTCTCTATCTCTCTCTCTCTATTCTCTCTCAAATAAATAAATAAAATCTTAAAAAAATAAATTACCTTGTCCCCTTTTCTGTCATTTCCTCCTTCCCTTATTTAGCATCTAATTGCTAACTGGGCTGGGTACCAGGGGCTGCCCGCACCCAGGAGGTGCAGAGTAACAAAATACACAAAGTTCTTGTTTGTAGCTTTCCTCTTCCTCCTACTCATCATCACCAATAAACATTTTTTGGTGCCCAACATGCAGAAAGAGGGATCAAGCATTCTTGAAATTTAAGATGAAAAGACTGTCAGAAGCCATTATGTCTATGCCCTCACCACACACAGGACATTGGGAGGACAGAAGCAGGGAGATCAGGGGAGAAGGTCACATCAGCACAAGGACCAGGATCCCCACGTCCTGACCCAGCAATAGTGCTCTTTTGCTCCCATTATTCAGAATTGGGTGTGTCTGTCCTGATATGATCAACACCCTAGGCTTTCTCAGGGAGCCTGATGAACTCAGCCTTTCCAGTTGATGTGCAATCCAAGGCAGAGTTTTTTGTTTCTTCTTTTTAAAATTATTTTTAGTCTTAAAAAGTTTCTTTTTGAGTCTAAAAGGATTCAAGAGAGTTACCCAGGAGAGGAAAGACTAGAAAATCTTACAGTACCCCACCTGATTTTATTCTCAGTTCTTGATCTTAGCGGGATGACCTTAACTCTCTGACCCAAACCTGTTCCTCTAGCCTCCTGTCCCCTCCTCCTGCCGTCTTGAGAAGCCCCCCTTCCCCAGATACTTCCCCAAGCAGCGCTGGGAGCAGCCTCGGAAACCTCCCTCTCTGGCTCTTGCTTCTCCTGGCAGCAAATTCCAACCTCACATGGATACTACCCCAGCACTGTCCAGTAGATATAACGGGAACCACATGTGTAATTTAAAATTTCCTAGTAGCTACATTAAGAAGACTTTTTAAAAAGGTGAAAATAATTTTAGTAGTACATTTGATTTAACCTAGTACCCTCAAAATAATATCATTCGATGATATTGGAGATAGTAAATATTTTTTTTTTTCATAAAACATCTTCAACACCGGGCGCCTGGGTGGCTCAGTCGGTTAAGCGACTGCCTTCGACTCAGGTCATGATCCTGGAGTCCCGGGATTGAGTCCCACATCGGGCTTCCCACTCAGTGGGGAGTCTGCTTCTCCCTCTGACCCTCCCCCCTCTCATGCTCTCTCTATCTCATTCTCTCTCTCAAATAAATAAAATCTTTAAAAAAAAAAAAAATCTTCAACACCTAGTGTATATTTGACACTTATGGTACATCTCAGTGCAGACCAGCCACATCTTCACGTGCTCAGTAGCCGCGTGCGGCTTGTGGCTACCATATTGGTCTGGATGCTCATCACCCAGCTCCCAGCCCAGATCGCCCTGCATCTACCTCCTCCCCCCACACCTCCAGCTGTGTCTTAATTTCACATATTAGAAAAGGCAATGGTGACAAAAACTTTCAGAGCTGGTCAAGTTTTGGAAACTTGACCACGAGCTTTGTCTTGATAACATAATAAGCAGAAGGCATGCAAAGTTCTTGCACTACCACTCCTGACTCCCTGTCACAACTCCGTCCTGCCTCTGACCAGCTGCCCTTCCTCACCAAGGCTGTCATTTTCTTTCTTTGTACCCTAAAAAAAATATTTTTGAAGGTGACAATTCTGCCCATCTTTCCTGTTTGACAGGGTACGATTTGTGTTGATTTTTTTCCCCTTCCCATGTTGGCTTTATCAGGATCAGTTTCATTGGTGTTCATCTTATTTTTGGAACATTGATGCCATATGCTGGGTGGTGGAGACATGTATGATTCTGGGGTAGTCTGTGGCACCAACATGGGGATAGGCTGTCATTCCTCTATTATCCTCGTAATATAATCTACATTTTGTTTTGTTTTCCCCAGGCCTGGTTGGTGTGGGTAGCAAATGGCAGGCACACGTCACCAAATGAGACAAAAGCCTTCCACTTCCTGTATAAACTTGAGGGTCATATGTTGATAACATCTTGTGCGGTATCTGGCTGCTCTGTATAAATAGATGGTCACCAGTAGATGAGCCGTGATGTCTCTGAGGGTCAATTAGGTGTCTCTAATAAAGGATCAGACTAGACTCTACCATCACATACAGGGGACCTCCTAACTGGGAACTCTGGTCTACACGTTGCAGAATTTCTGATTCTTCCTGCTCCCACATCCACACCAACAAAGCCCCGTCTTTCTTCGGCTAATGTCAGCTGAGGATATCCTGAGGACATACCTTCCCTGGGAACAGGGAAGAAAGCTGAGTCAAAGCCCATTAGTACTTGAAGGGCAGTTGTTCCCTGAGAAATCTGGAGAAATTTAGGAAAGAAATTGGCAGCTGAATAAAGCATTATTACTTTTTTGTTGTTGTTACCAGGGCCACAATTGCCTGGGTTTAACCTTAGAGCCTGGAAAGGGAGGATGGCTAATGCAAGACTGGAGCTGTGAGGAGCTTATACCCTCCAGGAGCCTTCTGTTTGCATGAAGGGAGTTGTCCTTGCTCTGGAGGAGACTGATCTGGCAAACCCAAGAGAGGAGGAAAGGGTCACACTCCCAAAGCTGCAGCCCACAGACAGCCCCAGGCCTTGAGAGGTGGGTGTGGGAGCAGGGAGTTTGTCATGTTCACATAAACTGAGGTGCAGGGATTCAGGAAGACAAGAGATGAGCCAGAGAGTAGAGTGGGTTCTAGGAAGGTTTCTGCACCAGACGTCTGGGTAGACACCTACCCAATTTCTGCTCCCCCAAGATAGAGCTGCCATCTTGTCTGGCTATCCCCACTTCCCCATGCGAATGAGTGATTGGTTGAAGGTGGTCACTTTCGTCTGAATCAGCCAATGAAGTGTCAGGGGAGATTTGATGGTCAGGACTCCTGATTTTCTTTCCCAGAAGTCCTGAGTCTGGGTGTGGTCACTGTTTGCTTCATACTCTCTGGGGGAGAACCAGCCACAAGATGAAGGCAATGCCGAGACCATGATGCAAAGAGTAGGAAGCAGCTTACACCATCCAACTCCAAGGGCATCCCCGAAGGCCAAACAAAGCGACTAAAACCCCAAAATGAATAGTTACCAGAGAAACCAGAGAGGAAGCTGTGGCTGCTTCCAGCTAAATGCTCTAATGGGGGGGGGGGCAGAGTTTTGGAATGAACTTGGGAGTTTGGGGGATAATAGACTCAGCCCACCAAACAGGAGTAGGACCAGAATCCTTAAAGGGTCCATGTCCTCAGGAAAACGGTAGGTTGAAAATTACCTGCTTGTGAACAAAGTGAAATGCTTAAAATAGTAATAGTAATAATAATGAATAACAACAGTAACTTCTCTATATCACAGGGAGAAAAAGTTCAGGGAGAAAAAGTTATTAACAATCCTGATAATATGAATAGTATCCTTTGAGAATTGTAAGCACAGGGTTGAGATTCAAATTTACCCTTCCCACACATGTAAAGAAACCCAAAGCAGGAAAACTTAAATTAAAATGATGTCCAGCAGAAGCAAACATAGATACTTCCCAGAGGGAAGCATCCTCAATTCACATTTGGCTACGATAAATTTAGCCAAGTGCAAGCTCCACCTGTAATATTACCAAGCATAGAAGAAAACAAGTCACGGTAAGAGTCAGTAGAACCAAACTATAGATTTAAATCTCCAAAGACTTCTGCTGTTGAAATGACCTGATGAAGTATATAAAGTCTGTTAAATGGGCTTAAAGAAACCTAAGAGGGCATTACAAATATGATGAAGGGAGCAGAGACCATTCAACATTGACCTGGCAGGGTTGAAAAACAACTGCATAGAACATCTGGAAGGAAAAAAAAAGAACATCTGGAAGGAGATAAATATAATAACTGAAATTAAAAACATAATGATTGTGCTATAGGGCAGCTTTGTGACCGGAGGGGACATTATGATCTGGACAGGTTCACTCCAATGTAGGCATAGAGACAAGCAGATGGTACCCATGCAAGGGAGGCTATGAGGCACGGAAGCCAGAATGGAAGACCTACTTTGTGCCTACTCCGTGGTTCTCCTCCAGTAGGATTTTGCCCCCAAGGAAAATTTGACAATATTGGGAGACAATTTTTTTTTTTAAAGATTTTATTTATTTTTTAGAGAGTGAGCGAGAGAGAAACAGCATGAGAGGGGAGAGGGTCAGAGGGAGAAGCAGGCTCCCCGCTGAGCGGGGAGCCCGATGTGGGACTTGATCCCAGGACCCTGGGATCATGACCTGAGCCGAAGGCAGACGCTTAACCATCTGAGCCACCCAGGCGCCCGGGAGACAATTTTTGATTGTCACCCTTGGCAGAAGTGTTCCTGGCTCAGAGTGAGATGGGTCCAATAACTTTTCTTCCTTGCCAGACTATACGCTTAAGAATTAAAAAAAAAAAAAAAAAGCTTCATTGAGGTATAATTTATAATACAATGAAAATCACTAATTGTAAGTACACAGTTGGACAAGTTTTAGTAAATGGGTCCAGCTGTGAAATCACTACCACACTCACAATATGGAAATCTTCCATCACTCTGGAAAGTTCCCTTGTGCCCTTTTGCAGTCAGTCCATACCCCCACCTCCAGTCTCTGGCAACCACAGAGCTGCTTTAAAAAATTATAGATTTTTCCCCCTCTGTGTTCACATTTTAGGTGAATTTTAGATGAAATTAACCCAACATAAAGTGAACCATTTTAAAGTAATGTTGTGCAACCACCATGTCTATTTTGCTCCAAAACACTTTCCTTTTTTTTTTTTCCCCAGATTTTATTTATTTGAGAGAGAGAGAGAAAGAGCACACATGGGGGGGTGGGGGGAGGGGCAAAGGGAGAGGGAGAGGGAGAGAGAATCTCAAGCAGACTCAGCACTGAGCGTTGAGCCAGACGCTGGGGTCGATCTCACAACCCGGAGATCATGACCCGAGCTGAAACCAAAAGTTGAAGGCTCAACTGACAGAGCCACCCAGGCACTCCTCTCCAAAATACTTACATCGCTGCAACAGAAACCCCATGCAGTGGTCACTCCCCGGTGCCCTTTGCCCGGGCCCCAGGCAACCACCACTCTGTGTTGATGGTGGGGCAGTCTGAATTTGCCCCAGAGGCCAGCTTTCTTACTCCATTCTTGTTGCCACAGGCAGAGACAGATTACATGAAACTCTCAGTTCCCAATTCTGAGTGTGAACTCAGGTGGCTCACCCTGGGCTGGCACCGCTGAGCACTTCCCCCTGAGGGATCTAGAAACTTGTCCTTGACCTCGGCTTTCTCCCCATCCAGCTCTGTCTCCTGAATCATCCAAACTATTAATTCTTTCTTAAAAAGGAAGTAGCTTTCGGGCGCCTGGGTGGCTCAGTTGGTTAAGCGACTGCCTTCGGCTCAGGTCATGATCCTGGAGTCCCTGGATTGAGTTCCGCATCGGGCTCCCTGCTCGGCAGGGAGTCTGCTTCTCCCTCTGACCCTCCCCCCTCTCATGTGCTCTCTCTCATTCTCTCTCTCTCTCAAATAAATAAATAAAATCTTTAAAAAAAAATTGTGTCCTCTGTGAGAATCAAGTGTCCTAAGGGGTCTGTCCTGTTGCTCAGATCTTCCGGATCTCCTCTCTCCTCTGTCCGGGAAGAGCTTTCAAAGAGTCTGTGTGGTCCTGGCTTCTCCCTGACTTCACCAAGCCCTTCTTCTTCATCGTCTTCTTCTTCTCCTCCTCCTCCTTTTTTTTTTTTTTAAAGATTTTATTATTTGAGAGAGAGAGAAAGCATGAGCAGGGGTGAGAGGCAGAGGGAGAAACAGACTCCCTGATGAACAGGGAGCCTGATGTGGGGCTCGATCCCAGGACCCTGAGATCATGACTGAGCTGAAGTCAGATGCTTAACCGACAGAGCCACCCAGGTGGCCTTCACCAAGCACTTCTGAGAGTGGACCGAGGGCTCTGAGCGAACGTTTCACCAGCAGGGTCTTCTTGAATCCTTGTGATCATTCTATGAGACAGGATCTGCGGTCACCCCCATTTTACAGGTGAGGAGACAGATGGTTAGTGAAAGCAAATGGTCCCAGGTGGTAGGCAAGGAAGCTGCACGGCTGGGGTGTGAACTCAGGTCTGTCTGATTTCAGAGGCCATAATGTGAACCATCACCCTATAGAGTCTCCCTCACAACTTCCTTGTCTTCAGATGTCTGTTTTTCACTGTGCCTGAGCTAAAGATATCCTCTTTTCTCTTATCTTGGTTGACATTTCTTGGTGACTATTTAAAACCTGTTAGTAAGCTTCTGGTTCATTGTAAACGCAGCCTCCCCTAGCTTCTCACTTCCTTGTTATAAGAATTTCTGTCTATTGCAAACATTGTGTGCAGGCATACTGGGCTACTGGCTGAAGAAGAGGGTAATTTTTCTTTTTTTTTTTTTCCTTTTTCTTTCTTTCTTTTTTTTTTTTTTAGAGAGGGAGAGAGAGCATGTGTGCATGGGCAAGTAGGGGAGGGGCAGAGGGAAAGGGAGGGAGAGAGAGAATCACAAGCAGGTTCCATGCTCAGCGTGGAGCCCAATGTGGGGCTCAATTTCATGACCCTGAGATCATGACCTGAGCTGAGATTAAGAGCCAGGTGCTTAATCAACTGAGCCATCCAGGTGCCCCAGGGGATAGGTTTTCTGGCATCTTAGATGATGTGCAGCAGGTTCCAGTGGCCTAAGCTTTGGGAATCCTGGTGTGATCTGTGTCACCCCTCAAAGCTCCCCATGGGAGGACGGAGACCCAAGAGCCCGGGGGCAAGTGAGGCTAGGTCCCACCCCAGAGGAGGCTATGGGTCAGCCAGAGGAAGGAGGGGCTGTCTCCACAGTTGCTTTAGAATCTGAGATTTATTTTTCTCCCAAAGTTTTCAGTATCTAATGCAAGGTCTTCATCTTCTCACTAGTCTTTTTTTTTTCCTAATAGACTTTATTATTCAGATCAGCTTTAGATTCACAGCAAAGTTGAGCAGAAATACAGAGTTCCCACATGCCCCTGCCCCAGCCCAGCCTCCCAACCATCAACCTCCTGCTCCAGAATGGTACATTTGTTACATACGATTGATGAGCCAGCATTGACACATCATTATTACACAAGAACATAGTTTACATTAGGACTCACTCTTGGTTTTGTACATTCTATGAGCTTAGACAAAATGTGTCCATGATTACGGAATCCTACAGAGTACTTACACTGCCCTAAAAGTCCTGGTGTTCCCCCTTTTCATCCCTCTCTCCCTCTAATCCCTGGCAACCACTGATCTCTTCACTGTCTCCATAGTTTTGCCTTTTCCAGAATGTCATATAGTTAGAATCATACAGTATGTAGCCTTTTCAGATTGCCTTCTTTCATTTAATAACAGAACTTTATGGTTCCTCCATGTCTTTTTGTGGCCTGATAGTTCATTTATTTCTAGTGTTGAATAATATTCCACTCTCTGGATGGACCACAGTTTATTTGTTCATTCACCTACTGAAAGATGTCTTGGTTGCTTCCAAGTTTTGGCAATTAGGAATAAAGCTGCTATAAACATTTGTGTGCAGGCTTTTGTGTGGACGTAAGTTTTCACTTGATTTGAGTCAATACCAAGAATTGCCGGGTCACATGGTTAGAGTATGCTGAGTTTAGTGAGACACTTCCAAACTGTCTTAAAATTGCTTGTACCGGGGCGCCTGGGTGGCTCAGATGGTTAAGCGTCTGCCTTCGGCTCGGGTCATGATCCCGGGGTCCTGGGATCGAGCCCCACATCGGGCTCCTGGCTCAGCCGGGAGTCTGCTTCTCCCTCTCCCTCTGCCTCTCCCACTGCTCATGCTCTCTCTCTCTCTCTGTATCTCTGTGTCTCAAATGAATAAATAAAATCTTTAAAAATAAAAATAAAAATAAAAAATAAAAAATAAATTGCCTGTACCATTTTGCATTCCCATCAGCAATGAACAAGAATTCCTGATGCTTCACATCCTTGCCAGAATTTAGTGTTGTCAGTGTTTTGGAATTTGGCCATTTTTTTTAATGTTTTTTTTTTTTAATTTAAATTCAATTAATTGACATATAATGTATTATTGGTTTCAGCGGTAGAGGTCAGTGATTCATCAGTTTATATGATACCCAGTGCTCATTACATCATGTGCCCTCCTTAATATGTCCATCACCCAGTTACCCCTTCCCTCCACCCATGGATTTTGGCCATTCTTTTTTTTTTTTTTTAAAGATTTTATTTATTTATTCATGAGAGACAGAGAGAGAGAGAAAGAAGCAGAGGGAGAAACAGGCTCCCAAGGAGCACGGAGCCTGATGTGGGACTCGATCCCAGGACCCTGGGATCATGACCTGAGCCGAAGGCAGACACTTAACCATCTGAGCCACCCAGGCACCCATGATTTTGGCCATTCTAATATGTGTAGCAGTATCCTATTATTATTTTAATCCCAAGCTGGGCTTTCTACATCAGGTCCAGTGGTGGCTGCCACAGGAGAACCCATGACTTTCCTCCTTAGTTGCAACCTTTCTCTTCAGTGATAAAAGGAGAGCAGTTGATACGAGAGCCTGCTCTTGCATTTCAAGCCAAATGTATAGAAGGAGACACCAAGGGGCTCCCCTCATTCATACGATATCAAACAATTCATCCATGTGCCCTGAAAACAGTGCTTCTCATTTCCTTGTTATAAGAATTTCTGTTATAAGAATCTCTTCCCCTAAGCCATGCTGTGAAGGCTAACAGGGAAGAGGCCTGGGGTCTGGGCTCCCTCATCCTCTTGCTGGAAGGGCACCATCTGCTGCCCAGCATCATCTCCATCCCAGCTCCTAAATTGCTGCTCACCTTACCTTAAACCTTTTCTGAGCTTAACCCCCTGCCCACCTCCTGCCAGCCTCGACTGGGTTCATGAATCACCCTTGAATCTGTGCAGCCCCATGACTGGGACCAACTCAGCATGGCCAGGCCAGGAGGCGTCCTGAGAGTGGGGAGGCCAGTCTCAGTTCCCAAGAGATGGGACCACTGTCCAGTGGGGAGCTGGGAGGAAGATTTTGGGGAATTAGGACCAAGGCTGCTGTTCCCATTGAAAGCATGGGTTTGGGGCCAGATCAGACCCTTACCCCTTCCTTGCTAAAGTACCTGTTAAGTCCGGGCACTGTACCTGGATCCCCATTCTGAGTGGAGACTTGACTCCCAGACGGCCTGGGTGCAGAGCAGGGGGACATAAGCAGACCAGCTGTGGGGATCTGGAAAGCCTAGGGCCGGTGGAAGAAGGCATAGCAGTGAGCTGTATGGGGAGATGCTTCAGACGATAGGTGGAGGGTGCTGGAAACTTCTTCCTTTAACCTCACTTACTAAGAAAACACCAGTCAGGACATATCTAGCATCAAGAAGGACAAATGCCACATCCCAGCTGGTAGGAGTGTCCCTTCCTACCGTGGTGTCCTTCCCCGGGGTGGGGGGGCAGGGGCTGCTGCTTCCCCTGACCCCGCCAGCTTCTCCCTGCTCTTGACAAACTTCCTCTGTGGTTGCAAAGGTGCTCAGAAGTCGGGGGGAAAAAAACTCCATAAAAGAAGAAAAAAAAGGAAGTAAGGACCCACAAGGAGGAACTCACGGGGAAGGAGAAGTTACGCTTTCTTCTTAAAAGAGCAATCGGCTCCTGCTCTCTCCACTTCTCTGCTTCCACTAACTCCTGGTTACGACGTGTGCTCCAGTGAGCACATGAGGAGCTGTACCAGTCTAGAGCTGTTTATGGGCACAGGGGCTTTGGCACCAGGCTCCTAGTGGAAACACATTTGCTGGAAAATGCTATCCTGCCCCAGTGGCTAACTTACAATTTCTGTCTTTCTCCCCACCCCAGACAGCGGGTGTTAAGAGGCGAGTTTTGCTTCACCATATTCATAGGAACCCAAGGGGAAGTTTCCAGAAGTGTGTGGGGGTGGGGTGGGGGGGTGGTGTTCAGGACAGACCACGATGCCTACTCCAGTGCATTCTCTTTGATGATGTCGTGAGAGTAACAACCCAACCACAGAATCTCCGAAGACATAGGGGTCATTGAATATCGACTGTAAGACACTGGGAAAAGCAATTGCCAATGGCCTTGCACCCATTTGGGCCAGCTGGTGAAGCTGCTGGGCTCTGGCTTTGCCCCCCAAGAGCTGCTTGTCACCCGAGTCTGGTCGCATCTTGGGGAGGCTGGATCCAAGGAAGTAGTCACAGAGAGGGACCTTTGGAGCTGGTGGACTAAGGACCTTCATCCCCAAACAGGGTGACTCAAAGGCTCTTAGTCTGGCTCAAAATTTATCCTCTCTGAGCACAGTGGAATTTTCAGGCCCACCACTGACCAGAGCCCTACACCCAGTGAAAGTGGGAGAAAGTTTCTCATTGACTAAAGGACAAAGGGAGGGGACTCTTGCTTCCCCGTGGGGAGGGGAGGTTCCAGCTACCACGCTAGGGACAGGGATTCCTGTCTCCTTTATCCCCTGGTGAGGCACCTTCCCATGACCTCCTAAGGCTGAGAGCCAGGGCCTACATATAAGGACAAATAAGAGGGTGGGCACATCCTCCCAGGATGTTCAGAGGGAAACACTCCCCATAGAACCAAGGGCTGGGGCGTGGGGGAAAATGGGACGATGTTGCTCAGAGGGCACAAACTTTCAGTTATAAGCTAGGTTCTGGGTTTAGTATAGTTCCTATGTATGATGACCATAGTTAATAATACTGTGTTGTATACTTGAAATTTGCTAAGAGGGTAGATCTGAAGTGTTCTTCCCACATCAAAAAAAAAAAAAAAAAGGATAAATATGTGAAGTGATGGGCGTGTTAATGAAGTAGGTTGTGGTGTTCATTTCACAAGGCGTATATATGTTAAATCATCACTTTGTGACCCTTTAAAAAATCACATTTACACCTTAAATATATACAGTTTTATTTGTCAATTATAGCTCAATAAAGCTGCAGGGGTAGACAAAGGGAAACATTCCAAACTGGTGTGTTTGTGTGTGTTTGCGTGTGGGTAGACACATCTCAAATGGGGCTATTCCTTCTCACGTGAGGTGGCGCTCCCTTCGGTGGAAGGACCCAAGGCCCCTAAGGCGTAAAGTGGCCAAGTCCACCCAAATGGACAAATGAAAAAAATGTCATTTATCACAGACATTTTTAATTATTAAGATTATTGAAACAAATTAATTATGAAGATTATTAAAATATCATCATGTAGGGGAGGCCATATCATTTCCCTCAGATGGTTTTCCTGACTGCCCTCCCCAACCTTGAAGTAGTTTCTGAGGCCCATCTTGACTGGCTTAAGAAAGAACCCTTATATATCAGAAGCTCAGACACAGAGCAGGCTGAGCTGGTCTCAGGAGTGAAGGAGACCAGGGCGTGGGCAGGGCTCCATCTCTCTGTCTCTGTCTGCACCCCTATTGCTTCTCTCTGTGCTTCAGTCACTCACGCCATACCCCAACTTCTTCCAGCAGAGAGGACGCGGCTTGGGTCCCACCCCAGCAGCTCCGACCATGAGCCCCAGCCCCACGTTGGGTAGGGTGGGGCATTTGCTACCCGAAGGAGTAGGAAAAGTCCAGGGAGACATGACACCTCAAGAGGGCCCCAAGTTGTGTCCCTGAGCTGTGTAGAGCCGGGAGGGTGCCCGGCCAGCCCTTCAGCGCCCCCAGCCTCAGTCACTGCCTCCCGAGGACCCAGAGGCATTTCTTCCACGGCCTGTGTCTCCTCTGGAAATGGGGTCCCAGGGCGGAAGATTCCGCTCATCTGTCTGTCTAAGGGGCTGTGTCTCTGACGAGATCAGAGGACAAGTTCATACAGATAGACGGTCTCTGCTGAGGCCCCTTCAACCAAAGGACAGCACCGACCAATGCGAGCAAGATGGGCACCTTCAGGAACGCCAGGAGAATGTAGTGGTGCCTGCAAGAGGGGACAGAGCCGTCAGAGCCCTAGGCACCCCCAGCCCCGTCACTCCCAGCGCCCTGACAGTGGGGAGCATTGGCCAGCCCCGCAAAGCCTGTGACCCTGGGCCTGGCAGCCCCACTCCGAAGACCCCCGTGAACCTGCTCAGTGGCTCAACCATGAGGGCTCCTCGGAAGGAACTTCACCTTGTTGGTTTTGCTTTGCTCTGGGCCCACCTTCCTTTCTAATTGCACCTCCTGCAGCTCCCCTTTCCCGAAGTGCATCTCCGCAACTTAGGGTCACCCTCGACAGGCTGTGTGCCTTCGCCACTCCGAAAATGCCAGTTCCAGGCGGCTGAGCCACGCTCCTGCCCCACGGCACCCAGTGCCTCGCACTGTGGGGATTTTGTCTTATCTCCCCTTGGCACGCTCGAGGTCATCAGGGCTTTTTTTGTCAACAACTGAATGTAGAGAAAGGTTCTGCAGAATGGCTTCCTGGGGAGGGTGGAATGGGGAGATGGGGGGTGAGGGGCAACACAGGCAGGAGCGAGTTGGTGGGGGGGTGGCTTTGGGCCTTGAGCCTGGCTGTGACAGTTCTGGCGTCCCATGAGGGTGCAGACGCAGAGTAGGAGAGGCCCCAGGTAGGGGCAGGGTAAGGACGGCCACCACTCACCTGATGTAGGAGTCGGACAACACCCCTGCATGGCCGCTGGTAGTTGTTCTAGAGAGCGGGCTCGCCCAGGTGCTCAGAACCATGCCCACTAGACACAGGCAGAGTCGGTCACAGGTTATGGGGACAGACGGGGGCTCGTGGGCGGCTCCCAGGGTCCTGCCCCCGCCCCCTCCGGGAAGCCACCCTGCCCCTGGACTGGGAAGCTGGATATAGTCCCCAGGCTTCTCCCTTTCTGCTGGGTTTTCTTTTTCTTTTTTTCTTTTTTTTTTTTTTAAGATTTTGTTTACTTATCTTAGAGGGAGGTGGAAAGACAGAGGGAGAGGGAGAGAATCTCAAGCAGACTCCCCGCTGAGCACAGAGCCCAACACGGGGCTCTGTCTTACCACCCTGAGATCATGACCTGAGCCGAAACCAAGAAGCAGATGCTTAACGGACGGTGCGGCCCAGGCGCTCTCTGCTGAGTTTTCTGAACCACCACTTAGTCGCTTTCCATCAACTCGGGTGTGGCACGAAGAAATAAAAAGGAAACAGGAGCCGGCACTCTTGCTCTGGGAGGTGCTTCTGGGGAGAGAGATCTGTCTTTCCACTTCTCTCCACTTACCCCTCTAGGTGGGACTTTAGCCAGGGGGGAAACATTGCTGGTCCTCAAGCAGTGCCTGAGCTGGGCTCAAGGACATGTGGTTCTGGAAATGGGGTGCCCAGGTATTGGGGTGATAAGGAAGAGGAGGAGGACTCCAGAGAGCTGGTGAATAAGAGGGCACATTCTGGTTCAATCGTGAGCAATGGCTGTGATAAATTAAACATCTTTATGAGAAACTATGAAGACAGTTTGTGGTCGGCTACTTGGTCATGGATTCCTGAGACCAGCTTGGCACTGAGTGTTCATGACCTATTTTTTAGTTGAGTCCTAGGCCTGAGGAGACCCCAGGACAGCCAGAGGGGTCCCTGATGTTGGCATAATGATCAAAGCCTTCCTTTCTCCTTACCGCAACCACTGTTACTTGAGCCCCTTCCTGGGTCCCTCTAATTCCTTGCTTGTTCTTATGCTGCGAGGGAAAGTAGTGGGCAGGGCGGCTGGGGGCCCAGAGAGGAGAGGCACTGTCAAGTGCCCAGAGCTACTCTGTGTTGGCCAGGTTCTTGAGGTTCAGTGCTGGGACACTCTGGGCTTCCCCAGGTGTCTCCCCTGCCCCTCTCTGTGTAGTGACGGGTCTGGAGTATGACTACCAGTGACCACTGCCTGGAGCAATGCCCTGGGATCCAAGGCATCCAAGGTCCACCCATACCTCTGATGAGAGACTGTGGGGCTGCCAGGGTTGTGGGTCCCCAGGAGAGCTGGCCTGGGCCATGGGCAATGAAGGCGGGGTCCACGTCCCCACCCCTACCCCAAGACCTGCCAGCCTTGCGTGCATCAGCCAGATGCCTCAGGTGACCTCAGGGACTGTGATGGGGACCCTGTTCTCAGGTACTCAGCCATTTCCCTTCTGCCCTTGGGGAGGGGAAGCAGAAGCCCTCACTCTTTCTGTCCTGAGGATGAGGGCCTCACTGCGTAAATGAGAAAGTTCTTACCTGGGTCAATGGTCACTTTGATAGATGTCCCAAGGTCGGGTCCATGTCTGCTAATCCCACACCAGTAAGTGTCTGTGTCATCTTGCCTGACGTCCTCCATGGTCACAGTGAACAAGCAGTGACTCTGGTTGTCCCTGATGGACACACGGTCTGTCTTCATTACTTGCTCTGATCCATTGGTTTGAGCGAGGATCTGGCATGATAACCAGTCTGCTCCGCGACACCACCACTTCTCGTAAGTCTCCCATTCTGCTGTATAGTGACATTGCACGCTCACCGAGCCCCCTTCTAGACCCCTCACGGACTCTGGGCCTTGGATGGAGAAACAGCCTGGAAAACAGAATCCCAAGATACAACTCCTACCACCTTGAGCCAGGCCTGGTCTGGGAGCCTCATGGGCTCAGGTGGCCCCAGGTTGGTGTCCAGGGACTGAGCCAGGGTCCGGGCCTTTGCAGGAACCTCCTAGCTGACCCCAAAGATCCGCCTCCTCTGTCCAGCTTCCCCATCAGCTCCCGCAGTGATAATGTCCGGCCTCTTCGGTCCTCACTTCCCTGGTCCTACCCACAGCGTCACCACTCCTGACTTTCTGACAGTCTTTCTTGGCTTTGAAACTTCGTCCTCATCCACTGTCCTCCTTCTCCGACTGCTCATCTCTGAGGCCTTTACTGATTTCTCTTCCTCCCTCTTTAAATCTTGGTGCAAAAATGATATGTTGGTAAATACTTAAAAACTAGCCCTCTGGGAAGAAAATCTCCATTTGTAGCATTTTCCAGTTTCTGTGGTGTAAATATTCCCACCCCGGTTGATCTCAGGCAGTCTGTGCGATGTCACTGGACACAGAGCTGAGAAGAGTCAGTTCTTGCAAGCCAGTGTGAACCAGCCCCGGAGCGCTGCAGGGGGAGCTCAGGGGTCCCTCTCCAGTCCTCGTTTTGTCCCACTTTATTACACCCCCATGGAGGGATTCTCCCTTCCTCTGATTTTGGTTATTGCCAACATGCGATGGTTCCCCAAATCCATGTTTGTGGTCCACATTCTTTCCTTAGCTCCAGCCTACTGTTTCCAAATACACACTGTACATCACTACCCCAAAGTCAACCACTCCCCAGTGCCTCGGAATGATTTAAAATGCTTTCGTGGGGCATTCAACTTCTTTTTTTTTCCATGTCAGACCCAAATTCTCTGACCAGCACCATTTCCTGCTCCTCCCTGCCTTCCACTGGACCTTATAACCCACCCCCACTTTTCTCTTCCTCTGAGCCTGATGAGCCTTCCCAGGCGCTATGTCACTGCTCATGTCCTTCCTTCCACCTGGAAACCCTTCTCCGAGCCCAGCCTGCCTACTGATCACCTTATTCCCTTTCCCAACTAGAATTGCTTCCTCCTGTTGCTCCATGCCCTTATAGGAACCTGAGTGCCACACTGGTATTTTGTTACCATTACCGGTCTCTCTCTCTCTCTGTCTCCCTTACTAGGACGCTCTGTCCTAGTAGGGCAGAGACTTTGGATTTGTGTTTTCTCTCTTCCCCAGCCCCAGTCCCCATGTCTTGCATGGTATCTGGATTCTGGAAGGTATCAATAAAGTTTATGATTGTTTTTGAGAAGGCGCTGGCTGTCATTAGGTTTTTTAAAAGTTGCCTAACATAGTGTTTGGATTCCTTTTCTGTGTTTTTCTGTGGTGCATGCATAGAAAAAATTGAACACTAAGTGTTGTAAACTCTTAACAGTGGTCACTGCTGAACCTGGGGCTTGGGGTGAAGTTTCCCTTTCTAAATCACGTATTTCTATTATGTGTAAATGTTTACAATGTCATTAACTGATAAAAACAACTAAGAAAAAAAATTTTAATAATTGAAAGGACTCAATTAGGAAAAAGATTGCTAAGAGACAATAATTGATGTCAATGAAAATCAAATACAAGAGTTGGCAGAAAGGGTGGTTTTCTTTCTTAAGACAACAATAGCAACAACACAGCTACGATCCAAAGCTGAGGGTCAGTTAGATGGTATTTTCCAACAATCAAAAATAAGGTTAGAGATGTTGCTGCTTCGAAATAGAAGTTTCATCAATCCCAACTTTGCTAATTTAATCTGGCAGTAAAGCATTCATAATGTGATTTGGCTTGTTTTTGAAAAACTATGTGGGAAGTTTTCATAAACACAGACTGTGATGGGGAGAACTATTAATCAGGTCTCTGTGTTTTGTCGAGAGTTGGTCTGATTGAAGGTAGAGATGCCAGGATAGCAGTCAGCTGGGAGCAGGACTCAGGAACAGGGCCAATGGGTTTTAAAAGTATAAGGCTGTTTGAATCTCAATTTTTCCTTTCCCTGACTCTGAGATGTAACCTCTCTCCTTCATGTCAATCCTTCGGGAAAGTTTCTCCATGTGCACCACCCTTGTGTGAATAACCTTGTGTCAAAGTCAAGAAAATAGTTGAGCTCCCTGTCTTGGCTGATAGCAAGGCAACCAAGGGGAGAGCTCAGAGCAGGGGGCCTCATGGGGCATGGGATGTGCAAAGGGGTTTGAATCCACCTCATTTTGCACAGATGGGGCAGGGCATCCCTGCTGGTGTCCCCACACAGCCTTCCCAGCTCAAGTGCTGAAGAGTAATTGCTGGTGTACAGGTCTGTGCTCCTGTTCCCCCACTTGCAAACACTCACTGAGCACCCATGGATGCCAGTGCCCTACCTTCCCCTCAGGGCTGCTGCTGGACTGTGTGACAGAGGCGACAGGAATGTCCTACTGGAAGCTGGGTCATTCTGACTTCACTCCATCCACCTTCTCTCCTTTTCGTTTCACAGAAGTAACCCCAGAGCATCTAAAGGCAGTCTGTTAGTGGGTTGGCTTGTCTTGCATCACTGACTACTTCACCCCCTTCCTTCGTGAACTTGCAGAGGAGGAGGGACACCCTGTCTTGTTTCTGCAGCCAAGCCACCCTGCCCAAAGCCACAGAACAGCCACTGTGGGTCTCAGCCTTCATCTAGGGGAAGACTGTGTCGGTGTGTGCATATAAGGGAGACTGTGTGTGAGTGTGCATGTGCACATGAGTGTGTGTCTAACACTATATGAGTGTGTGAGCACACAGATGTGAATGAGGGCATGACTGCATATGGGTGTGTGCATCTGACTCCATTGTATGAGTGTGTTGTGTGTGGGAGCCCAGGCAGTTCACCTTTCCTCTTGGCCTCTGGGTAAGCTGGATGTTGGGGTTAAGAAAGAGAGCAGATGCGGGTCTTTGAATTCAAATGCAAAGCTAGAGTCCAGGGGGAGAGGCAGACATTCTGAACTGCTGTCCTTTGGGAATTCTGGGCTGTTCAGAGTCCTGCCTAAGGGGCATAGTGGTCACAGAGAAGCCACCCATCTACAGGTATCATCATGGGGCTTCTATCACTGATAAAATCAGAAATGGCCTTGATAACTTAAGAATGACCACAGCCCTTGTCTATTTACATCTGATCTGAATAGCAGAGTCCCCCAACATTACAGCTAGGAAGGGCATCAGAGACATTCCATTCACATCAGAAATCCAGGTCTTAGAACAAGGAGGGGGCTTGCCCATGTCATGCGCTCTTGTCAGGACTGGAACTCCAGTCTCCCAACTCCCTGGCTATGCCCTTTTTGGGGAACCCCTTTGGACCAGTCTGTTTTGCTAGAAGGTCTGTCTCCCGGCTCATAGAGAAGGCTGTGTGTGACCCACATGCACAGCATACATTGTGCAAACTTTTGGACTGACCCTAATGTCCTCTTGGTGTGTAGTAGCTTTCCACAGAGAAGATACATGACCCCCTCCCATCTCCCTCCTGGGTTCCTGAGCAATTTTCTCTTTGAAAGTCTCGGTTCCTGGGCATGGCGTCCAAGGTCCTTCTTAATCTTGTCTTGTGCGTTTCCAACCTCACGGCCAACCAGTCACCCCAAGGCCCCTTGCACACTGAGGGCCTCTGTGCATGAATGCACCATCCTTTCTCAAGCCTCCATGTCTTGGTCAAGCAGTCCGCTCTCCCTGGAATGTTCTTCTCCCTTCTCTGCTTGAAGGGTTGATCCATTTCTTCAAAGCTCATCCAATGGATGGTGTCTGTATGGCTTTCTGTATCTCCTTCAGCCAGACCTGCTTGGGCCTCTGAGCACCCCTCCATCAATGCCTGCCATTGGGTTGCTCTTTATCTGCACATCTCACCCACTGAACTGTCTGGGGTCCCCTTTCTAATGGCCAGTCCTGTTCTTTTTTTCCCTTCAAGTCCTCAGGGCCCGGTGAATGCCTGGCACAAAGTAAGAACCCGGCGTGCTTTTTTGCTGAATTAATTAACAAAACTCCCTCTCATTTCCCCAGATATGACACGTCCCCTTCTGCCTGGGATAGCTCTCGGTCCCCTGCCCTGCCCCAGGGGGACCAACTCCCCAGAGCCCCCACCGCACTCACCTGGGAGGCTGAGCAGGAGAAGAACTAGCCACAGCCGCATGGTCCTGGCTCCCAGGCTCCTTGGCCCTCTGCCGACACCTGGCGAGCACACTCGGATCCCAGCTGGACTCTCACAGCTCTGCCTGAGCCCAAGCTTGCACTTTGTTTGGGTTGCCTTTGAGTTTCTGACCCACTCACTTCCTTTCGTAAAGTATTTCCTGCTTTTAATTATTCAGCAAATTGAGTGTCATTTCTTGGAAGGGCTGGGGCACAGGACATAGAAGTCGCTGCCACATAGGAAAGAGGAAACCGGGCTGTATGGAGTGAGGAGGGGCAGGGTATGTGTCTGCAACAAGGGCAGACCAGGGGGCATCTGGCCTACCAGGCTTTGGATCCAAGGGGTACAATAGTCTGGGTGTCAACTCCAGAAATGTTTCTCTACCACAGCAATGGGTCCCAGCAGCAGGAAACAGCACCTCCTTCCTACTCAGGGGTCACATGAGCCAGCTTGCCATACTTGGAGATGCGTTTGTTCAGGTGTTATAACCAAGGGCATAAAAGTGCAGGCTGGGGGCGCCTGAGTGGCTCAGTCGGTTAAGCGTCTGCCTTCGGCTCAGGTCCTGATCCCAGGGTCCTGGGATCGAGCCCCGCATCGGGCTCCCTGCTCGGGGAGATGCCTGCTTCTCCCTCTCCCACTCCCACTCCCCCTGCTTGTGTTCCCTCTCTCACTGTCTCTCTCTGTGTGTCAAATAAAGAAATAAAATATTAAAAAAAAAAAAAGTGTGGGCTGGAGGATCAGACAGACCTGGGCTCTAACCCTGAGCACCACTCACAAACTGTGTGAGCATGGACAACTTACTGAATTTTTCTGAGCCTCAGTTTGTGTATCTGTAAACTGGGTTATGATGGGAATAACAGAAGAGTTGTTACGAGAATTAAGTGAGAAAAAGTGTGTGAAGCTCTGAGGACACAATCCTGGGATCTGTGTTAGTGTTCGGGGCAAAACTTCAGATGCTCGATGAAAAGTCGCATAAAATAAACCCAGGGCAGAAAGCTGAGAGAGAGAAGGCTGATGGACTGGGTTTCCTCATTAGTAATAAGGCAAATTCTAGCCTTAACCTGACATAATTTAATTCGCATCCTGATTTATAACCCAGTAGCTAAAATTCTTAAAGAACAGCTTTGGGAAACAGATGAGTGTCTGGCCTGGTATCCAGGCCAGGCTGTGGAGGGAGGAGGTCTTCTGGAGGTCCTGTGGTTGGGGACACATTCAAAAAGGCTGAGAGGAGGAGGAGGGTTCAGTCCTGTAGTGATGCAAATCATATTACAAATAGAAATCAAAAGGTACTGGCATAAAAACATATAGATCAGAATTGAGGGGCGCCTGGCTGGCTCAGTTGGTAGAGCATGTGACTCTTGATCTTGGGGTTGTGAGTTCAAGCCCCATGTTGGGTGTGGAGATGACTTAAATAAATAAAACTTTAAAAAAACATAAACATATAGACCAGAATTGAAAGCCTACAAATAAGCTCCCACATATAAAGTCAACTAATATTTGACAAGAGACCCAAGAATAGCCAATGGGGGAAAGTATGGTCCCTTCAAGAAATGGTGATAGGAAAACTGGAGAAGAATGAAACTGGACAGTGCACAAATATTAACTTAAAATGAATTAAGACTTAAACGTAAGACCCAAAACTGTGACACTTATAGGAGAAAACAGAGGAAAAGCTCCTTGACATTAGTCTTGGCAATAATTTTTAGATGTGACACCAAAAGCACAAGCAATGAAAGCAAAAATTAACAAGTAGGACTGCATCAAATTAAAAACTTGTGCATAGCCAACAGAAACAATCAATAAAATAAAATAAAAAGATAACCCACAGAATGGGAGGAAATATTTGCAAATCATATATCAGATAAAGGGTTAATATCCCAAATATTAAAGAGCTCATACAACTCAATAACCACAACAACAAAATAACAATTCCAATAATATGATTGGTCTCGTTTTTTAAAAAATATGTCAGGGTCCCTGAGTGGCTTGGTCGGTTAGGTGGCTGACTCTTGGTTTCGGCTCATTTCAAGACCTCAGGGTCCTGGGATCGAGCCCCGCATTGGGCTTGGCACTCAGTGGGGAGTTTGTTTGAGGATTCTCTTTCTCCCTCTCCCTCTACTCTCTCTCAAATAAATAAATCTTTAAAAAATAAATTAAAAACAAAACTATGTGGGAAGTTTTCATAAACACAGACTGTGATGGGGAGAACTATTAATCAGGTCTCTGTGTTTTGTCGAGAGTTGGTCTGATTGAAGGTGGAGATGCCAGGATAGCAGTCAGCTGGGAGCAGGACTCAGGAACAGGGCCAATGGGTTTTAAAAGTATAAGGCTGTTTGAATCTCAATTTTTCCTTTCCCTGACTCTGAGATGTAACCTCTCTCCTTCATGTCAATCCTTCGGGAAAGTTTGCTCCATGTGCACCACCCTTGTGTGAATAATCTTGTGTCAAAGTCAAGGAAATAGTTGAGCTCCCTGTCTTGGCTGATAGCAAGGCAACCAAGGGGAGAGCTCAGAGCAGAAGGGCTCATGGGAGGGTGGGATGTGCAAAGGGGTTGGAGCTCACCCTGTTTTGCACAGATGGGGCAGGGCATCCCTGCTGGTATCCCCATGCAGCCTTGCCAGCTCAAGCTCTGAAGAGTAATCGCTGAGGTACAGGTCTGTGCCCTGTTCTTCTACTTGCAAATGCTTACTGAGCACCCACTCACCAACTCCTTCACACGGGTTTCCATTCCTCCACATTCTCGCCAATGCTTGCTCTCTCTTGTTGTTTTGGTGATAGCCATTCTGACAGGTGTGAGGTGATGTCTCATCGTGGTTTTGATTCGCCTTTCCTTGACAATGAGTGATGTTGAGCACTTCTTTATGTACCTGTTGGCCATTTATATGTCTTCTTTGGAAAAACGTCGATTCAGTTTCTCTGCCCATTTTATTTAAGAGAGAAAGAGACTGAGGGAGCAGGAGTGGAGGGGAAGGGGAAGAGGGAGAGAGAGAATCTTAAGCAGCCTCCATGAGCTCAGTGTGGAGCTTGATGAG
Organism: Mirounga angustirostris; assembly: GCF_029215605.1. Taxonomy (NCBI): domain Eukaryota; kingdom Metazoa; phylum Chordata; class Mammalia; order Carnivora; family Phocidae; genus Mirounga; species Mirounga angustirostris. The sequence goes on from NW_026991725.1 coordinate 38,335,762, forward strand.
GAGCCTGATGTGGGGCTTGAGCTCGTGTTGGATGAGAAAATCATGAGTTGGACACTTAACCAACTGAGTGACCCAGGCACCCCTCTCTGCCCATGTTTTAATTGGATTGGCCAAATGATACAAACTTCCGATTATAGGATGAATACATTCTGGATACCTAATGCATAGCATGGTGACTACAGTTAATAATATTCTATTATACACTTGAAAGTTGCTAAGAGAGTAGATATTAGATGTTCTCACCACAAAAAAGAAATGGTAGTGATGTGGCATGATGGTGATGTTAGCTAACCACACAGTAGTAATCGGTTCGCAGTATATGTGCATCAAATCAACATGCCCGACATGTTCAGCTCACATAATATTGTATGTCAGTTATATCTAAATAAAGCTGGAAAAAATAAAAATAAAAGTAAACTTGGGGACTGCTAAAAAATGTAAGTTTATATTTTGAAATATATATGCATATATATGGCAAACCCATGAAGAAAACAAGGAGAACAGGAATGTAAAATTCATAGTTGGATTTCTCAGAGGAGAGATTGGGACTTCAGAAATATTAACGATGTTTATTATTAAGCTATGAGGTGGGCACCCAAGGGTTGAAGAGTAGTCAAGGTTTAAGGAGTAAGCATTTATTGGGAACATTCTTTGTGTCTATGATACACTGCAGAGAAAGTTACAAAAAGGTTACTGAATATTCGGAAAGAAATACGGAAAATGGCTGGATGTATTGGTCAAAAGGCCATTCCTATCCATCAGATGGGCTGTGTTCCCGGACGGGTCATCAGTGGGCAATTGGTGTTACTGGTATCAGGATGACGACACCTCCCCCCAGAGCCCCTCTGAGCCTATTCACTCAGAGGACAGCACTGAGCAAGCTCAGGAGCAGGAGCACCACCCAGAAGTAGATGCTGCTGAGAAGGGACCTGTGGGGGACACGGTGACAGGCAGTGAGCCACATCCTCAGGGAGACGCCCTGGTACCCTCCACAATCCTTCTGTCCCTGTGCCCATGTCCTGAGGCTACAACAGTCCACACAGAGATCAGTCCCAGGAGGGTCCAAGGGCGGGGCAGCCCCACACAACAGACCACGTCTGTGACCCTCAGGCTAACAATTGCCCTTGAGACAGGATGTGGACATGGAGAGGGCCTGGCTATTGGAGTGATGGGAAGGAGACCCCAGGGAGCAGGCAGGACCTGGGCCAGGAAAAGGGTTCTACCTAAGCCCTCCCTATTGGGGGTTACCCTGTCTGTGGACCAGAAATCAGTGCCGGGGTTATTTATCTGATGTCTGCTCCCCATGAGCAGTGTTGCCTATGAGGGATCGGAAATGTGTGCTTTAGTCCCAGGGAGGATCTGACATCTGTGCGGTGCCTCCAAAACCTTGGCCTTGAAATTCAGGGGTTCATGATGGAGGGAATGAATGACCCCACTCACCTCTCTGCTCCCTTAGGGGCCTGGTCTTCAGCAGGATGACTCTCTAGCGAGGGCCTGGGGGGGTGGGAGGGGGAAGCAGGGGAGAGAGCCCAGGGGCCCCCAGAGCACCTGGCCGACCTGGGCTGAGTCCTGAAGGCCCCCTTTGCAAAAACGCTTGCACTTGCTCTTCCCTGTCTCTGGAGCCCAATTTCTGCAGATACCTGAGTGCGGGGTCCCCAAATCCTACAGGTCTCCAGGGAAATGTCCTCTCACCGGCCAGTCCTCCCTGATCATTGTGTATTAAATAACAATTCCACCACCCCGAAACTCTCCCACACATGCTCTCCCCGACCCATGTGTCCTATTTCCTTCAAGCATTCATCACGAACTGGCATTACTTCTATTGATGAATGTGTTGACTTCTTCACTGTGTGAATTTCCCAACTATTGTCAGAGCAGGCTTGTGTCTAGGTGGCCCAGGGCTGTATCCCTAGAAGAGCACCTGGCACTTGGTAGGACTTCCACAATTCGGCGTGGAGTTGGTAAATAAGTGCAGGACCTAGGCCAAGACACACACCCCCACATTCCTCAGCCCTCCGCGTTGCCTAGAACCACCCAGGTGTCAAAGGTCTCCAGCTGCTAGTCCCTTACCCAGGATGTTGGCTGGAATTGGGGGTCTCCTGCAGAGTCGCAGTGTCCCACGTGGGGACTGGCTGGGTCCTGTGAAGACCTGGGATGCTGGTGGGCCTCACGGAGCTGGGGCCTGCAGTGAGGATTGAGGGAGAAGCCTGAGTCAGGCCTGCTGTCCTCCCCCGGGCTCTCCCACTCTCTGTCAGTTGTGTGGCTCCGACTCACCTAGTCCTGGTCACTCAGGCCATCTGGACAGATGTCCTGGCTCCACATTCCCCACAGCCACACCCAGTCTGACTGGCACTCTGGCCCTCCCCTGGCCCCTTCTCCAGGTGCACCCTGGCCAGGTGGGCGATTTCAGAGGCACAGTCGTCCTGCTCACCGGGGCACGTGGGAGTGGGAAAGAGCAAGGGCTCCGGGCTCAGCCACCCCGCACCTTGTTTACCCTGGCAGAGGATGGGGTGAGCTTTACTCTGTAGAGATTGATCCAGAGCTGGGGGTGGGGCAGGCAGGGTCCTTAGGCAGGGCTGATGTCTGGAGTGAGGATCATGAAACAGGGCACTCAGCAGAGTCTACACTGAATGGTGGGACCCTGGCACTCAATGCACTCAGGCCCCAAACTGTCAGCCAGACTTGTGAACCTGGGGGGCCACAGGACAGAAGGATAGACAGAAAGAAAGATCTAGAGAGACAGACACACATCCGGGGGACCCCATAGAATGTGGCCTGTCCTGAAGCCAACTGGACAAATGGCTTTCCCTCACACAGCCAGTGGTGTCCGAGGATGCTCAGCCCCTCACTGTTAAATAGGATCCCACAAAGGGCCTGGCAGGGAAATGTCCTGTGTGAGAGAAATGAAGACCTACAAGAAAGACCTTAGGGGAACCAGGGACAACATCAGAATAAGAACACAAGATAAAAATCTACCCACTTAGATGGATGACCTCCATGTGGTTCTTAGGAAACAAAAACAGGGTTCTAGTAAAGATGAATTCTTTGCAGCAGAGGGAAGTATATTTGGGGCATAGGACCTGAGAAATCATTTTTCTCATCCTTCTTCTCCTTTGTCTGAGGGGAGCTCAGGGGTTTCTCTGAGCTCCCTCCTGTGGGGACAAGGGGCCAGACGGGAGGGGGTGGGTCAAGCCGCGGGGGCAGGGAGGTCCCCAAATGCTCACAGAAGCCCCACATCAGGGTCTGGGGCTCCTTCTTGGGCCCCTGTTCAGGCTGCTGCAGACCCCCAGGATCACAGCTGTGAGGCTGGGGCCTCAGGAACCATCCATGACACACTGATGTCCTGTTAGAGCCCGGGTCATGGGCAGCCAGTAAAGGAGAAGAGCGAATGCCCTAGGGGTTCCGTTCCCCATTGGGAGGACAGAGAGCGGTCCAGGAAGAGATTCGGGTCCACTTCAGCGTGGACAGGACCCTTGTCAGGACAGGAAGGTAGCTGACCCCAGACTCAGGGCCATCCCCAGTGCCCACCCTGGGAGAGCTTTAAGCGTGAGAGTGTGTCAGGGCGGGGCACATGGAAGCGCCTAGGTCAGCCAGAGGTGTGCATGGGCTTGTGTGAGTGTGCAGACAACACAACCCCTGCACACACAAATGCACACACACCTAGACACACACGGACATATGGACACACACAACACATGCACACACACACACGGACACATACATACACGGACACATTCAGGGACATCCCCAGTGTCCTGGGTCACCCACCCCATCCTAACCCCGCTCTTCTACCCCATGACCCACCACTTTCCTGCCGGGGTTGGGGTGATCAGCCCCAGTCTCAGGCAGCCCTGGTGCTGGCGCTGGGGGAGGGGGGGCCCACAGCTCACCTGGGGTCACAGACACCACAACACGGAAGGTGAGGTCGATCATATATCCTGGGAGCCATGATGTATCGATCCCACACCGGTATGTTCCTGCATCACCTTCTGTGAGGTTCTCTAAGGTCACTGTGAAGGTGAGGTTGGCGGGATGGTCCCTGATGGACACCCGGCCGCTCCTCACTTCTTTGTCTGACTTTTCAATCTTCACAATATCCCCCAAACATGGGCTCTTGCACCAGTATTTGGCAATCTCTCTGAATTTCTCCTCGTACTGACACTGCACGCTCAGGGATCCCCCCACGGTGCCCGTCACGGAGGTGGGGCCACTCAGACACCAACAGCCTGCAAAACAGAGACGAGTGTGGTCAATCACCAGATGGACCTGGGTCAAGGGGATCTGGAGTCATGGTGACCCCGGAGTCCCTCAAGGGCCCTCGGGGTCTATAGTAGAACCTGGCAGGAGACAGGCCTTTTCTGAGACCAGAGGGAGGAGATATAGCTCCCTCCTCACAAAGTGACACAAGGAGAGGGTGTCCGGGGTGTGCGTGCCTGTGCGTGTGATGCACAGACATGTCGTTTCTGACTATGACTCTAGAGCAATGGTGGTCACAGGCCCCCCCTCTCGTCAGGGCTGCTCAGTGCAGCACAGTAGACACGACTCACCAGCTGTATGCACTGAATCCTTCTGGTCACTGCTGAGGCAGTGCGGGCCGATCCTAGAATGTTCTCTGCTCTCCCTCCTCCCTCCCAGGTCCTGCTTCCCTCCCCACGGGCTGCACCGCAACCCTCCCTCCCCATCCCCCTGTCTCCCTCCCTCCCCTCAGGACACACTTCCCTGCCCAGGCTCAGCCCCGCTCACCTGGGACCTGCAGAAAGAGCAGAGCTGCAGGCAGCCACGGCCTTCTGTCCCCTGGGGTCATGTCAGCAGCACAGACGTCACCCACAGCAATGCCAGGCCCCTGAGGGGGGACAATTTCAAGCCTCCTCACAGAGGGTCCAGTCTCCACGGCCCACTTCTGTTTTCCCAGGCCTCTTTGCTTCTTCGTCCAGCCAGTCTCCTCTCAGTCCTGATGACAGGACAGCTCCTGGTCCAGGACTGGATTGGGATTGCTGTCTCCCTTCCTCAGCCCACAGCTGCTCCTCTGGCTGTCTACACTCGCCCCACACAATGGAGCCACACTGGAGCATTTCCTGCTCAGTGGAATGTCCGCAACCTTGTGACGTGTCACTTCCTTGTGGTCAGGATGTACCATATCCGGGGTGGAGCGCCAGTAGCCCATCTTCTCAGGCATCGGTGGTGACTACAAGGGTGTTAAGACCCCCAAGCCTGCCCCTCTAACCACCCACAGTCCCCACGGGACCCCTGCTCTCCTCTGGCCACACAAGTTGGCACTGTGACCTTAGATGCTTTCAAAGGTCCCATTAGGGTTCTGGGTTCCTAACCAGGGTACAAATCCCCCAGGCTAGCTTCCCTCCTGTGTGTTTCCCTGTTCTCAAGACATGAACATGGAGCAGCCGTCACCAACCCCGTGAGCACCTCACTTTTGAGTCTTTCTTCTTTGGAAAGTCCACTCTACTGTGACTCGCAGGGCAGAGTACTGGCAATGGACAAGAGGGTCCAGAGATTGAGGAAGCTGATGGGACCATGGGGACATGTGAAGCTGAGACTGGGCTTCTCCTCTCCATCCAGTGGCACGAGGGACCGTTGTGTAACAAGAGGGTGGTCTGCCAAAACACTGGCTGCTGGTGTCCCTTTTGGGTTCACAGTGGTGACCGGGGACCTCTTCAAGGTGCAGAGTTGGGGGATGGTCCTTGCCAGGAGGGGGGGAGGTTTGTCCTAACTCAGAGTGGCGTGTTCTCATGCCATGATGGGTTTGGGGTGAGTTTATGCTGGAAATGGTAGAGAGGCAGGTTGAGGTGCAGGGCCTGACATCTTGCCTGGGTTAAGCCAGGTCCTCAACTTTGTCATGCACAACCAGGTCTATCAATTTCCCCCTAAACAGTCTCTCCCCAGATCTGTTCTTCCTCCACACTATCTTATCTAGATCAAAGGGAACAATATTCCCAGAGTTATTGCAAGGAGACCCTGTCCCCCAGGATTCCTCTCTCTGTCATTCCCCACCAATGCTTCCTCTGGTACTGTCCATCGGCCCATATCCCCTCTTCCTCCTGACATTACAACCTTTCTCTCTCCTCTTAGGGCAAGGGTGACATCCCTGCTCTTCCCAGTCCCCTCATGCCTTGTCCTCCCTCTGTTTTACTCATCAGCAAGAGAGCACTTCAACAAAATTAGGAGTAGCCAATACACCCTTTTGTCCCCTGCTCTTCAGATGAAACCCACTCTCCTTGCTTGGCTTACATGGCCTGAGTGGGACCAGCCAATTATGGGTTCTGCATTTCTACCTTGCTCCCCCACCTCAAAGTGCCCCGTGCTCCAGCCACAGCGCCCATCCTTCCCCAGGGCCTTAGCACCTGCTTGTCCCTCCCCTTGGATCTTTGTCCACCTCTTCTCACTGCTTATTTCTTCTTACCCTTCAGATTTCACCTTGGATGCCACTCCCTCAGAAAGTCATCCCTGATCACCCTTTCTAGGGGTCACCCTGTTGTCTCAATCACCAACCCCCATTTGTTTCCTCTGTAGTTCACCAAACCTTGTTAGTATGTTTCCTTTGGTGGTTTCTATGCATCTCCCCACTAGGATAGAGCTCATATCATAGCAGCAATCTGGGTCTGTTTTTCATCACCGAATGGCCCGGTGGCCAACTGCAGTATGGGACAAATGGTTGGCTTATGATAAATGTTTACTTAAAGAGCAAATGAGTGATTGGGTGAATGAATAAAGACTGAATTGGCTGCAGACATTGGCCCTAAGCAAGTGTGGTCCAAGTAGATTTGATATCTATCGCGGCATTTCAAATTCCTGCAAAACCCAGTGGCAGAACACAACATTAATTATCTCACACTTCCTGAGACTCACAAATCTGAGAGTGGCTTATGTGGGTGGTTGAGGCTCAGGATATCTCTTTCACAAAGTTGTGGTCAAGATATTGACCAAGCTATACTCATTGGAAGGCTGGGCTGGCCTGGAGGATCTGCTTCAGAGATGACACGCTCACATGGTTGTTAGCAGGAGTCCTTAGCTCCTCACCCAGTAGAACTACTTTAGTGTCTTCATGATACGGCAACGAGTTTCTCCCAGAGTGTGTGATCCTAGAAAGAGCAAGGCGTAACATATTTATGATTTCTCCTTGGAAGTCGTATACCAAAGCTCTGCCATATCTGTGGACCACACACCCACCTGATACAATGTAGAGGACCCCTGCCAAAGGGTGTGGATATCTGATCTGAGTGGTGGCCATGAAAGGATATCACTTTCTACAATGTCAGTAAGCTGTGTATTTAGGATATGTGCAATTTCCTGTTCTCGTGTTCCACTCCAATAAAAAAGAATTTAAAAAGCAAAAACCAATATGTGAAAGTATACCTCTGAAACTTTGCTTAATTTTTGTGGGGGAGTTTGCTGTTTATTGGTCTTTTCTCACATAGCAAAGAGTTTATGTAATCTCCCCATCCCCCGAGCTACCTTGCCAACAGCTCAGTCAACAAACTGACCAGAAGCATATTATAAGTGATGATGACAGGATTTGAACCCAGATTCCTCTGGCATCACTGCTCAAGTGCCTTTCACTCAGACCATGACAATGGCAGGCAGAGTGGCCCAGAGCCAGCAAGAGGGAGAAGCACCTTCTTCAGACCCAGGAAGCAGAATGAGAGGCAGCTGGTGGCATTGTAACCCAAATTGAGAAACCTGACAGGGACTCACTGTTCCCTCAGTCTTCTCAGCCCACCACCATCTCTCCCTTCTCTCTCTCACTTCCCCTCTTCTATAAACTCTTCAGTTTCTGCAGCTCCTGGCTGAGCTGAGAAGTTGAAAGATCCACCAGGTGAACAGGGCAGTTACAACAGCACCTTGACTTTAGGTTTGAGTCCGAGCCCTGAAAGTTAATGTTATGGGTTAACTGGCCATGGGCTGCTCAGATGGGAGATTATCTCTGGGTGTGTCTGGGATGATGTTTCTGGATGAGATGAGCATCTGAATCCATGGACTCAGTGAGGCAGGTTGTTCTCCCTGGGGTGGGTGGGCCTCATCTAATATGTTGAGGGTCTGAATAGAAGTGGATGACCAGCAGAGGAAGGAAGAATTGGCCCCCTGCTACCTGATGGCTTCATTGGGACATCCATCTTTTCCCACCCTCTGCACTCCTGGATCTCAGACCCTTGAACTTGGAATGAATTCCACCACCAACTTTCTTGGGTACTCCTCAGCTCCCATCACCATGGGAGCATATTCCTTATAATAAACTCTTCATATACATATTTTTCCTATTGGTTCTGTGTCTCCAGGGAACCCTGACTGATACACGTGTGTATTTGACCCTGTGGCAATTTACTTCTTCAACCCCCAAGCCTGCACATGAGGACCTAATTCAGGAAGATCCATATGAGGACTCAAGAGGAAGATCCAAAGTCTCACCACTTCCTCTCACCTGCAGCATGACCTCACACAACATCTGCCAGAGTTGATGGAATATAGGTGTTTCAAGGGGGTGCTACAGAGAAACGCAGAGTAAAAGCCTAGGATGTCAGCATGCTGAGCATGGAAGAGCAGGGGGACCATCCACACAGTGAACTGGGTCTGTCTTTTGCAAGGGAAAAGAATAATGAAGCAAAGACCAAGTTAAAGGCAAATGTTATTGCTTTTCCTTGGGCTGGAATCAGAAGTATCTGCTTTATTCCTCTTTGGCTTTAGGGTGTCTCTGAAGTTCAGAGAGGCCTGGGACACTTCTGTTTTGTGCAGCTCTCAGCATCTGAAGAAAGGAGAGATGCCAAAGTAGGGTTAAAATTCTGGGATATTTTAGAGTGGGAAGAGGTAACTGTTGACTTGGCCCCCACACCAGCCTGGAGGATGCTGAGTCCCACTGCCTGCCTGCACCAAGGTTGACCCTCCCACCCTAACCTCCTGCCCATTTCTGCTCATCTCTTTTGGTCCTGGCAACTCTGGCTCCTTGTTTCTCATCCCCTCAGCCACCTTTCCTTAAACCTTGCTGGCCCTGATCATAGTTAGTCTTGAAAGAGCTGCTTCCCCGTCTGCCTTCGGCTCAGGTCATGATCCCAGGGTCCTGGGATCGAGCCCGGCATCGGGCTCCCAGGTCCACCGCGGGGAGCCTGCTTCTCCTTCTCCCTCTGCTTGCTGCTCCCCCTGCTTCTGCTCTCTCTCTCTCTGTCAAATAAATAAATAAAATCTTCAAAAAAAAAAAAAAAGAAAGAGCTGCTTCCCTCACTCATGAGCAATAAGAGGAAGTATTGTCAGTTGTCACCACACCAAGTTGCCAGCCAGCTGACCATGTTCAGTAGGGGGCACTGGGTCTCTCTACCACTTCCAGCAGGTAAGAAATCCAGAAGAGCCATGTGGTCGCTGCTTCTCAATAAAGCTGAAGCCCTGGACTAGAGTCAGATGTGTTCTGTCTTTCTGCCTGGTTGTATCCCCTCTTTCAGGCACAGGTGGTTAGGGCCCTGACTTATTCTAGTCTGTACTAGAATGGTAGTTTGGGCTCCAGGCCCCTGGTTTCACCTTGAATTCTGGACCTGTGAATGTCTGGTCCCACCTCTAGATGGCCCCAAGGGAGACCCAGTGATTCCTAAGCCAACAGCTCAGGCTGATGAGCAGGATGGGACTTGGGGAGTGGAGCAGGCTGTAGGACTCAGCCTGAGGAGGGAAGATCATCAGGATTCATTCAGTGGGTCTAGTTCTAACCCCTGGGTGGCCAGGATCAGAGTATTTGAATCGTCCAGGGGGACTCAGCAGCTGAGAAGCAATCCTGTTAGAGTGCAATTATTTTTAAGTCCTTAAAGAGGGTCCGCCCAGAAGTTCTGCAAATGGCCACTCTCGTCATCTTTTGGTGGCTTAAAGAAGTGCCACAGGTATGCTCTGGTTGAGACCTTCCTTCTCATCAGGAGGTTGGGAACCAGAAATGCCTTTTGTACAAACCATAAGAGACTCTTCACCATAGGAAACAAACTGAGGTTTTCTGGAGGGGAGTGGGGCGGGGGGATGGGGTTACTCGGTGATGGACATTAAGGAGGGCACGTGATGTAATGAGCACTGGGTATTGGGTAAGACAGATGACTCACTAACTCCTAAATCTGAAACTAATAATACATTATATGTTAATTAATCAAATTTAAATTAAAAATTTTAAAAAAAGAAATGCCTTTTGTACTTGAGGATCAGGCCTGTCATGATCCCTCCAGCTCCCTGCTGACAGAGGGCCGGAGCTCAAGGAAATTCTGGAGCCCCATGGAAAAAAGATATTTGGTTTTCAGTCAGAGAGATTAGAGCTCAGGTTTAGGGAGAATTGACATCTATTTATTTAAATTTTCTTTGATTTCTGTCATCAGCATTTTGTCATTTTTGGCTTCCATACCCAGGGCATATTTTGTTAAGTTTATACCTAAACATTTCATTTGCTTTGGAGAAAGTGTAAACGGAATGCATTTTAAATGTTGGCTTGCATATGTTCACTTGTTAGTATATGGAAATGTGATTGACTTGTGTGTGTTAATCTTGTATCCTATGACCTGATGAACTCACCTCTTAGTTCTGTAAGGTTTTGCAGATGGTTTGAGGTTTTCTACATAGACAATTATGTCATCTGCAAACAGGGACAGCTTTATTCTTCTTTTCCATTCTCCATGCCTTTATTTCTTTATCTGACCTACTGCAATAGCCAGAATTTCCAGGGCTAAGATGAACACACGGTGAGAGTGGGCATCTCTGCCTTGCTCATGATCTTAGAGGGAAAGCGTTTAGTTTTTCATTGTTCAGTGTGATGACAGTGTATTTTTCTTTTAGATGATCTTCATCAAGTTGAGGCAATTCCCTGTATCCTTGTTTTTATGGGTTTCTTTTTTATCATGAGTGGGTATTAGAGTTTGTCATATGCTTTTTCAGTGTCATTTGAGATGATCCTATGATTTTTCTTCCTTAGTTTGGTATGGTGGATTACAGTGCTTCATTTTTCAAAGTCGAACCAAACTCACCCACCTGGAATAAGCCTCACTCCATCATGGTGTGTAATTCTTTGCTGAATTCCATTTGCTTGCCTTGCCTATCCACATCTACCTGACCCCCCGGATTCCTGCCCCACTGGCCTCTCAGGGCACTCCCCTGCCCTGAGCTTTGCCTTTGCTCACACCTTCCACCTTCCACCCCTCACCTGCCTGAGGCTCTCACCCAAGAGGAGACAAACCATGAGAGACTATGGACTCCGGGAAACAAACTGAGGGTTTCAGAGGGGAGGGGGGTGGGGGGATGGATTAGCTGGGTGATGGGTAATAAGGAGGGCAGGTGTGCTGATGAGCACTGGGTGTTATACACAACCAATGAATCATTGAACACTACATCAAAACTAATGATGTCCTATACAGTGGCTAACTGAACATAATAAAAATTAAAAAAAGAGGCTATCCCTGTCCTCTGTCACCCGATCCTCTGAACTCTCACCCATTCTTCTTCATGACACTTCTTATAAACTGATATTCTTTATTTCTTTCGTTTTGGAAACCACTCATTAGAATGGAAAGCCCGTCTTTTGTTGACTGCTTTATCCCCAGCACCTAGAAACAAGCCTGACGCTACATAGGCTCTTGGTGAATATTTGGCGAGTAGATGGAGAAAGGAAGGAATGTTGAGTTGAGGGGTTGCACTGGGGGTTCTCAGGAGGGCAAGGTCACCAAAAAGCAGGCCCTCCCTCACCCTGGGCTCCCCTGGCCAACTTGGCACTCTCTACTGCCAAGTTCAGAGTCTTAGGGAGTGCTTCCCCCATTCTCCCCAGCAAACCACCACGCACATCTACTTGTGTGTGTCATGTATTTCATTGCTTTTTTCAAGTATTTATTTATTTATTTATTTATTTATTTATTTATTTATTTATTTATTTATTTTTACCCGTTTTTGGCAATAGGTGGGAAGAGGTAGGTTTGGGGCCAGAAGTTCTTCCTCCTCTAGTCTGAGTGGCGGTGTCTCTGGACAGGATATCGATGCTCAAGGAGGGCCGCAAGTTGTCTTCATCAGGCCGACTCTGTGTCCCACAAACTGCCCACTGAGGCCTGTTGACCCAGAGGACGGCACTGAGCATAATCAGAAACAGGGGCACCTTCAGGAGAATGAGGAGCAGGAAGTGGACGCTGCCGAGCAGGGACCTGTAGGAGTGACACGGTGACTGGCAGGTGTTTCCTGCTGGACATGAGGCCCAGGCTCTGCCTCTCTCCCACCTGCTTTTGTGCTCAGGTCCCGTGGCCTCGAAAGTCAATATCAGCGTCAAAGCTGATTGGTACCAGGGCCGGACGGCCCCACGCTGAGGGCCCCAGCCTCTTGTCCTTCAGCTCAAGCCTCGACCTTGAGCATCCGGACGCAGCAGACAGGTGAGGATGTGGTGGTGAGGAATGGAGGGAAAGGGAGAAGAGGGGACCCAGGAGGCCCAGGCTCCAGAAACAGCTTTCTGAACCCACAGCCCTCAACTCTCACAGGAACTCAGCTCCTGCTGGCACCAACTGAAGAATGAAATGCTCCCTTATAAGCACTCCTCTTCCAAATTAGTCTTGACTCACATTCAGTATGATCGTTGGAGCTGCTCTTCTGCTTAAGCTGCTCAACAACATCAACCTCCATGAGTGTCCCCCCAAGCTCAGCTCACGGCCAATCCCCTCCCCTTCCGGGTCCCGGTAACTGTCCCCACGCCGGATCCTCACAAATGCTGTGTCCCCGCCCCACACTGGGCCTTTGTTGAAGCTCTCCACCTCGCCAGCCCCTCGCCTGGCTCGCAGCCTGTGGGTTTGCCCGATGTCCTCTCCAAAGTCGCACTGGGCTCCTCTTGCACACCCTGTTGGCACCCTGGCTCATATCCTCTTTGCCTGCTGGAGCTCTGGGGCAACCAGAGAGACTATCCACAAGTCCACAGCCTTGGACTGGCCAGTGGTTTTCCATCTTCAGCTCTCCCACCTCTTTGCCTGAGGACTCTCTTTACCTATAGGAGGGTGTGTGGTTTTCTGAGCAGAACAGGCCAGAAGTGGCACAGAATCCATGTCCCCAGGACGGACCCTCTGCCTACAATACTCCTTCTCCACATAAGGAGCCTTCGCTCACCACTCTGTGAGAAAACAGGAAGCCCCGCCATCTTCCCCCACCTTGAGGACAGATGTGTGTGGATCACTGCCCCAGCTTCCTCCCTGCTAGGTGGGACTGCTCTGAGGCGAGTCCTACACCGTATCTCTGAGGCTGTCCAGTGGGATGGAGCCCAGCTGCTACTGGGATGGCTTCTCCATCAAAGTACACTTGGTTGGCTTTCCCCACCTCCCTGTTCCCTCACTATACTTCCTGGGATCACCTTTTCATAAACTAATTGCACCGAAGTCCTTGCCTCAGGATCTGATTTTGAAGAAAGCCAAACTTAAACAGGCTCTTTGGTACTTGTTTTCAATGAATCTGGATTGCTTTCATCATGCCCACCATCTTCCTGTGCACCCCATCATCCTATCCATTAATGAGCCATTGGTGTACTGGTTTTACTGGGCTGATGTCACCTGCCCCCACAGCCCCTCTGAGGCCTGTTCACTCAGAGGACAGCACTGAGCATGCTCAGGAGCAGAGGCACCTCCAGGAAGACCAGGAGCCGGAAGTAGATCCTGCTGAGCAGGGACCTGTGGAGGACACGGTGACAGGCAGTGAGCCACATCCTCAGGGAGACGCCCTGGTACCCTCCACAATCCTTCTGTCCCTGTGCCCATGTCCTGAGGCTACAACAGTCCACACAGAGATCAGTCCCAGGAGGGTCCAAGGGCGGGGCAGCCCCACACAACAGACCACGTCTGTGACCCTCAGGCTAACAATTGCCCTTGAGACAGGATGTGGACATGGAGAGGGCCTGGCTATTGGAGTACAGAAGGGAGAACCTAGGGAGCAGGCAGGACCTGGGCCAGGAAAAGGGTTCTACCTAAGCCCTCCCCATTGGGGGTTACCCTGTCTGTGGACCAGAAATCAGTGCCGGGGTTATTTATCTGATGTCTGCTCCCCATGAGCAGTGTTGCCCATGAGGGATCGGAAATGTGTGCTTTAGTCCCATGGAGGATCTGGCATCTATGCGGTGCCTCCAAAACCTTGGCCTTGAAATTCAGGGGTTCATGATGGAGGGAATGAATGACCCCACTCACCTCTCTGCTCCCTTAGAGGCCTGGTCTTCAGCAGGATGACTCTCTAGCGAGGGCCTGGGGGGGTGGGAGGGGGAAGCAGGGGAGAGAGCCCAGGGGCCCCCAGAGCACCTGGCCGACCTGGGCTGAGTCCTGAAGGCCCCCTTTGCAAAAACGTTTGCACTTGCTCTTCCCTGTCTCTGCACCCCAATTTCTGCAGATACCTGAGTGCGGGGTCCCCAAATCCTACAGGTCTCCAGGGAAATGTCCTCTCACCGGCCAGTCCTCCCTGATCATTGTGTATTAAATAACAATTCCACCACCCCGAAACTCTCCCACACATGCTCTCCCCAACCCATGTGTCCTATTTCCTTCAAGCATTCATCACGAAATGGCATTACTTCTATTGATGAATGTGTTGACTTCTTCACTGTGTGAATTTCCCAACTATTGTCAGAGCAGGCTTGTGTCTAGGTGGCCCAGGGCTGTATCCCTAGAAGAGCACCTGGCACTTGGTAGGACTTCCACAATTCGGCGTGGAGTTGGTAAATAAGTGCAGGACCTAGGCCAAGACACACACCCCCACATTCCTCAGCCCTCCGCGTTGCCTAGAAACCACCCAGGTGTCAAAGGTCTCCAGCTGCTAGTCCCTTACCCAGGATGTTGGCTGGAATTGGGGGTCTCCTGCAGAGTCGCGGTGTCCCACGTGGGGACTGGCTGGGTCCTGTGAAGACCTGGGATGCTGGTGGGCCTCACGGAGCTGGGGCCTGCAGTGAGGATTGAGGGAGAAGCCTGTGTCAGGCCTGCTGTCCTCCCCCGAGCTCTCCCACTCTCTGTCAGCTGTGTGGCTCCGACTCACCTAGTCCTGGTCACTCAGGCCATCTGGACAGATGTCCTGGCTCCACATCCCCCCACAGCCACACCCAGTCTGACTGGCACTCTGGCCCTCCCCTGGCCCCTTCTCCAGGTGCACCCTGGCCAGGTGGGCGATTTCAGAGGCACAGTCGTCCTGCTCACCGGGGCACGTGGGAGTGGGAAAGAGCAAGGGCTCCGGGCTCAGCCACCCCGCACCTTGTTTACCCTGGCAGAGGATGGGGTGAGCTTTACTCTGTAGAGATTGATCCAGAGCTGGGGGTGGGGCAGGCAGGGTCCTTAGGCAGGGCTGATGTCTGGAGCGAGGATCATGAAACAGGGCACTCAGCAGAGTCTACACTGAATGGTGGGACCCTGGCACTCAATGCACTCAAGCCCCAAACTGTCAGCCAGACCTGTGAACCTGGGGGGCCACAGGACAGAAGGATAGACAGAAAGAAAGATCTAGAGAGACAGACACACATCCGGGGGACCCCATAGAAAGTGGTCTGTCCTGAAGCCAACTGGACAAATGGCTTTCCCTCACACAGCCAGTGGTGTCCGAGGATGCTCAGCCCCTCACTGTTAAATAGGATCCCACAGAGGGCCTGGGAGGGAAATGTCCTGTGTGAGAGAAACGATTAACTACGAGAAGGACCTCAGAGGAACCAGGGACAACATCAGAATAAGAACACAAGATAAAAATCTACCCACTTAGATGGATGATCTCCATCTGGTTTTTAGGAAACAGAAACAGGGTTCTAGTAGATAAGAATTATTAGCAGCACAAGGAAGTATATTTGGGGAGAGCAGTCCAGGAAGAGATTCGGGTCCCCTCCAGCATGGACAGGACCCTTGTCAGGACAGGAAGGCAGCTGACCCCAGACTCAGGGCCATCCCCAGTGCCCACCCTGGGAGAGCTTTAAGCGTGAGAGTGTGTCAGGGCGGGGCACATGGAAGCGCCTAGGTCAGCCAGAGGTGTGCATGGGCTTGTGTGAGTGTGCAGACAACACAACCCCTGCACACACAAATGCACACACACCTAGACACACATGGACATATGGACACACACAACACATGCACACACACACACATGGACACATACATACACGGACACATTCAGGGACATCCCCAGTGTCACCCACCCCATATTCACTCCACTCTTCTATCCCATGACCCACCACTTTATTGCCGGGGTCTGGGTGATCAGCCCCAGTCTCAGGCAGGCCTGGTGCTGGCGCTGGGGGAGGGGGGTCCACAGCTCACCTGGGGTCACAGACACCACAACACGGAAGGTGTGGTCGAACACAGTTCCTGGCTGTCCTGATATATCGATCCCACACCAGTATGTTCCTGCATCATCCTCTGTGAGGCTCTCCAAGGTCACTGTAAAGGTGAGGTTGGCGGGATGGTCCCTGATGGACACACGGCCGCTCCTCACTTCTCTGTCTGCCTCTTTGGTCTTTATAGTACTCCACAAACATGGTCTCTTGCACCAGTATTTGGCAACCTCTCTGAATTTCTCCTCGTACTGACACTGCACGCTCAGGGATCCCCCCACGGTGCCCGTCACGGAGGTGGGGCCACTCAGACACCAACAACCTGGAAAACACAGCCGAGTGTGGTCCCTTACCAGATGGGCCTGGGTCAAGGGGATCTGGGGTCATGGTGGCCCTGGATTCCCCAAAAGGATCTCAGGGACTGGAGGAGGCCTTGGCAGGAGACAGACCTTTCCTGAGACTAGAGGGGGAGGAGGTAGCTCCCTACCCACAAAGTGGCACAAGGAGAGGGTGTTCAATGTGTGTGTGTGTGTATGTGTGTGTGTGTGTGTGATGCAGCAAGATTTCCTTTCTGACTGTGACCCTACGGTAATGGTGGTCACAGGCGCCCCTCTCCTCAGAGTTGCTCTGTCCACTGTAGTGGATTTAACTCACCTGCTTCATGCTCTGAATGCTCCTGGTCACTGCGGGGGCAGTGCTGGCCGATCCTAGAATGTTCTCTGCTCTCCCTCCTCCCTCCCAGGTCCTGCTTCCCTCCCCATGGGCCGCCCCGCACCCCCCCCACACACACCCTGACCACAAGGAAGTGACATGTCACTTGTCCATTGTCAGTACTCTGCCCTGCGAGTCACAGTAGAGTGGACTTTCCAAAGAAGAAAGACTCCTGTGTCCCTCCCCTGTCTCCCCTGTCTCCCTCCTTCCCACTCAGGGCAGACATCCCTGCCCAGGCTCAGCCCCGCTCACCTGGGACCTGCAGAAGGAGCAGAGCTACAGGCAGCCAAGGCCTCCCGTCTCTCGGGGTCATGTCTGCAGCACAGACGTCACCCACAGCAATGCCAGGCCCCTGAGGGGGGACAATTTCAAGCCTCCTCACAGAAGGTCCAGTCTCCACGACCCACTTCTGCTTTTTGAGGCCTCTTCGCTTCCCCATCCAGCCTGTGTTGGTCTCACACTCTTCTTCCACATCGACTCAAGCTGGTTGGGGTGCGGGAAGCTCGGGGAGAGAAGCACCATGGACTGAGGCAGAGTCCTGGACCTGATGCCCAGGGCTCCTCTCAATCCCAATGACAGGACAGCTCCTGGTCAAGGACTGGATTGGGATTGCCATCCCCTTAAGCAGACAACATCTGCTCCTCTCTCTGTCCACACTCGCCCCACACAATGGAGTCACACTGGAGCATTTCCTCCTCAGTGGGACTCCCTCACCCCCATGACATGTGACTTCCTTGTGGTCAGGATGTACCATGTCCGGGGTGGAGCGCCAGTAGCCCATCTTCTCAGGCATCGGTGCTGACTGCAGGGTGTTAAGACTCCTCAACCTGCGGTTCCAAGCACCCACAGTCCCCATGGGACCCCTGCTCTCCTCTGGCCACACAGGTTGGCACTGTGACCTCAGATGCTCTCAAAGGTCCCATTAGGGTTCTGGGTTCCTAACCAGGGTACAAATCCCCCAGGCTGTGCTTCCCTCCTGTGTTTTTCCCTGTTCTCAAGACATGGACATGGAGCAGCCATCACCAACCCCGTGAGCACCTCACTTTTGAGTCTTTCTTCTTTGGAAAGTCCACTCTACTGTGACTCAGAGGGCAGAGTACTGGCAATGGACAAGAGGGTCCAGAGATTGAGGAAGCTGATGGGACCATGGGGACATGTGAAGCTGAGACTGGGCTTCTCCTCTCCATCCAGTGGCACGAGGGACCGTTGTGTAACAAGAGGGTGGTCTGCCAAAACACTGGCTGCTGGTGTCCCTTTTGGGTTCACAGTGGTGACCAGGGACCTCTTCAAGGTGCAGAGTTGGGGGATGGTCCTTGACAGGACGGGGGGAGGTTTGTCCTAACTCAGAGTGGCATGTTCTCATGACATGATGGGTTTGGGGTGAGTTTATGCTGGAAATGGTAGAGAGGCAGGTTGAGGTGCAAGGCCTGACATCTTGCCTGGTTTAAGCCAGGTCCTCAACTTTGTCATGCACAACCAGGTCTATCAATTTCCCCCTAAACAGTCTCTCCCCAGATCTGTTCTTCCTCCACACTATCTTATCTAGATCAAAGGGAACAATATTCCCAGAGTTATTGCAAGGAGACCCTATCACCCAGGATTCCTCTCTCTGTCATTCCCCACCAATGTTTCCTCTGGTACTGTCCATCTGCCCATATCTCCTCTTCCTCCTGACATTACAACCATCCTCTCTCCTCTCAGTGCAAGGGTGGCATCCCTGTTCTTCCCAATTCCCTCCTGCCTTGTCCTCCCTCTGTTCCACTCATCAGCAAGAGAGCACTTCAACAAATCAGGAGTAGCCAATACACCCTTTTGTCCCCTGCTCTTCAGATGAAACCCACTCTCCTTGCTTGGCTTACATGGCCTGAGTGGGACCAGCCAATTATGGGTTCTGCATTTCTATCTTGCTCCCCCACCTCAAAGTGCCCCGTGCTCCAGCCACAGCGCCCATCCTTCCCCAGGGCCTTAGCACCTGCTTGTCCCTCCCCTTGGATCTTTGTCCACCTCTTCTCACTGCTTATTTCTTCTTATCCTTTATGTTTCACCTTGGATGCCATTCCCTCAGAAAGTCATCCCTGATCACCCTTTCTAGGGGTCACCCTGTTGTCTCAGTTACCAACCCCCATTTGTTTCCTCCGTAGTTCACCAAACCTTGTTAGTATTTTTCTTTTGGTGGTTTCTATGCATCTCCGCACTAGGATAGAGCTCATGTCATAGCAGCAATCTGGATCTGTTTTTCATCACCAAATGACCCGGTGGCCAACTGCAGTATGGGACAAATGGTTGGCTTATGATAAATATTTACTGAATGAACAAATGAGTGATTGAGTGAATGAATAAAGACTGAATTGGCTGCAGACATTGGCCCTAAGCAAGTGTGGTCCAAGTAGATTTGATATCTATCGCGGCATTTCAAATTCTGCAAAACCCAGTAGCAGAACACAACATTAGTTATCTCACACTTCCTGAGACTTACAAATCTGCGAGTGGCTTATCTGGGTGGTTGTGGCTCAGGATATCTCTTTCACAAAGCTGTGGTCAAGATATTGACCAAGCTATACTCATTGGAAGGCTGGGCTGGCCTGGAGGATCTGCTTCAGAGATGACACGCTCACATGGTTGTTAGCAGGAGTCCTTAGCTCCTCGCCCAGTAGAACTACTTTAGTGTCTTCATGATATGGCAACGAGTTTCTCCCAGAGTGTGTGATCCTAGAAAGAGCAAGGCGTAACATATTTATGATTTCTTCTTGGAAGTCGTATACCATTGCTTCTTCCATATTTGTGGACCACACACACACCCTGATACAATGTAGAGGACCCCTCCCAAGGATGTGGATATCTGATCTGAGTGGTGGCCATGAAAGATATCACTTTCTACAATGTCAGTAAGCTGTGTATTTAGGATATGTGCAGTTTCCTATTCTCATGTTCCACTCCAATAAAAGAATTTAAAAAGCAAAAACCAATACGTGATAGTATACCTCTGAAACTTTGCTTAATTTTTGTGGGGGAGTTTGCTGTTTATTGGTCTTCTCTCACATAGCAAAGAGTTTACGTAATCTCCCCATCCCCCGAGCTACCTTGCCAACAGCTCAGTCAACAAACTGACCAGAAGCATATTATAAGTGATGATGACAGGATTTGAACCCAGATTCCTCTGGCATCACTGCTCAAGTGCCTTTCACTCAGACCATGACAGTGGCAGGCAGAGTGGCCCAGAGCCAGCAAGAGGGAGAAGCACCTTCTTCAGACCCAGGAAGCAGAATGAGAGGCAGCTGGTGGCATTGTAACCCAAATTGAGAAACCTGACAGGGACTCACTGTTCCCTCAGTCTTCTCAGCCCACCACCATCTCTCCCTTCTCTCTCTCACTTCCCCTCTTCTGAAAACTCTTCAGTTTCTGCAGCTCCTGGCTGAGCTGAGAAGTTGAAAGATCCACCAGGTGAACAGGGCAGTTAACAACAGCAACTTGACTTTAGGTTTGAGTCCGAGCCCTGAAAGTTAATGTTATGGGTTGACTGGCCATGGGCTGTTCATATGAGAGATTATCTCTGGGTGTGTCTGGGATGATGTTTCTGGATGAGATGAGCATCTGAATCCATGGACTCGGTGAAGTAGGTTGCTCTCCCTCAGGTGGGTGGGCGTCACCCAATCAGTTGAGGGTCTGAGTAGAAATGGATGACCAGCAGAGGAAGGAGGAATTGGCCCCTTGCTGCCTGATGGCTTCAGCTGGGACATCCATCTTTTCCCACCCTCTGCACTCCTGGATCTCAGACCCTTGAACTTGGAATGAATTCCACCACCAACTTTCTTGGGTACTCCTCAGCTCCCATCACCGTGGGAGCATATTCCTTATAATAAACTCTTCATATACATATTTTTCCTATTGGTTCTGTGTCTCCAGGGAACCTTGACCAATACAGGTGTATATTTGACCCTGTGGCAGTTTACTTCTTCAACCCTCAAGCCTGCACATGAGGACCTAATTCAGGAAGATCCATGTGAGGACTCAACAGGAAGATGCAAAATCTCACCACTTCCTCTCACCTGCAGGGTGACCTTACATGATATCTCCCAGAGTTGATGGAATGTAGGTGTTTTAAGGCCTGCTACAGAGAAACTTGGAGTAAAAGCCTAGGATGTCAGCATGCTGAGCATGGAAGAGCCTGGGGATCATCCACACAGTGTATTAGGTCTGTCTTTTAAAGGGAAATGAATGAAACAAAGACCAAGTTAAAGGCAAATGCTATTGCCTTTCCTTGGGCTGGAATCAGAAGTATCTGCTTATTCTTCTTTGCCTTTAGGGTGTTTCTGAGGTTCAGAGAGGCCTGGGACACTTCAGTTTTGTGCATCTCTCAGCATCTGAAGAAAAGAGAGATGCCAAAGTAGGGTTACAAAATTTCTGGGATATTTTAGTGTGGGAAGAGGTAACTGTTGACTTGGCCCCCACACCAGCCTGGAGGATGCTGAGTCCCATTGCCTGCCTGCACCTGGAGCTTCAGGTGCCCCAATCCCTGATGGTGTCCCCACAGGCACAAGCTTATCTCTAGGAAACTGGGAGAGGCCCTTGGGCTGTGTACCCAGAGCTCTTGGAAGTGCTGAGATGAAGACTATGAGCACTACAGGGACAAAAAAAAAATTATGGTATATTTCAAATGTGTAAACTTCGTGAGTCAACTTTTTACATGCAAATGGTCATAAGGCATAATTAATTGGGCTATAAAAATGATTCCTGAATTAAAATATTAATTTACTTGTGTTTTGGTAGGAATAAAACACACATATATAAATAGTAGGATGAACATTTAAATCAGTGCAGCCCTGTGATTGTATAGAGAATTCAATTTAGAGATAATATAAAGACTACTTTTGAAGTTTGTCATGGGATGCCAGGCCAGAGCCACAAGACAGACCTCTCTCCTCACTGCAAAGTTGACCCTCCCACCCCAACCTCCTGCCCATTTCTACCCATCTCTCTTGGTCCTGGCAACTCTGTCTCCTTGTTTCTCATCCCCTCAGCCACCTTTCCTTAGACCTTGCTGGCCCTGATCATAGTTAGTCTTGAAAGAGCTGCTTCCCTCACTCATGAGCAATAAGAGGAAGCATTGTCAGTTGTCACCACACCAAGTTGCCAGCCAGCTGACCATGTTCAGTAGGGGGCACTGGGTCTCTCTACCACTTCCAGCAGGTAAGAAATCCAGAAGAGCCATGTGGTTGCTGCTTCTCAATAAAGCTGAAGCCCTGGACTAGAGTCAGATGTGTCCTGTCTTTCTGCCTGGTTGTATCCCCTCTTTCGGGCACAGGTGGTTAGGGCCCTGACTTATTCTAGTCTGTACTAGAATGGTAGTTTGGGCTCCAGGCCCCTGGTTTCACCTTGAATTCTGGACCTGTGAATGTCTGGTCCCACCTCTAGATGGCCCCAAGGGAGACCCAGTGATTCCTAAGCCAACAGCTCAGGCTGATGAGCAGGATGGGACTTGGGGAGTGGAGCAGGCTGTAGGACTCAGCCTGAGGAGGGAAGGTCATCAGGATTCATTCAGTGGGTCTAGTTCTAACCCCTGGGTGGCCAGGATCAGAGTATTTGAATCGTCCAGGGGGACTCAGCAGCTGAGAAGCAATCCTGTTAGAGTGCAATTATTTTTAAGTCCTTAAAGAGGGTCCGCCCAGAAGTTCTGCAAATGGCCACTCTCGTCATCTTTTGGTGGCTTAAAGAAGTGCCACAGGTATGCTCTGGTTGAGACCTTCCTTCTCATCAGGAGGTTGGGAACCAGAAATGCCTTTTGTACAAACCATAAGAGACTCTTCACCATAGGAAACAAACTGAGGTTTTCTGGAGGGGAGTGGGGCGGGGGGATGGGGTTACTCGGTGATGGACATTAAGGAGGGCACGTGATGTAATGAGCACTGGGTATTGGGTAAGACAGATGACTCACTAACTCCTAAATCTGAAACTAATAATACATTATATGTTAATTAATCAAATTTAAATTAAAAATTTTAAAAAAAGAAATGCCTTTTGTACTTGAGGATCAGGCCTGTCATGATCCCTCCAGCTCCCTGCTGACAGAGGGCCGGAGCTCAAGGAAATTCTGGAGCCCCATGGAAAAAAGATATTTGGTTTTCAGTCAGAGAGATTAGAGCTCAGGTTTAGGGAGAATTGACATCTATTTATTTAAATTTTCTTTGATTTCTGTCATCAGCATTTTGTCATTTTTGGCTTCCATACCCAGGGCATATTTTGTTAAGTTTATACCCAAACATTTCATTTGCTTTGGAGAAAGTGTAAACGGAATGCATTTTAAATGTTGGCTTGCATATGTTCACTTGTTAGTATATGGAAATGTGATTGACTTGTGTGTGTTAATCTTGTATCCCATGACCTGATGAACTCACCTCTTAGTTCTATGAGGTTTTGCAGATGGTTTGAGGTTTTCTACATAGACAATTATGTCATCTGCAAACAGGGACAGCTTTATTCTTCTTTTCCATTCTCCATGCCTTTATTTCTTTATCTGACCTACTGCAATAGCCAGAATTTCCAGGGCTAAGATGAACACACGGTGAGAGTGGGCATCTCTGCCTTGCTCATGATCTTAGAGGGAAAGCGTTTAGTTTTTCATTGTTCAGTGTGATGACAGTGTATTTTTCTTTTAGGTGATCTTCATCAAGTTGAGGCAATTCCCTGTATCCTTGTTTTTATGAGTTTCTTTTTTATCATGAGTGGGTATTAGAGTTTGTCATATGCTTTTTCAGTGTCATTTGAGATGATCCTATGATTTTTCTTCCTTAGTTTGGTATGGTGGATTACAGTGCTTCATTTTTCAAAGTCGAACCAAACTCACCCACCTGGAATAAGCCTCACTCCATCATGGTGTGTAATTCTTTGCTGAATTCCATTTGCTTGCCTTGCCTATCCACATCTACCTGACCCCCCGGATTCCTGCCCCACTGGCCTCTCAGGGCACTCCCCTGCCCTGAGCTTTGCCTTTGCTCACACCTTCCACCTTCCACCCCTCACCTGCCTGAGGCTCTCACCCAAGAGGAGACAAACCATGAGAGACTATGGACTCCGGGAAACAAACTGAGGGTTTCAGAGGGGAGGGGGGTGGGGGGATGGATTAGCTGGGTGATGGGTAATAAGGAGGGCAGGTGTGCTGATGAGCACTGGGTGTTATACACAACCAATGAATCACTGAACACTACATCAAAACTAATGATGTCCTATACAGTGGCTAACTGAACATAATAAAAATTAAAAAAAGAGGCTATCCCTGTCCTCTGTCACCCGATCCTCTGAACTCTCACCCATTCTTCTTCATGACACTTCTTATAAACTGATATTCTTTCTTTCTTTCGTTTTGGAAACCACCCATTAGAATGGAAAGCCCGTCTTTTGTTGACTGCTTTATCCCCAGCACCTAGAAACAAGCCTGACGCTACATAGGCTCTTGGTGAATATTTGGCGAGTAGATGGAGAAAGGAAGGATTGTTGAGTTGAGGGGTTGCACTGGGGGTTCTCAGGAGGGCAAGGTCACCAAAAAGCAGGCCCTCCCTCACCCTGGGCTCCCCTGGCCAACTTGGCGCTCTCTACTGCCAAGTTCAGAGTCTTAGGGAGTGCTTCCCCCATTCTCCCCAGCAAACCACCACGCACATCTACTTGTGTGTGTCATGTATTTCATTGCTTTTTTCAAGTATTTATTTATTTATTTATTTATTTATTTATTTATTTATTTATTTATTTATTTATTTTTACCCGTTTTTGGCAATAGGTGGGAAGAGGTAGGTTTGGGGCCAGAAGTTCTTCCTCCTCTAGTCTGAGTGGCGGTGTCTCTGGACAGGATATCGATGCTCAAGGAGGGCCGCAAGTTGTCTTCATCAGGCCGACTCTGTGTCCCACAAACTGCCCACTGAGGCCTGTTGACCCAGAGGACGGCACTGAGCATAATCAGAAACAGGGGCACCTTCAGGAGAATGAGGAGCAGGAAGTGGACGCTGCCGAGCAGGGACCTGTAGGAGTGACACGGTGACTGGCAGGTGTTTCCTGCTGGACACGAGGCCCAGGCTCTGCCTCTCTCCCACCTGCTTTTGTGCTCAGGTCCCGTGGCCTCGAAAGTCAATATCAGCGTCAAAGCTGATTGGTACCAGGGCCGGACGGCCCCACGCTGAGGGCCCCAGCCTCTTGTCCTTCAGCTCAAGCCTCGACCTTGAGCATCCGGACGCAGCAGACAGGTGAGGATGTGGTGGTGAGGAATGGAGGGAAAGGGAGAAGAGGGGACCCAGGAGGCCCAGGCTCCAGAAACAGCTTTCTGAACCCACAGCCCTCAACTCTCACAGGAACTCAGCTCCTGCTGGCACCAACTGAAGAATGAAATGCTCCCTTATAAGCACTCCTCTCCCAAATTAGTCTTGACTCACATTCAGTATGATCGTTGGAGCTGCTCTTCTGCTTAAGCTGCTCAACAACATCAACCTCCATGAGTGTCCCCCCAAGCTCAGCTCACGGCCAATCCCCTCCCCTTCCGGGTCCCGGTAACTGTCCCCACGCCGGATCCTCACAAATGCTGTGTCCCCGCCCCACACTGGGCCTTTGTTGAAGCTCTCCACCTCGCCAGCCCCTCGCCTGGCTCGCAGCCTGTGGGTTTGCCCGATGTCCTCTCCAAAGTCGCACTGGGCTCCTCTTGCACACCCTGTTGGCACCCTGGCTCATATCCTCTTTGCCTGCTGGAGCTCTGGGGCAACCAGAGAGACTATCCACAAGTCCACAGCCTTGGACTGGCCAGTGGTTTTCCATCTTCAGCTCTCCCACCTCTTTGCCTGAGGACTCTCTTTACCTATAGGAGGGTGTGTGGTTTTCTGAGCAGAACAGGCCAGAAGTGGCACAGAATCCATGTCCCCAGGACGGACCCTCTGCCTACAATACTCCTTCTCCACATAAGGAGCCTTGGCTCACCACTCTGTGAGAAAACAGGAAGCCCCGCCATCTTCCCCCACCTTGAGGACAGATGTGTGTGGATCACTGCCCCAGCTTCCTCCCTGCTAGGTGGGACTGCTCTGAGGTGAGTCCTACACCGTATCTCTGAGGCTGTCCAGTGGGATGGAGCCCAGCTGCTACTGGGATGGCTCCTCCATCAAAGTACACTTCGTTGGCTTTCCCCACCTCCCTGTTCCCTCACTATACTTCCTGGGATCACCTTTTCATAAACTAATTGCACCGAAGTCCTTGCCTCAGGATCTGATTTTGAAGAAAGCCAAACTTAAACAGGCTCTTTGGTACTTGTTTTCAATGAATCTGGATTGCTTTCATCATGCCCACCATCTTCCTGTGCACCCCATCATCCTATCCATTAATGAGCCATTGGTGTACTGGTTTTACTGGGCTGATGTCACCTGCCCCCACAGCCCCTCTGAGGCCTGTTCACTCAGAGGACAGCACTGAGCATGCTCAGGAGCAGAGGCACCTCCAGGAAGACCAGGAGCCGGAAGTAGATCCTGCTGAGCAGGGACCTGTGGGGGACACGGTGACAGGCAGTGAGCCACATCCTCAGGGAGACGCCCTGGTACCCTCCACAATCCTTCTGTCCCTGTGCCCATGTCCTGAGGCTACAACAGTCCACACAGAGATCAGTCCCAGGAGGGTCCAAGGGCGGGGCAGCCCCACACAACAGACCACGCCTGTGACCTTCAGGCTAACAATTGCCCTTGAGACAGGATGTGGACATGGAGAGGGCCTGGCTATTGGAGTGACGGGAAGGAGACCCCAGGGAGCAGGCAGGACCTGGGCCAGGAAAAGGGTTCTACCTAAGCCCTCCCTATTGGGGGTTACCCTGTCTGTGGACCAGAAATCAGTGCCGGGGTTATTTATCTGATGTCTGCTCCCCATGAGCAGTGTTGCCTATGAGGGATCGGAAATGTGTGCTTTAGTCCCAGGGAGGATCTGGCATCTGTGCGGTGCCTCCAAAACCTTGGCCTTGAAATTCAGGGGTTCATGATGGAGGGAATGAATGACCCCACTCACCTCTCTGCTCCCTTAGGGGCCTGGTCTTCAGCAGGATGACTCTCTAGCGAGGGCCTGGGGGGGTGGGAGGGGAAAGCAAGGGAGAGAGCCCAGGGGCCCCCAGAGCACCTGGCCGACCTGGGCTGGGTCCTGAAGGCCCCCTTTGCAAAAACGCTTGCACTTGCTCTTCCCTGTCTCTGCACCCCAATTTCTGCAGATACCTGAGTGCGGGGTCCCCAAATCCTACAGGTCTCCAGGGAAATGTCCTCTCACCGGCCAGTCCTCCCTGATCATTGTGTATTAAATAACAATTCCACCACCCCGAAACTCTCCCACACATGCTCTCCCCGACCCATGTGTCCTATTTCCTTCAAGCATTCATCACGAACTGGCCTTACTTCTATTGATGAATGTGTTGACTTCTTCACTGTGTGAATTTCCCAACTATTGTCAGAGCAGGCTTGTGTCTAGGTGGCCCAGGGCTGTATCCCTAGAAGAGCACCTGGCACTTGGTAGGACTTCCACAATTCGGCGTGGAGTTGGTAAATAAGTGGAGGACCTAGGCCAAGACATACACCCCCACATTCCTCAGCCCTCCACGTTGCCTAGAAACCACCCAGGTGTCAAAGGTCCCCAGCTGCTAGCCCCTTACCCAGGATATTGTCTGGGATTGGGGGTCTCCTCCAGAGTCGCGGTGCCCCACGTGGGGACTGGCAGCGTCCTGTGAAGACCTGGGGTGCTGGTGGGCCTCACGGAGCTGGGGCCTGCAGTGAGGATTGAGGGAGAAGCCTGTGTCAGGCCTGCTGTCCTCCCCCGGGCTCTCCCACTCTCTGTCAGTTGTGTGGCTCCGACTCACCTAGTCCTGGTCACTCAGGCCATCTGGACAGATGTCCTGGCTCCACATTCCCCACAGCCACACCCAGTCTGACTGGCACTCTGGCCCTCCCCTGGCCCCTTCTCCAGGTGCACCCTGGCCAGGTGGGCGATTCAGAGGCAGAGTCGTCCTGCTCACCGGGGCACGTGGGAGTGGGAAAGAGCAAGGGCTCCGGGCTCAGCCACCCCGCACCTTGTTTACCCTGGCAGAGGATGGGGTGAGCTTTACTCTGTAGAGATTGATCCAGAGCTGGGGGTGGGGCAGGCAGGGTCCTTAGGCAGGGCTGATGTCTGGAGTGAGGATCATGAAACAGGGCACTCAGCAGAGTCTACACTGAATGGTGGGACCCTGGCACTCAATGCACTCAGGCCCCAAACTGTCAGCCAGACTTGTGAACCTGGGGGGCCACAGGACAGAAGGATAGACAGAAAGAAAGATCTAGAGAGACAGACACACATCCGGGGGACCCCATAGAATGTGGCCTGTCCTGAAGCCAACTGGACAAATGGCTTTCCCTCACACAGCCAGTGGTGTCCGAGGATGCTCAGCCCCTCACTGTTAAATAGGATCCCACAAAGGGCCTGGCAGGGAAATGTCCTGTGTGAGAGAAATGAAGACCTACAAGAAAGACCTTAGGGAAACCAGGGACAACATCAGAATAAGAACACAAGATAAAAATCTACCCACTTAGATGGATGACCTCCATGTGGTTCTTAGGAAACAAAAACAGGGTTCTAGTAAAGATGAATTCTTTGCAGCAGAGGGAAGTATATTTGGGGCATAGGACCTGAGAAATCATTTTTCTCATCCTTCTTCTCCTTTGTCTGAGGGGAGCTCAGGGGTTTCTCTGAGCTCCCTCCTGTGGGGACAAGGGGCCAGAGGGGGAGGGTCAAGCTGGAGCGGGAGGGAGGTCCCCAAATGTTCACAGAAGCCCCACATCAGGGTCTGGGGCTCCTTCTTGGGCCCCTGTTCAGGCTGCTGCAGACCCCCAGGATCACAGCTGTGAGGCTGGTGCCTCAGGAACCATCCATGACACGCTGATGTCCTGTTAGAGCCCGGGTCATGGGCAGCCAGTAAGGGAGAAGAGCGAATGCCCTAGGGGTTCAAGTCCCCATTGGGAGGACAGAGAGTGGTCCAGGAAGAGACTCGGGTCCCCTCCAGCGTGGACAGTACCCTTGTCAGGACAGGAAGGCAGCCAACCCCAGACTCAGGGCCATTCCCCCTGCCCACCTTTGGAGAGTTTTAGGCGTGAGAGTGTGTCAGGGCGGGGCACTCAGAGGCTCCTAGGACAGACAGCCAGAGGTGTTCATAATCTTGTGTGAGTGAGCAGACAACAAAACACCTGCAAACACACCTAGACACAAACAGACATATACACAAACACACACATGCATATTCCTGGTGTTCGAGGCACCAACACCATTCCCACCCCGCCCTTCTGTACCATGCCCCACCACTTTCCTGCTGGGGTCGGGGTGATCAGCCCCAGTCTCAGGCAGCCCTGGTGCTGGCGCTGGGGGAGGGGGGTCCACAGCTCACCTGGGGTCACAGACACCACAACACGGAAGGTGAGGTCGATCATATATCCTGGGAGCCATGATGTATCGATCCCACACCGGTATGTTCCTGCATCACCTTCTGTGAGGTTCTCCAAGGTCACTGTGAAGGTGAAGTTTGCAGGATGGTCCCTGATGGACACCCGGCCGCTCCTCACTTCTTTGTCTGACTTTTCAATCTTCACAATATCCCCCAAACATGGGCTCTTGCACCAGTATTTGGCAATCTCTCTGAATTTCTCCTCGTACTGACACTGCACGCTCAGGGATCCCCCCACGGTGCCCGTCATGGAGGTGGGGCCACTGAGACACCAACAACCTGGAAAACACAACCGAGTGTGGTCCCTCACCACATGAGCCTGGGTCAAGGGGATCTGGGGTCATGGTGGCCCTGCATTCCCCAAAAGGATCTCAGGGCCTGGAGGAGGCCTTGGCAGGAGACAGACCTTTCCTGAGACTAGAGGGGGAGGAGGTAGCTCCCTACCCACAAAGTGGCACAAGGAGAGGGTGTTCAATGTGTGTGTGTGTGTGTGTGTGTGTGTGTGTGTGTGTGTGATGCACCAAGATCTCCTTTCTGACTATGACCCTACGGTAATGGTGGTCACAGGCGCCCCTCTCCTCAGAGTTGCTCTGTCCACTGTAGTGGATTTAACTCACCTGCTTCATGCTCTGAATGCTCCTGGTCACTGTGGGGGCAGTGCTGGCCGATCCTAGAATGTTCTCTGCTCTCCCTCCTCCCTCCCAGGTCCTGCTTCCCTCCCCATGGGCCGCCCCGCACTCCCACACACACACCCTGACCACAAGGAAGTGACATGTCACTTGTCCATTGTCAGTACTCTGCCCTGCGAGTCACAGTAGAGTGGACTTTCCAAAGAAGAAAGACTCCTGTGTCCCTCCCCTGTCTCCCCTGTCTCCCTCCTTCCCACTCAGGGCAGACATCCCTGCCCAGGCTCAGCCTCACTCACCTGGGACCTGCAGAAGGAGCAGAGCTACAGGCAGCCAAGGCCTCCCGTCTCTCGGGGTCATGTCTGCAGCACAGACGTCACCCACAGCAATGCCAGGCCCCTGAGGGGGGACATCACCTACAGCAATGCCAGGTTCCAGAGGGGGGACAATTTCAAGCCTCCTCACAGAAGGTCCAGTCTCCACAGCCCACTTCTGCTTTTTGAGGCCTCTTCACTTCCTTGTCTAGCCTGTGTTTGGTCTCACAATCTTCTTCCACATTGACTCAAGCTGGGCGGGGTGCAGGAAGCTTGGGGAGAGAAGCACCACGGACTGAGGCAGAGTCCTGGACCTGGTGCCCCGGGCTCCTCTCAATCCCAGTGACAGGACAGCTCCTGGTCAAGGACTGGATTGGGATTGCCATCCCCTTAAGCAGACAACATCTGCTCCTCTCTCTGTCCACACTCGCCCCACACAATGGAGTCACACTGGAGCATTTCTTCCTCAGTGGGACTTCCTCACCCCCGTGACATGTCACTTCCTTGTGGTCAGGATGGACCATGTCTGGGGTGGAGTGCCAGTAGCCCAACTTCTCAGGCATCGGTCGTGACTGCAGGGTGTTAAGACTCCTCAGCCTGCAGTTCCAAGCAGCCACAGTCCCCATGGGACCCCTGCTCTCCTCTGGCCACACAAATTGGTACTGTGACCTCAGATGCTTTCAAAGGTCCCATTAGGGTTCTGGGTTCCTAACCAGGGTACAAATCCCCCAGGCTGTGCTTCCCTCCTGTGTTTTTCCCTGTTCTCAAGACATGGACATGGAGCAGCCATCACCAACCCCGTGAGCACCTCACTTTTGAGTCTTTCTTCTTTGGAAAGTCCACTCTACTGTGACTCGCAGGGCAGAGTACTGGCAATGGACAAGAGGATCCAGAGATTGAAGGAGCTGATGGGACCATGGGGACATGTGAAACTGAGACTGGGCTTCTCCTCTCCATCCAGTGGCACGAGGGACCGTTGTGTAACAAGAGGGTGGTCTCCCAAAACACTGGCTGCTGGTGTCCCTTTTGGGTTCACAGTGGTGACCAGGGACCTCTTCAAGGTGCAGAGTTGGGGGATGGTCCTTGCCAGGAGGGGGGAAGGTTTGTCCTAACTCAGAGTGGCGTGTTCTCATGCCATGATGGGTTTGGGGTGAGTTTATGCTGGAAATGGTAGGGAGGCAGGTTGGGGTGCAGGGCCTGACATCTTGCCTGGTTTAAGCCAGGTCCTCAACTTTGTCATGCACAACCAGGTCTATCAATTTCCCCCTAAACAGTCTCTCCCCAATCTGTTCTTCCTCCACACTATCTTATCTAGATCAAAGGGAACAATATTCCCAGAGTTATTGCAAGGAGACCCTGTCCCCCAGGATTCCTCTCTCTGTCATTCCCCACCAATGCTTCCTCTGGTACTGTCCATCTGCCCATATCTCCTCTTCCTCCTGACATTACAACCTTTCTCTCTCCTCTTAGTGCAAGGGTGACATCCCTGTTCTTCCCAGTCCCCTCCTGCCTTGTCCTCCCTTTGTTCCACTCATCAGCAAGAGAGCACTTCAACAAAAGTCAGGAGTAACCAGTACACTCTTTGTCCCCTACTCTTCAGATGAAACCCACTCTCCTTGCTTGGCTTACATGGCCTGAGTGGGACCAGCCAATTTTGGGTTCTGCATTTCTATCTTGCTCCCCTACCTCAATGTGCCCCGTGCTCCAGCCAGTGCCCATCCTTAGGCCCTCCTTAGCACCTGCTTGTCCCTCTCCTTGGATCCTTTGTCCACCTCTTCTCACTGCTTATTCCTTCTTACTCTTTAGATTTCACCTTGGATGCCACTCCCTTAGAAAGGCCTCCCTGGGGGCACCTGGGTGGCTCAGCCGGTTAAGCATCTGCCTTCAGCTCAGGTCATGATCCCAGGGTGCTGGGATCAAGCCCTGCATCGGGCTCCCTGCTCCGTGGGAAGCCTGCTTCTCCCTCTCCCACTCCTGCTGCTTCTGTTCCCTCTCTTGCTGTCTCTCTCTGTCAAATAAATAAATAAAATCTTAAAAAAAAAAAAAGAAAGGCCTCCCTGATCACTCTTCCTAGGAGTTACCCTGTTGTCTCAATCACCAACCCCTTTTCACCCTGTTTGTTTCCTCCATAGTTCACCAAACCTTGTTAGTATGTTTTCTTTTGGTGGGTTCTATCCAACTCTCCCACTAGGATAGAGCTCATATCATAGCAGCAATCTGGGTCTGTTTTATTCATCCCAGAATGACCTGGTGCCCAACAGCAGTATGTGACAAATGGTCTGCTTATGATAATTATTTACTGAATGAACAAATGAGTGATTGAGTGAACGAATAAAGACTGAATTGGGCATGGAGCACTGGGTGTTATGCACAAGCAATGAATCATGGAACACTGCATCAAAAACTAATGACGTAATGTATGGTGATTAACATAACAACAAAACATTTAAAAAAAAAAAAAAGACTGAATTGGCTGCAAACATTGGCCCTAGGCAACTGTGGTCCAACGAGATTTGATATCTATCACAGCATAACAAATTCCCCCAAAACTTAGTGGCTGAAAACAATAACCATTTATTTTCTTACACTTTCTGAGAGTCACAAGTTGTGGTCAAGATGTTTACCAGGCTATACTCATCAGAAGGCTGCACTGGACTGGAGGACAATTTTGCCTGTACATCTTGTATCTCATGACCTGATGAACTCACCTCTTAGTTCTATGAGGTTTTGTAGATTGCTTGAGATTCTCTATGTAGACAATTATGTCATCTGCAAAGAGGAACATTTATTCTTCTTTTCTTTTATCTATGCCTTTATTTCTTTTTCTGGCCTGTTGTAATGGCCATAATTTCCAGTGCTAAGGTGAATAACGGTGGTGAGAGTGGGCATCTCTGCCTTGCTCAGGACCTTAGAGGGAAAGCATTTAGTTTTTCATCGTTAAGTATAATGTTAGCTGTATTTTATTTTTAAATGATCTTCATCAAGATGAAGAAATTACTTCTAATTTTTATGAGTTCCTTTTTCATTGTGAGTCGGTGTTAGAATTTGTCATATGTTTTTTCAGTGTCATTTGATATGATCCTATGATTTTTCTTCTTTAGTTTGGTATTGTGGATTACAGTGATTGATTTTTCAATGATGAACCAGCCCTGCACATATGTAATAAACCTCACCCCATCATGCTGTATAATTTTTTGCTGGATTCATTTGCTAATATTTTGTGGAGGATTTTTGTGTCTATGTTCATGAGACATACTGGCCTTTGTGTTTTTTATACTGTTTTGGTCAAGTTTGGTGTCAGGATAATACTAGCTTTATAAAATGAATTGATTCTCTCTTCTGGGATAGATTGTGCAAAATTGGTGTTAATTCATCTTTAAATGTTTATAGAATTCTTTAGTGAATATGGGCCTGAATATTTCTTTTTTTGATGTTTTAAAATCACATATTTCATTTCTTTAAGGTTATTGGACTTCTAGAGTTTATTTATTTCACCTTGGTTGAGTTTCTGTAGTTTGCAGCTTTTAAGACGTTGGTCCATTTCTTCTAAATTGTTAAATTTATGGGTATAAAGATGTTTGCACCATTTTCTTATCATCCTTTAATGGTTTCAGGATCTTAGTGATACCCCCAGTATTATTTGATGGTGATTGTACTTTCTCTCTTCATTCTTTGTCAGCTTTTCTAGAGTTTATCATTTTTATTGGTTTTTTATTTTTTTTTAAGATTTTTTGTTTATTTATTTGACAGAGAGACAGCAAGAGCAGGAACACAAGTAGGGGGAGTGGGAGAGGGAGAAGCAGGCTTCCCCACGAGCAGGGAGCCCGATGCGGGGCTTGATCCCAGGACCCTGGGATCATGACCTGAGCTGAAGGCAGACGCTTAACGACTGAGCCACCTAGATGCCCCTCTTGTTGTTTTTTTAAAGAACTGCATTTTTTAAAATTTTATTTTATTATGTTAGTCACCATACATTACATCATTAGTTTTTGATGTAGTGTTCCATGATTCATTGTTTGCATATAACACCCAGTGCTCCATGCAGTACGTGCCCTCCTTAATACCCATCACCTGGCTAACCCATCCCCCCACCCCCCCTCCCCTCTCAAACCCTCATTTTGGGGCGCCTGGGTGGCTCAGTTGGTTAAGCGACTGCCTTCGGCTCAGGTCATGATCCTGGAGTCCCGGGATCGAGTCCCACATCGGGCTCCCTGCTCAGCAGGGGTCTGCTTCTCCCTCTGACCCTCTCCCCTCTCGTGCTCTCTGTCTCTCATTCTCTCTCTCAAATAAATAAATAAAATCTTAAAAAAAAATAAACAATAAAAAAAATAAAACCTTCAGTTTGTTTCTCAGAGTCCATAGTCTCTCATGGTTCATCTTTCCCTCCGATTCCCCCCCTTCATTTTTCCCTTCCTTCTCCTAAAGTCCTCCATGCTATTCCTTATGTTCCACAAGTAAATGAAACCATATGATAATTGACTTTCTCTGCTTGACTTATTTCCCTTAGCATAATCATCTCCTCCAGTCCCATCTATGTTGATGTAAAAGTTGGGTATTCATCCTTTCTGATGGCTGAGTAATATTCCACTGCATATATGGACCACATCTTCTTTATCCATTCATCTGTTGAAGGGCAACTCGGCTCTTTCCACAGTTTGGCTATTGCGGACATTGCTGCTATGAACATTGGGGTGCACACGGCCCTTCTTTTCACTACATCTGTGTCTTTGGGGGTAAATACCCAGTAGTGCAATTGCTGGGTTGTAGGATAACTCTATTTTTAACTTTTTGAGGAACCTCCACACTGTTTTCCAAAGTGGCTGTACCAACTTGCATTCCCACCAACAGTATAAGAGGGTTCCCTTTCTCCACAACCTCTCCAACATTTGTTGTTTCTTGCCTTGTCAATTTTTGCCATTCTAACTGGTGGTATCTCAATGTGGGTTGATTTGAATTTCCCTGATGGCTAATGATGATGAACATTTTTTCATGTGTCTGTTAGTCATTTGTATGTCTTCTTTGGAGAAGTGTCTGTTCATGTCTTCTGCCCATTTTTTGACTTGATTATTTGTTTTTTGGGTGTTGAGTTTGAGAAGTTCTTTATAGATCTTGGATACCAGCCTTTTATCTATAGCGTCATTTGAAAATATCTTCTCCCATTCGGTGGATTTTCTCTTTGTTTTGTTGACTGTTTCCTTTGCTGTGCAGAAGCTTTTTATCTTGATGAAGTGCCAAAAGTTTATTTTTGCTTTTGTTTCACTAGCTTTGGAGATGTATCTTGAAAGAAGTTGCTGTTGCTTGAAAGAGGTTACTGCCTATGTTCTCCTCTAGGATTTTGACGGATTCCTGTCTCACATTGAGGTCTTTCATCCATTTTGGGTTTATCTTTGTGTATGGTGTTAGAGAATGTTCGAGTTTCATTCTTCTGCATGTGGCTGTCCAATTTTCCCAGCACCATTTATTGAAGAGACTGTCTTTTTTCCATTGCATATTTTTTCCTGCTTTGTTGAAGATTAGTTGACCATAGAGTTGAGGGTCCATATCTGGGCTCTCTATTCTGTTCCATTGGTCTATATATCTGTTTTTGTGCCAGTACCATGTTGTCTTGGTGATCACTGCTTTGTAATATAGCTTAAAATCGGGCAACGTGGTGCCTCCAGCTTTGTTTTTCTTTTTCAATATTTCCTTGGCAATTCGGGGTCTTTTCTGATTCCATACAAATTTTAGGATTGTTTGTTCCAGCACTTTGAAAAATGTCATTGGAATTTTGATCGGGATGACATTGAAGGTATAGATTGCTCTGGGTAGCATAGACATTTTAACAATGTTTATTCTTCCGATCCATGAGCATGGAATGTTTTTCCATCTTTTCATGTCTTCTTCAATCTCTTTCATGAGTGTTCTGTAGTTCCTAGAATATAGATCCTTTACCTCTTTGGTTAGGTTTATTCCGAGGTATCTTATGGTTTTTGGTGTTATTGTAAAAATTATGAATGAAAGGGGAGAGATCATGACTAACACCAAGGAAATAGAAACAATTATTAGAAATTATTATCAACAACTCTATGCCAATAAAATGAGCAACCTGGATGAAATGGATGCCTTCCTGGAAACCTATAAACTCCCAAGACTGAAACAGGAAGAAATTGACAACCTGAATAGGCCAATAACCAGTAACAAGATTGAAGAAGTGATCAAAAACCTCCCCAAAAGCAAGAGTCCAGGGCCTGATGGATTCCCTGGGGGAATTCTACCAAACATTCAAAAAAGAAATAATACCTATACTCCTGAAGCTGTTTCAAAAAATAGAAACAGAAGGAAAGCTTCCAGACTCATTCTATGAGGCCAGCATTACCTTAATCCCCAAACCAGGCAAAGTCCTATCAAAAAGGAGAATTTCAGACTGATATCCCTGATGAATATGGATTCCAAAATCCTCAACAAAATCCTAGCTAATAGGATCAACCAATACATTAAAAGGATCATCCACCATGACCAAGTGGGATTTATCCCCGGGATGCAAGTGTGATTCAACATTCGCAAATCAATCAATGTGATAGAACACATTAATAAGAGGAGAGAGAAGAACCATATGGTCCTCTCAATTGATGCACAAAAAGCATTGACAAAATACAGCATCCTTTCCTGATTAAAACTTTTCAGGGCACCTGGGTGGCTCAGTTGGTTAAGCAACCGCCTTCAGCTCAGGTCATGATCCCGGAGTCCTGGGATTGAGTCCCGCATTGGGCTCCCAGCTCAGCGGGGAGCCTGCTTCTCCCTCTGACCCTCTCCCCTTTCATACTGTTTCTCTCTCTCTCTCTCAAATAAATAAATAAAGTCTTTAAAAAAAAAAACTTTTCAGAGTATAGGGATAGAGGGAACATTCCTCAAGTTCATAAAATCCATCTATGAAAAACCCACAGCGAATATCATCCTCAATGGGGAAAAGCTGAGAGCCTTTCCCTTAAGATCAGGAACACGTCAAGGATGCCCACTCTCACCACTGTTGTTCAACATAGTACTAGAAGTCATAGCAACAGCAATCAGACAATAAAAAGAAATAAAATGTATTCAAATTGGCAAAGAAGAAGTCAAACTCTCTCTTTTCACAGATGACATAATACTTTAAGTGGAAAACCCAAAGACTCCACCCCCAAATTACTAGAACTCATACAGCAATTCAGTAATGTGGCAGGATACAAAATCAATGCACAGAAATCAGTTGCTTTCTTATACACTAACAATGCAACTATAGAAAGAGAAATTCTTTTTTTTTAAACATATAATGTATTATTTGTTTCAGTAGTACAGGTCTGTGATTCATCAGTCTTACACAATTCACAGCGCTCATCAGAGCACATACCCTCCCCAGCCACCCCTTCCTCCCACCCCCACCACTCCAGCAAACCTCAGTTTGTTTCATGAGATTAAGAATTCCTCATATCAGTGAGATCATATGATACTTGTCTTTCTCTGAGTGACTTATTTTGCTGAGTATAATACCCTCTAGTTCCATCCACATAGTTGCAAATGGCAAGATTTTGGGGTTTTTGGATGGCTGCATAATATTCTATTGTATATATATACCACATCTTCTTTATCCATTTGTCTGTTGATGGACATCTTGGTTCTTTTCATAGTTTGGCTATTGTGGACATTGCTGCTATAAACATTGGGTGCACATACCCCTTCGGATCACTACATTTGTATCTTTGGGGTAAATACCCAGTAGTGCAATTGCTGGGTCGTAGGGTAGCTCTATTTTCAACTTTTTGAGGAACCTCCATACCGTTTTATGGAGTGGCTGCACCAACTTGCATTCCCACCAACAGTGGAGGAGGGTTCCCCTTTCTCTGCATTCTCGCCAACATCTGTTGTTTCCTGACTTGTTAATTTTAGCCATTCTGACTGGTGTGAGGTAGTGTCTCATTGAGGTTTTGATTTGGATTTCCCTGATGCCGAGTGATGTTGAGCACTTTTTCATGTGTCTGTTGGCCATTTGGATGTCTTCTTTGCAGAAATATCTGTTCATGTCTTCTGCCCATTTCTTGATTGGATCATGTGTTCTTTGGGTGCTGAGTGTCATAAGTTCTTTATAGATTTTGCATACTAGCCCTTTATCTGATAAGACATTTGCAAATATCTTCTCCCATTCTGTCGGTTGTCTTTTGGTTTTGTTGACTGTTTCTTTTGCTGTGCAAAAGCTTTTTATCTTGATGAAGTCCCAATAGTTCATTTTTGCCCTTGCTTCCCTTGCCTTTGGCGATGTTTCTAGGAAGAAGTTGCTTCGGCTGAGGTCGAAGAGGTTGCTGCCTGTGTTCTCCTCTAGGATTTTGATGGATTCCTGTCTCACATTTAGGTCTTTCATCCATTTGGGGTCTATTTTTGTGTGCGGTGTAAGGAAATGGTCCAGTTTCATTCTTTTGCATGTGGCTGTCCAATTTTCCCAACAGCATTTGTTGAAGAGACTGTCTTTTTTCCATTGGGCGTTCTTTCCTGCTTTGTTGAAGATTAGTTGATCATAGAGTTGAGGGCCTATTTCTGGGCTCTCTATTCTGTTCCATTGATCTATGCGTCTGTTTTTGTGCCAGTATCATACTGTCTTGATGATTACAGCTTCGTAATAGAGCTGGAAGTCCGGAATTGTGATGCCACCAGCTTTGCTTTTCTTTTTCAACATTCCTCTGGCTATTCGGGGTCTTTTCTCATTCCATACAAATTTTAGGATTATTTGTTCAATTTCTTTGAAAAAAGTTGATGGTATTTTGATAGGGATTGCATTGAATGTGTAGATTGCTCTAAGTAGCATTGACATTTTCACAATATTTGTTCTTCCAATCCATGAGCATGGAACTTTTTTCCATTTCTTTGTGTCTTCCTCCATTTCTTTCATGAGTATTTTATAGTTTTCTGAGTACAGGTTCTTTGCCTCTTTGGTTAGATTTATTCCTAGGTATCTTATGGTTTTGGGTGCAATTGTAAATGGGATCGACTCCTTAATTTCTCTTTCTTCTGTCTTGTTGTTGGTGTATAGAAATGCAACTGATTTCTGTGCATTGATTTTATATCCTGCCACTTTACTGAATTCCTGTATGAGTTCTAGCAGTTTTGGGGTGGAGTCTTTGGGGTTTTCCACATAAAGTATCATATCATCTACAAAGAGTGAGAGTTTGACTTCTTCTTTGCTGATTCGGATGCCTTCTTTTCTTTTTGTTGTCTGCTTGCTGTGGCTAGGACTTCTAATACTATGTTGAATAGCAGTGGTGATAGTGGACATCCCTGCCATGTTCCTGACCTTAGGGTAAAAGCTCTTAGTTTTTCCCCATTGAGAATGATATTCGCTGGGGCTTTTCATAGATGGCTTTTATGATATTGAGTATGTTCCCTCTATCCCTACACCGTGAAGAGTTTTAATCAAGGAAGTGTGCTGTAGTTTGTCAAATGCTTTTTCTGCATCTATTGAGAGGATCATATGGTTCTTGTCCTTTCTTTTATTAATGTATTATAGCACATTGATTGATTTGCCAATTTTGAACCAACCTTGCAGCCCAGGAATAAATCCCACTTGGTCGTTGTGAATAATCCTTTTAATGTACTGTTGGATCCTATTGGCTAGTATTTGGGTGAGAATTTTTGGATCCATGTTCATCAGGGATATTGGTCTGTAATTCTCCTTTTTGTTGGGGTCTTTGTCTGGTTTTGGGATCAGGGTAATGCTGGCCTCATAAAATGAGTTTGGAAGTTTTCTTTCCATTTCTATTTTTTGAAACAGCTTCAGAAGAATAGGTATTCATTCTTCTTTAAATGTTGGGTAGAATTCCCCTGGGAAGCCATTCGGCCCTGGGCTCTCGTTTGTTGAGAGATTTTTTATTACCACTTCAATTTCCTTAGTGGTTATGGGTCTGTTCAGGTTTTCTATTTCTTCCTGGTTCAGTTTTGGTAGTTTATACATGTCTAGGGATGCATCCATTTCTTCCAGATTATCTAATTTGCTGGCATATAGTTTCTCATAATATGTTCTTATAACTGTTTGTGTTTCTTCAGGGTTGATTGTGATGTCTCCTCTTTCATTCATGATTTTATTTATTTGGGTCCTTTCTCTCTCCCTCTCTCTCTCTCGCTCTCCTTTTTTTTTTTTTTTTTTTTTTTTTTAATAAGTCTGGCCAGGGGTTTACCCAAGAGCCAGCTCCTAGTTTCATTGATCTGTTCTACTCTTCTTTTGGTTTCAATTTAATGATTTCTCTTCTAATTTTAATTATTTCTCTTCTCCTGCTGGGTTTAGGCTTTATTTGCTGTTCTTTCTCCAGCTCCTTTAGGTGTAAAGTTAGATTGTGTATTTGAGACCTTTCTTGTTTCTTGAGAAAGTCTTGTATTGCTATATACTTCCCGCTTAGGACCACCTTTGCTCCATCCCAAAGGTTTTGAACACTTGTGTTTTCATTTTCATTTATTTCCATGAATTTTTAAAATTCTTCTTCCTTGGTTGACTCATTCATTCTTTAGTAGGATGCTCTTTAGCCTCCATGTTATTGAGTTCTTTCCAAATTTCTTTTTGTGATTGAGTTCCAGTTTCAAAGCACTGTGGTCTGAAAATATGCAGGGAATTATCCCAGTCTTTTGGTACCAGTTGAGACTTGACTTGTGATCCATATGGGATCTATTCTGGAGAACATTCCATGTACACTCAAAAAGAATGTGTATTCTTTTGCTTTAGGGTGGAATGTTCTGAATATATCTGTGACGTCCATCTGCTCCAGTGTGTTATTCAAAGCCCTTGTTTCCCTGTTGATCTTCTGCTTTGATGATCTGTCCATTGCAGTGAAGGGGTTTTAAAGTTCCCTATTATTATTGTATTATTATCAATGTGTTTTTTAAAATTTTGTTATCAATTGGCTTATATAATTGGCTGTTCCCATGTTAGGGACATAAATATTTATAATTGTTAGATCTTGATGGATAGACCCTTTAATTATGATATAGTGTCCTTCCTTATCTCATTACAGTCTAATAAAAATCTAATTTGTCTGATATAAGGATTGCCACCCCAGCTTTCTTTTGATGTCCATTAGCATGAGAAATGCTTTTCCACTCCCTCACTTTCAACCTGGAGGTGGCTTTGGGTCTCAAATGAGTCTCTTGAAGACAGCATATCAATGGGTCTTGCTTTTCTATCCATACTGATGTCCTGTATCTTTTGATTGGGACATTAAGCCCATTCACATTCAGAGTAACTATTGAAAGATAGGAATTTAATGCCATTGTATTACCTGTAAAGTCCCTGTTTCTGTATATTGTCTCTGTTCCTTTTTGGTGTATGTTACTTTTGGCCTCTCTCTTTGCTTAAAGGATCCCTTTTAATATTTCTTGCAGGGCTGGTTTAGTGATCACAAATTCTGTTAGTTTCTCTTTGTCCTGGAAGCTTTTTATCTCTCCTTCTATTTTGAATGACATCCTAGCTGGATAAAGTACTCTTGGCTGCCTATTTTTCTCATTTAGCACCCTGAATATATCATGCCAGTGCTCTCTGGCCTGCTAGGTCTGCTGCCAGTCTAATGTTTCTACCCTTGTAGGTGACAGACCTTTGTCCTGAGCTGCTTTCAGGATTTTCCTTCGTCTCTGAGATTTGCAAGTTTCACTGTTGTATGTTGGGGTGACCTATTTTTATTGATTTTGAAGGGGGTTCTCTGTGTCTTCTGGATTTGAATGCCTGTTTCCTTCCCCAGATTAGGGAAGTTTTCTGCTATAATTTGCTCCAATATACCTTCTGCTGCCCTCTCTCTCTTTCTTCTTCTGGGGTTCCAATTATTCTAATATCATTTTGTTTTATGGTATCACTTATCTCTTGAATTCTCCCTTCATGATCCAGTCGTTGCTTAACTTTTTCTCAGCTTCTTTATTCTTCATCATTTTGTCTTCAATATCACTAATTCTCTCTTCTGTCTCATTTATCCTAGTAGTTAGAGCCTCCATTTTTTATTGCATCTCACTGATAGTTTTTTTTTATTTCAACTTGATTAGATTTTAGTTCTTTTATGTCCCCAAAAAGGGATTCTCTAGTGTCTTCTATATTTTTTTTCAAGCCCAGCTAATGTCTTTATAATCATTATTCTGAACTGTAGTTCTGACATCTTTTTTTCTTAAGATTTTGTTTATTCATTTGAGACACAGAGATACAGAGAGAGAGAGAGCATGAGCAGGGGGAGAGGCAGAGGGAGAGGGAGAAGCAGGCTCCCCGCTGAGCCAGGAGCCCAACATGGGGCTCAATCCCAGAACCCCAGCATCATGACCCAAGCTGAAAGCAGACACTTAACCATCTGAGCCACCCAGGTGCCCCCTGACATCTTACTTATATCCATACTGATTATGTCCCTGGCAGTCAGTACTGCCCTTTATTCTCTCTTTTGAGGTGAGTTTTTTCATCTTAACATTCTGCCAGAGAAGAATAGATGAACAAGGGAACAGAAGACTAAAATGACAACAATGACCCCAGAGAAATATACACTAAGCAAATCAGAAGAGACCTGAACAAAAAAAAAAATTAAAATTAAAAAAAAGAGAGATTATAATCAGACAGGTGAACAGGAGAGAGAAATACACTGGATCCTGTGTGTACTTTGGTCTGTTTGTTAGAAAACTAGATCCCAAAATTATAAGGAAAGAATAACATATATGTACAAAAATAAAATTAAATACAACGAAAGGATAGAATGTCACTGTAAAAATAAAAATTAAAAGACAAAAATAGAAAAAAGAATGCATATCAACAGACAGGTGAACAGAAGAGAGCAATATACTATATCTTGAGTGTATTTTGCTTGGTTTGTTAGAAGAGACTACATCTCAAAATTGTAAAGAAAGAAAAACTTACATATATATACAAAATAAAATTAAATACTTTGAAAGGATAGACTATAACTGTAAAGATGAAAATTTAAAAAGACTTTAACAACAAGAAAGAGAGAAAGAATATGATCAGACAAGTGAAGAGAACAGAGCCATACACTAGATTCTGGGGTTATTTTGGTCTGTTAGTTAGAAGAAACTGTATCCCAATGTAGTAAAGAAAGAAAAACATATATATATGAAAATAAAATCAAATACAATGAAAAGATAGAATGTAATTGTAAAAATAAAAATTAAAAAACATTTTAAAAAAAGAGTTGATACTATAAGAAATTCGTTGAAAAAATAAAGAGAAAAAAACATTAAAGTTTAAAGACTAAAGAATCATGGGGAAAACACCATGAATTGTATATACTATTTTCCCAGTGACGGAGTTTTGCAGTTCTCTATGATTGGTAAACTTGGTCTTAGCTAATGTTCTTGCTGATCTTCTGGGGGAGGGGCCTGTTGCACTGATTCTCAGGTGTCTTTGCCCCAGGCAGAATCGCACCATCCTTGCCAGGAGGGCATGCTAATTAATCTGCTCCAGATTGCTCTATGTGGCTTTTGTTCCCTAAAGGCATTCTGCAGGGCTTTAGAGGTTGAGAATGAATGGCAGGCTCCCAATCTCCAGCCCTGGAGCCAAGAGCTCAGGGCCCCACTACTCAGTGCACCCTCAGGGAAAAGCAGTCAATCACTCCTGTCTCCCTGGTCTCCGTCCACTTGCTGTGCTCACCCAGCCTATGACTGAGCATCAGGCACACGACTGGGTTTCCAGTCTCCAAACCCTGCAGACTCCTGCGGCTCATAACCATGCCGCTCATCCCAGGGTAGGAAGGAGATCTCGCTGGTTCTGCCACTTGCTGCACCCCTGCTTGGAGAGCAGTCCCCCAACCATGCTGTGGTTCATGGTTTATGGCAACCTCAAGCTGAGAGCCCACGCCTGGGCTCACTGATTGCAGCTGGCTTCCCTGCTCTGATGCCTAGGAACTATGCCATACTCAGGCACCTCCGATCTTCTGTGACCCCGGGGATCTTAAGATTAAGATTCCGTTCTGCTTCACCACCTGAGCACCTTCAAGGCAGGGATGTCCTTTACTGGAGCAGACTTCTAAGAGCTCTGATTTTGTACTCCAGTGCTATATCACTTTCTGGTGCTGGCTGATGGAGGCTCCCCCCGCCCATGGTTTATCTTCCCATATATCACCTCAGATTCACTTCGTCTGCACCTCCTACCTTGCAGAAAAGACAAGCCACTAATTATGGGAGCACATATTTGAAAGGCTTAATTGATAAAATTTCACCAACCACAGTATGAGTCCTATAATTCAGTAAGGAAAAGAAAAACCCAAGAAAGATGGGGGAGACTTGAACAGAAGAGGGAATGCAATAGGA
This sequence comes from Mirounga angustirostris, assembly GCF_029215605.1. Classification (NCBI taxonomy): domain Eukaryota; kingdom Metazoa; phylum Chordata; class Mammalia; order Carnivora; family Phocidae; genus Mirounga; species Mirounga angustirostris. Next base: position 38,380,414 of record NW_026991725.1, read on the forward strand.
AGTGAAAAGATGTTCACCATGATGACAGCCAAAGAAACTCAAATTAAATCACAAGAAGATTGGGAACAACTTGGCCACATAGAATGTGGTTGGGGCCCAAAACACTTCCTCACCGAGAGATAAAGAGCCCAGAGGGAGTCTGCTGGGCTTATTGCCTTTTGTGGAAACATTTTTCAGGTTCCCTGAGTGCTACTTTGTTCTCCTTAAATGCATAAGCCAGTGACCCTCAGACACACCCCATTTAAGGCCAGGGTTCTCCTGCAGGACAAGTGGATACATGCAGCCAACAAGCCCACATGGGCTGCTGAGTAGATGCATCGGCCATGGGGGACGGATGTACTGCCTGGATCCCTCTCTCTCTCCTTCTGCTGTAGGTAAACTCTGCAACCCTTGAGTCTGTGTGCATGTTGTCTGTTCTCAGTGACCTTGAAACCTGCATGGGCCTCTTTCCTGCTCACACTTACCTGCCTTGGTTGCAAAGCCTGGCTACCATGTGGATGGTGAAACAAAGCACTATTTCAAACTGGCAAAAGTTAACAATATAAATGTCTGACACACCAAGTAGTCACACACAGAGGCAGGGCAATAGGAGCCCTCAGTCATAGCTGATGGGAGCTAAGTGGGGCCACTAACGGGTTTGGAAAATCATTTGGCATTATCTAGATGGTTGGGTGTGCACAAACCCTAAACCCCAGCAATTCCATCCCTAAGTATGTACCCTAGTGAAATCATTTCACATATGTACTAGGTGACCTGTACAAAAATGTTCATGGCAGCCCTGGCTGTGAAATAGCCCCAGATGGGAACAACCCAAAACCGTCAACAGAAAAATGGATAAATCAGATGTGGTGTATCTTATCTTCTCTCATCGGAAGGGCTGTGTGTCTGGGTAGCGTATCCAAAGGCATGAAGGGCTGGAGCTTCTCTTGGTCGGGGTCCTCACAAGGAGGGAGGACACCCCGAAGCCAGCACTGAGCATGGTCAGGAGCAGGGACACCTCTAGGATGACCAGGAGCAGGAAGTGGACCTTGCTAAGCAGGGACCTGTGGGGGACACAGTGACAGACACTGAGCTGCCTCCTCAAGAGGAGGCCCCAGGTCCCTCCTTTCTGCCCCCTGGTCTCTCTGTTCCAAGACCCTGTGGACCTAATAACCACATTTGGGCCAGACTTGGATATCTGGATATACTCACTCCCAACCCCTTAGCTCAGCAGCTGACTTTGGGCATTAAGTAGGCCAATACTGAGAGGAGAGAGAGGGTTTGCCTGGGCAGGACCTGGTTTCCACAAACAGCTGCTTTATCCTAAGCCCCGCCCCTTCTTTTGCCATCCATACTCCCAAGAGCTCAGTTCAGGTTGGGACTGTTTTTGGTGATTTCTCACAGGTCAAGGTCTACATAGGCTGGTGCTACATAGGTTCTTGGTGAATATTTGGTGAGTGGATAGAGAAAGGAAGGAATGTTGTATTGAGAGGCTGCCCTGGGGGTTCTCAGGAGGGCAAGGTCACCAAAAAGGAGGCCCTCCCTCACCTTGGGCTCCCCTGGCCAACCGGGCTGTACTTGGCGCTCTCTGCTAGCAAGTTAGGAGTCCTATGGAGTGCTTTCCCGTTCTCCCCAGCAAATCACTTCACACATCTACTTGTGTGTGTGATATATTTCATTGCATTTATTCAAGCATGTATTTATTTATTTATTTATTTATTTTTACCAGTTTTGGGGAAGAGGTAGGTTTGGGGTCAGAAGTTCTTCCTCCTCTAGTCTGAGTGGCGGTGTCTCTGGACAGGATATCGATGCTCAAGGAGGGCCGCAAGTTGTCTTCATCAGGCCGACTCTGTGTCCCACAAACTGCCCACTGAGGCCTGTTGACCCAGAGGACGACACTGAGCATAATCAGAAACAGGGGCACCTTCAGGAGAATGAGGAGTAGGAAGTGAACGCTGCCAAACAGGGACCTGTAGGAGGGACACGGAGACTGGCAGGTGTTTCCTGCTGGACATGAGGCCCAGGCTCTGCCTCTCTCCCACCTGCCTTTGTGCTCAGGTCCCGTGGCCTCGAAAGTCAATATCAGCGTCAAAGCTGATTGGTACCAGGGCCGGACGGCCCCACGCTGAGGGCCCCAGGCTCCTGTCCGTCAGCTCAAGCCTCAACCTTGAGCATCCAGACGCAGCAGACACATGACGATGTGGTGGTGAGGAATGGGAAAAGGAGACGAGGGGACGCAGGAGGATCTGGCTCCCAGAAACTCTCAGAGTTCACAAAGCAGAGGGCATTCAGGGACTGAGCTTCTGGGGCTGTCACCTGCCCCTAACCAGACCCAGGCCTGGCCAGAGTGTGGCAAATCCCCATTCAACAGCATCCCTATCTGCTCTGCAGATGGACATATCATAATCCAGGACCAGAGAAGCATCACCTTCCCCATTAAGCACTTCAGCATCCCTCATCTCACTGGAAACAGGAAGGTTGGAATGTTGGCACAGGAGCGAGACCTCAGGTCCCACCCCCAGGCAGTGCAGCCCCCCTGCCTTGTCCATCCTGCCAGAAGACTGCAGAAGTCAACTCAGGAAGTTTGACAACAGGGACACACAACCCTGTGAGCACAGGAGGGTGGCACAAACTCCCTGGTCCTGATAGAGATGCACAGCCCCGAGCTCTCCATGTGGACACCAGCCTCAGAGTCCTTGAGTCCCATAGCTCTTGTCAGGCCCTGGGCTAGTGGCAGGGGCCTTGGATGTCACACTCCCACCTTCCCTCACTCTCATGGGCTCTCACACACGCATGCACACACATGCTCTTTCACACTCAGGCACACTCCCACCCACCCACCCTTCCCACACACTCACACCCACATAGCCCACTTGGTCCCGAGTCTCTGAGGCCCAAATACCAGGCCTGGCTCTTTTCTCCTGAGTTGAGATTTGCTCAGACGCTCTGCAAGGATTAGCTCACATCTCTTCTTCCGTGGCAGCAAAGAAAAGCAGGGTCTTACCTGGGGGAAACAAACACTTGAACCTGGAAAAAAAGGTCAGGCAGGAAACCATGGAGTCCTTCTTCATGCAGCATTGTTACAATCCCACACCTGTATTTTCCTGCATCATCTGCAGTGAGGTTCTCCAAGGTCACTGTGAAGGTGAGGTCTCCAGAATGGTCCACGATGGACACGCGGCCACTCCTCATCTTTTCCTCAGACCCTCTGGCGGCCACAATCTGGTTCCAAAGTGGCAAGCATGGTTGTCGGCACCAGTATTTGGTAAATGTCTTGTATTTCTCCTCGTACCGACACTGCACTCTCAAGGATGCCCCCACGATTCCCATCACAGTGCTGGGGCCACTCAGAGACAAAGAGCCTGAAAGACACCATCAGTATTTTCTTCATCTGAAGAGCCTAGGCTAGAGGGGCCTTGGGGTTCAGGTCCCCTGGAAGCCCAGACGTCACCCTGAGGCTGGAGGGGGGAGGAGCAGGAACCAGGGAGGTATGGGCTGTTGGCAGCTACAAGGGGGGAGACCTGAGGAGATGCCTGGTATGTGATTCTGGGACTCAAGAGGCCATGCCCAGCCTGTGTGTGCTCAGCCAACAGGGGAGAATGTGGGGGGAGAAGATTTTGGGTGGCCCCAGACAGGTTCTGGATCCTTAGACGTGTCAGTCCTGAGAGGAAACAGCTGTGCCCATCAATCACCAAGAACTGAATGACGCCACTGAGTATACTCTGAATAAATGGATGGATGGATGCATGGATGGCTGGACCGATAGACAGATGGAATAGGAAACAGGAAACAAGAATGGGAACCAAGGAAGTCCAGATGAAGCACAGTATTGAGAGCTAGAAGGAAGCCTTCAGCTTCTGGCTACATCCCCTTCCCAAATGATCATCTGTAGGCCCCAAGCTTATAACCCCTGCTTGGATAGGTGGAACCTCCTGCTCATAGGTCTGGGTCACACAAGAGATGGGCATTGGCCAGGGGGTATAAAGGGGCCATCAACAGAAGAAGAAGAAGGTAGCAGGAGGGGAAGAATGAAGGGGGGGAAATCGGAGGGGGAGACGAACCATGAGAGACGATGGACTCTGAAAAACAAACAGGGTTCTAGAGGGGAGGGGGGTGGGAGGATGGGTTAGCCTGGTGGTGGGTATTGAGGAGGGCACATTCTGCATGGAGCACTGGGTGTTATGCACAAACAATGAATCATGGAACACTACATCTAAAACTAATGATGTAATGTATGGGGATTAACATAAGAATAAAAAAAGGGGGGGCCATCAGGAAGGGGTTCATTTTGGCTATGATTTAAGGACAACCACACCTCGATTTCCCTCCCGGGATAGAATCCTGTGGCAACACTTGCCATCACCTAACATCTTTAGGGACTCCCTGCTCCATGCTGCTCCCTCCTCCACCCCTTGGCAGCCACCCACCAACCTTGGCATGCCCTGGGCCTCATCTCTAGCTCTTCTGCCACCTCCAAAGTTTTGACATTGTCCTCCCTCCCCCAGTCACCCTGGAGGCTCCAGTTTTAAATAATCAGGATGTAGCCCCCTAAACTCTGTGCTTCCTGTCTAGAGAGCCATGCCGGCCCCAGACACCTGAGGGGTCCTCATTACTCCAAGGCATGGTTGTTGTCTGACCTGCTCTTAACAAGGAAGGGTGGGTAAGGGGATACTGAGAAACAATTTGGGCTAAATACCAAACTTCTGAAAAAGAATTGTGCATGTCCTCTACCTACCTATCATCCATCTGTCTGTCCGTTTATCCATCTGTCCACCCATCCATCCATTCTTCCCTCCCTCCATCCACTTATCCAGGCAATATATTGTCATCCATAGAATGTGAGGCTTTCCTATTTTTTATACTAAAATTAGAAGAAAAATTATATTTTTTGCTTCTTCGTTTTCAGTCCCTTGCATTTTCTCACTGCATGTCCCAGCAAGCAAGCTCGAGTGGCGCACTGACCAATATTCTCCATCACAAGGCTATGTGCCTCTCCCACCAATAATCTGCGGAGCAGTGGCTCTCAACCAGGGGTGATAGTGCCCCCCTCAGGAGACATTTGGCAATGTCTGAAGACATTTTTGGTTGTTACCGCTTGAGGGGTGGGGAGTTGCTACTGGAATCCAGTGGGTAGAGGCAAGGGATGCTGCTAAACCTCCTACAGGGCACAAGACAGCCCTATGACACAGAATGATCCAGCCCCATTGTCAAAAGTGGGGAGGCTGAGGAACTGTGCTCAAGTGGGCAAAATGTCCCAGCCTGAGGCCCTCCAGACACAGGCTTGGGGCTGGGGGAGTGGGAGCAGCAACGGTGAATCTTCTCTGTGCAGTTGCTGCCGACGGGGGCTCCGGCTGTAGGGGGTGCCTCAGTGGGGGTGAGTGGACCCTTCAGAGCAGGGTTCCCACTTTGCCTCCTCTTTCAGTTGCTTAAGCTCCAGCCTTGAAGATGTGGGGCTGCTTCCTCAGGGTTGGATGAGAAAACATTTTCAGGGATGGTCTGTTACACCCAGCCCCTGAGCCTGAGCCCGCACGGTGTCCCCCCACCCCACCCTCTACCCCTACAGCAAGCTTCCTGCCCACCAGGGCCTGGAAAAGAAACTCCTGACTCCCAAGTGCACCGTAGGACATTCAGCAAAACCTCTGGCCCCTCTCCACTAAATACCAATAGCACCCTTCTCCCAGTGGCAAGAGGCCAAAATTGCCAACAGGCATTGCCTAACGTCTCCTGAGCAAACTCATCCTTGCTGGGAGCCAGTTTTGGAAGAAGAGGGTTTATTCAAGAGAACCTGGGATAGAAATTCCCAGGCAAGAAGGCTGAGCTGTGGGCTCCTGTCCTTGGAATGTCCTCTGTCCTGATGAGCGTGCCGTATTTTGCAGCTCTTCCTTTGTGGCGTCTCTTCCCTACCTGTCAATCTGAAGGGTGAGGGTGCTCTCCCCTATGTCTCAGCTGCCTCTCAGGTGCTGCTCGGTCCTCTCCCGCCCCGGGTTCTTTCTAGGATCCCACAGATGGTGCTTGCTCTATACCCATTAAGCCTCTGACGCTTCCTACAGCTCTGACTTGTAAAGATACTGCTTTTAGTAATCTTAAAAAAATAAATATAAAATAAAAGAGACCTCGGGTTCTCTGCCTATGAGTGTTAAGGGCAAGTAATTGGTGATACAGACAGATATATCTCCTTTAGAAGCAGGAAGCTGGCTTAGCTTGAGGTCTCTTCTGACCCTTGTGTGTATGCCCCCCCAGCTGGGCTTGTGGTGACTTGCCCACAGCATCTCTGTTGCTGGATGGTCACAGACTAGAACCCAGACTCATGTGTTTTCCCTTTGTCTGGCGTCAGTCTTCTTACCGGTCAACCAGCTCCTATGCATTTTCAGACTCAGGCTTACAGACCAATTGAATCATAACTCTCATTAATTACAGAAAGTCTCTAAATATCATTGAGATAAAAAGTAGGAAAAGAGGGGGGGGCGGAGCAAGATGGCGGAGGAGTAGGAGACCTGGATTTCGTCTCCTCTCAGGAATTCAGCTGGATAGGGATCAAACCATTCTGAACACCTACAAACCCAACAGGAGATCAAAGAAAAGAAGAGCAACAACTTTCTGAACAGAAAAGCGACCACTTTCTGGAAGGTAGGACGTGCGGAGAAGTGAATCCGAGGCGATATTCGGGAGGATAGACGGCGGGGGAGGGGCCTCCGTCGGCCGCTTCTGGCAAGTGATAGAGCCGCGGAGCACAAAATCGGAACTTTTAAAAGTCTGCTCCGCTGAGGGACGTCACTCCGGTGGCTAAGCGGGGGGTGGAACCCTCCGGGACAGTGTGGTCTCAGGACCTTTGGGGTCACAGAAAGACCGGGGGTGCCTGAGTGTGGCAGAGCTCCCAGGTAACGGAGCCGGGAAGCCGGCTGCAGAGGCGGAGCCCAGGCGCGGGCTCTCAGCTCGGGGTGGCCATAAACCGGGATCCGCGGCACCGTCGGGCCCCTGCTCCTCCAGCAGGGACCCAACAAGCGGCAGATCCGGGGAGACTCACCTTCCTCCCCCGGGAGGAGCCGCGCGGGAGTGCACCGCAGGGATCTGCTGGGTTTGGAGACTCCAGACCGGGTCGGGTGCCAGAGATAGAAACGCGCGGTCACAGGCCGGTTGAGCATGGAGTGCAGCCGGAGACCGGGGAGACGGGAGTGACTGACGGCTTTTCTCTGGGGGCTCACTGAGGAGCGGGCCCGAGTTCTCGGCTCCTCCGGGGCGGAGATTGGGAGGCCGCCATTTTCACGCTCCGCCTCCAAAGCTGTACGGAAAGCTCGCAGGGAACAAAAGCCCCGGAGAGCAAACCCGAGCAGATTACTTAGCCGGGAGGGGGCAAGGGCGGGGCAATTCCGCCTCCGGCAGAGACATTTGGAAACCACGGCAACAGGCCCCTCCCCAGAAGATCAGCGAGAACAGCCGGCCAAGACCAAGTTTACCGATCAATGAGAGCGGCAGAACTCCAGCGCTAGGGGACCACTGCACATAGAACTCATGGCTTTTTTACCATGATTCCTTAGTCTTTTAAAGTTAATTTTTTTTTAACTGTCTTTTTGTCTTTTTATTTCTTTTTGAATTTTTCTTTTTCCCTTTTTCAAACAACATCTTATCAATCCCTTTTTTTAAAAAAAAACATTTTTATTTTTCATTTTTAGAGTCATATTCTATCCCTTCATAGTAGTTACCCATATTTTTGGCTTATATATATAAGTTGTTCTCTCTTTAAAATTTTGAGATAGTTTCTTCTAACAGATTAAAATATACCCTAAATCTCTAGTATATGGTGTTTTCTATTCCCCTGCCTGATCACATCCTCTCCCTTTTTTTTTCTTTTTCTTTTTTCTTTTTTTAAATCTTCTTCTTTCTTTTTCAAACAACTTCTTATCAATTCCTTTTATAAAATTTTTTATAATTTCCATTTTTACAGTCATTTTCTATCCCTTCATCATATCAACCCTTATTTTTGTACATATATCTTTTTCTTTCTTTAAAATTTTGGGAGACACTTTCTTCTAAAAGACCAAAACACACCCCAAATCTAGTGTGTGGCACTGATCTATATACCATATAGATCATATTTGATCACATTCTGGTTTTTCTTTTGTTGTTGTTGTTTTGTTTTGTTTGTTTTTGTTTTTATCTTTATCTTTTTCTTTTTTTTTCTTTTTCTTTTTTCTCTCTTTCCCCTTCTTATCCCACTGCTTCAGGTCTTTTCTGATTTGTTTAGAGTATATTTTCTGGGGACGTGGTTACTCTGCTAGCATTTTGTTCTCTCATTAATCTATTCTCCTCTGCACAAAATGACGAGACGGAAAAAATCACCTCAACAAAAAGAACAAGAGGCAGTACCGACTGCCAGGGACCTACTCAATACGGACATTAGTACGATGTCAGATCTAGAGTTCAGAATCATCACTTTAAAGATACTAGCTGGGCTTGAAAAAAATATGGAAGTTATTAGAGAAACTCTTTCTGGAGAAGTAAAAGAGCTAAAATCCAACCAAGTAGAAATCAAAAAGGCTATTAATGAGGTGCAATCAAAATTGGGGGCGCTAACTGCTAGAATAAATGAGGCAGAAGAGAGAATCAGTAATATAGAAGATGAAATGCTGGAAAATAAAGAAGCTGAGAAAAAGAGAGATAAACAACTACTGGATCATGAGGGCAGAATTCGAGAGATAAGCGATACCATAAGACGAAACAACATTAGAATAATTGGGATCCCAGAAGAAGAAGAAAGAGAGAGAGGGGCAGAAGGTATAATGGAGCAAATTATAGCAGAGAACTTCCCTAATTTGGGGAAAGAAACAGGCATGAAAATCCAGGAAGCACAGAGAACCCCTCTCAAAATCAATAAAAATAGGTCAACTCCCCGACATCTAATAGTAAAACTTACGAGTCTCAGAGACAAAGAGAAAATCCTGAAAGCAGCTCGGGAGAAGAGATATGTAACCTACAATGGTAGAAACATTAGATTGGCAACAGACCTATCCACAGAGACCTGGCAGGCCAGAAAGGACTGGCAGGATATATTCAGAGCACTAAATGAGAAAAATATGCAGCCAAGAATACTCTATCCAGCTAGGCTGTCATTGAAAATTGAAGGAGAGATAAAAAGCTTCCAGGACAAACAAAAACTAAAGGAATTTGCAAACACAAAACCAGCCCTACAGGAAATCTTGAAAGGGGTCCTCTAAGCAAAGAGAGACCCTAAAAGCAACATAGACCAGAAAGGAACACAGACAATATACGGTAACAGTCACCTTACAGGCAATACAATGGCACTAAATTCCTATCTTTCAATAGTTACCTTGAATGTAAATGGGCTAAATGCCCCAATCAAAAGACACAGGCTAACAGACTGGATTAAAAAACAAGATCCATCGATATGCTGTCTGCAAGAGACTCATTTTAGAGCCAAAGACACCCCCAGATTGAAAGTGAGGGGGTGGAAAACCATTTACCATGCTAATGGACACCAAAAGAAAGCTGGGGTGGCAATCCTTATATCAGACAAATTAGATTTTAAACCAAAGACTGTAATAAGAGATGAGGAAGGACACTATATCATACTTAAAGGATCTATCCAACAAGAAGATCTAACAATTGTAAATATCTATGCCCCTAACATGGGAGCAGCCAATTATATAAGGCAATTAATAACAAAAGCAAAGAAACACATCGACAACAATACAATAATAGTGGGGGACTTTAACATCCCCCTCACTGAAATGGACAGATCATCTAAGCAAAAGATCAACAAGGAAATAAAGACTTTAAATGACACACTGGACCAAATGGACTTCACAGACATATTCAGAACATTCCACCCCAAAGCAACGGAATACACATTCTTCTCTAGTGCCCATGGAACATTCTCCAGAATCGATCACATCCTAGGTCATAAATCAGGTCTCAACCGGTACCAAAAGATTGGGATCATTCCCTGCCTATTTTCAGACCACAATGCTTTGAAACTAGAACTCAATCCCAAGAGGAAAGTCGGAAAGAACTCAAATACATGGAGGCTAAAGAGCATCCTACTGAAGAATGAATGGGTCAACCAGGAAATTAAAGAAGAATTAAAAAAATACATGGAAACCAATGAAAATGAAAACACAACTGTTCAAAATCTTTGGGATGCAGCAAAGGCAGTCCTAAGAGGAAAGTATATAGCAATACAAGCCTTTCTCAAGAAACAAGAAAGGTCTCAAGTACACAACCTAACCCTACACCTAAAGGAGCTGGAGAAAGAACAGCAAATAAAGCCTAAACCCAGCAGGAGAAGAGAAATCATAAAGATCAGAGCAGAAATCAATGAAATAGAAACTAAAAGAACAGTAGAACAGATCAACGAAACTAGGAGCTGGTTCTTTGAAAGAATTAACAAGATTGATAAACCCCTGGCCAGACTGATCAAAAAGAGAAGAGAAATGACCCAAATCAACAAAATCATGAATGAAAGAGGAGAGATCACAACCAACACCAAAGAAATACAAACAATTATAAGAACATATTATGAGCAACTCTATGCCAGCAAATTAGATAACCTGGAAGAGATGGATGCATTCCTAGAGATGTATCAACTACCAAAACTGAACCAGGATGAAATAGAAAACCTGAACAGACCTATAACCACTAAGGAAATTGAAGCAGTCATCAAAAATCTCCCAAAAAACAAAAGCCCAGGGCCAGATGGCTTCCCAGGGGAATTCTACCAAACATTTCAAGAAGAATTAATACCTATTCTTCTGAAACTGTTCCAAAAAATCGAAACGGAAGGAAAACTTCCAAACTCATTTTATGAGGCCAGCATTACCTTGATCCCCAAACCAGACAAAGACCCCATCAAAAAGGAGAATTACAGACCAATATCCCTGATGAACATGGATGCAAAAATTCTCACCAAAATACTAGCCAATAGGATCCAACAGTACATTAAAAGGATTATTCACCATGACCAAGTGGGATTTATCCCTGGGCTGCAAGGTTGGTTCAACATCCGCAAATCAATCAATGTGATACAGTACATTAACAAAGGAAAGAACAAGAATCATATGATCCTCTCAATAGATGCAGAAAAAGCTTTTGACAAAGTACAGCATCCTTTCTTGATCAAAACTCTTCAGAGTATAGGGATAGAGGGTACATACCTCAATATCATAAAAGCCATCTATGAAAAACCTACAGCAAATATTATTCTCAATGGGGAAAAACTGAGAGCTTTCCCCCTAAGGTCAGGAACGCAGCAGGGATGTCCACTATCACCACTGCTATTCAACATAGTATTGGAAGTCCTAGCCACAGCAATCAGACAACAAAAAGAAATCAAAGGCATCCAAATTGGCAAAGAAGAAGTCAAACTCTCACTCTTTGCAGATGATATGATACTTTATGTGGAAAACCCAAAAGACTCCACCCCAAAACTGCTAGAACTCATACAGGAATTCAGTAAAGTGGCAGGATATAAAATCAATGCACAGAAGTCAGTGGCATTCCTATACACCAACAACAAGACAGAAGAAAGAGAAATTAAGGAGTCGATCCCATTTACAATTGCACCCAAAACCATAAGATACCTAGGAATAAATCTAACCAAAGAGACAAAGGATCTTTACTCAGAAAACTATAAAATACTCATGAAAGAAATTGAGGAAGACACAAAGAAATGGAAAAACGTTCCATGCTCATGGATTGGAAGAACAAATATTGTGAAGATGTCAATGCTACCTAGAGCAATCTACACATTCAATGCAATCCCCATCAAAATACCATCCACTTTTTTCAAAGAAATGGAACAAATAATCCTAAAATTTGTATGGAACCAGAAAAGACCCCGCATAGCCAGAGGAATATTGAAAAAGAAAAGCAAAGCCGGTGGCATCACAATTCCGGACTTCAAGCTCTATTACAAAGCTGTCATCATCAAGACAGCATGGTACTGGCACAAAAACAGACACATAGATCAATGGAACAGAATAGAGAGCCCAGAAATGGACCCTCAACTCTATGGTCAACTAATCTTCGACAAAGCAGGAAAGAATGTCCAATGGAACAAAGACAGTCTCTTCAACAAATGGTGTTGGGAAAATTGGATAGACACATGCAGAAGAATGAAACTGGACCACTTCCTTACACCACACACAAAAATAGACTCCAAATGGCTGAAAGACCTCAATGTGAGACAGGAGTCCATCAAAATCCTAAAGGAGAACACAGGCAACAACCTCTTTGACCTCAGCCGAAGCAACTTCTTCCTAGAAACATCGCCAAAGGCAAGGGAAGCAAGGGCAAAAATGAACTATTGGGACTTCATCAAGATAAAAAGCTTTTGCAAAGCAAAGGAAACAGTTAAGAAAACCAAAAGACAACCGACAGAATGGGAGAAGATATTTGCAAATGACATATCAGATAAAGGGCTAGTATCCAAAATCTATAAAGAACTCATCAAACTCAACACCCAAAGAACAAAGAATCCAATTAAGAAATGGGCAGAAGACATGAACAGACATTTTTCCAATGAAGACATCCAAATGGCCAACAGACACATGAAAAAGTGCTCAATATCGCTCGGCATCAGGGAAATCCAAATCAAAACCTCAATGAGGTATCACCTCACACCAGTCAGAATGGCTAAAATTAACAAGTCAGGAAACGACAGATGTTGGCGGGGATGCGGAGAAAGGGGAACCCTCCTACACTGTTGGTGGGAATGCAAACTGGTGCAGCCACTCTGGAAAACTGTATGGAGGTTCCTCAAAAAGTTGAAAATAGAGCTACCATATGATCCAGCAATTGCACTACTGGGTATTTACCCCAAAGATACAAAAGTAGGGATCCGAAGGGGTACGTGCACCCCGATGTTTATAGCAGCAATGTCCACTATAGCCAAACTGTGGAAAGAGCCAAGATGTCCATCGACAGATGAATGGATAAAGAAGATGTGGTATATATATACAATGGAATATTATGCAGCCATCAAAAGGAATGAGATATTGCCATTTGCAACAACGTGGATGGAACTGGAGGGTATTATGTTGAGTGAAATAAGTCAAACAGAGAAAGACATGTATCATATGATCTCACTGATATGAGGAATTCTTAATCGCAGGAAACAAACTGAGTGTTGTTGGAGTGGGGGGTGGGGTGGGAGGGATGGGGTGACTGGGTGATAGACACTGGGGAGTGTATGTGCTCTGGTAAGCGCTGTGAATTGTGCAAGACTGTTGAATCTCAGATCTGTACCTCTGAAACAAATAATGCAATATATGTTAAGAAAAAAAAAAAGAAGAAGAAGAAGAAGAATGTAGCAGGAGGGGAAGAATGAAGCGGGGGAAATCGGAGGGGTAGACGAACCATGAGAGAAGATGGACTCTGAAAAACAAACAGGGTTCTAGAGGGGAGGGGGGTGGGAGGATGGGTTAGCCTGGTGGTGGGTATTTAGGAGGGCACATTCTGCATGGAGCACTGGGTGTTGTGCACAAACAATGAATCATGGAACACTTCATCTAAAACTAATGTTGTAATGTAAGGGGATTAACATAAGAATAAAAAAATTAAAAAAAAAATTGTAAAGGTTTACTGATCTTCAGTAAAATTGGAAAAATGAAAAAAAAAAAAAAAAAAAAAGTAGGAAAAGAGAAGCTTGCATTGCTGGAGGCTACCTTCAAGAATGAGACTTCTTCCCTGAACTCTTCACCGTCCCAATGCCAGAGTGATAAACCAAAAGGATCCTCATCAGTATGACCTACTTGAGAGTCAGTATAATTTTATATTTCAATCTGGCTGATCCCAACCCTAAAGGGTTGTGGGGCTGTCTTTTTATGCCCGAGAAGCCCAGTGTCACTATGCAGGATACATGTGCTTGATACGGGCCATCTCAGATTTATCTTAGTAAATGTAACAAATTACTTTTTAGATCCTCAAATTTATAATAAAATTACTTTACCTATCCTGATCACCAAAATTTGGTGTTTTAAATATGCTTTATTTTTTAAGTTTATTTTTTTAATTTAATCACTTCACTAAAGCATTGTTATTTAAACATTGGTCAAGGTTTAAAAGTCTAAGATGTGTTTGTTCAATCAGCTTTATCATGCAGAGTATCTTTATGTTCTGAATTTTAGTGTCTTATTTTGGGAGTGATATATATATTTTTTATTCTTATGTTAATCCCCATACATTACATCATTAGTTTTAGATGTAGTGTTCCATGATTCATTGTTTGTGCATAACACCCAGTGCTCCATGCAGAATGTGCCCTCCTCAATACCCACCACCAAGCTAACCCATCCTCCCACCCCCCTCCCCTCTAGAACCCTCAGTTTGTTTTTCAAAGTCCCTCGTCTCTCATGGTTCGTCTACCCCTCCGATTTCCCCCCCTTCATTCTTCCCCTCCTGCTATCTTCTTTTTTTTTTTCTTAACATATATTGCATTATTTGTTTCAGAGGTTCAGATCTGAGATTCAATAGTCTTGCACAATTCACAGTGCTTACCATACCCTCCCCAGTGTCTATCACCCAGTCACCCCATCCCTCCCGGGAGTGATATTTTTAAGGGTTTTGGTAAACCTTGATTAATATAGCTAGAGGTGGGTGGAAATGGAATTAATGTAATTAAGATGTTTTTCCTGCTTGGGCTCTGAAGGTTGGCTCTGACATTGGATCACTTTGTATTCTAATTGCTACATTTGGGTTCAGGGTCAGAGCAAACTGGTGAGTTGTGTTGATTTTTTTCCCCCATTTGTAATAAAATATTTTCCTTCCAGAGTTCAAACATAAAAAAGAGAGAAACTGTGTTTATGGGAACTCTCAGAACCCACCATTGTTGATGGGAACTCTCAGAGTAGGACTGACCACAAGTCCCCAGCAGTATCACCTTCAGGGGTCTCATAGTGCAGGGGCCTCAGGGCCAGGCCAGACCTATCAGAGGCACAGGGATCCCAGCGGGGGGGGGGGCATGGGTCAGCGCATGGGATACATAAATGCCTATTCACAAGGAGGCTTATGTAGTAAGTGACAAATGTATTATTTTTTTTAAAAAGGTGATGACCTTGGAAAGAAGTATTATAAGAACATCAATGACCTTGGAAATAAAAATATTTTGCTTTGAACCTTGGCTGCCTTTTATGAACTGATCTAGAGTAAATAATTTGCATCTCTCCGCGTCTTGGTCTCTTGTTTCGAGGATTGTGATAAGAATTGGATTAGATTATAGGGAAAGCCGGGTAATGCAGTGATTAATCCAGTTAGTATTGGTTTTCTGCTCCCCTCCGCTGGGCTGGTGCATAAGACAGTATTCCTGTTTTTCAAAATGGTCGCAATAATGATGCAAGTGGCCAATTTCTTTAGCGCTCAGTACGTGCTCTCCTGTGGGAACCGTCTTACCATTAATAACTCCTCCTCTTTGCCTGGGCAAGGTTTCTCTGTGCTCACCTCCTCCCCTCTTTGCTTGTATCCTCCTCTCCTCCCTTCCCCATCACCAGCCTTACCCCACACCATTGTCACCCTGACTTGCCCAGGCCCACTCACCTGGGACACAGAGGAGCAGCAGAGCTAATGGCAGCCACATGGTCTTGTCCCACTGAGGTGTCTCCAGCTGCAGCTGAAACCTCCTCACCCAGGGTTGGCTCACCCCATCTCCCTCTGGTGTCTCTCCAACTGCGGCTGAAACCTCCTCCCCCAGGGCCAGCTTACCCCGTCTCCCTCTTCTGCTTTTCTTGGCATTTCTATTTCCTTTTTCAGGCTCTTGGTTCTTTTCTCAGAGCTGCTCAGAAAATGAGGGAAGTGAGGGGCTCAGAGCATCGTGTGGTCAGCTGATGGCTTGCTGAAGTTCATCCTCAGAAATACATTTGAATGGACAGTTCTTGTTTATGTTCCCTCTGAGGATGATGCCCTTACCGTAACTTCACCCGCAGCCGACACACGCTTGTGCCATTCAACGAGGCTATCACACTGACTTCCATCTAGATTTTCTGAGCAAGCCCCCGCCCCTCCCCTGCCCCCCATCTATGAATAGCAAATGTCCTGTGACTGGTGTGCCTGGCATGAGCAGTCCTGCAAAGAAAAGGCATGACCAAGCTTTCTCTGGACAAAACCCTCTGTTTGCAGGACCCAGTGCAAAATGAAAATGCCTTTGTCCCAGAATTACCAATAATATCAAGATAGCAACAGCGGAGCATTAAATCAAGCCCTTCTGAGTGGGGGGTTGGTGCACCCGCAAAAGTGCATACCCCCCATGGGCTGGCTCCTGTCTCTGTCTCTTCCTGGAGCAGGGTGTGAGGCTAGGTCCCCTCTCGGGGTGTGCTCTGCTCTTCTCAGCCCCCAGTCCTCAGTCTGGCCCCACCAGGTCCCAGAGTCCTTGAATGGGTTCCTGTCTTGGTCATGTGCTCTTGACCAGGGCCCAGCACTCTGGCACCAAGCCATCCTCAAGCCTCACCTTTAATCTGTGTGGTTAAATGAGCCCCAAGATTCTCATGGCTACAAAAGTTTCAGTATATTGAATGGTAACTCAGGTGCACTTGGCCAGGAATGTGCCCAATGACATGAAACAGCCAGGGGGAACTTATAAAGGCAGGTGCAAATTTGGGGTGTCTTATCCAGGAGCCCAGATTCACGTACGCAGAAAAGTCTAAAATTCTGGGATCCCATTGTCAAACATTCTTAGCTGGATGTTTCAGTAAGTAACTTGCCTGCTTGTTTTTTGCTGTGCTGGTAGACCTCATATATTCTGATGTTTTGTGTGTGCGTGCATGGGGGGGGGGGGGGTGTGCGCACGCACCTTCCGCTTTCGTGGTGGGAGGTCATTTCCTGCACAACGCATTCAACAATGACACAGAACTGACAGAGCTAGGGAGGAGGAAGTTTGCTAGAAGCAGAAGGATTTTTTCAATTCATTAGCTTCCATTTACTTGGGCTCCGTTGCTCCCTCGTTAACCCTTAGGGTTTGGGTACATGAAAAGGTACAAAGATTCATATTTATCTTTTGTACCCTTTTCTCGTTAGTCCTTGTGACATTGCCTGAGAATTATTATTTTCTTTTCAACATGACCTTAAAGGAAAATCATTCCCCCTCAAATGTGATTCCCCCTTGCCATGTACGCTAACACATTCACAGGTCTGACATCTCTGGGGGTGGGGGGTGTTATTTTGTCCACAGATACTCACGGGTGGGTACCTGTTCCATGGATCCAGGCCTGTCCTCCCTGAGTGCTAGGGAAATGCTGGGAAGGAGTGGGAAGCTGGGATTCCTGCTTTCTCACATTCCCAACATGGTAGAGAGGCTGGGATATTAACATGAAGCCCACTCCCCCATCAAGAATCATCCAAAGACAACCAATGAGCTCTTTCATCAAAGGGCAAACACACTGCCCCAGTTTCTCCCCATCAGAAACCAGGGTGAAGGTGCATTCCCTCCCTGGGTCCTGACTCCCATATCTCCCTCTACCAGCTTCTTTCCAGCTTCAGACTTACTTCTTTCCCTTCTCCAGGACCCTATTCCTTGGAACCTGGCCCCGCTAGGCAATTTGTTCCATCATGCCTCTGAATGAGGCAAGGCACTCGACTCATGCCTCACAACCAGCTTCTGTCCTGCTGGTGACTGTTTGGAGACGAGTTGTTCTGTTGAGTGGGAAGTGGAGGGTGCAGGACTTTTAGGAGACCAAGGAGCACGGGAAGAGGCCTGTGGGGTGGAGAGATGGGACAGCAGCCCCACAGGGATTGGAATTGGGAAAAGAGTATAGTGGCTTGAAGGATATTTTGAGGAAGGGCAAAGCAGCATGCCCTCTCTCCAGAAAACTACCTGTGAAATCCACATGACCCATCATGCTCAAAGAAGGTGGAAGGCCAGAGCAAGGCTGGTCTGCAGGGGATCCTGGCCTTGCTTGTGGAGGAGAGGATGAGGCCGAGGGTGAGGGGTCCAGACTTTTGGATACTGAGAGGGACCACCAGGGGGACACATGTAAGCAATTGCCCATCATCCATCTAGACCCCGTGTCCAGTATACAGGTTGTATGAGAGAGAACACCTCATATGTGCTACCACATGGGGTCAGAGCTGGGAGAGACCCTTCCCCAGAGAACCCTGAAGGTAAGTAGCCAGGTGGACAGGGGTGGGGGATCTTCCTCCGCTTCAAAGAGGTAATATTAGATCGGAGATGGAAATTTGGGCAGAACTGACACAAGGTAGGACACAAGTAGAATGAGAAAGACAGGCAAAGGTAGACCCTTGAGCTTGGCTGGTCTGCAGGTGAGATGGAGGGGAATTGTGGGAGAGCAGCCAAAAAAGCAGGATAAAATCAGGGGGCAGAGGTGCTGGACCCCAAGCTGAGCTTACAGGGAAGGCCCTAAAGGCTTAGCCTTGGTTGGGCAGCATGGCTGTGCCCTCAGAGGGGCTTCCCTGGCAGGAACCAATGCTTGTCTCTCCTGCAGGTCTGGGCTCAGGAGTCAGGTCAGGGAGGAAGAGGCTGGGGCTGTCCCTAAAGAGGGAGCTCACTGATGTCACCCTGTTCCTTGCACAGGGCCCTGCTGTGGACTGTGGTGTGGCTGATCCAGAGTCGGGGGGACCCAGGGGGAGAATAGAGTCAGCCTGAGCAGGAGAAGCACAGCTCCCATGCCATCAACACCCCTGCACCCTCTGACCTCTCAGCAGGGAATGGGCAGTGGTTGAAGTTCCAGGAGAGATCTGGTCCCTGTTAGGTGGGGACTCCCCTCATCCTGACCTCAGGAATAAACTCTGGCTCCCTCCCTGCTCTGCCAGGTCTGGGACCCTGGCCTCCACGGTAGCAGCCAAGAAGCCTCCTGTGTGGATCATCCTGATGCCTCTTTTCCTTGTGACCCTGGAGTGGCTCTGCCAAGGATAATGGACTATTACAGCGTTCAGGACTCTGGCCAATGATGGGTTTTAAAATCCAGACCATCCGGTAATTATAAAGCCAGAATTAAACCAAAAAGCTTCCTAGTGTTCCACATGGTCAAAGACCCACGATGGGCCAGGTGTACAGAGGTCTGCCGATTCCACCTCCTCCTGGAGTAAGAATCGCCTAAATGTAAGATGGAAGACAAGGTTGGACCATCTCTGACCCGCATCCCATCTGTTGGCTCCATATATTTCCTATTAAATCTATGGCTATCCTGGGCTCTTTTGAGATTATTTCTTTGGGACACTATTTCAGTCCTTTATATGTGAGAGGATGACCCTTCCATCCTAGAGGGTCCAAAGTGACTCCAAATCGAACGCTAGAATCATAATGTGTCCAGCAGCTAGGAGGTGGAAAACAATAGAAGGGAGAGACCTGGGTGATGTCTTTTAATCCCCTCAAAGAGTTCCCAAAGAGGGCTCCCCTCATATAGATGCCAAATTTCATTGATCCCCAGGAGTCGATAAAGAAAAGCATAGGGACTTGGGTTTGGAAGTTATTTTCTGTGTTTGTATTTTATTATTATTATTATTATTAGAGAGAAAGAGAGCATGTGAGCTGGAGGGGGAAGGACAGATGGAGGGTGAGAATCCCAAGCAGACTCCATGCCCGGTGTGGAGCCTGATGCAAGTCCCAATCTTATGACCCTGAGACCATGACCTGAACCAAAATGAGGAGTCCAGCGCTTAACTGTATGAGCCCCTAGGCACCCCTATTTTCTTTGTCTTTAAAAAAGAGTATCATGATATATATATACCTTAGAAAGCCTTCACAAGCTAGGTGTACAGTTAAATGAGCCTTTTTAAGCAGGAACACTTGAGTTACTGCCATTGCAATCAAGATCTTAATAGGGATGTGGATATATGACTATAAATTTGTCAAAACTAAAGGAAGTTACTCTTTTTCCCTGTGTAAGTAATAAGTGTTTTGTGTCAAAGTGAGGGGCTTTGAAACAATGTAAATATCCATGTGTCCTTGTATCTACAGCAGTGGCCTCCAAGGCCAGGGGACTCAGCCGGTGGTCACAAGAACAGTTCATTTCTGTCCCTCCATTTGTCCCTTAGCTCTCCTGGTCCTGCAGGTGCAGGGCTCCAGGGAGCATCTGGACTTCTCCATCCAGACAGGACAAAGGAGGGGCTCAGATCTGTCCCCTTCATGCCTGTGGTGTTGTCCATCCTCCCGTCAGGTAGACCCACCATCACCCACTCCTGGGTATCACCTAAACTTTGCCCTGCCCACCCTCCCCTACTCCCCAGCAGAGCAAGGGCAAGCCAGAATGCTGGGCCCTTCATGTTTAACTTCCTCCCACTCACACATCAGAAAATAACACAAGTCTTTTTCTATTTTAATTTTCAAAGGTATACATATTTCCTCCCAACAAAATGTTGGGGTTTGGGGGGGTTTCTCTTCTACTTACATTCTTCCTGGGCTCTGCTCTTTTTTGTGTCCATATTTTTTGAACCATTTTGGGGGAACTATATCTCTTTTCTGAGCTCCTTTTTAGTGAGGTCGTTGTCTGTCATTTCTCTGAGACTGAGTGGACCTACCTGAGCTCTTGCTCTGTGTCCTGGAGCATTTCCTTTCTGAAGCAAATTCACCAGCCACCTTTTGCTGGCTCTCTGTTCCTCTCCTTGAGCCCGTTAGAGAAGGTGCTGGTTCGTTTTTGGCTCGAGCTTTCCTTTGAAGGAGGTCGGGGCTTCGCCAAAGCGGGTGTGTCGGGGCTGGGTGGGGGGCCTTCTGCCGCAGCGGGTGGCTTCTGGTGGGGAACAGCTCCGCCACATGCTGACACCTGAGCCCACGCGGTTCTGGGGCTCGTGTCAGGAAAGGGCGAGACCTCAAGCCCCAGCAGCCTGCGTGTTACCGTGTGGGAGCTCCGGGCCCGCGGTCCCCGCCGCAGGGCTGAGTCACAGAGGGGCCCTTGGCAGCAGCCAGCACCCTCCCCACAGCCGCCGTGCCCACGGCAGAGGCAGCACGTTCCTCTTTACCGTCTTGCCCAACCCTGGAACGGATAGAGGCCGAATGGTCCCGTTACCCGTGCTTAGATTTTCCTTACTTTGTCATGTCACAGATCCTGTGGTCAGGAATTCCAGCAGGTTGAGACAGGGACGGCCTGTCTCTGCTCCATCATGTCTGGGGCCTCAGCTGGGAAGACATATGCTGGTGGGGTGACTCACATGGCTGGGTGCCACTGTCATCCGGAAGCTTCTTTGCCCGCATGTCTGGAACATGAGCCAGGGTGACCCAACCCGGAGCTCAGTCCTGACTGTTGACCCGAGATCCTACCGGTAGCCTCTCCATTTGGCTGTCGGGTTCTGAGTGGGAGAGCCCGAGGAGACTGAGGAAGGGGCTACGGGGTTCCTCCTGGCCTGGCCTCGGACGTCACACAGGGTCACTGTCACCAGGCTCTATCTGGGCCTTCCGACGGGGACAAACATTGGTTCTTGGAGGGTGAAAAAATGCTACTCTTTTCGTATATAAAACATAGATGATCGATTGGTAGAGGATCAACTGATCAATAGAACATGGACATATACAGTATATCTTTGTATTAAAATGTCATAGCGCGGCGGGGTAGGGGTGCACTTCTAGGAAGAGAAAATGAGTCAACAGGCTCCTTAGGAGGATAACTATGGAACAACGTTTGGGAAGCTCTGCTCTGGGTTACTGGTTGCAGTAGTCACAGCCCACCCAGACTCAAGGGGAGGAGACATAATCCCAACTCTTAATAAAAGGAGTGTCAAGAAATTTGCAGTCCCGTTTTCTAACTGCCACATGGAATAATATTAATCTGGTGTCTTCACATCACATCAAAGAACGAGGAGCCCAGAAGGGCTGAGCCCCCTGGCCCCAGTCAGAAGGTCAGGGAACAGACTTGGATCTGCCCCGGAGTCAGCCTGGGGCTGGCCCACACGGCATTCCAGCAAGGGCATCCGTGTACTTGAAAGGTCAGTTCCCAAGCCTGCAGGGCACCATGTGGCCCCAGGTGTAAAGAGTACGCAGACACAACGATGTTCTGCAATTCCTCTGCTTTACTCACAGATCACAGACTGCATCCATGAATTGCATGAACTTATGAATATGTTTTGTTCGGGTCACAATATTTTTTAAATGGAGTGTGTTGCCTACATGTAAATATGAGCAATTTCACTTCTGGTTTCTCTTCTAAAAGCAGAAACGCCAGAAAACAGCGGGTCCTGCATGGAGAGTGTTTAAGACCTTCCTGCAGCTTCCTAGGGCTTCCAGGATACCATTAAAGCACACAGATTAGAAAGGAAGAAATAAAATTGTCCCTTTGTGCAGATGACATGATTGTGTAGAAAATCTCAAGGAATCTACAAAAAAAAAAAAAAAAAAAAACCAACTGCCAGAACTAAAAAATGAGTTTAACAAGTCACAGGATAAAAGATCAATACACACACACGTATACACACATACACACACAGTCCTATTTCTATACTAGCAACGAGCATGTAGAAACTGAATTGAAACACATGGTGCCGTTCACAGCTGCTGGACAAGAAGAAGAAACGCCTGGTATAAATCTAACAGAACATGTGCAACATCCATATACTAAAATTTACAAAACTTAGGTGACTGAAGCCAAGGAATATTTAAATAAATTGCGAGCGGTTCTACATTATCAACACAGGAAAGATGTCAATTATCCCAATACAATCTATTCGTTCCACAATTACATGTAGTTGCAAAAAACCCAAAACATCAGAAATGCCCATCAGGAGTGAAAAAAATTAAACAAATCATGATATGTAGATATCATGGAATACAGTGAAGCCATTTAAAAATTTATAGATACTGATACAGAATGATTTTCAAAATACATGTGTTGAAAATAGACAAGCTGCAGAACAACATGTGATATTTTTCTTTGAGGGAGGGAAAAATAAATACACATATATATGCTTTAGATGCATTGAATTTCTCCACATCACACACACACACACACACTGGTTACAGACCTTACCTTTGGGTAGGGGACTAGGGCAGAAGACAGACCATACCATTTTACTTTACATTCTGTGTACTTTTTAAATATCCTTTTCCTAAAATCCACAGATAAATATAAAAGTTGGGGAATCTGTTCAGTATTTCACTATCTTCCTCTTGCTGAGGAGATGGCAAGTGGTGCACGAGGGAAGAGTGCTTCCCCGGGTCACTGGTCCAGTTAACTTGGACCCACGGTCAGCTCTGGTCTCCTAATCCCACACCAGGCGTGTCTGCATCCAATGCCTGTGTTCTTCTGTGGTGTATGTAGAAGCTGGAGCTGGTTACTGAATTAAGAATATGCCCATCAGGATCTGCTGAATGAGGAGGCACAAGCCACCCACATGGGTGGGCAGGGAGCTCCCTCAACAGCCAAGCTTCCACTCTGGGGACATGAAACAACCAGGGTCATTTTAATGGAAGGCACAGTTTCAATACACCCACACAAAGGAAGGAGAGTCACAAAGTTTATTGCTTACAGCTGTAGGGGAGAGGTGCCCAGTGAGCCTGGGAAGGGCAGTCCTCCATCCCAGACCACAAGCGAGCAGGAGACTGAGAGCAGGGTGGCAGGTCCTGTTACTTATAGGGTGGTCGGGACAGAGGTCACTGATTTTTCATGGGCTCAACTCCAAGTGATTATTTTGAAATGTGTCCCAGGAAGAGCAAAGTAGGAACTTATGGAGGAATTCTAAGCTTGGGGCCTTATCTAAATTTTAGATTTCGGGTGTAAACAGAGTTGGCATACTATAAAATGCCTGGGCAGCAACTCATCAATACAACAGCTGATTGTTCTCAAAAGTTGTTTTACTCGCCCCAAATGGTCATGGAGAATGTGTGCTTTTTTTGATTGATGGACAGCCGGTTCTTCTTCAGCTCTGATCCAGTGGTTTGAACAAGGATGGTGCAGCTATTCAAATCAGCATCTGGACACCATGACTTCACGTAGGTCTCCCACCCTGGGCCATAGTGACAGTGCACGGTCACTTGCAGGTGTGAATAGATGGAAGGAGATAATGAAGAAAAGAAAAAGTTTATGAATTAGAAAGGAAATATAAAATAGAGAAGACTAAAAAAGCCAGCAATTACTTTTTAAACAAAATAAAACCCTTGCAAGATAGTCATGATAAAATGATAGGTCTGAATAACTGATACGAGGAATGAAAAAAGGTACATCACACAATATCCTGAGCATATTAAAAAGGAGAGGTAGCAAGGGGACAGAATAATAAAAGGATATCTAAAAAAGTTTATGCCAATAAATTCAAAACTTTAGGTGGAATAAACAACTTTCTAGCAAAAATGATAAAATATGCTAAAATTAGCACAAAAGTGTTAGACAACTTGAATCATCTTGCAATTATTTGAAAGAATCAAATCCATTATTAAAAGTCTCTAGAAGGGGCACCTGGCTGACTCAGTCAACAGAGTGGGACTCCTGATCTCAAGGTCGGGAGTTCAGCCCCACCTGGGTATAGAGCTTACTTACTTACTTAATTAATTGAACCGTCTCCAAAAGGAACCTCCAAACCTATAGAGCTTCAACTGACCTATCTGATAACATTTAAGGAATAATGTCTGTCTTACACAAAAAATTCCAGGACATAGGAAAGGATGATACAATCTCAAATCCATTTAATGAGACTAGCATACTCTTGATGCCAAAACCTGACAAGGGCACTTCAAAAAAGAATGTTGTAAACAAAAAAATCACTCTTCAACATAAATACAAAAGTCTGTAACAAAAATACAGCAAGTTCTATATAAACAAGATAATACATCATCACCAAGTTGGGTTTATCCCAAGAATGCAAAATTGTTTGAACATGAGAAAATCAGTTAAGCATAATATACATTAACAGAGTCAAGGAGAAAAATCATATGATCATATCATAGATGCAGACAAAAGTATTTGATAGATTTAAAGAGCCCTTTGACTGGGGAGGCCTTTTCAGACCTCATGAATCAACCACAGCACCCCCACTGTGCTGGGCCTCTTCCCTCTCAGCCCGGGTATGGAACAGGGCATGGGAATAGCCCCTATGAAGTCACTGCCCCAAACGCCAGAACGAGCAAGGACACGTGGGCACCAGAGGTCCAGGAAAGCATTGGCAGGAATTGGGGTCTCTGGGTCCCAGCGAAGAAGGTCCTTTGGTCCACGGATGAAACTGGGACCATGACCTTGATCTCTATGGACAATAGACTCAAGCACTGTGCTGTGCAGAGAAACAGGTGCCCAGAAAGGCTTGATCCGTCCTGGAGGAGGTGCTGGGAGCCATGAGAGCATCTAAGAGAAGGCCTGTCCCTCCCAACCCATGGGGTCAGTTGGGGTCCTAGAAGAACTCAGGACTCAAGCCCCCTGTGTGACAGTTCACTCCAAGTGACCTTAAGTCACTGGAGAGGAACCTCAGGGACCAGGACAGAGAAGACCCTGAAGAGACACCTCCACACCCACACATACTCTTACCTGGGTCAATGGTCACTTTAACTTCGACCCCAAGGTCAGTTCCAGATCTCTCAATCCCACACCAGTAAGTGTCTGCATTGTTCCACCTGAGCTCCTCCATGGTCACGGTGAATGTGCGTGATTTCTGATTGTCCTTGATGGACACATGGTGACCCTTCTCTTCCCGCTCTGATCCATCGGTTTGAACGAGGATATGGCAGTCTTTCCACTGAGCTCCTTGACACCACCACTTACTGTAGGTCTCCCACCCGGGTTCATAGCGACACTGCACAGTCAGTGAGCCCCGCAATGGGCCACTCACTGCATTGGACACTGCTATGAGGGCAGATGAGCCTGAAAACACAAAGCCATGTGCTTGTCACACCCCACCCCACCCCCTGAGGGCAGAGCCACAAACTCCTGCATCACAAATAGCTCCTATAAACCCAAGAGTCTGATGAGTTGAGTAACAAAAAATACATCTTCCACAAGACAGACCTTTGTCCTTCAAAACTCCACTGGGTCAAAGCCACCACAGAAATCACCTAAGAGCACAACTACACATCTCAGAGACACAAAAATGTCCACACTGAGCAGTGACAGCTTCTGATAATCCACTCCTCCCCCTCCCCATGGTCAATGTCATCTGGAGAGCAAATGATCCAATGGAAGGCTTGGCCCAGTCCACTTCAGCCCATTGTCCTCGTGCAAAATGTGGGCTCTGTGGCTTCAGATCTCTTCATTTTTCTAGAGTAGCCAGGAATCCAGATTTTGTGTGGAACCTCTCAACTTGAAAACACTGGTGACCAGCACATAAACAGAGCAAGGGAATTTCTGTGTCTTTAGAATCCTAAGAATTATCTACAAAACTATCTGGCAAATTCATTAGTGGGATAATTTCTTGATTACATGAAATTGTTTTCCCCTGAATATTGACTATTCGAGTTCTTTGATGGTTCTTGAATCTGTTCTATTGTCTTGGTTCTTTTTTCCCAGATACTTTATCTATTTCATAGAGTATGTATTAGCATAAAGTCCTACATTTAGAAAGTATCCTTTAGGGCGCCTGGGTGGCTCAGATGGTTAAGCATCTGCCTTCGGCTCAGGTCATGATCCCAGGGTCCTGGGATCGAGTCCCACATCGGGCTCCCTGCTCCTTGGGAGCCTGCTTCTCCCTCTGCCTCTCTCTCTCTCTGTCTCTCATGAATAAATAAATAAAAATCTTTAAAAAAAAAAAAAAAAAAAAAAAGAAAGTATCCTTTATAATTAAAATGTTCATGTCTGTTTTAATTACACGTTCTGACCACATGTGCTGTGTGATTTGTGTGGCTTACACCTACTACAGGATGTCCTCCTCCTTGTTTCTACTCTCTGCCTGCACGTTTTTTACACGTTAAACTAGTTTTGAGATTAGTCTGTGTTACTGTTTTTATTTCCTAAGTTATTAATTTCTCATATGTATAATTTTATTCCTCTTCTTTCCTCCAGATTACCACTTACGCTCTTTTTCCAATTTGCTAAGTTAAAGACAGGGATAATTTTCTTCCTTTTGAAGATGAATTAAAGCATGTGAAAGGCAAAGAATTTACTTTGGTTGGCTTTACAAATTGAGATATAATTCACTTATCATGAATTTTAAGTGTATACGTCAGTGGTTTTTAGAGTATTCACGTGGGCGCCATGTGAAGTTGGGCCACCATCACTTCCAATTCCAGAACTTTCGGTCACTGCAGAAAGAAACCCTGTACCCCTTGTCATTCCCCACGTCCCTCTTCCCTGAAGCCTTTGGCAACCACTAATCTACGTTCTGTCTATTGATTTCTCTATTCTAGACACTGTATATAAACAGAATCCTACAATCATAGCCTCCTTGTCTGGCTTCAGCCACTTAGTATAATGTGTGTTAAGGCTCCAGTCCATGGTAGGGAAGGGCATATTTAGCTTATCCATTCATCAGCTGATGATATATGGGTTGTTTCAACATTTTAACCCAGTGAATAATGTTGCTATGAGCAGTTATGTACTAGTGTCTGTATTGATTCATGGTGAGGGAAGCTGCCACTGTGTTCACAACAGAAGTTCCAGGATGGGTTCTCTCAAGAGTCCATAAGAAGCTGCTGTGATTCTGAGAAACTCCCACCAATTATCTTCAACCTCCACCAGCAGAGTAAGGGTTCCCAAGAGCGAGACAGGAAGCCACCCTGAATCTCTCATCTGACCATGCACACTTCAGCTCCCCCAGAGGGTAAGGCTGCTCTCCCACCTTCTAAATCTCTGGCAGGTGCTTCTATGGACAAACTCCAGCCCATAGAAGGAAGGTGACTGGAGGAAAGGTGATTCCCAGGTTTTGCTCAGTGATGCAGAAGAGGACTTAGAAGGGGTGGTAGTGATGTCAACCTCAACAGATGAGCCTGTGCTGTTCGCCCCTTGATCAATCTGCCCCTATATTGTCAAGGACTGAATGTTTGTGTTACCCCACAATTCCTGTGTTGAAGTCCTAAGCTCCAATGGGATGGTACGTGAAGATGGGGCCATTGGGAGGGCATTAGGGTTAGAGATCATGATGGGGACCTCAGGATGGGATCAGTGCTCTCATAAGAAAAGACACCAGAGAGCTTCTCTCTCATTCTTTCTCTCTGTCTCTGTCTATCTCTGTCTCTGTCTCTGTCTCTCACTCTCTCTGCCTCTCCTTGCCTCTGCACAAGGTGGAGGTCACCATGAAAAGGTGGCTGCCTGAAAACCAGAAAGAGAGCTTTCATCATGAACTGAATCTGCCTGCACCTCTATCTTGGACTCCCCAGCCTTCAAACTGTGAGAAAAGAAATTTCTCTAGTTCAAGCCACTCAGTCTATGGTATTTTGTTCTTATGACTCACATGCATATGTAACTCTTTTATGAACTTCCAAGTTAAGAAAATAATAACATGCAAGTGTTCCCAATAAGTGTTGTACATGCGAATCTCCCCATCGGAGTGTTTTACTTCTACACATATCATGAAGAAGTCAATGGATGAGTAAATGAGGTCATTTTATTTCCCATGATGACCTCCTTCCCAGAAGAGACACTGTCTGCATCCTGCCCCAAGCTACGTGATTCTGGAGGATGAGAAGGAACAGAGTTGGGGTTCAGATGTTCCTACCTTACTAGATCCTGTCTTCTCTGAGCTTCAAGAAACAGCTGCCTCCAAGGATTTGACATCCAGCCCAGAAATAGACACCTTCTAATCTCTGTCTTTCCTCCCTCGTGACACCACTCATTGTGTCTTGGTTGTTGCACTGACCAAACTGGACAATGTTCTGGTTTTTGGCTCATCCAGAGCAGAGATTCAGGCAGGCTAATGTGTGTAGTTGAGCAGCTCTCCCGAGAATCTGTCACACCCAGGTTTTGCTCCCTGTCTTCCTCTCTCTACTCTGAGCTCTTCAGAAGAGAGGGTCTCGAATGTAGCTGCAAGTCAAGACCACTGTGCAGGCTTTTAAATGATCCAGATGTCTGAACCCCATTTTGACTCAGTGGGTCTCAGCTGGAGCCTGAGATTCTGGCTCCTTAAAAGTTCCTCAGGAATTGACATTATGTATGTTATGTATTTATTTCTGCATGTATGAATATATCCATCCATCCATCTATCCATCCATCATCCATCATCTATCTATCCATCTATCTGCCAGGGATGGTAAACAGTGCCCTAAAAACAGGCACCATATTATTTATTTTTATTTTCTTTCCCCAACACCTAACTTAGAAGCTGTCAGGTAAAAAAAAATTTTTTAATTTTTTTTAATGAGAAAAGGTCTGGATGAGTTAAAGGCCCTGCCTTTTCCCCCAGGACAAAACCTGTCTGCTTTCTGCCCAGCTCTGCAGGTGCTCTGTCCTAAAGCACCCACCCCACTCACCTTGGACGATGGGAAGGAACAGAACCAAGAGCAGCCACATATCCTTCTGCCTGTGTTGTCTCCCTGGTGCTCAGCTAATGCCCACTGTCCTCCAGGGACTGGAACTGAGCTCAGAAGCAAAATGCCTTCTATTTCTCTAAATCGTTCTTTTAGAGTTTCTCTCATCTACTTCCCTATTTTTTTTCTTCAGTTATTTCCTAATTTCATTAATTAGGAGAAAGGCAGTGCCCTCCTTTAGAAGCCTATGGCTGACGTGAGTTGTCTCAATGATTTGGGGAAGCAAAGCGTCCCACTGCCCACAGTGCCATTTACCAGGATGTAGGAGGAGCTGTGTCAGGCCCCTCCCTCTCAGGCTTCCCCCTGAGGTCCTGAGGCCCTCTGATGCAGAGGTGCCATGGGGAGATTTTAAGGAAGGAGAAGTGGCCTTTTCCCATCAGCTTCATTGTGACCTAGACACTTCCTCTGCCACCTGTTGGTATATTTCCCCTGACTGTGGACTAGGGCCACTTCCCAGCCCCAAACGGCTTATGCTAATGCCCTCCTAAGTGACTTTCCCACAAGGGTCCCCTCATCTTTCACATGTCCTCTCCTCCCTCTGTCCTCTGTCCCCTTTCCCTCTCCTCTCTGAGTCAATTCTTCTGTCTCCTTTTTTCTTTTATGTTTTCCATATTTATGAGGGTAGTTCTACCTCTTGGGAGGATTTGGTTTGGCTTTTTGTGTTTACTGTCTCTTCCAGTCTTTGGATGAAATGTTCAGTGTAGGAATTATATTTTCATTTCAAAAGCTCCATTTTGTTCTCTGCTTGCTAATGTTTTCAGAACTCTCCTCACCGTGTGGTTTGGTCCAGTCTGGTTTGGTCCTTCTCTTTTATATCTCACACAAGCCTCAAGGGCTGATTGTGGTTGGTCATCTGACTGTAATGGAGAATGAGCCCAGAACATAGCTGATCAGAGCTCTGAGTATGTGGGGGCAACACAGCTTGTGAAACAGGGGTGTCGGATTGTACCAAGTTCTTTGAGCTTCCATCCCTTCTTGAACTACAAGCTATGCTTTCACGAGAGTGGGCAGAGGGGTTGTCTAAATTCCAGAATGAAGAGGACCAAAGGTGGCCTCCAGCATCTGCTCTAGCTGCCTTGGATTCCCCAGATACCTTATGAAGTTAAAGAACCTCCTGGGGGATGGGAGTGTTTGTTTCTTGATCTAGGTGCTGGTTGCATGGGTATGTTTTATTTGTGCAAATGTATTGAGCTGTGCACTTCTAATGTGTGCACTTTCTGTGTGTATTTAATACTCCAATAAAAAGGTTTTAAATTTTACCGTGAATCTCTCCAAGCCATTACACCTGTGCTTACTTAATTCTTTAATTATCTTCCTTAACGGGGCCCCTTGGTGGCTCAGTCCGTTAATCGGCCGACTCTTGATTTAGGCTCAGGTCATGATCTCAGGGTCCTGGGCTGGAGCAGGAGTCCAACTCTGATCTCAGTCCAGAGTCTCCTTGAGGATTCTCTCTCCCTTTCCTCTGCCTCTCCCCCCAGCTCTCTCTCACTCCCTCTATCTCAAATAAATAAATCTTTTAAAAAATAGCTTCCTTAATGGTCCTTTGTGTGGCTGTGGCACACTATTCCTGTATTGGTGGCCATTCACCATGTTTCCCATATTTGCTCTCGCAAATCTATTCTGCAGGCTTCCAAATCAGGTGAAATGATGTCATCACACTCCATGGACCTCTTCCCCTGACTCCAGGTAAGAACCCAGACAGAATACCTTCAGCAGCTATCTTAGCACTCCGCAAAATGAACTTTAGCAGGAGATTGAGGAAGGAAACCAGACCAGATATAACAGCACTGCAGCTGTTAGTTTTCTGGTTATGTTTCCTTCTCTAGCCTCCTGCCTGAGCATGAACCCTACAGCTCACAGCCTGAAAGCGCGCACTCAGCAGGGACCCTAAGAGCTCAGGATGAGCAGAGAAAATAAGCCCTAGGGAAGAGGGGAGGCCGATTCCAGGAGTTTTCTTGGTGTTTATGTTTTCTTTCCCTCCCACCAGGTCCTCAGACAGACTCAGGACAGAAGCGCAATTCCACCTGCAGCCGCTGGGGGCCGACAGCTGGAACTCAGGAGGAGAGTCCTTGCTGCCCAGAAGAGCTAGGGTCCCAGAACCTGGCGGGGAATACCACTGCCTCTTCTCTCTTTGTCCTCCCTCTGCCTGGCCCTGGAAGCAAACCCCAAACACAGGAAGTACGCAGCAGACTGGGACTAAGTACTCAGCTTGCCAAGCTTCCCAGCCAATGGACCAGGAAGGGAGGTGGGGGAGGTTCTGGGAGGTGGTGGAGGTTCTGGAAGGTGGGAGGGGATGTTGGGGGATGGAGAAGAAGAAGCCCCTGAAGAAAGGGACCCGAGACCTCCCAGGCTCGTGCCCCAGCTGTGCGCACCTGATCAGACCCTGGAGGCAATACCCACTTTGAGAGCTTGGGAAAGACCATCCCCAGTCACAGACTGGTCACTGGGGGGCGCACGTGGGGCCCATCCAAGCAGCACCTGCAAGGCTCCAGAAAGCTGAGCCAGCGCACGTGGGAACCACAGTCCACAGAAGCCACATCAGCACTTAAAGTCCTAACCTCACCCACCAGCTGGACTGCCTGCCATTAGAGAAACGGAAGTTATAGTTAAAGACCATTCCGACGAGGGGATAGCATTGCTTGATGTGTGTGGGGGGGTGGTTTCCTGAAATGGTGTGTGTGTTAAACACACAGAAGTGAACACCACCCCAAAATTGTAAGGTATGTAAAATTTGAGAAGTAGTAAAAACGAGAAGAAAAACTTTTCAAACTATGCACTTTAACTGGAGCAGTTTATTTTATCAAATTACACCTCAGTAAAACTTGAGAAAGACAGGGTGGGAGGGAAAAGTTTGAGGGGAGGTTCCTGCCCCCCACCCCTTCATAAATACCTGGCTTCATAAGTTCTTCATAAATTTAAGGCCCAGGATTCATTGAGACCACCCAATCGCAGAAGAAGGCTCAGCTCTCGCACGTGAACACAGAGGTCTAGGGCCTGAAGGCAGCCCCTTCCCCTTTCTCTTAACTCTAGATGACTTTTGTAATCCCATTATGCCTGATTGCCATGTCTGTGTGGATTCCCCACACTTATGCTATTCAATTTGATTTTTTCCTGTTAATCAGTCTCATGTCAATTTGATTCTAGGTCCAGCTAAAAGGACCTTGAATGGGACAGGAACTCAGGTTCCGCAAGAATAGGATGGGATATTCTTGCTCCCTGACACTTGGCATAGGCAGCAGGATACTTTAACTAGCTGGACACCACTCACCCCCAACACTGCTGCAGGCTGAGACATCCTTGGGACATCTGACAGAGAGACAGTAGAAGGTAAGATTTCTCACCATGTCAGACTCCTGGAATCCCTATCTGCACAGGCCAATGGAACAAGAGTGATCAGAGTCCATTTTCTCTCTTTCTCAATTTAGATGAGCAGGAGAAAATAGTGTGGAACAAATTCCTTGGGCTTAGTGACTCTTTGGTTCAATTTGGCTGAGTACTCTTGATTACTGAAGCATTTCATCCTAGACATGGTCTCTGTTTTCCTTGGTCTATATCATATATGTTGTTTGTCATCTTTTGCTAAGAAACATCTTGGAAGCCAAAGCTGCAAAATTGGGAGACACAAGTAGATCACTTAAAACCTATTAGATTGCTCGCCACCTCAAGAGGATTCCCATGATAGGATGAGCTGGTCATGGAATGGGGTAGATGGACACTAGTCACCCACCAGCCTCAAGAACCTCCATGCAACAAGGTACACTGTATACAACCCACGCTCCCCCAACCCCATGGCACATTCCTCCTTGGTGTTATTTAGGCTCCAAGAGACCCAAGGCTAGGATAAACCTGGTAGATTCTTCCGTTTGTTTTCTTCTATGTCCTAAGAGATTGGCTTTATGACCCGTGAGGATATTCTCTTTGATCTCCACCATCCAGGGGATGCATTCACTGAGGTAAACCTTGGTGGCCAGTTCTATCTCTGTCAGGCTGTGCCAGTTCTCAGGGGTGTTTGTCATGAGAGGTTCCAGCCCATGAGAACCTTTGTGGTCTCAACCCTCATTGCTTGTTAGTGCTGGAAAGTCCCATTCCAGAAGCACCTTTGTGATGTCACAGATTAGAGGTCTGTGAGGGGAGGTGTCTCACATTTTCATGGGAGACTGGAGACAGCATTTCCACTATCACCACCCTTACTGTGCATTGAAGGCCTTTGCTTTCTTGGGGTAATTTGGGGAGTAAGCTTCTGGATCATGGAGGCTGCATCATCATCTATGCCCTCTCTGGACACCTCTTGTGTCCTGGGGTCAGTCTCAAAAAGCCTTATTGGTTTGAGTTGCTGATAAGAGCTACTCCTCATCAATGGCCAGATGATGGATCCTTAAATTGGCTACATTTTGAAAACAAATACATCTTATAAAGCATTCTCATTGTCCTAGTAGTATCATGAGTAGTCCTAAGGACTCCCTTGACAAGATAGAAGTTCAACTTTAAGACAAAAACAAATGTCCCCATGCCGTGTAAACACCTTTGTCTCTTCTTTGTCTTAGTTTCATTGAGT
Source organism: Mirounga angustirostris (assembly GCF_029215605.1). NCBI lineage: Eukaryota > Metazoa > Chordata > Mammalia > Carnivora > Phocidae > Mirounga > Mirounga angustirostris. The sequence continues at coordinate 38,414,271 of NW_026991725.1, forward strand.
TTTTCACTGGCATTACAGTTGGTTCCTTTAACTTCTATACATGACTCAGTACTCGTCACAATAAGTGGACTCTTCATGCCCTTCCCCCACCCCACACAGCCCCCTCCCACCTCCCCTCTGGGAACCATCCCTTTGTTCTCTGGAGTTGAGTCTGGTTTCTGGTTTGTCTCTCTCTTTTTTTTTTTTCCCTTCATTTGTTGTGTTTCCCCTTCTTAAACTCTGGCCTCGTGTGCCTGTCTTAACTTCCCTTTCGCTACAAGATTTACAGAGCGCACTCTGGCCTGATCTCTAGGTTCAAAGTATCCAGGCTGCTCCTATCCATGCTGAAAGCCAGAAAGTGAATTTCACAAAAGCACCAGGGACTGGCAACAAGGCTTGCTTTGCTGCTACCTTCCAGGGCTCTGTACTCAAGCCCCACCAGCCTCAGGAATTCTTATACAATGTGTTTGCAGGTGCATCCTTGACGCCCACCATAAAAAACTCATGTCCCCTGGACAGCAGCAAGCTTTTATTTTTTTATTTTTTAAACATTTTATTTATTTATTTTAGACAGAGAGAGAGTGAGAAAGAGCATGAGAGGGGAGAGGGTTGGAGGGTGAAGCAGATTCCCCACTGAGTGGGGAGCTGGATGCAGGACTTGATCCTGGGATTCTGGGATCATGACCTGAGCTGAAGGCAGTTGCTTAATCAACTGAGCCACCCAGGCGCCCCATCAGCAGCAGAGCTTTTAAAGTATAAAGCCCTTTACCTCTGCTTTCAAAGCTCCAACCAAATTTAGAGAGGAATTACTAAGATTATTTGACTATATTTACAACCTTCTCTTCACAGAGGGAACAAATGTCCAAAATTTCTTCTACATCCTCCCACAAATGATCAATTGAAGGCCAATATTCAGGGGCTAATAGAAGCCAAACTTACATTTGTGTATCCAGAAAAAAAGGCTTTTGTTAAAATTCTTTAGACAGACTGGGCGCCTGGGTGGCTCAGTTGGTTAAGCGAATGCCTTCGGCTCAGGTCATGATCCTGGAGTCCCAGGATCGAGTCCCACATTGGGCTCCATGCTCAGCAGAGAGTCTGCTTCTCCCTCTGGCCCTCCCCCCTCTCATGCTCTCTCTATCTCATTCTCTCTCTCAAATAAATAAATAAATAAAATCTTTAAAAAAAAATTCTTTAGACAGACTTTACAAAGGCATAAATCTTTTGGTTCCCATTTTAGTTAGAATTCTCCCTGATATAAAGAAGCAAATTTAGTTAACAAGATGGGGCAGTGGCTTGATATTCAGGCTGTAATCCAGGTCTTTGGGGAATGGGGAACAACTGTCCTTCTTGTAGAAATCTCTACAAAAGGAGAACTACAGCTCTGGAAACAAGTTAAACGCCCCCTAGCTCTCTCAACCTCCAAACCTTGCCTAGTCCTCTCAGAATGTTCTTGAATATTATAAAAGAACAAAAGTGTTCTGTATTTTTAAAAACAAAATGGTGAATTTTAAATAGCAATTACCCTGAAACCCAAGAAAAACAATTTTTTACCTTCTTTCTCTGACCCTTGAAATTATAAATCTTCTCATGTGTTTGATATGTAAACACAGCCCAAAATCTCCTGAGACTGATGAAGAAAAAAATTAAAAGGAGGGAAAAGAGAGAAATGGGAACTAAAAGAAAAGCTTTTCAAATAAATAAATAAATAAATAAATAACATCAGAAGGAAGTACTTAAAAATTGAGCCTATAAGGTCCTATTCATAAATATTAGTAAAAACAAAATTAAAATTTTGTGTTCATCCTGTCTGTGTAGTGTGTGTGTGTCAGTGTATGTTGTGTGAGATATTCTCTCTACCAACGGGAGGTATTGCTAAAATTTACATGCAAAAGATTTCTATTTAGTTATTTGAAAGAAAGCACTTACAAGCATTGAGCACTCTTTTTTGTTTTTTTAAAGATTTTATTTATTTATTTGAGAGAGAGAGAGAATGAGAGGGAAGAGGGCAGAGGGGGAAGCAGACCCCCGCTGAGCAGGGAGCCCGATGTGGGGACTCGATCCCGGGACTCCAGGATCATGACCTGAGCCGAAGGCGGTCGCTTAACCAACTGAGCCACCCAGGCACCCAGCATTGAGCATTCTAAACTCAGAAAGGTAAAAACTAACCCCAACATTTTTCAGGGTCACAGTATTGGGAAAACATTCGGTACTAAAGCTAATTTAAGGTTGTTGGTTTACTTAAAATAGAGTTAGAGTTAAAATAGCCTTTAGAGTTACCAGCCTAAATATAAAACTTTTATTCTGCTTTTGTCAAATAAGGTCATGCTATCTCTATTGCAAATTTGATCAGGAGAAAAAGAAACCTTAGAATAATCTTTGATTATACCTAATGCCTCATGAAGTTTTAGGGGCAGTTTGAGTGTACTTGTTAAAAACAAGTTAATTAACAGATGTAAATAAGATAAAATAGTGAACAGAGATTTATCTACTTTTCTCTTATTATTAAGAAACTAAAGATAAATCTAATAAACAGAGTTCATGCTTTATTGAAATATTGTATTATGAAAAAAGCACATTTTCAAAAATTCCAAATATATTCATCAACTTGTCAATCTAAAGAATTCAGCTGTAACCGAGCTCACAGTTGCTTACTACCCTGATTTCACTGGATATTAAGGTTTCAAAGCATTAAGAATTCTGATAAATGTAACTAAGACCACTAGAAATAACAAGGGAAACAACTCTGTTTGTGAAGAAAGTAAAATACGTGCTGTCTGTAAGAAAAAGTATGAAGAAGAAAAAGACATATTTGTTGAGGGAAAAGAAAATAAGTTTGTCCTTAAGTGAGACTGGTTATTTCAAGAGAAAACATTTAGGACAAAATCTAAATATAAAAAAAAGAAATTCTAGAAGATTTATGAAGGAAGGATCCTTGGAAAGAAATTTTATGTGTGGCCAATACTGGCTAAGATTATGATATATTTAAATGACTAAATGAGTTTTAACATCAAAAATGCACCAGTGTGAAGTTTTTGTTTTCTCTTTGTTAAAAGTCCAGAGTTTTCTTGAACTATTGGTTTGTTCTCCATAAGAAATTGTAAGTAAAACTTTTTCTTTATCACTTAAGTTTTCTGCCTATAAAAAAACATGATTCTGGTTGACAAAGTAATTTCCTGTGTTTATCACGTCTTTGATTACTTAAGAAAACTGGGTCTTAATATGAAGGGAATTACATTTTGCTCACAATGATGTAACCTTCTGTGTTTGCATTGAGTATCTTTTATTGTCATTTTGGTTAAAAGGATAATTAAATATTGTTTCGGGGCGCCTGGGTGGCTCAGTCGTTAAGCGTCTGCCTTCGGTTCCGGTCATGATCCCAGGGTCCTGGGATCAAGCCCCGCATCGGGCTCCCTGCTCAGCCAGGAGCCTGCTTCTCCCTCTTCCACTCCCCCTGCTTGTGTTTCCTCTCTAGCTGTCTCTCTCTCTGTGTCAAATAAATAAATCTTAAAAAAAAAAAAACTGTTAAAAATATTGTTTCATAATGGTTTGTAACCCCATTCAATCAAACATTCAAACCATTTTGATATTTTGTGACATACTTCCCAAAATCAAATTCTAAAATAAAGTCTTTTGACCACAGTCTGGGGTGTCCCAAAGGGCTCGTGGAACATTTCAGAGATTTTGTGGCCAATTAAACTAATGAGTGTTATTTGGTACCTTACCTTCTATGGGAAGCATTGCCAAATAAGTGATATGAATTTCTTAGATATAATATTAAAATACATGTCCTAAAAATTATATGAAACTTCTAGAAATCTGATGTCCTGCTATGATATTATCTCAAAATTTTGTGAGTCACAGAAATAACCAGATTTCCTTGTCAGCTGCACTGGAAAGAACTCTAATCAGATCTCCAAACTTGGCCATTTCTAAGCCTTTCTCTCATTTACAGACAGTTACACTTATACTCAGATGCCTCAATAAATGTGCAGATGTGTTTCCTTTCCAATGAGATTCATGGAAAAAACTCTGAGTACAAGTTTCTGATAACCTTAAGACCATAAATCTGAATGAAGTGAAAATACCCAAAAGTAATACAAAAACTGGATTCAAGCAGAATCAGAATTAATAACATGACTCTGAACAACTTGAGAATAATTATACTCTTTATGACTTTTCTTTGAAATGTTGCTATTTTTTAATGCTTTGTTTTTGCAGATTTAAGGAAACTTTGTCTCTTAAGCCAACTGACTTACAGCAATTTGATAAAATAAAATATACCTTTGTGAACAAATGGAAACATTTCTCTTTGCTCCTTACCTGAACCCTCCAGATTTCAGAAACTGTCAGTGGGTATTCTTCAATTTTAATGACAATCTATTTATTTGCTTCAGTTCAATAAGAATCTGTTCTCTTTATGACTGGACACAGTTGGAAACACTGGTTATAGGTACAAGATTTGGACTGGAATGTCCAATTTGGGGGGACATGCATAGGCTCAGGTGTGACCTGACAGCTGTAGCTCAGGTTGACTTTATGGAGTCAATAGAGCCCCTTGGAAATACCAGACTGATACCTTGTTTACAGAGTTCTCAGCAGTCTTACCAGGTGTGTAAAAAGGTCACTTCCTGGCAGGTTCAGGATGTCTGGGGGACTTAGAGAAGAGAGGAACTCACCCAAATCTATAGGCATTACAGACAAAGTCTGATGGCAAGTATTTGGTTTGTCTTCTGGCCTTGAGAGGCTATTAAACTTCATGTAGAGATTTTTTTTAAGATTTTATTTATTTATTTATTTATTTATTTATTTATTTATTTGAGAGAGAGAGTGAGGGTGGGGACAAGCAGAGGGAGAGGGAGAAGCAGACCACCTGAGTACAGAACCTGACGCAGGGCTCGATCCCACAGTTCTGAGCCGATATCTCAACCTGAACCGAAATCAAGAGCTGGTCACTCAACTGAATGAGTCACACAGACACCTCTTATGTAGAGATTCTCTTAGAAAACTTCTAGCAAAGCAGTTTTAAGATACAGCTGCAAGCCAGCAAAAAAAGAAAAAATGAAAATTTGCAATTTGCAACGTCGTAGATGGAACTAGAGGGCATTATGCTAAGCAAAATAAGTCAATCAGAGAAAAACAAGTATCATATGATCTCAGTGATATGAGGAATTTGAGAAACAAGACAGAGGATCATAGGGGAAGGGAGGGAAAAATGAAACAAGATGAAACCAGAGAGAGAGAGAGAAAAACCATAATAGGCTCTTAATCTCAGGAAACAAACTGAGGGTTGCTGGAGTGGTGGGGGTGGGAGGGATGGGGTGGCTGGGTGATAGACATTGGGGAGGGTATGTGCTATGGTGAGCGCTGTGAATTGTGTAACACTGATGAATCACAGACTTGTACCCCTGAAACAAAGAATACATTATATGTTAATAAAAAAATAATTAAAAAAAAGATACAGCTGTAATTCTTGCTGCACTTATGTAAATAATCAGGCCACGGTTTTTTGGAAACTAGATTTATTTTGCAAACAAATTCATGTTAACTTGGTTATCTTTGGTAATAATGAGGGTGATTATAGAGACAAAAGATATTTCAATAACACATCTTTATACGTATTAGATTTTAATACTAATCATTATAAGCGGGACTAGGTCCTGATTTCTTCCAGTATCCTCCACTGCCCGGCTACGACTCTCCATGCTAGCATTTTGAGTTTTCTCCCCTTTCTGATTTGGAATCATTGAGAATGAGAACTGCCCCTTTTCCTGAACAGCTTGATGTACACTTCAGAGAAATCAGCACAATAGCTCACACATAGACAATCTCTGTGCCAATTGCTCAATGGGCCACTCAGATCACCAGAGACATTTGAACTACAGACCCAGAGGTTTTGTCTGATTGCCACAACCTGCCTTCACTCTACCTGAAGATGCTTCGAGTTGACATCTAGAAGTCTGTTCCCCTGGCTGCCCTCAGAACTCGGAGACTGGCTTAACATTTGATCCAGTCATTAACCATTGTTTTCTTTTTGTTTCTATAGAAATGCCTCTTATTTAATACCTGATGACTTACTCTGTAGTCCAGATGTTGAGAATACACCTGCATCTCTGTCTTCTGAAATGAGTTTGCCTAAACTGACCTACTGTCAGTCCTAATAGACCAGTTCAATGGGAAGAAACATCCCACCAGCGTAACTTTTAATGTGTGAAACTTCAGAGAAGTTTAAATTTAAGTTTTCTCTGATGAACCCAGCTACATGGCAGAGCAAACATTTGTCTACAAAACATTTACTGTTCCTAATCTTCCTGTGAATTGTGTTCCGCCTCTTTGAAGTCTCAGAGCCCTGCCCTTCTCCTTAATTCAGGATGAAATTTATACCTCTTTTTGCCTGACTGCCATGATTGTGTGGATTCCCTGTATGTATGCTATTAAATGTGATTTTCTCCTGTTAATGTCAATTTCATTCTTAGTCCAGCTAGAAGAACCTTGAACGGACAGGAACTCTTGCTCCCCTTCCCTCTCCAGGGCTGGCCCAACTCACCCACTACTCCTCCTGTTGGTAAAGCCCTTGGCTGCTCTGCCTCCAAACCCCCCACCCTGGCAAGGCCTTCTGAGGGTAGCAAGTGGCAGAAAGAGGGCCCCAAGGGCTTTGTCTTAGGAAGGCTAGCCTGGTGGAGGCAGGTGGAGAGGGACTCCCTGGGCCCATGGACCAGATGTTGAGATAGATAGACTTTAGGAGTGAAGATGACAAGAAATTGCATTCTGAGCACATCTGAGCTGCTCACAGGGTGGACCGCTCTACAGAGGTGCCAGTAGCCAATGGAAGTCCAGAACTGGGCTGGGGAAGGGGGTGGCAGGAAGTAGGTGTGCAGAGACTGGAGGTGGTGCCAGAGAGTGGTGCAGAGACCCTCTCCAGAGACAAGGTCATCGGGGACAGACACTAGGGGATGCTGAGGTGAGGGGCCAGAGCAAGAAGAGGGCACACCTCATCACGTCAACCATACGATCCAAAGAACGGCACTGCCTTTCTCCTAATTAAGAAAATTAGGAAGTAACTGAAGAAAAAAAATTAAGGGAAGTAGATGAGAGAAATTGAAAAAGATTAATTTAAGAAAACGAAGGCAGTTGGCCTCTGAGCTCAGTTCCAGTCTCTGGAGGGCAGGGGGCATCAGCTGAGCACCAGGGAGACAACCCAGGCAGGCAGGACATGTGGCTGCTCCCGGTTCTGTTCCTTCTCATCATCCAAGGTGAGTGGGGCAGGGGCTTCAGGACGGAGCACCTGCAGGGCTGAGGCGGGACACAGACAGGGTTTATCCTGGGGGAAATGGCAGGACATTTCACTCACCAGACACTAATTCTTTAAAAAAAAATTTTTTTTTTAGTTTTGTTACCTGACAGGTACTAAGTTGGGTTTTGGGAAAAGAAACAAAATGAACAACACAAATGGTGTCTGTCTTCTAGTGCACTACTTCTCAACCTTGGCAGATAGTTGGATAGACATATGATGGATGGATGCATGGATGGAGCATGGATGGATGGATAGATGATAGATAGATGCATACATGGGCACATACATATGCATATATACACATACATAAATGCATGAATTCCTAAGGAACTTGGAGGGAGCACAAAAGCTCAAGCTCCAAGTGAGACCCACTCAAGCAAGGTGGGGTTCAGCTATCTGGATTATTTATAAACCTGCACTATTGGTCTTGCCTTGTAGCTAGAGCCAGGATCTCTTCTGAAGAGCTCAGATACAGGGAGGAAGACAGGCAGCAAAACCAGGGGTGATAGGATCTCTGGAGAGTTGTTCAATCCCACACATCAGGCTGCCCAAGTCTCTGCTCTGGATGAGCCAAGGAACAGACCATCGTCCAGGGTCATAAGTGCAACAACGGAGACAGGGACAAAGTACTCTGATGGCACCCAGAGCAACCCAGTTAGCTGCAGAACCAGAGACACCATAGAAGAGACACTGTTTGAGCTGAGCCTTGAGGGATGAATAGAAGGCTTGATTAAGCAGAGCAGAGAGAACATTCCAAGTAGAGGGAACAGCTTGTGTAAATATAAGGAGACACGGAAGAGCAAGGTGTGTAGTAAAATAACAAGCGATCACCTGTGTGAATGAATGTGTATGTGTGAGTGTGTATGTTTACTTCCATGGATGGATTCGGAGGGTGAGGGACTTTAGGTGTTTTGGGGTTAGAGTGTCAGGGGTTGGGTAGGGAGGGGGCCGCACTGTCTCACCAGCTCTAGGATTCAGAAATACACCTGGGGTGCAGTGTGCGTTCTGCACTGCCGGGGAGAGGTGTTGGCAGAGGGCAAGGGAGGGGTTGTGGTCAGTAGGATCGAAGTGAGCAGAGGCCCCTGTATTGGGCAGTTAGGAGCCCCAAGGGGGACATCCAAGAGAGGAGACAACTAAAGACATACTGCAGGGGATTAAGAGACAGGTGGGATGTGGCAATTAGACAGAGAGCAGAGGCTCCTGGCTGGTCTTCAGGGCGTTACCAGATGCCCCAGCATCATCCACACCATCCCAGGGCTCAAGGGAGGATGACATGAATGTTGGGTTTCTGTCTTCTAGGCCACTTCTCCATCTGCCAGGAAAGAACTGTGAGAGGCACAGAGGGGGGCACACTGACGACAAACTGTGAGTATGGCCGAGGGTGGGAACCCTATAAGAAGTGGTGGTGCCGCGGGAAGAACTGGAATTCCTGCAGAATCCTTGTAAAAACCACCGGGTCAGAGCAACTGGTAAAGAAGGGCAGAGCGACCATCCAGGACTATCACAACCAACGCACAATCACCATGACTTTGGAGGGGCTCCGGCTGGATGACACAGACACATACTGGTGTGGAATTGAGAGAATCGGTGAAGACTTGGGGTACAAATTTTCCGTGATTGTCGACCCAGGTAGGCACTACGCCCTCCTGTGTCCTGGAGCCCTGGTACCACCCCACAGAGGAGTCAGGACTGTTCCTCTGTCTTCCCAAATGGATGGAGAAGAGTCTCTAAACTTGCCTGAGACTCCACCTGTGTGTGTGTGTGTGCATGTGTGTGTGCATGTGTGAGCAAGTATGGTTGGGGGCACCAAGAGTCTGGGAAAGACTGGAAGAAAGAGCAAGCCCCACATCTCTGCATGTCTCCAGCTGCTCTCCCCAGAGGGAGCAGAGAAGCAGAGACTCGGGTAGGACAGGCTTGTCCAGGGAAGGCAGCTCCTCTTTTCCTGGTCACGTCCACGCTCAGTGCAGCCCCAGGCTGAGTGGGGCCTTGTCAGGTGTGCAGGGAGGAGTGGGTGCTAGAAAGCCATGGTCCTGATGGTCTCAGCTATAGGACAAGAGACTATCTCCCTGCCCCTTCCTTCTTCCCCTCCTTCCTCTGGCAACATAAGCACAAAGGAGCAGGCGAGGGACTCTGAACCCATTTCTGGGAGATGGAAAGGCAGACTCCACCAGAGTGCTGGGAACCCCTCTCTGGGGCTACCTCTGAGCCTTGGAGGGGACTCTGGGCTCCACTAGGGCCTCCCTGGAGACAGGCCTGGAAAGGGAGTCAGGCTGTAGCCCCACACACACAGCTCCAGATCTGGACCCCTCAGTCTTCTCTCCAACATACAGACCCACAGACACACAGACCCAGAGACTAGGTAGGTAATACATCTGATACTCATTAGCTCATTTACAAAGCAGAGAAAAGTCTCTTCACACTTAGCATATGCAAAATGGTGTGCAAATGTGCCCACTGGACAGGTATGCTGGTAGAATGTTCCAGAGATTAACTGAAAAAGACAACAAAGGTGGGTGGATGTGTGCAAGACTGCAGGAGAACTGGGGCCAGAGATTTGGAGTCTGGACCCTCCAACCAGATAAGCCTTCGTTGGCAGGACTGGTGTAATAAGAAAGGCCCCGGGGAGGCAGGCTGGACCCCAGAAGACAGCAGGGGCTGTGGGCTCTGGGCGGCTACAGGAGATGGGGGAACCCTCAGCCAGCCAGCTCGTGGGTCACAGTGCTTCAGGGCAGGTGGCACACAGCCTGCTTTGGGCAAGGCTGAGACTCAGAGAAGAGCTGGCCTGGCTGATTGAAGGCTGCAGGGGTGGGAACGTGGCTCTGACGTGCTCAGCTGTGCCAAACAGACCCTGAGATTGAGCTGAATGTAATTGCTCCAGAGCTCCCCACCCAACATGCCTCCCCCGGTGGTGAACTGCTGTTTCTCTGCAAATGAAATAATTGCATGTTTGGAACAGGAAACCAAAAAGATGCAAGAGCAGACCAATGTGCCTGAGTGATGAGGCTAAGGCAGAAGCTTCTTCACCCTGGGGGTGGGGAGTGGAGAAGGCCATGGGAGCCATCTGCGTCACACTCACCATCCTGCCCTGCCCTGTGTGTTTAGCACCAGATCCAACAGATTTCCCCAAACCTGTGACAAGACCCACAACAGCCAGTTGGGATTCCACATTTCCATTTACCCTGGGCATCAACAGCACCCAGCCCGTGACTCTGATCAACCCCGACAGCAGGTGAGCAGAGCTGGACCCCAGCAGACCTTTCCCACTGCTGCCCTGTGACCGCTTCCCACAGGGCACTCTCTCAGGGACCCCCCCCTTGGCCCCACGAGGTTTCCTATGCAGGGGAGAATCAGCAAGGTCTGCACTAGGCCCCCCTCTTTATACCTCTGAGCACCTAAAAAACTCCCCACTCTGCAAGAGGAACCTAGACAAAGTTCTTCAGCTGGGCTGCAGGAGAGAAGTCTCTGGCCTCCTTCTGACCTGCCTCCCAACCCACAAGAACCACAAAGAGGTGTAGGTGGTTCCAGCCTCAAGTATGCCAGAAGAGAAGTACTCTGTATTCCTTTCCTGTGGCTTCTGGAACAAATCACCACCAACCTGGTGGCTTAAGACAAAAAGAGTTTTATGATCTTATGGTTCTGGAGGTCAGAAGTCTGAAATGAGTCTCCCTGGGCTAAAGTTAAGGTGTTGGCAGGGCTAGTTCCTTCTGGAGGCTCTAAGGGAGAAGACCTTCCTTGTCTTTTCCAGCCTCTGGAGGCCCTGCACCCCCTGGCTCCGGGTCCCTTCCATCCTCACAGCCAGCAGTGGTGGTTGAGTCCTCCTCATACCACATTACCAGGATACTGGCTCTCCCCTGTCCTTTCATTTATAAACACACTGCTGATGACATTAGGTCCACCCAGGTAACCCAGGATAATCTCCCCATCTCAAGGTCAGCTGGTTGGCAATCTTAACTCCATCTGCATCATGACTTCCCCCTTGCCATGTACCCACCACATTCACAGGTCTGACACCTCTCGGGGGGGGGGTGTTATTCTGCCCACAGATGGTCACAAGCAGGTGCCTGTTCCATGAATTCAACCCTGTCCTCCCTGAGTGCTAGGGAAACGCTGGGAAGGAGTGGGATGCTGTGATACCTGCTTTCTCACATTCCCAACATGGTAGAGAGGCTGGGACATCAACCTGAAGGCCCCCCCTCCCCCATCAAGAATCATCCAAAGACAACCAATTAGCTCTTTCATCAAAGGGCAAACACACTGCCCCATTTTCACCCCATCAGAGACCAGGGGGTAGGTGCATTCCCTCCCTGGGTCCCGCCTTCCAGAAACACCCTGCACCACCTTCCTTCCAGCCCCAGTTCTACTTCTTTCCCTTCTGCAGGACCCTATTCCTGGGAACCGGGCCCCACTGGATAGTTTGTTCCGTCATGCCTCTGAATGATGCAAGGCACTTGGCTATGCTTCATGATGAGCTTCTGTCCTGCTGGTGACTGTTTGGAGTTGTTCTGTTGAGTGGGGAGTGGAGGGTGCAGGACTTTGAGGAGACCAAGGAGCATAGGAGGAAGTCTGCAAGGTGGAGAGACGGGACAGCAAGCCCACAGTGAATGGAACTTATGAAAAGAGCACAGTAGCTTAAAGGATATTTTAAGGAAGGGCAAAGCAGCATGCCCTCTCTCTTTCCAGAAAACCACGTGTGAAATCCAATGACCCATCATGCTCAAGGAAGGTGAAAGACAGAGCAAGGTTGGTCTGCAGGGGATCCTGGCCTTGCTTGTGGAGGAGAGGATGAGGCCAATGGTAAAGGGGTCAGACAGTTGATTAGTAAGACAAACCACCAGGGGGACACGTAAGCAATGGCCCATCATCCATCTAGAGCCCGTGTCCACTATACAGGTTGTATGAGAGAGAACACCTCATATGTGCTACCACGTGGGGTCAGAGCTGGGAGAGACCCCACCCAGGAGAACCCTGAAGGTAAATAGCCAGGTGGACAGGGGTGGGGGATCTTCATCTGCTTCAAAGAGGTAATATTAGATCAGAGATGGAAATTTGGGCAGAATTGACACAAGGTAGGACACAAGTAGAATGAAAAGACACACAAAGGTAAACCCTTGAGCTTTGCTGGCCTGAGGTGAGGTGGAGGGAAATTGTAGGAGGGTAACCAAAAAGCAGGATGAAATCAGGAGGCAGAGGTGCTGGACCCCAGGTTAAGCCTGCAGGGAGGCCCCTAAAGGCTTAGCCTTGGTTGGGCAGCATGGCTGTGCCCTCAGAGGGGCTTCCCTGGCAGGAACCAATGTTTGTCTCTCCTGCAGGTCTGGGCTCAGGAGTCAGGTCAGGGAGGAAGGGGCTGGGGCTGTCCCTAAAGAGGGAGCTCACTGATGTCACCCTGTTCCTTGCACAGGGCCCTGCTATGCAGCCTTCTCTTTGTGCTCTTGAACTTTGTGAAAGTGTCCCTGCACAGGGTCCTGCTGTGGACTGTGGTGTGGCTGATCCAGAGTCGGGGGGACCCAGGGGGAGAATAGAGTCAGCCTGAGCAGGAGAAGCACAGCTCCCACACCATCAACACCCCTGCACCCTCTGACCTCTCAGCAGGGAATGGGCAGCAGTTGAAGTTCCAAGAGAGATCTGGTCCCTGTTAGGTGGGGACTCCCCTCATCCTGACCTCAGGAATAAACTCTGGCTCCCTCCCTGCTCTGCACAGGTCTGGGACCCTGGCCTCCACGGTAGCAGCCAAGAAGCCTCCTGTGTGGATCCTCCTGATGCCTCTTTTCTTTATAATCCTAGAGTGGCTCTGCCAAGGATAATGGACTATTATAGCATTCAGTACTCTGGCCAATGTGGGTTTTAAAATCCAGACCATCCAGTAACTATAAAGTCGGAATTAAACCAAAAAGCTTCCTAGTGTTCCACATGGTCAAAGACCCACAATGGGCCAGGTGTACAGAGGTCTGCTGATTCCACCTCCTCCTGGAGTAAGAATAGCCTGAACGTAAGATAGAAGACAAGGTTGGGCCATCTCTGACCCGCATCCCATCTGTTTGCTCAATACATTTCCTATTAAATCTATGGCTACCCTGGGCTCTTTTGAGATTATTTCTTTGGGACACTATTTCAGTCTTTTATATGTGAGAGGACGACCCTTCCATCCTAGAGGGTCCAAAGTGACTCTAAATTGAATGCTAGAATCATAATGTGTCTGGCAACTGGGAGGTGGAAGACAAGAGAAGGGAGAGACCTAGATGATGCCTTTTAATCCCCTCAAAGAGTTCGCAACGAGGGCTCCCCTCATATAGATGTGAAATTTCACTGATGGCCAGGAGTGCATAAAGAAAAGCATAGGGACTTGGGTTTGGAAGTTATTTTCTGTGTTTGTATTTTTAATTTTTTTTTTATTAGAGAGAGAGAGAGAGCATGCCAGCTGGAGGGGAAGGACAGATGGAGGGTGAGAATCCCAAGCAGACTCCATGCCCAGCGTGGAGCCTGATGCAGGTCCCGATCTCATGACCCTGAGACTATGACCTGAACCGAAATGAGGAGTCCAATGCTTAACTGTCTGAGCCACCCAGGCACCCCTATTTTCTGTGTTTTTTAAAAAAGAGTATCATGGTATATATATATACCTCACATATTAGAAAGCCTTTGCAAGGGGTGCCTGGGTGGCACAGTCGTTAAGCAACTGCCTTCAGCTCAGGTCATGATCCCAGGGTTGTGAGATCGAGCCCCACATTGGACTCCCTACTCAGTGTGAAGCTTGTTTCTCCCTCTCCCGCTCCCCCTGCTTGTGTTCTCTCTCTCTGTCAAATAAATAAATAAAATCTTTAAAAAAAAAAGAAAATTTAAAAAAAATTTTTTTAAAAAGGCTTCACAAGCTAGGTGTACAGTTCAGTGAGCCTTTTTAAGTATGAATACTTGGGTTACTGTCATTGCAATCAAGATCTTTAGGGATGTGGATATCTGACTATAAATTTGTCAAAACTAAATGAAACTACTCTTTTTCCCTGTGTAAGTAATAAGTGTTTTGTGGGGAGGGGCTTTGAAACAATGTAAATATCCACATGTCTCTGTATCTACATTGGTGACCTCCAAGGCCAGGGGACTCAGCCGGTGGTCACAATAACAGTTCATTTCTGTCCATCAATTTGTCCCTTAGCCCTCCTGGTCCTGCAGGTGCAGGGCTCCAGGGACAGTCAGGACTTCTTCATCCAGACAGGACAAAGGAGGGCCTGAGATCTGTCCCCATCATGCCTGTGATGCTGTCCATCCCCCTGCCAGCTCAGACCACCATCATCCCCTCTTGGTTTGACCTAAACTTTGGCCTTTCCACCCTCCCACGCTCCCCCACTCCCAGCAGAGCAAGAGCAAGCCAGAATGCTGGGCCCTTCATGTTTAACTTCCTCCCACTCACACATCAGAAAATAACACAAGTCTTTTTCTATTTTAATTTTCAAAGGTATACATATTTCCTCCCAACAAAATGTTGGGGTTTGGGGGGGTTTCTCTTCTACTTACATTCTTCCTGGGCTCTGCTCTTTTTTGTGTCCATATTTTTTGAACCATTTTGGGGGAACTATATCTCTTTTCTGAGCTCCTTTTTAGTGAGGTCGTTGTCTGTCATTTCTCTGAGACTGAGTGGACCTACCTGAGCTCTTGCTCTGTGTCCTGGAGCATTTCCTTTCTGAAGCAAATTCACCAGCCACCTTTTGCTGGCTCTCTGTTCCTCTCCTTGAGCCCGTTAGAGAAGGTGCTGGTTCGTTTTTGGCTCGAGCTTTCCTTTGAAGGAGGTCGGGGCTTCGCCAAAGCGGGTGTGTCGGGGCTGGGTGGGGGGCCTTCTGCCGCAGCGGGTGGCTTCTGGTGGGGAACAGCTCCGCCACATGCTGACACCTGAGCCCACGCGGTTCTGGGGCTCGTGTCAGGAAAGGGCGAGACCTCAAGCCCCAGCAGCCTGCGTGTTACCGTGTGGGAGCTCCGGGCCCGCGGTCCCCGCCGCAGGGCTGAGTCACAGAGGGGCCCTTGGCAGCAGCCAGCACCCTCCCCACAGCCGCCGTGCCCACGGCAGAGGCAGCACGTTCCTCTTTACCGTCTTGCCCAACCCTGGAACGGATAGAGGCCGAATGGTCCCGTTACCCATGCTTAGATTTTCCTTACTTTGTCATGTCACAGATCCTGTGGTCAGGAATTCCAGCAGGTTGAGACAGGGACGGCCTGTCTCTGCTCCATCATGTCTGGGGCCTCAGTTGGGAAGACATATGCTGGTGGGGTGACTCACATGGCTGGGTGCCACTGTCATCCGGAAGCTTCTTTGCCCGCATGTCTGGAACATGAGCCAGGGTGACCCAACCCGGAGCTCAGTCCTGACTGTTGACCCGAGATCCTACCGGTAGCCTCTCCATTTGGCTGTCGGGTTCTGAGTGGGAGAGCCCGAGGAGACTGAGGAAGGGGCTACGGGGTTCCTCCTGGCCTGGCCTCGGACGTCACACAGGGTCACTGTCACCAGGCTCTATCTGGGCCTTCCGACGGGGACAAACATTGGTTCTTGGAGGGTGAAAAAATGCTACTCTTTTCGTATATAAAACATAGATGATCGATTGGTAGAGGATCAACTGATCAATAGAACATGGACATATACAGTATATCTTTGTATTAAAATGTCATAGCGCGGCGGGGTAGGGGTGCACTTCTAGGAAGAGAAAATGAGTCAACAGGCTCCTTAGGAGGATAACTATGGAACAACGTTTGGGAAGCTCTGCTCTGGGTTACTGGTTGCAGTAGTCACAGCCCACCCAGACTCAAGGGGAGGAGACATAATCCCAACTCTTAATAAAAGGAGTGTCAAGAAATTTGCAGTCCCGTTTTCTAACTGCCACATGGAATAATATTAATCTGGTGTCTTCACATCACATCAAAGAACGAGGAGCCCAGAAGGGCTGAGCCCCCTGGCCCCAGTCAGAAGGTCAGGGAACAGACTTGGATCTGCCCCGGAGTCAGCCTGGGGCTGGCCCACACGGCATTCCAGCAAGGGCATCCGTGTACTTGAAAGGTCAGTTCCCAAGCCTGCAGGGCACCATGTGGCCCCAGGTGTAAAGAGTACGCAGACACAACGATGTTCTGCAATTCCTCTGCTTTACTCACAGATCACAGACTGCATCCATGAATTGCATGAACTTATGAATATGTTTTGTTCGGGTCACAATATTTTTTAAATGGAGTGTGTTGCCTACATGTAAATATGAGCAATTTCACTTCTGGTTTCTCTTCTAAAAGCAGAAACGCCAGAAAACAGCGGGTCCTGCATGGAGAGTGTTTAAGACCTTCCTGCAGCTTCCTAGGGCTTCCAGGATACCATTAAAGCACACAGATTAGAAAGGAAGAAATAAAATTGTCCCTTTGTGCAGATGACATGATTGTGTAGAAAATCTCAAGGAATCTACAAAAAAAAAAAAAAAAAAACCAACTGCCAGAACTAAAAAATGAGTTTAACAAGTCACAGGATAAAAGATCAATACACACACACGTACACACACATACACACACACAGTCCTATTTCTATACTAGCAACGAGCATGTAGAAACTGAATTGAAACACATGGTGCCGTTCACAGCTGCTGGACAAGAAGAAGAAACGCCTGGTATAAATCTAACAGAACATGTGCAACATCCATATACTAAAATTTTTTTTAAAAGATTTTATTTGTTTGACAGAGAGAGACACAGCGAGAAAGGGAACACAAGCAGGGGGAGTGGGAGAGGGAGAAGCAGGCTTCCCGCGGAGCAGGGAGCCCAATGCAGGGCTCAATCCCAGGACCCTGGGATCATGACCTGAGCCAAAGGCAGACGCTCAACGACTGAGCCACCCAGGCGCCCCTCCATATACTAAAATTTACAAAACTTGGGTGACCTAGGCCAAGGAATATTTAAATAAATCGTGAGAGGTACCATATTATCCACACAGCAAAGATGTCGATTATCCCAATATGGTCTATAAGTTTAAAACGATTCCTATCAAAATCTCAGCAAGGCTGTTTTGGTAGACAAACTTACTCTAAAATTTATATGGAAAGGTAAAGAAACTAGAATACTTAAAAATAAGTTTGAGAAAGAATAAAGTACATCATAAGCTTCTCTCTTGCCCAGCATTGTGTTTCCTACATCGCCCCGTGTGTGTTTTATCATATGGTCCATATGTGCCTCTTTGCTTGAATTTCTCCGTCTGCAGAGTCCTGGGCCAGTGCCAGTTCTCCTCAAGGGGCCACGAGGGGCCCTGCCCTAGCAGAAGCCATGCCGGGACTCGGGTTCCGAGCGTGGCCACCCAGCCGGCGAACACAGCGCTCAGGAGCTCAGAGCGTTTTCTGGAAACTGGCATCACGAGCTCAGGGAAGGCTTCACGTGGTGGAGACGAGAGGGCTGGTCTAGACACAAGGAGCTGAGTGGAGCCGGGGACGCGTGCTTGTGACAGACTGTGTATGGCCCTGCACACTTCCAGAGAGGAGCCACTGACAAGCATTTGAAACCAACGGAGTCCTTTCCGGGGCTGGTATGCCCCGTGGTGGCTGTGGCATCACGCCATCCCAATTGGGAAGTATTTCTTCACCTCTGTGTCCTGTGCCCTTCTTTGGAAAACTATGTCTGCTTGTCCTGTGGAAAGCACCAGCTGTTGACATGTGACTTCAGCCAGACTTCTACTGAAGTGGACCATCCATCACCTCTGTGCATAGGAGGCCCTCCCAGTTGGGGAATTCCAGGAGTGATGTTAGGGGCACCTACTACTCTTCCCACTACTGTTCCAATCAGCGCCAGAGCTTTAACCTGAAGTTTCTCAGTCATGGCCGGCCCAGGCAGAGAGGTGCTGAGCCCAGCCATACACTCCCTGGTCTCAGGGACACAAGTGAGGTTGAAGCCCTGTGAGCCCAAGGATGGAGGTTGTGACGGACAAGTCCTCACGGAGCCTCCTGGCTGCAGGAAGGAGGTGGTTATTGCCCTGGGGAACACTGAACTGAGAAGCTTTTGTGGCAAGGAGAAGCATAAAGGGCCAGGCTTTCCAGCAACTTCCAGAGAATTCTTGCCCTTGGGAGGTAGGCATGAGGGCAAGGAGCTAAGGGATCTGCAGCAGAGAAAGGAGGACCCCGAGCATGAGCCCAGGAGACTCATCCTTCCTGCACCTGAGGACTCAGAGCAAGTGTCCTCTAAGACCCAAGATTCTCCCTCAAGACACTGGAACAATACCCTCAAAAAGACCTGGGTCCGTCCAGAATCCAGGCACTGCTGCCCCCCTGCCCTGGAGTCCAGAGTCTGAAGGTCTTTCTTGTCCAGTCTGAAGGGCTACATTCCTGGACAGGCCATTCCTGGGGACGGTGTACCATTGTGGATTATCCTCATTAGGCTTATTTCCTCCACAGCCCCTCTGAGGCCTGTTCACCCAGAGGACAGCACCCACCAATGTCAAGAACAGGGGAAGCTTCAGGAAGACCAGGAGCAAGAAGTGGACACTGCTGAGCAAGGACCTGTGGGGGGACATAGGGACAGGAAATGACTGGCTCCTCAGGGGGAGGCCCAGGACACTTGTCTCCCAACCAATCCCTGTGCTCTGACTCTAGAGCCCTCATAACTCAGGATCAAACCTGGAAAGGACACGTGCCTGGGCAGCCCCTCTCTGGGGCCCCATCACCTCCCCTCCCTTGACCATGAACTGCCCCCGGGAATCCTGTTAAGGAGAGGTGATGGGGCAAAGAGAAGAAGGGCCCAGGAGTGCCTGCTTTCCAGAGGCTTCCTCTCTGTCCTTTCCTCTCACATTTCTCCTTATCAACTGACTTCTTGAAAGCCATCCCCATTCTCACTTTAAAGCCCTGACCCTTATTCTCGGCCCTGCAGGGCCAGACAACAACACGGCAGCCCTTTCTGGGGATCTTGGGAGGAGGAAAACAGCCTGGAGCGAGCCCAGCTCTCTCCGTACCCCACAACTAGCTCCTGGATCTCTGGTACAGCAAAGACCTTTGTAGGTAAGCCCAAGTTAGGGCCACAGAACCAGAAGCCAGAGTCCAGAACCAGGTGGGGAAGGGGAGGGGGAGCGGTGGGCATGGGAGGAGCTGCATGTCCACCTGAACCAGCCTCCTGTTCCCCTACAGCTGCCCCATGGGGGAAAGCATTCCCAAAACAAGTGATACTTTCTTCGTGGAATCCCCATGCAGCCATGGAGAATGTAAAAATCAGGACCAGAACTAGAAGAAAACCCAACAGTGAGGTAAAAAGGTCATGGTGTGTTGCCAGCCCCCACCACAAGGTCCCATAAGGCTGCCGAACTCCCTCTTCTGTGGTCCCTAGGCTGTGGGCCCTTACCCTGAGCAGTAGGTCAACACCTCCTTGGTGCTGAGGTTCTGCTTGCTTTTCAGCCCTGGAAAGGCAGCAGGTACAGCTTGACATATGATCCTCTCTGTGGTTTTTTTTGGTGCTGAAGGCAAATCACATATCAGGTGCTTGCTCTCTCCCCAGGCATGCACTAAAGTGCCCATTTGGACCCAATGTTACACATGATCGCCCACTTGCAGAAGGGACTTGAGAGATGCTCTGAAGCTAGTCCCAGGTCACTTCCAGGATGGAGTGAGCCCCTCAGGGACCAAGTGAGAAGCTTCCACAACTGGCCATATGAGCCACCTCTAATAAGTGCCAGATCTTTCTTTCCATCCCAAGTCTGACTCTGCCTAGGGTGAGAGCAGGGGTCTCTTACAGGCTTCTCCAGCTGAGGAGGAGCCCCAGAGGGAAGAGGAACAGGGGCAAGTCTGGAAAAGATGACTCCACCTGTGGCCCAGAAGCCTGAAAGAGACTGTGGGAGGGGGCTCACAGCACCCTTCAGATGGAAACTAAGGCCACTTTAACTCCCTGCTGGGGAGGAGCTAAATCTCAGGTGTCCAGGCTATTGGTGTAACCTGTGTCTCTGCCCCAACCTCATGACTCCCCCCCCAAAAAAGCAAGCCTCCCAGAGGCTTAGCCCTCCCAGTGCTCCCAGGACAGGCTCTGTTTCATCTGACCACAGTCCTTGATGTCTTTGCCATTGGGGATACATTGATGGATGTGGCACCATCCCTGCCCTCACACAGGGCAGATGCATCTACGTAGATGGATTCACATCAATAGAAAGTGGGCACAGGGGCAGAACTCCATCAGATACAGCAAGAGCACAGAGGACTCAGACCTCAGCTACCATCCAGGCAAGAAGAAAGGCGAGAAATGAGGAATGGTGACACCTAGAGGAGGCCATGGGGAGGACATGAGAGAGCCCAGCGTTTTTCTAGGCTGGGGTGAAGAAAGAGTGTGGATAATTGATGGAGGAAGATACAGATGAGCAAGGAGGGAATTTGGTTCAAGGGGATGGGAAGGCAAGGAGCTCCAGGGTGAGGAGCCAGCCTCAAGATGATTGTTTTTGAACAGGTGGAGGGAAACCGCCCTCAACCTAGAAGGGAAAGGGGAAGAATGAGTTAGGCATTGCAGAAGTTTGTAGGGGGAGAAGAAAAGAAATTGAGAGAGTTCACGTCTGATATCCCATGTGCCCTTGGTAAGGTAGAAGAATGGTAGAGTCATATTAGAAACCATGAACTTGTATTGACACCCATAGGCGCCATCTGTGACTTCTTCAGCACTACTGCAGCAGAGAGATTTTAGGTAGGATACCAATTTGCCCTAGCTTGCCTGGGATGTTATCCAGTTTTAGCATGGAAAGCCCCGCGTCCCAAGAAACTTCTCAGTCCTACACAAACCCCAATGGTTGCTCACTCTAATTTTAAGATGGATCCAGGGATGAGGGTTTTGAGAGGTGGGTAGGGAAATGGTGCATGGTAAGTGAAGAAAACGTAGTCTTCCATGAGAGTTGGGCCTGGCTTAGGAAGGAAGTGAGATCAGGGCAGGGGAGGAGTAGGTGATAAATGGGGAGAGAATGGAGAGAGAGATCCAAGGACTGGAGGCATATGTGAGATCGAGAATAGGGCTAGCAGGGGTGAGGGTGTGGTAAGGCTGATGCACAGAAAATTGTCTGAAAGTACAATGCCTGAGGGTAGGGTTCTGGACATGGACCAGTTTGGGGTGACAGCAAGATGTGCAATGTTGCCATGGAGTGGGATTCTGGAGAGTGGAAATGCAGGCCACTGCAGTTGAGAAGGTCCTGGAAGCTGAGACAAGTTACTCATTAAAAACTCCCAAGATGATGACAGGGATTAGGGATGTCGGAGATTCCATAGGAAGGCAATGGAAGGCCATGTCAATGAGAAGAAGGGGATGCATGTGGCCATGTGACACAAATGTTAAAGGAAGCAGGTGGGACAATAATAGGTTGGAAGTTGTGATGGGAGCTGGGAGAATTTGGACATAGCTTCACCACCCTATAGCACATGGGGGTAGAAGAAAGAGCAGCTTCCACTCAAGAAGACTATTTCTTGAAATGAAAGGAGTGAGGCCAATTTCAGGACAGTATAGTAGAGAGAATATTCTGTGAGTAAGCTGAAGATGTATGTATGAAGAGTTTATTTTCTTTGGTACAGGTTTCCAAAGGGCATGGTGGAAATAGTTTTGGTCCAGCATGGAGGGGCCTCCCAGGCAATGGAGTGAGGCCCAGGTCCTGTGAGAGTGAGGGTACCTTCAGCTACACACCCCCATCCATGCCAAGGCTGAGAAGTCAGCCGCCTCTCACCCTGCCCTCATCATAGGCTCTTCCCAACACCACTGGGATGGAGGACTAGACAAGACCCAGAGACAAGACCCATCAGCTTCGCTGCCGGAGTGAGAGAATTTCTTACCTGCAGAAACAGACACATTAACCTGGACTAAAGGGTCAGGTAACCATGTTCTCTGAATTCTACACCAGTAGGATCCAGCATCGTCTGTAGTAAGGTTCTCCATGGTCACTATAAAGGTGAAGTTATCAGCATGGTCTCTGATAGACACACGCCCATTCCTCTCTTCTTTCTCTTCTCCCTTGGTCTCCACAATCTTCTCACATGTTATGCCGAACTCTCCTCGGCACCAGTATTTGTTATGCCTCTGGTATCCCTCCTCGTACTGACATGGCACACTCAGAGAGCCACCCAAAGTGCCTGTCACAGAGCTGGGGCCCGTCAGGGACAAAGAGCCTGGAAAACACAAGCCACATCCCAGGACTCCATCTCAATAGCCCCTACAGCAGCTGTCTGCCTGAAGCCCAAGGGGAAAGTTGCCAGGGAGGTGTGGACGGTTCCAGGCTCAGGGATGGGGGCCTGGAGGGACATCTGAGCTTAGAACCTAAGCCAGAGGGTCTGGAGACTATGGCCAGCAAGAAAGGTAGAGACCTGTGCCCTGTGAGCCCAGAAACACTGAGTAACCACACAAAGATCCTGCCCCTTGGGGACAGGGAGAATCAGAACAAAACTAGAGAAAGAGCAGAGTGAGCTAGCTGTCCTGCCCTGTCTTTAGCCTTTGCAGGCATGAGATTCAGTGACGTATAAAAACACTTCACTTTCGCGTGAGGCTCTGCACGAAGGTTTTCTGCAACTCAGACTTTTTCTGTAGGAGCACAACTTCTTGTTTACTCCACTCTCTACGTGTTCTCAAGAGAGGAAAAGTAAACCCCTGGCCCTCATCCAGACTACTCTCGAGGGAGGAATAACACACTGTTAGGAAGGGCTGGGTCCCAAGGAGACCCTCACAGGCTCCCTGACACAGGTTTGGGGCACGAAATGACTACCCCCAACCCCGTCACCATCCCCAGGGTCTTACCATCTTTCTTCACCACCTTTCCCCCTTCCCTTCTAGCCATACAACTCTCCATAAATGTAAAGTGGTCACATTTTTCCAAATGGTGTTTGTAATCCCAATGGGTATGGTGGGTGGGAGAATGCTGGAACAGAGAGGAAGGAGCTAAGCCAGAAGCTGGGATGGAAAAAAAAAAAAGAAGAACCAAAATTTCAGTCTTTACAAGTGACTCCAAAGCTTTCATCTGGACCCAGGAGGAACTCTAGCTGTAAATGGATAGAAAGGTGAACCTGTGGGGTTGGAGAGATCAGCCAGTCCATGTGAAGGGGTAGGAAGAAGTTTCCATCTCCAGTTTAACTGCACCCAAGCTAGGGCATTTAGGCAATTTTTTCAGAGTTAAGCAAGCAGATGTGAAGAAGCAGTGATATGCTGGTAAACCAGCTCTGGGCAGGGAGCGAGGCGAGGTGCAAGGAGAAGCCATGGTTCGTAGTGTTTCCTGGTTTCTGTGGTGTAAATACTCTCACTATGACTAATTTCAGGCTAACAACATGCCATCACTGGGTGTAGGGTTGAGAAAATAAGACCATAATCAGCTCTTGTGAGCGGGTGCAAGCCAGCTCTAGCCACTACTGCTTTGGGTGCCCATTTCCTAAATTATGATGATTCAGGAAAAAGTCCATTATCAAAAAAAAGAAAATATCCATTATCATCGTCATCCTCATTTAAGACATTTTGAGCACCTCCCATGTGTAATGAGACACATCTCTTTTAAATGTCTTTCTGAGTCTAAGATCTCAGTTATGAGGGCCCTGGGGGAACTTGAAGATCATCCCATCCACTCTCTTGTGTTACTGAGAAGAAAATTACATTTTGACCAGTGTCACCCAATTGGTCTTCTTTCTTTAAACCTCTGCCTTTCCACCCACTATTCTGGAACAGTCCATCATTATGCTGGGCACGTTCTATGTCTCACCCAACATAAAAATTATTCTACAAACATGAAGAATACCCTCTAATTTTTACCCTGAACTTACTTCCCACAGAGAATGGGCTCTCATGCATGTTGAATGTCTTTTTTTTTTTTTAAGACCTTCTCTTCCGAAACTCCAACCTTCAATGGACAATTCTTTTTATCTGACTACACCACACGTTGTTCTAGCAGGGGTTTAAGGTGGATGCTGAGGATGCCTTTTTAGACCCTTCTTTAATTCCTTCTAAGAAACCTTTCCAACCCCTTTAAACTAAGCTCTGACAAAACAGAACTATTGCTAATTCCTGAACTTTCCATGATCTTTAAAGAGATCCACACTGTTGCATAAGCTATTCCCACTTTCCACTCAGCCAACTCATTCATCCATCAAGACCAAAGTCCAGTGAAGCCTCGGTGAGGACTTGTATTGGGTCGAGAAGTGTTTGGGGCCCTTGTGGTGCACCTCCACACCACATGAATAAATCTCTTCTACAGAAAGTTCTACACTGTATCACAGTGACTTGACTCCCTCGTTCAACCATGAGTCTCTGAGTGCAGAAGTTGCTCTCCTGGCACACAGCTGGTGCTCATTAGGTATATGTAGGAGCTGTAGATGAATGTTTGAGTGGATAGAAGGATATACAGATGGATGAATGGATGTGTCCTTCCTGTTTCTGCTGAGACTTCTCTGGCTTGAACCCAGGACAGACCTTCTACCCACTATTCCAATACCAAGTGCCCAAAGCCCCAGCCCCACTCACCTGAGAGGCAGAGAAGGAGCAGAAATGGGGGCAGCCACATGGTCCTGTCTCTCTGTCTGGTGCCCCAGCAAATCCAGGTGCTTGTGACAGAGCCTGTGGTGTCCACTTGCTACTTGCTCCAGTTTCCTTTGTGTTTCTGTCTCTCACCTACTTCCTTTTTCATCTCCTAGCCACTTCCTATTTTGAAGCCCTACTTAGGAAAAGGGGAAGAGTGGCAAGAGATACTTCAGAGAATGGCCTAAGAACAACAAGAGAAATCTGCTGATCTTTTCTTCACTTAATGGCAATATAATGTTTGGATCATGCGCCAAGGCTTCATGAAAGTCAGTCCCAAAATATAAAACCTCCAACAGAGGACAGCCTTTGTCCCCATCTCTCATTTTTCTTCCTGTCCGAGGCTGCTTGCTTGACCTAACCAGCTGACCCTTCTCTCTGGCTGCATACTTTTGGGTCATAAAACACCCCACTTAAATATCTGGGGTGAGGACTCCCCATAACTCAACGATTACCTCCATGTGGTTGACCTCATACCTCTTCCTCTAACCTAGTCTCTCTTCTGGGCTCTGGACCCAACTTTCTGACTTCCTGTGGGGAAGCTCTACCTGCTTGTATGCTATTAATCTAATTCAATATAAGGGTGTTGGTGAAGGGCATAGATTCTGGAGTCATGCAGATTCAAATCCCATCTCCATCATGTACTAACCATGTGCCCCTGGGCATGTTGCTAAATCACTCTTATCCACAACTTCTTCATCTGTAAAATAGAGTAATAGTAACCATTCTTACCTCATAGGAAATAAAGAGGTGAACAAACGTAAAGCCCTTGGCACAGTGCCTGGAACATAGTAACAGCTCAGTAAATGTTAACTATCCTCAGAATAGTCCTGGACCAGGACTAGCTTCTCATCTGGTCTGTCAACCAGCTATACATTCCCTCCAATTTAACTTACACATCAGAAACATATTCTTCTCAAAGACACAGGTATCAGCTTTGCCCAAATTATTTAAGTTCACAACAAAGCTGTAAGGCAGGTAGCATTATCCCCATTTTATAGATAAGAAGACAGAGGCACAGAGATGTCCTGAAACCAGAGATCATCAAATCAAGTCCACATATCCCAGGCAAGTTTGTTAGCCCTAAGGATTTGGGGGGAAAGCCAGTAGAGGAAGTAGGAAACTGACAAAGAGCTTAGCAGCTAAGAAGTCAGGAGATCACCTCCCCAAAGGAAGCAACAGCCTCTTTCCCACCTCCATCGCCCCAATATCTTACCAATGCCAGAGGCCACAGGTTGCACAATCCACAGCATGGTTTATACAACATGGGAACCACTGTCTGGTGTCAACCCAATGCCCAGAGCCATTTTGCTTGGGGACAGCAGGAGGCCCATAGGGCTCTGGCCTGCACACCCCCATCAGCAACTGTCAGAAGCACCTGGAACACATACATTTGGGCGAAGAGGCTTAGCTCCTAGGAGACAAGGCTCATCTTATCACTGTCTGCTCCACCACACTAGAGAGGAGATAGAAGCTGGGGCAGTCCAAAGATGAGCACAGACATTATTAGGGAAATGCAGCCATCAAGGAATGCAAATCAAGACCATGGTGAGACACTACTTTACACCCACTAGGATGGCTACCATCAAAAAGTCGGATAGTAAGTCTTAGCAAGGATGTCAAGAAGTCAGAACACCCAGGGGCGCCTGGGTGGCTCAGTCGTTAAGTGTCTGCCTTCAGCTCGGGTCATGATCCCAGGGGTGTCCTGGGATCGAGCCCCATATTCGGCTCCCTGCTTGGCGGGAAGTCTGCTTCTCCCTCTCCCACTTCCCCTGCTTGTGTTCCTCCTCTCACTTTGTCTCTCTCTGTAGAATAAATAAATAAATAAATCTTTAAAAAAGTTCAGAACACCCATATATCCATTCATGGGAAAGAAAAATGGTGCAACCACTTTGGAAAACAGTCTACAAATTCCTCAAAGGATTCCACATAGAGTTACCATATGACCCGGTGATTTCACTCGTAGGTGTACACCCAAGAGAAATGAAAACATATGTCCATGCTAAACTGGTACACAAAGGTTTCTAGTAACATTATTCAGAATATCTAAAAGGTAGAAACAACCCAAATGTCCATCAACAGATGAATAGATAAACAAAATGTGATCTAACCTTCCAACAAAATATTATTCAGCCATTAAAAGGGATGAGACCTGCTACAAGGTGAACCCGAAAATGTTATGCAAAGTGAAGGAAGCCAGTCACTGAAGACCTCATAGTATGTGATTCCATTCATTACAAAGTCCAGAATAAGGAAATCTATAGATACAGAGTCGTGTAGTGGTTGCTTAGGACTTGGGGAGATGCAGGAAGAGATGATAGCTAGAAAGTATGGGGTTTCCTCTTGAAGATGATGAAGATGCTCTAAGATCGCGTGTGGTGATGGCCACCCATATCTGTGAGTACACCAAAAGCCACTGAATTGCACACTTTAAATGGGCGAGTTGCATGATATGTGAACTATATCTCAATAAAGCTTTTTGTTGTTTTTTTTTTTTAAGATGAGCACAGAGAGGCAGGAGGCTGGCTGGCGGGTGGGAAGGGAGAGGTAGGGACGGGAGATGGGTCTCAGAATGGTGCTCTCCTCTGCCCCCCACCCCATTCTGTGTATTTATTCTTCAACCAGAGCACAGCACATGGGCCCCGGGAAGACCAGGCTTTTCAGAACATCAGCAGTGGGTAGTGAAGGGACCGGGGTAGGGGAGAGGGCGCCACACAAGAGAGCTGCCTCCCAGAGACAGGTGTCTGAACCTCTCCCCCACTCTCAGAAATGAGCGACCCATATGTAGGAGAAAAGTCAGAAAGCTCAGCTCCAAAATTAGAAGAAAAAAATATTAGACACCTGCCCATACAGGCAATGCTGAGCAAAGGAAGGATGAAGCAGTAATAAGCATGAGCTCGCCCATAATTGCTTCTACTAACATTTCCTTTATTTAAAAAAAAAAAAAATCCGCACAGCTCTTGAGAGGCGCTCATGATAGAGTTCTAGGAAATAAAATAATTAAATGACAAATGCATTTTGAAAACTGAAAAAATAGGTGGACTCTGCATAAAACAATGGAGACGAAGAATAATGTGAGTCAAAACCTCAATGATTGAGGAGAGAATTTTTCTGGGGGCCTGTCCAACTCCAGAAAGGACCCCATGCAAGCACTAATAAGCAACTACTGTAGAAAAAGAGCATCTGGAGTGGTGGTGTGATGTCCTTGAATGGGTGTCAAATCTGGATGTCAGTGTGTGAATAATGCAGACGTTGCTGGTGCTTTTGAAAGAAAAGGAGGAAGCTTTGAAATCTGATTCAGTGGCTTCCCTGCTTTCAAACTTTCGCCATCTCCCCTTTGGCTAGAGTCAAGTCCAGACCCTGGTGTGATATACCAGACCCGGCTCCTGGCTGGCTTCCAGCCTCTCCCAGTCCTCCACAGCTCACACTCTGTGCCCCAGCCATTGCAAACGACTTCCAATGCCCAGACAGCAGGTGCTCCCTTGGGCCAGCAAGATGGTGCACACGGTGATCTCTCGATGCCCACCCAACCTCCCATCCACCTGTCCGGGCACCTGTACCCTCTCAGCTTCCTTCAAGATACAGATAAAGCCTTCCCTTCCAACCCCGGCGCTGGCAGACTTGACCCCTGCCTCAGCCACCACCACACCTGTGTTAAGGTCATTCTTTCCTAACCCTGCCCCAACATGCTTTCTTGGGTTTTCTGTCTTCAGTTTTGCTCTGTTTTGTTTTGTCTTTGGAGGTTCCCTCAGGTCCTTTCCATTGAGTTCATTGGTCCAGGAAACCACCCCTCCCCGCCCCCCCGACAAAACTTGCCATTTCTTTATTTGGTGCTTTCAGTTCCATCCCCTGTTCACACACCTCAAAGACAATCCTTCAGTGGACATCCTTGCCTCCCTGTGATTATAAGGTACACCTGCTTGCTTTGTATGCATATGTTTAGCCGAGATGTCTTTCAACAGATGAATGGATAAAGAAGATGTGGTTCCTATACACAATGGTATATTATTCAGCCCTCAGGAAGGATGAATACCCACCATTTGCATCGACATGGATGGAACTGGAGGGGATTATGCTAAGTGAAGTAAGTCAAGCAGAGAAAGACAAATATCATATGGTTTCACTCATATGTGGAACATAAGTAACAGCATGGAGGACCATAGGGGAAGGGAGGGAAATCTGAAGGGGGAGAAATCAGAGAGAGAGACAAACCATGAGAGACTATGGACCCCGGGAAACAAATTCAGGGTTTCAGAGGCACCTGGGTGGCTCAGTCGTTAAGTGTCTGCCTTCGGCTCAGGTCATGATCCCGGGGTCCTGGGATTGAGCCTCACATGGGGCTCCCTGCTCAGCAGGAGGCCTCCTTCTCCCTCTCCCACTCTCCCTTCTTGTATTTCCTCTCTTGCTGACTCTCTCTCTGTTAAATAAATAAATAAAATCTTAAAAAAAAAAAAACTGGGCGCCTGGGTGGCTCAGTTGGTTGGGCAACTGCCTTCGGCTCGGGTCATGATCCTGGAGTCCCGGGATCGAGTCCCGCATCGGGCTCCCTTCTCGGCGGGGAGTCTGCTTCTCCCTCTGACCCTCCTCCCTCTCATTCTCTCTGTCTCAAATAAATAAATAAAATCTTAAAAAAAAAAAAAAAACTAATGATGTACTATACAGTGGCTAACTGAACATAATAAAAATTAAAATAAATTTATAAAATAAAATAAAACCACATTTTTTGGATGGTTTTGGGCCATCCATCTCATTCTGGTTTTACTTTCTTCACTCAGCACCAGGTTCTCTTTTTTTTTTTTTTTTTGCTATTTTTTTTTAATTCTTATGTTAATCCCCATACATTACATCATTAGTTTTAGATGAAGTGTTCCATGATTCATTGTTTGTCAGCACCAGGTTCTTAAGCCTCATCCGTGTCACTGAGTGTCCAGTTTGCTGTTTTCCAGCTTCAGCTTCTATTCCATAGCCCGTGCTCGAGGCCACTTGTCAGTGCCTCGTGTTGGACGCCTACGTGGCCCCCAGCTCCCTGCCTCCATGAACAATGAACAATGAACATCCTCTAGCATGAGTCCTAGCGGCCTGCAGAACATCTCCCTGGGGTATACACCCCAAAGCAGGATTTCCAGGTCCCAGGAAAAACCTGACAGATTGCTGTCCAGAATGGCCACACTTGGCTGTCAAGTCTCATTCCTTGAAGCCAAAGTCTACAGCCAGAACCTGTTTCACTAATTGGAGCAGAGTCTTCACAAACTGTGCACTGTGACTTCCCCCTTGGATGCTGGCCGGCAGTTTGGCATGGATTTATTCAGTATTCAGGTTAAAAAAAAAAAAAAATAGTTCCTCAACTCTTACTGAAATCCCTCTGTCTAGACTGTCCAGTGCAGCTTAAGACCAATTCAGGATCCTTGTTTGGCTCCTCAAGGGCAAAAACCAGGGCCACCCGCCAGGACCTTCTGGTGCATTATCAACAATCACTTCCTGCCTGCACCCGCGCCACGGTGGATTCTGGGCGCCCAGTGGCTGCACACCCAAGCCATCGCTAATTCTGCCTACAGTGGCTCATTGTCCCGACCACTCCCAGTTCTGCTGCCCCAGTCACCGTCCCCGACCCCATGACGGGTTGTACAGCTTCGCTTCACTGGGCCTCTTGGGAATGGGGGTCTTCTCCTCTGAGGCCCTGCACACCCTAACAGCAGGCCTCTGGCTTGTCCTCACTCTGCTCCTCATGGGAAGCTTGGCTGCTGTCCCCTTAACCGCTGGCCTCCCACTCCTTTGGAGAGTGCACCTCTCCCTGGCTGGCGCCTCTCTAGTTCCCAGTTCCTTCATTAGAATGGTGGCATCCACCTCCTGACGACTGCTGTGAGGAATGAATGAGATCACTGACATCAAGTGCTAGGCACAGACCCTGGCCTGATGTTAGCAACTGATTCCACACACACAGACACACACCAGTGGGCTGGCCAAATGTCCCCCGCCTCTGTGCCTGGCAGTGAACAGCTGTAGTCTCCATATCCTCCCACCCATCTGGGTAGGTGGTAGTGGTTTCATGGGACCTGTGTGTTACCTCTCCTGAACTTGCTTCATTCTTTTCTCCATCTCTTCCCCCAACCCAGGGAAGATTCAGTAAGTGACAAGTCCCAGACCCACTCACCCAGAGGCAGAGAAGGGGCCGACCTACAACCTGTCTCCCCAGCCCCAGAACATCCAGATCCTTATCTTCTGATGTCTGGCCGAGGAGTTCCAGCCCTCGATACTGTCACTTCCTGTCCATATTTTGTTATCTGTTTCCTTCCTCTGCTGCTTCTTCATTTTAAGTTGCAAAGTTATTGGGAAAGGGGAAGAACCTGCTGAAAAAGAGAGTGACCCAAAACCAGAGCCACAGGGGGAGCTTGATGGCACCTTGTCCCCTCACCTGCCAAGGGCCCGCCCAGCCACAGCAGGGCCCACCTGGCTGGATCCTAGGCTGTCCTTGGCTCTCGGCCCCAAGCCGAGATCCACAGCTCCAACCCTGCCCTGCGGAAAGTGCCTGCCCACTGTGGTCACAGCGCAGGTCCTCTTGGGGGACAGTTTCTGATCCAGCTGTGACCAAGATTTACATCCTGCTCAGTTCAAAGCTTCTTCAACCTGGATGCTCTTTTTAGTGTCACACAGAGGAGACATACTCCAGTCTTACAGTTCTAGAGGTTGGAAATCTAAAATTGGTTTCCCTGGGCCAAAGTCAAGGTGTCAGCAGGGCTTCATAACTTCTGGAAGCTCCAGGGCAGAATCCACCTCCTTGCCTTGTTCCACCTGCATGTGGCCCCACACCACTCCACCCTTGGCTTCCATCAGCACATCTGTTTCTCTGACTCTGACCTTCCAGCTTCCATTTTATAGGACTCTTACGATAACATTGGGCCCACTGGATGATCCAGGATAATCTCTCCATCTCAGGATCTTTAACTTAATCACTTCTGTTAAGTTCTTTTTGCTGTTCAAGGTAAAATAGTCACAGGTTCTGGGGATTATAATGTGGACATCTTTTTGGGGGCCACTATTCTGCCAAATAATGGAGCTTAGGGAGGGATGAAGAAAGCCCTTCCCTTTCTCTTATAACAAGCTCCTCTTTTACACCCTAAATATCATTTCACTCTGCTCCAAGGGTCCCTTGATCTCCCACTAGTTTGGTGATTCACTGGAAGGACTCATACAACTTGACAAGTTATAGTCATGGCTAAGGTTTATTACAGTGAAGGATACAGTGCAGGAGTAGCAGGAAGGGTATCCATGGGCAAACACTAGAGATGGGGTGCAGGTATCTAAGTCACCCCTCTCTACAAGTGCCATGGGAACATGCATTTCTCTCTGGCTGCAAACGAGAGACATGTGTGAGATGTCTCCACCCAGGTGCATATCATGAATCTTCCTGCTGACACAGAACAATGCTGACCACCTTCTCCATCCTGACCCACTGCCTCGGGTGTAAAGAAAAACCTCACTTATCAGTGACTATGTGAACATTCCAGATATTTAGTCTTCAAACTGGCCAAGAGTCACTGTCATGGCTCTGGGCATTCCCGGAGACAAATAAGAACTAAATGAAAGGGATGCCTGGGTGGCTCAGTTGGGTAAGCATCTGCCTTCGGCTCAGGTCATGATCCCAGGGTTCTGAGATTGAGTCCTGCATCAGGTTCCTTGCTCATCAGGGAGACCGCTTCTCCCTCTGCCTGCCGCTTTTCCTGCTTGCGCGCTCTCTCTCTCTAACAAATAAATTTTTTTTTTAAATCTTTCAAAAAAAAAAAAAAAAGAACTAAATGAAAGAAACATACTGCATTAAACCTTTCTTCACACACTCCTCAAATGGAGCAGGTGCATTCCCTACCCATCTCTGCCTCCTGCACCAATGGGATAACTCCTGGATTCACCAGTGACTTCCCATCACATTCCTATGCACTTTCTGTGTGTCAACATTGTGCTAGATCCTGAGGAGGTAGAGATAAACCTTCATTCCTGGTCCTACTCTCAGCTCATGGGATCATAGTTACCTATTGCTGCACAACAAATGACCCCCAAACTTAGCTTAAAACAATAACATATACTATCTCACAGGAATTGTGCATGGCTTTGTCTATAGGTTTCTCACAAGGCTGCAGTCAGTGTTGGCTGGGACTGCACTCTCATCTGAAGACTCAACTGAGGATGTGTCGGTTTCTAAGTTTGTTCATGTGGTTGTTGGCAGGGTTCAGTTGCTCACAGACCATGGAACTCAGAGCTGTTCTGGCTATTGGTCAGAAGCCCCTTCAGTTCCTTGCCACATGGACCTCTCCAACATCTCACAACATGGCATCTGGCTTTCATCACAGCAAACAATTGAAAGCCAGCAAGACAGAAACCAGAGTCTTTTTGTAACCTATTGGCAGACTGGCATCCTGTTACTTTGCCATATTCTATTCATTAGAAGGGAGTGGGTCCAGCCCACACTCATTTCCCCTCTGCTCTGACTGAGCCCCTTTGTAAGCCCCTCAGTACAAAAAAAAGCCATTTAGTTAGGGTGCTAGGAGTCAAGAGGCTCTTGCTAATTAATTCATGAAAAGGTGTGAGAATATATTTCTTCAACTAGAAGTGATGCACTAACCAACTAACAGCCTGTTGTCACACTTGTTTATAGGGGCAGTGTTGGGGTGCCTGCCACATTCCTCATCCTGTAGGAAAGAGGCCAAGTCACCTAGTAGGTGGTCTGCAATAAGATGCCCAAAGGCTCTACCTGGAGGCTCACCTGTTCAGTATTTTTAGCAACACCTTGGATGAAGGCATACAAGGCATGTGGGATCTTTCTGAAGATCACACAAATCCAGGGGAGGGGGGTGTCAAAAAGAGTAGCAGATAAGATGTGATTTCTCTACCCAGGGCATAAGGGCTGAGCCTTAAGGAAGGAGAAAGGAATTCCTCCCCAGGACAGAGGCCACTGAGGATGCAGGACAGAGGGACAGAGAGAGAGAAGGAGGAGGAGGGGTTCAGTCTGGAGCTGGGTCAGGCCCCCTCATGCCTGGCCACTCACTGGCCCTCTAGCAGCTCTGTTTGCCACTTGTCACAAGAAAACTCTCTTCCCAGCACCTCCTGCACATAGGGGTGGTGCTCTCGGCTCTACTTTAAAGCAAGACCCCCATTCTTCATCCCCTTCACCCACTGCCAAATGCACGTTGGCACAGACAGAAGTGGGTGGGGTCTCTGGGGGCTAACCACCTCCCCTTATTGTGCCCAGAGTCAAGGAGGAGTCCCATGAGGTCTGGCTCAGTCCTCCCAGGTCCCTTACCAGCCCATCCTCCTCCTTGTGCCCTGGACCAAACCAGCAGTTGCCATGGCAATTCCATGTGGAAGCTCCTCCTATGTGGTCAATGTCCTCCACGTATTATCTCAGTTATATACAAATCCAAGAAACAGATGATGAGAGCCACCGAATAACCTCTCCTGGGTCACAGGAGAGCCACATCTCAGTCCAGAGCCCATGTCCTTGCACCGTGTCCTGGTGTCTGCTACCAGGCCAGCCCAGGAAAGGATCCAGCAAAGATGACTCAATGCCCAGGCACAAAAGTCTCTGGTGAAGCTGACTGATTTCCAGCTTCACAGCCCAGGGAGGGGTCCGGGCTGAGTTTGGAGCAGAGAGGCCAGGAGCTGTGTCACCAGACAGGGAGCTTCTGGGGTAGGAGCTGCAGTTTCACTGGGCTAGACAGACCATCACCCTCAGAGATGATGCCGAAGCCAGGCCAACCAAATGGCAGCATAGCTGAAGGTCAGGAAGAGGATGGCTTTCAGGAAGACCAGGAATAGGAAGCTGGCAGAGAGCAGGAAGGACCTGGGTGAGGAAATGGGGTCAAGAGAAAGTGGCTGCAGGAGATCTATGAAAGAGGCTCTGTCCCCCACCTTCGGACCCTGAACCCAGCACACGACCATCATGTGACCATCGAGGACCTTTATCAGTCCCCCACGCTGGTTCTGATCATTTGTTCCCCAGAGGCGCAGAGAGACAGAAGAGAGAGCAGAAGGGAGAATGGCTCACTATGTGGGGAGCACTGGGCTCCATGCTTCACCCTGTTCATCTCACATTTCTTCTTTGACTCTGTAAGGCTGCTCTATTATCATGCCTGCAGCAGGTTGTATTTTCCAAACATGGCCACAGCAATATTTCTAGTCCCATGTGCTCTTCCAGAAGCCTGACACGTCTCTGTCGAAAGGTGGAATCTATTTCCCATTCCCTTGAAGCTGGGTGGGCTTGTGACTGTTCTGACTATAGAACATGGCGGAAGAGATGTGTGACTTCTGAGAACAGGTCAGGAGGAGACAGCGCCTACCTGGCTTTCACGGGACTTGCTCAGGAACCCAGCCACCATATTGTGAGGAAGCCCAGACCACATGCAGAGGTCACATGTGGGACTCCAGCCAACAGCCTCTGCTAATGCCATGTGCATGTAAGTGAAAGAGCTTTCCAGTGATTGCAGCCCCAGCATTTGAGTCTTCCAGCTGAGGGTCCAGACATCCTGGACCAGAGACAAATTTCCTTACTATACCCTGTCCAAATGCTTGACCCACAAAATCCATGAACATCATAAATGATTACATTATGCCACTAATTTTTGGCACAAAACAGCCACAAGTAACTAGAACAGCCATAGTCACTAGAGTCATCCTCATTTTTTAGATGATGCAACTGAGACACACAGAGGTTAAGTGACTTGCCCAGTGTCATCGCCCTGCTAGTAAAAGACAGAGTTGCAATTGGAACCCAAACACTGGCCACTAACACCCTCACACTCAGAGATGAGGAAAGAGACAGAGCAGAGAACCAAGGCAGAGGCTGGGTACAGGGGCTCTACTTGGGACCTACAGCAGGTACTAAGGTGTCACACCAAAGCCAGGGGTGTCCCAGCCTGGCATCCTCACCAGGGGACTATAAAGCCAGGACAGTGGGAACCCCCTGCAGGGATCTGGCTTTTTTTTACCAGGCAGGAAGGCCAGGGCTGGCCATGTGACCAGTCAGACCCGGGGGTCCCATGCTGGCCAAGGTCTCAGTGGTCCTCATTTCTACTGTCACTGAGCCTACAAAGCAGGTCACAAGTCACTCTCTGCCTCAACATTCCAATGGCTCAGAGTCTGCAGTCGTCATGAAACTGCACCTCTCCCCTTCCTCAAGGGACCCTGGGATTACAGAGAGGAGAACTGTCCCTGGGGGAGGTGCCACGGCCAAGCAGGAGGACCCCCTATTACTTCTCTGGGGGGCCCCAGCCCTGTCTCACAGCAGAACACTCCCAGCACAGGCAGGGGGTGCTGGAAGGAAGGGTCTTTCAGGGGCCTCAGCCAGCCCTCCAGGAAACCCCACAAGAAGCCTTTGGGTGAGGCTTCAGCACATTCTCACCACTGTGGGGACACTGGAAGTCCCAGAAGGCAGGACCCACAACCTCCCGCTCTTCCTCACACCCACACAAAAATCAGGCATGTGACATAAAATAGAAACATGGAAAAAATGCTGGTGGATTTGCACATGCTTCCTTCTGAGTGGGGGGCCCAAGTGAGGGAGCTGCAATTACATAGTTGCACTCATGCTGGGCTAAGAAGGAGCAGAAGAGCATGGCTGGGGACCCTGAGGGAGCCATAGGTTGGGGGGGCGGTGACACAGCTCATATGCCACCTCCTTCGAGGAGCCCTCCTGGGTGCCCTGTACCCAGGGTAGCCCATCCCCACCCAAACACCGTTTAATCCCTACCTCACTACCCCCCCACATACATACTTACACTGCACCTGTCACCATCCATACAGAGTGAGTGGCTGGAGGTCTATAATGGATGGGCCTCCCCAGCCCCACCACTATTCCCGGTTCCTGTCCCTTTCTTTCCTCACCTCCCATTCCAGGGCCCTCATCCACAACTCCCTCCAAGTCCACTGGGCTGTGAAGACTGAGACTGTCTATTTTCCCCGCCCACCCCCCACATCGCCAGACTCAGTCCATAATAGACAGGCAATAAGGTTTTAATGACTGAGGGAGAGAACCAAGGAGACCACCCAGAACCCAGATACAAAGCAACTTTTCCCCTGCCAGAGCCTGGAGATATGAGTGTTGCAGCTTTGATTTGACCTGGATTATAGTGTCAATGGCTACCATCTTGTAAGTCCTAATTAACCACCAGCCGCTGTGATCAGCGCTTTATCCCTACCATTTACGTAATGCTCAAAGCTACTCTAGAGACAGGGCGCCTGGGTGGCTCAGTCGTTAAGCGTCTGCCTTCGGCTCAGGTCATGATCCCAGGGTCCTGGGATCGAGTCCCACATCGGGCTCCCTGCTCGGCGGGAGGCCTGCTTCTCCCTCTCTCACTCCCCCTGCTTGTGTTCCTGCTCTCGCTGTCTCTGTCAAATAAATAAAATCTTTAAAAAAAAAAAAAAAGCTACTCTAGAGACAATATTATTATTATCCCATTTTACTAATGGGGAAACTGAGACACAAACTGGTTAAGTAACTTGCCCAAGTCACTCAGCCAGCCAATGGCAGAGCTGAGACTTGAACACAGCTTTCTGCCCGCAGGGTTCAAGCTTCAACCCAACATGTTTCACCTGTCACGCTTACATGCAGGCATGGATGCATGCTCTTACACACTCATATGCACATACACACAGGTGCATTCCTTGCCCCCCTGGGCAACCAGTCCCAGGCCATGGCTTCACTCCTCAGCAAGAGAGGTTGAGCACCCCTGACCTCAGCCCATGTAGGCAAAGGGGGTGGGGAGGTATTAACCTGGAAAAATAGTCACTGCCACCAGGGCCTGGGGGACACTTGTGGCCCTATTCACCCCACACCAGTAAGTGTCTGCATCTCCCTCCTCCAGGCCCTCCGTGATCACATGGAAAAGGTGCTCTCTGGGGCTGTCTCAAAGGGTCACTGGGCCACGCCTCACCTCCTGCCCCACTGCTTGTGCCGTTTCAGACACAGTCTGTCCAGCGGGACCCTCAGCACCAGAACTTCC
Organism: Mirounga angustirostris; assembly: GCF_029215605.1. NCBI lineage: Eukaryota > Metazoa > Chordata > Mammalia > Carnivora > Phocidae > Mirounga > Mirounga angustirostris. Next base: position 38,452,020 of record NW_026991725.1, read on the forward strand.
TGTAACTCTCTTCTCCCACACTGTACTGGCACCCCATCACCATCATTCCTCCCACCATGCCTGTTAAGATTCTGGGAGTGCTCAGAGGGAAATAACCTGAAAAACACAAACCCACACACCTCTAGCCAGTGCATCTTGGGGCTCCTGCCCAACACTCACTCGTTTGCAGTAATCTTTATTATTTTTTTTTATATTTTATTTATTTATTTGACAGAGAGAGACACAGAAAGAGAGGGAACACAAACAGGGAGAGTGGGAGAGGGAGAAGCAAGCTTCCCGCCGAGCAGGGAGCCTGATGCGGGGCTCGATCCCAGGACCCCGGGATCATGACCCGAGCCGAAGGCAGATGCTTAATCACTGAGCCACCCAGGTGCCCACTTGCAGTAACCTTTAATGAACAGAGACACCATCCCCATCCCTGCATGTCACCCACATCTTCGCATGCTCACCCCTCTACAGGAAACATGCCTAGCTGCACAAACATGCCTCCATGGACAGCTGTGTTCCCCTCAGATCTGTGAGCAAGATGAATTTTCTGTGGCTTCTCTAGGAGACCAGAAAAATCCTCCTTCTATGGCAGATGAACTGCCGTCCACATAACACACATACTCATCTCTCAAACCCTCCCTCCACACTCACCTCTCACCTCCCAAGCCATTTTAACCTTCCTGGGCCTCTGGAGGTGATAATGGTGTGAATCACCTCTCTTGAGTGATTTTCACTCCATTATAGGCCCACCTTGGCCCTTTTCCATTAAGAGGGGGAACGAGGGAAAATTGAGCAAGGATCCAGCACCAGCCTCATTATAATAGCAAACATCGATTCAGGGTTTAGGAAGAAGTGGGCACTGTTCAATGCTCTTTACATGTGTTAATGGGTTTCATCCTCAAAGCAGGATTCAGGACTCATCTCTGACTATCCCATCATGCCTGGGCTTCATCAATCCCCATGTTAACACAGCAATGCCAGGGGTGGGGTTCGGAAGGGAGAGAGAGGGAGTTTCTCTCAAGTTATGGGACTGAAGTTGGAATACCCTGCTTCTGAGTGAGGACCTTGCAGTGGGTAATCTGATGCTCACCAGGTTGTCAGAGGGGGTGGGGGTGAAGGGTAGAGGATGCTACCCCTGCAACCCAGGAGTAGGTGGGAGCACAGACACAGCAGAAAGGGAATAAAAGCTGGGAGAGGCTAAGATAGCCTGAAGTCAACCCCTTTCTCTTCCTGACAATGGTGACACACGATTCTACACATTAAAGTCCCACTGGCAATTGGGGTCATGCCCCAAGTCAGGAAAAGTCAGGTGGGTGATTATTCAGAGGATAATTTTTCCCTTCTCCACTCACAACGGAGGACAGGTGGGAAAACCAAGTAGGTAGAACAATACTTTGGATCTTTCAGGAAGAATTTCCCAGCTTTCTGCATCCCATATAGATGTTTCCCTACAGATTCTCTTCTTCCCCGTTAGCTCCAGAGTAGACATGCCCTGGTCCCAAGTCACACTCACGAGGGAGGCAGAGGAGCAGGAAAGTCCTGAGAAGACACATCTTCTGGCCTCCATGGACTGCTCCTCTGCCATATCTATAGGAGGAATAGCACACTGGGCCTCACGGCCCACCAGAAACCCAAAACCAAGTTCTTGCTTCTCTTTACTCCTCCTTCCACTGCCACTCCTGCAGTCCCATCACTTTTTGACTTCTCAGAATGAATAAATAAAGGAAGATCCCTGGGAAAATGTGTGTGTGTGTCTGTGTGTGCGCACAGGCGCGTGCATGCAGATAAAGAGAGAAAAGTGGTTTTAAAATATTATATACTTGGGGTATTTGATAACTAACCTAGAAATATAAAATATGTTTGCTAGAAAGAACTTCATCTACCATTCCGGTGTTCTTAAAAGTTTTCGCCTGAAACCCACAGTAGAAAATACATTTTAGGGGCACCTGGGTGGCTCAGTCGGTTGAGTATCTGCTTTCAGCTCAGGTCATGATCCCGGGGTCCTGGAATCAAGCCCCGCATGGGGCTCTCTGCTCAGCGGGGAGCCTGCTTCTCCCTCTCCTTCTGCCTGTCATTCCCCCTGCTTGTGCTCTCTCTCTCTGTGTCAAACAAATAAAATCTTTTTTTTTTAAATGTTTAATTAAAAAAAATACATTTTACATTTCAGCCCAAAATTACCACCCATATTTATGTCTGAAACAAAAGTCTTATAAAATAATACTTACTGTGCACTGGGATGTTTTTTATTCTATTCCTTTTTTTTTTTTTTTAATGCTCGTTGCAATTCCCCATGTTGATTTTATAATCTAGTAATTCATCATGGCCTACTGACCTAAGCCAATTCTTTCAAGTTAGGATTGAAGAAACCAAAGGGACTCAAACAAGGCCAGCCTGTTTGGTCAGATGCAAAACCAAGCCAGAACCCAGAACCCCACGATTCTGATCCAGTGCTCTTTCTCTCACCTACTATTACCTCAATGATGCAAAAACACCTATTTAGTTATTGAAGGAATGACCACCTCATCCAGCTAACTTCACCCCTGGCTGAATTGAATCACTCCTTCCTACAAAGGCCCCCAGCCAATCAACTTAAGGTAGATCTCAGAGCTGTAGTTGGTGAAAGTCCAAAGTAATTATTGCTACCTCACCCACTCCGAGGCTCAGGAAAATTCTCAGCTCAGTGAGAGAGCAAGTGAGAGTGCTGGGCAACCTCCCCTTGAATGCAAAATTATCATCATACTCACAAAGACAGAAGAACCAGCAAGAGGCTGCCTTATCTCCTTTCTCCCTCACTCCTCCCTTCCCTCATCCACTCCCCTCTTCCTCTTTCTCAGGTTTGAGCAAGTGGTTCTGTTTTCATCCTTCTCAAGTCCACATCTGCAGTGCATCACAAAGCACAGGACCCACGGCTGCTGGCCCCAATGCCTACCCCACCCATGAATCACCAATTTGCACTGTCAGCTCTACCCACTGCAGGGACATCCTGAGCATCAGCGGAGGGTGGGTTGTTGTGGGCGGAGGGTGGGATGCTGCAGGCAGTGGTGTTTCCAGCACAACCCCCACCCACGCTCAGCTAGGATTACCCAACAGACACACTTAGCAAGGGCTCAGTGTTTCAGCAAAGTTGTAGCCAAAAAAGAGACACAAGAAACAAAATATTTGCAAATTATATGTCTGATAAGGGATTGATATCCAGAATATATAGAGAACTCGTACAATTGAACAACAAAAAACAAACAACCTGCTTCAAAAAAACAAGCAGAGGGCTTAAGTAGACATTTCTCCAACAATATTCAATTGACCAATAGCACATAAAATCACTAATCATTAGGGAAATGCAAATCAAAACTATAAGACACAACCTCATGCCCATTAGGATGGCTACTACCCCAAAAAACAGAAAACAAGTGTTGGCAAGGATGTGGAGAAAGCAGAACCCTGGTGCACTGTTGGTGGGAATGCAAAATGATGCAATCACTGAGGAAAGCAGAGTCTCAGGGAGATATTGGTACAGATGTGTTCACAGCAGCATTATTCACAATAGATAAAACATGGAAGTAACCCAAGTGTCCATTGACAAATGAATGGATAAGCAAAATGTGGCATACACATATGATGGAATTATCCAGCGTTTGAAAGGAAAGAAGTCCTGCAATATGTTAGAACATGGATGAACCTTGAAGACACTACACTATGTGAAATAAGCCAGTCATGAAAAAACAAATACTGTGATTCCACTTATATGAGGTACTTAGAATAGTCACCAGTCATAGAGACAGAAAGCAGAACGGTGGGTGCCAGGGGCTGGGGAAGGAGGAGAATGGTGAGCTAATGTTTAATGGGGACAGAGTTCCAGCTTCACAAGATGAAAAGAGTTCTGGCAGTGGAAGGTGGTGAGGGCTGCACAGCAGTGTGAATATATTTAATGCCACTGAACTATACACTTAAAATGGTAAAGATGATAAACATTATATGTATATTTTGGTAAACATTATATATATATTTAACCCCTACACACAAAAGAACTGTACATTAAAAAAACCTGAGAGCTGCATCTGGGAAGGAGGGCATGGAGGATGGAGTAGAAGACCATAAGAGTAGAAGCAGGAAGACCAATGGGATCCTTTGCAACTTCCTAAGCAGAATATGACTGTTCCTGGTGGAGTGTGGAGGGCACAGCTGGCAGAGATGTGGCAGAATCCCCAGTACTTGATCACTGGGTGCTTCTCAAGTGCAATTGATAATATTCTTCTGTCTTTGACAGAGGCTGGTGCAATTCATTAGGCTACAGACACAGATGGAGAAGCCAGTGTTGGAGAAAAGAGCTGAGGGGACATCTGAACTCTGAGATGCACCCAGGGAGAACACCACATGAAGATAAAGCAGAGATCGGGAATGCCTAAGATGACCAGCAAACCACCAGAAACCCTCAGAAAGAACCAACCATGCTGACACCTGGATCTTGGACTTCTGTCCTCCAGAACTATGACACAATAGATTTCTGCTTAGGTAAACCACTCAGTTCAAGGTACTTTATTATGGCAGCCCTAAGAAACTCACATGCTTCAAGAGGTAGAAAGGTAATCTCTCTCCAGACTAGAGAAAAGAAGGGGAAGATGGGGATATAGAAAATATAGGAAGCATATAGAGAATCTTCTAAGAGAGAGGACAGAAGGCTTACACCAGAAGCTTACACCTCTCTGAAGATTTTTCCACTCCAAGGAGAAGCAAGGAATTGAAATGGGGAATAGAGAATGAGTAAAGTTTTGGGATAGTGGCTAGAGAGAATGGGAGAGGGGACTGCCCAAGGGTCATGTCTAAGGATGGCTAAAGGCTGGTGAGAGTCCAGTGAATTGACACTGATGGGGTGGCACTAACTGGCAGCGTCACTGAATTTTACCTGGCAGCGCTCAGTTGCCCCAGAATAAGACAGAGAAAGTGTGTCTGAAGTGATGGAGAATGAATGGTTTGGTATATGTGCAGCAGAAGGACAAGGGGGTAACATGATAAACATTGCATAGAGCATAGTTCAAGTGATGAACCTTGAGGTCCAACCTGGTTAAGGGAGAAAGTGAAGAAAAGAGAAGAGACATGATGTACTGGTCTGGATACGTAATGTTAGCTGCTGTAACAAGCAGCCCTAAAGTCTCAGAGGCTCAATATGATAAAGGTTTATTTCTCGCTTACTTCATACTCTAAGGAAAGTCAAGGAGATCTCGAAGTGGAAGGATCTAGACTCTTTCCAGCATGTGATGCCAGCAGCTTCAATACTGGTCCCTATTTTTACCTTGCAGAGTGTGTGTGGCGGGGGGGCATATTGCACAGACGTCTTATGGCCAGGCCTGGAAGTGGTGAAACTCACTTCAATCCACATCCAGAGGAATCATGAGACAGAGGCTCTGTAGTGGAATGTCATCAGAAACAAAGTAAGCCATTTCTATGCCAGACCCTTAAAAACATGCACCTCAGGGCACCTCGGTGGCTTAGTGGGTTAAACATCCGACTCCTGATATCAGCTCAGGCCATGATCTCAGGGTCATGAGATCGAGCCCAAGTCAGGCTCCTCACTGGGCATGGAGCCTGCTTGGGATTCTCTCTCTCCCTCTGCCTCTGTCCCTCCACCCACCCCATCTCTGTCTTCCTCTCTCTAAAAAAAAAAAAAAAAAAAAAAGCACTTCTACTCCCAGGAAGATAGTCAGTCTTTTTCCCTATCCCTCCCACTAAGGACAACTAAACCCTGGATGTGACACGTAAAATAAAAATAAGAAGGTTCTTAAAGGTGGAGAGGAAGTAGACTGGCAAGGGGCCTTGGGAGTCAGGATTTTCTTTTGCTTCATATATCCCAAACTTGGAAATATCCCAGACTAGAGAAGCCAGCAACTGGGAAATATTAACAGGCGTAGGGGGGTAGAGAAAAAAGTCTCCACAAAAGCCATCTCTCTTGCCAAAGAACCAGGAAAGGGTCAGCCTAGCAAAACAGAAGCTTAGACAGTAACTTCTCAACCTCCAGCCAAACCACAGAGAAAATAGGGGCCCCTGCCTGTCCAGGGCAGCACAGGCAGCTTTGGGGGGAGTAGCTGATAGGAACTGAGACCCTCCCAGCCAGGGAGCTAAGCTGTGGAAGCCCAGTAGAGAGCCAGAACACACAGCCTCACCCGTCAGAGTTCAGACAGCCTCCTGGGAGTGCTGGCTGGCTCAGATGGTGTTCTGTGCACTTCCACAGGTCCACACACATTCCAGCATGAAGCTGGGGGTACTGTCGATCCAGGTGGTGTCGTCTGCAGCCTGCTCTACACTGACCAGGGTTCTGCCTGGTTCATTCCCAGGGTCCTGCCTGGTTCACTCCCAGCGTCTCCAGTACCTGGCCTAACGTCTGCTGCTTAATGGGGTTTAATGAACTGAAGGCAGAATGGGAGGGAAGAGAGCAGCCTGGAAATAGTTTGGGAGAGACAGAAGAAAGCTCTGCCAGTGGGATAAGATTATTTTGCATTAAACAAGTGTTAAAAAACAAAAATTCAACTGAGTACATTAGAAGATCTAACAGGTTTTATTATTACTTATTATTAGTGGTGGGAGAAAAAGTAGCAAAGGCTGAAACTTTATTGCAGCTCGTAGCCTCCAGGCAGGTAGCCTGAGGCATAAAGACTGTAACACTCTACAGCTCCCTCCGGGACTTCCTTTAATGTTTTATAGCTTTGCTCTTGTTAGCATCGCTTCCCTCTGATAACCGAAAACACCCCCCTACAAGACACACATTAGCAGCCATCTTTCAAACATATGGCCCACTGATGTACATCTGAAGGCTCTCATCACTGATGTTTTCTGAGACAGTGGTAAATAGCCCCTCAAGGTCCTGGAGACCTTGCTTCTAAATGCACACATTCCTTAGAGACCTACGCTATTCCCTAACCCCCACTAACGAAAAGTATATAATCAGTCACTCCTCACAAGCCCAGGCCGGCTCTTTCTGCCCACAGGTCCTGTCCCTGTGCTATAATAAAAGCACCTTTTGGCATGAAAACATCTCAAGAATTCTTTCATGACCGTTAGCTCTGGCCCCAAATCATTATTATCATGAATCATGTGGGGCGGCCCGGCATGGAACAATTCCCCCCAAGGCAGAACAAAAGAGAAGTTTATTGAATACACTGCCAGGGCGCAACAGGCAGGACAGCAAAGGAGAGGCCGTCGGCCACAAGGCAGTGGTGAGTGGCCGCAGTTACAGGGTGGAGTGCGAAGTTATGGAATGTATGGAATTTTCCCCTTTCTGGTAATCTTAGGAACTGTGCCTGGTTGTAACTGGTTGGGGAGGGCCTATGACTATTTTGAGGTGGGTCGCTTCATGAGCCTGTTTGCCTCAGGTCACTGTGGGCCCTCCTGCCTTGCTCAGGTTCCAGTGCTCAAGCCTGTCGCCTAAAAGTGGCCTCTACAAATCAGGTAGCATCCCATCTAGCAAGTAGAGAGATGCTTCTGAGAGCTGTACAAAATGGAAAGTTTTTTAGGAAGGAGGGTGGGGCAAGGAAGTTACTAGCAAAAGAAAATAAGGATTATCCCACGCGAGGTCACCTTCCCTTAGAGGGAAGAGCAGTGGCTCACTCAGTTAAGTGTCCAACTCTTGATTTTGGCTCAAGTCATGATCTCAGGTTTGTGATACTGAGCCCCATATCGGGGCTCAGCCAAGTGAAGATTCTGCTTGAGATTCTCTCTCTCCCTCTCCCTCTGCCCCTCCCCCTACTCTCTCTTGCTCTCGCTAAAATAAATAAATAAATCTTCAAAAAAAAATAAAGAAGTGATTGGGGTAAAATGAGATCATCAGGGTGGGTCCTAATCCAATGTGACTAGTGTCATTATAAGAAGAGATTAGGAAGTGAATACACAGAGAGGAAAGACAGTGTGAAGACACAGGGTAAAGATGGTGTCTACAAGCCAGGGCCCACCGAGGCCTCAGGAGAAACCCACACTGCGGACACCTTGATCTCAGACTTCCAGCCTCCAGAACTGTGAGAAAGTCAAATTCTGTTATTTAAGCTGTGCTGGCTGTGGTGCTTTGTTATGGCATCCTGCAACTCAGACTGAATGTCTGTGACTTTCCCAGCTTCAAATTTATACACTGAAACCCTAATCCCAGTGTGATGGAAGGGTCTCTGAGGGGGGAGCAGGTTGGAAGGTGGAGCCCTCATGAATGGGATCATACCCTCATAAGAGGCCAGAGAGCCTGTTTGCTCCTTTTCTGCCATGTATGGATACAAAGAGAGGTCAACCAGATATCTGCAAGCCAGGCAGCGGGCCCTCACCAGAACCCGGCTGTGCTGGCTCCCTGATCTTGGACTTCCAGCCTCCAGAACCATGAGGAATAGCTGTTCATTCATAAGCCACCCAGTCGGTACTGCTTCGTTAAGTTGCCTGAACTCACCGAGACACACGGCCACATACAAGATGGAGGGAACACATGGAGCTCTAGCCCATGTGGCCTGGCGTGGAGACACACACCAACCCCACCCCCACCCCCTCCTCATTCTCAGAAACAAGCACAGGAAGAAATCTTTGCATGTCACCAGCGGGGAAGTGAGCCATACCACAGCAAACGCAGCACTTCTGTCAAGTTAAGAGGCTGGGTGACAGGGGACACTTGGAAAATCAGCTGACAGCATTCCTGAGTGGAGCTATTTTCTTCGGACAAGCAGAGGAGATTCGGACCGTGGCCACTGCTCTCAAGCAGGGTAGGCCGAGGCCACCTGTTTCCTGTAAGAGACACACAAGTCTGCTCGAGGGACAAGGAAGACCATGGGCCAACCCTGACTTAGAGCCCCTTTGTTACCAGTCAGACCCCAAGACCTGACCTTTACTGCACACCTGCTTGGACTCACTAAACTTGGCCTTACATTTTTCCTTAAGCTCTTCTTTCTGGCTTTCCTTTTAACTTAGGCAAAGGAAACCCAAAACCACCCTTCAGGTGACAGCCACTGCCCTGAAAAGACCTCCCTCCCGCAGGCCCAGACCACCCAGACCTTTTGAGCTAACCACCCCTCCCCAACTCATGGACCATGGAGTGACCCCCTAGAATGACCTACCATTACCTTTACCTCATTATAATACCAAAATCTCCACCCAGGGAGGAGCCTCAGCCTCATTTCTATAACATACTATGTACACATAGTCAGGTTTCCTTAAGGTTAATGCATGACCTCATAGCCACCTCTACTAGGATGGCAAGGCTTCCCTTTCTGAAGAGTCTTCCTAGCCCTGAACAAAATGAACTCGTTCACCCTCTCTTGGGGACTCCTGGCTTTGGAAGCCATTGTCTATGCAAATTTGCTTATTTGCTGCAAATAAAATGTTCTTTGTGCCACAACTCAACCTGGTGTAGTTTCTGTTCACCCAGGAGCAAACTCACGTTGGCTCAGTTACATCGTGGGCTTAAGAAGCCCTTCCCTGCTCCCTCAGGTGTGCCTTTCTCTGTAACTCAATAAGGGAGAAACCTCGCAGCGCACAAGACCAAAGTTAAAACTGGACCTCAGCATGGGTGGAAGCTCTGCTTGTGTTTCATGTGTCTCTGCACCAGAAAAAAAAAAAAATTAATTTTAAAAAGTAGTGGGGAGGGAAGTCAGAACACTATTTCCCCTGCTGGAATCAGTATTCAGTACTTCTTCTAGAGGCTCTACGACCCACAGAATGAAGGCAAAAGCCTTCTGTTACTCCTGGCCTCCCCTCCACCACGGAGTGAGCAAGACCAGCTCAGGGGCCCCAGACACTTACCAGCAGTGAAAGTTCACACCCTCGCACACCCACTTTACAGGTGAGAAAGTGAAGAGAAGCCCAGAGAGATTAAGAATTTTTCCCCCCAAAGGGCAAAGCTAGAAACTTTCCAGATCAGGATGGAACAGAACTTTGGCTTTGCTTGAGTCTCCAGATTGCCTTCAGCAGAACAACCGACCATCTGGAGTTGGAGCCTGAATGCTGGGCATCCCTCTGATTCCCTTGATCTCTCCCTAGTGAGGCCCTGCTCCCTCCACCTCCCCTGCTCCAGCCCAACAGGCCTGCTCCTCATGCTGGAACTGGCCTCCCACCACCACCCTGGGACACGGAGGAGCAGAGCCAGAGCATTGTAGAGTCTCCCTGTTCTCTCTGCCTCAGCTGCCAAAATTTAGAGAGCATCTACGTCAGCTGGACTGAAATAGCTTCCATTTTTCTTACTGCTTCCTTATTTTCTTATTGCTTCCTTATGTCTCTTTTTTCTACATTTCAGTTTCCCAAACTTTGGTAAAATACAGTTGTTTAAAAGAGAACAGGAAGGAAAGTTATTAATAGTGACAGAAATGTTGTGGCTTTGACTCCCTTAATAATTAGCTTCACAGGGCACCCAACTTCTACAAAGAATCCCACAGCTTTCCCGAAACAGACAAGTCACATTTTTATTTAACACTGTGTCCTCAAATGTACTGACCAAGCAGATATATCTGGAGTTGGACTGGAAGTTGGACATTCGCAGAACAAGCCTTATTAAAACTGCTGACATGGACCTTAACACGCTATATTATTATTAATTTAACAATCATTTAATGAGCATCTGCTGGGTACCAGCCTCTGTGGATACACAGATGAATAAGAAAATGGCGCATCAGCCAGGATCCTGGTAGCAGATAGATGGTGCAAGCAAGATGGTATAATTGAGGATAACTTAATGAGGGGAATATTTATGATGGTACAGGAATGAGTTAAGGGAAATCAACAAAAGATAGAGAATAAACCCAGGGCTAGCAGCAGCAGAGAGCCTTTACCACCTCTAAGTCTAAAGGAGGAGGAGAGGGGATAAAAACCAGAACCTAACAGAACCCTTACATAGACCTCCCAGCAGCTGAGGGAAGGACCACCTGGCAGGAGCTGAGGCCCTTGGTGGAGGGACACAGACACTCCCAACCCAACAGAGAAATACCTTTCTTTCTGCCCTTCTACCTCCCACTGCCCATTAACTGAACCGCACCATATGTTGGAGAGTGAGGTTATGTCCCCTCTCCAATAAGACCCCTTCCAGAACAGGTATCATGTATGATACATCTTAATAGTCCCAGCATTTAGTATAGTGACTGACTCATGACAGGTGCTCAGTAAACATGTGCTGCGTGAATACATGAATGAATGAATGTCCATTTACCTGGCAACCAGAGGCAGGGCTCAATCTCCACCTGATAATTGCCTTCCAAAACTGTGTGAAATGGTACAATGACCCCCAAGCATGCCCACAGAATTAGTTTGAGACACTAGTTGCCCTATAGAAACAGGTCATCCCGACATCAGTCACTCGACCACTTCATAGAAACATGACAGGTGTCCCAGCTTAGACTGTCCAGAGACATGCCCAGCCATGTCTGATGAACCAGAAAGCAGAGAGACTCCAGGTGGACTCCAAGGGTCCATCTACATTGGAGAAAAGAGCTTGAGATCAGAAGAAGCAGGGGAAGGGGATGATAGCCAGGGATCTCTCAAAGCCCTTCTTCCTACACCTGAGCTTGGGCCTAGCCTGTGAGGAAGGTAGCAGCTGATAAATCTGGCCTCACCAGTCCTCTGTGACATAGGGAGGGACAGGTAACACAGCCTCAGGGCCTCATGTCAAATTGTGATCCAAAAACAGGAAGAAGGACACAGCATGGCCACTCTGGGGCCCCAAGAGCCAGCAGATCTGAGCTCACCTGGAGACACTGACACTGGTGTTCAGGGGTATGCCAGCTGCCATGGCAGATGACTTCAGTGAGCAGGAATAGAAGATGGCCCAGGCTCTGTGCTAACAATCCCTGAGACACCCCCCAGTCACTCCCAGCAGCTTTGACAGGGATGGGAGTCTAGTGCCAAGAATGAAGTGTAAGTAGGGTCTCACTGCCATCACCCCCATTAGCTAGTAAAGGGCAAGGGAGATGCAGTTTTCATAGATCTTGGTAAAGGCTTTAGTCTTCATTGAGAAAGCATGGCAGCTAATTCTTCTGTAAGACTGACCCCATGGGTCACATCCAGTACTCATGTATCTATACCCTCCACTCCTACAGTCAGTGTGAGATTCAGTACCGGTCATGGATCTCTGACCACCTCCCTCCTGTGTCTTCAGCCTTTAGGAAAGAGCAACAGCATGATTCATTTATCCTGTCATTGAATGAGTATGCGTTCTTTCAGTGCCTGCCATGTTCCAGGCACTAGATAGGTTCTAGGGACTCAGAAGTAAGACAGTGCTCTTGTGAGTTTATTCTACCAACATTTAGAAACACCAACATTTAGATACAAAGAAGGGAGACCAACTGATAAATGCATAAACAATACTAAAGGCAGATCGGGTAAGCAAGACTGCTGCCCCAGACAGCTTTCTGGAATAGGAAATGGCTCCAGATCTTGAGCCCTGGGGAGATAAATGGAAATCTCCAGTTTAGAGTCCATGTTGGTTTGATCAAACAGAGCCTTAGAGTCTTAGACCAGCATCATCCTATATCATTGTCCATTTGGGGAGTGGTACCACTGCCTCAAGCACAATCTGGTGGTGGTTTGATGTTGGTCACTCATCAGAGGCCAGAGGTATAGAAGAGCCATCAGCTCTGATTATCCTCTTAAGCCCATCAGAAAGGAATGAGTGCTGAGGGTCAAAAATTTGGCTCCTCTAAATAACTGGCATCAGAGGCGGTTGTAGACAAAAAATAGAGGTCTTTGTTCCAACTCCCCTCAGCCGCCTTTCTGAAGCCACTTCACCCAGATCATAACACAGAGCAGGTTCAGGATTAGAGACACTTTCAGCAGGAGCAGAAGCAGGGAGGAAAGGCTGATGAGCAGGGACCTGTGGGAGGGACATGGGGACAGGTGATGAGCGGCTCATCTGTTCCTCTGTTTCTTCCTCAGGGTCTAGTGTGATCCCTAACCCACAATCATTTTAATAACTGGTCCATTTAGAGCCACAGAAGAAGTCTACCAGGTGAGAAAGATGCTAAAAGTAGACCAGGGAAACATCCATTTCAAAGACACTTTTCTACCCCTCTCTCTGCCAATTGAAGGCCACAAAGTAACTAAGGCTACACCACATTCCGGAAAAACAGTCTACAAACCACTCATCGGATAATGACTTCCATTAGGATGGCACTTTTGACTTTTCAAAGCACTTCTGTCTATTATCTGATTTTCTCCTCCCAATAAACCCGTGAACCGGGGGCGCCTGGGTGGCTCAGTCATTAAGCATCTGCCTTCGGCTCAGGTCATGATCCCAGGGTCCTGGGATCAAGCCCCTGCTCCGCAGGAAGCCTGCTTCTCCCTCTCCAACTCCCCCTACTTGTGTTTCCTCTCTCACTGTGTCTCTCTCTGTCAAATAAATAAATAAAATCTTTAAAAAAAATGAACCATTTGGTCAGCACAGACAGGCTCCAGGATAGAAGCTTCTCAACAATCACCTTTAAGCTTTTGATCTTCCATGGAAATTTGTTCTGAAGCTGCTTTTCCATCTAACATCTGTTTTTGTGTCATTTGTGGTACATTTCCCAATGAAGGTCCCTTCTTGATTCTTTGTTTGGCCGAGAATGTTTTCCTTTGATGCTATAATTCATTGAAAAACTCACTTCAAGGTCAAAGGAGTGAAATTTGTCAAAAGCAGACCAATATTAATGTGTGCTGTTATATCCCACTTGCTTGTCAACAGATTACCAAGAGACTGGGCTTTGATTTGTGTAGCAAAGATGCAACAAAGAAATGCCTGTAGAGGGGCGCCTGGGTGGCTCAGTCGGTTGAGCATCTGCCTTCAGCTCAGGTCATGATCCTGGGGTCCTGGGATCGAGCCCCGTGTTGGGCTCTCCACTCAGTGGGGAGCTGGCTTCTCCCTCTCCCTCTGTCTGCCACTCCCCCTGCTTGAGCTCTCTCACTCTCTGTCAAATAAATAATATAAAATCTTGATTTTTTTTTATTTGCAAGAGAGAGAATGAGAGAGAGCACGAGAGGGAGGAGGGTCAGAGGGAGAAGCAGACTCCCTGCTGAGCAGGGAGCCCGATGTGGGACTCGATCCTGGGACTCCAGGATCATGACCTGAGCCAGAGGCAGTCGCTTAACCAACTGAGCCACCCAGGCACCCAATAATATAAAATCTTGAAAAAAAAAAAAAAAAAGAAAGAAGAAAGAAATGCCTGTAGAAGTACCTAGTCTTAAGATGTGCCTCACTCAGCAACAATCAAACAAACTACAAAATATCTACCTTAGGGTAGGCCCAGTACCAAGGATGGGGGAATGCAAAGATGAACAGGGCAGCCCCTAGCCCCAGTGGGACTTAGACAACCAACCATAACACAATGTGCTAAGAGTGAGGAAAACCCAGAGGATGGGCATGACCGTCGATGGCTGGACAGATCAGGGGAGGCTTCCCAGAGGAGGAGATGCTGACTAGGTCTTAGAAGAGGAAAATATTTTTACAGCCAGAAGAGCCAGATCAAGCACTTAGAAGAAACCAGAAGGAGAATATGAGAGGTTGGTCAATCCATCATGACTGGAGCACGGGGTGCCATGGGAGTGGGGAGTGATAAAGCTACAGAGGTTAGCAGAGGAATTGGTCATGGGGAGCCTCAAACTGCACCCTAAGGTGCAAGTAACCCCTGAAAGTTTTTGAGCAAAGGAATGATTGATCAGGATGAGGTTTAGAAAGAGACCTCTCCTGCAGAGGTATGTGGGGTGGACTGGAAAGAGGAGAGGCTGGTAATAAAAATCCCACTCACAAGAGTGGTTATGAGAATTGACAAAAAAAATTGAGTTATTAAATAAAGGTAGAATTGACAAGACTTTTCACCCAGTGGAGGTGAAGGATAAGAAGCCAAAAAAAGAATCTAAGGTGTCTAGCTTTCGTAAAGATGGGGCTGAGGACACCATGAACTGAGTCAAGGAGGCTGCAGGGAAGAGGCTGGGAAGGAAGTGAGAAGTGTGGTCTGGGACATGGGGAGTTGGAGGGGCTTCAGGAACAGTGGTGTGAAGAAGTCCTGGTGGATGTTCAAGAGAGAAGTAGAAGGTGGATATGTTGACTGGAGAGTTTGACAGAGGGGCTTAGTGAGACAAACAGAATGGATGAAAATCCATCCAGGGTTGGAAAAGCACATTCTCCCACTGAAGCATGTGTCAGAACGACCAGGATGTCCAAGAGAACCTCTGCTGCAGACCAAGAAGAAGACAGGGATACTGGAAGACCTTGGTATTAAAGAGTTGACCGAGGAAGAGGAGCCAATGAAGAAAACAATTCCATTTACAATAGCACCAAAAACCATAAGATATCTTGGAATAAACCTAACCAAAGAGGTAAAGGATCTATACTTTAGGAACTACAGAACATTCATGAAAGAAATTGAAGAAGACACAAAAAGATGGAAAAATATTCCATGCTCATGGATCAGAAGAATAAACATTGTTAAAATGTCTATGCTACCCAGAGCAATCTATACCTTCAATGCCATTCCGATCAAAATTCCAATGACATTTTTCAAAGTGCTAGAACAAACAATCCTAAAATTTGTATGGAATCAGAAAAGATCCCGAATTGCCAAGGAAATGTTGAAAAAGAAAAACAAAGCTGGGGGCATCACATTGCCTGATTTCAAGCTATATTACAAAACAGTGATCACCATGACAGCATGGTACTGGCACAAAAACAGACATATAGATCAATGGAACAGAATAGAGAGCCCAGATATGGACCCTCAACTCTATGGTCAAATAATCTTTGACAAAGCAGGAAAAAACATGCAATGGAAAAAAGACAGTCTCTTCAATAAATGGTGCTGGGAAAATTGGACAGCTATATACAGAAGAATGAAACTCGACCATTCTCTAACACCATACACAAAGATAAACTCAAAATGGATGAAAGACCTCAGTGTGAGACAGGAATCCATCAAAATCCTCTTTGACATCGGCCACAGCAACTTCTCTCAAGATACATCTCCAAAGGCTAGTGATACAAAAGCAAAAATGAACTTTTGGGACTTCATCAAGATAAAAACTTCTGCACAGCAAAGGAAACAATCAATAAAACAAAGAGGCAACCCACAGAATGGGAGAAGATATTTGCAAACAACACTACAGATAAAGGGCTGGTATCCAAGATCTATAAAGAACTTCTCAAACTCAACACCCAGAAAACAAATAATCAAGTCAAAAAATGGGCAGAAGACATGAACAGACACTTCTCCAAAGAAGACATACAAAGGCTAACAGACACATGAAAAAATGTTCATCATCATTAGCCACCAGGGAAATTCAAATCAAAACCACATTGAGATACCACCTTACACCAGTTAGAATGGCAAAAATTGACAAGGCAAGAAACAACAAATGTTGGAGAGGTTGTGGAGAAAGGGGAACCCTCTTATGTTGTTGGTGGGAATGCAAGTTGGTACAACCACTTTGGAAAACAGTGTGGAGGTGCCTCAAAAAATTAAAATAGAGCTACCCTATGACCCAGCAATTGCACTCCTGGGTATTTACCCCAAAGACACAGATGTAGTGAAAAGAAGGGCCATATGCACCCCAATGTTCATAGCAGCAATGTCCGCAATAACCAAACTGTGGAAAGAGCCGAGATGCCCTTCAACTGATGAATGGATAAAGAAGATGTGGTCCATATATACAATGGATGAATACACAGGTTTTGCATCAACATGGATGGGACTGGAGGAGATTATGCTAAGTGAAGTAAGTCAAGCAGAGAAAGCCAATTATCATATGGTTTCACTTATTTATGGAACACAAAGAATACCATGAAGGTCAAAATAAAAATTTTTTAAATGCTATATGCAGGTGAGGATGGTTGGAATTAACAATCTCTGGAATAACATAGGTGATTTTTTCAGTTCCTCTACTAAGCAATATGAATGGCTGCGGAAATAAACAGAAAGTCTTTGCCATTTCAATTGTTCCCCCTGATACTCAACATTTTTACTCACATCTCCATCAACACTTTTGCCCCCAGGCACTTGGAAGAGAGAGGAAGGAAGATGGCCGCAAACAGTTTCATGGTTCTGACCACAAAACTCTACACAGCCCAGCCATGTTAAACTCTGTCTGGGCCAACCCCACAGAGACCAAGGACTATATTCTCTTACTTCTGCTTTTATGCCTGTCTCGTATCATTGTGGCTTCCATTCACAACCCCAATCACTTTTTATTCTGCTGCCTTTTTTTTTTAAGGAAGAAACTGAGAAACAAGTGTTAGGCAAGCAAGTGCTAGAAAACAATCATATGGCAATCTCCTTCGGTTCTCATAGCCTGAAAAACCCCCAAAAGCACTGTGGCCATGGAGAGGAAATCAGTGTGCCCCACTGGGTGCTGGTTATAGAGTCTCCTTGGAGTGTTAAAAGAGCACCTTAAACACAAATGTTTATAGTGGTTTTATTCATAATTGCCAAAACTTGGAAGCAATCAAGATGTCCTTCAGTAGGTGAATGAATAAACAACCTATGGTCCATCATACAAAGGAATATCATTCAGTGATAAAAAGAAATGAGATAGGGCATTATGGTGACATATGACATCCCTCCTTTTTATCTCCACCCCCCCTTTTTTTTTAAGATTTTATTTATCCATTTGAGAGAGAGAGAGAGAGAGAGAGAGAGCACAAGCAGGGATGGGACAGAGGAAGAGGAAGAGGGAAAACCAGACTCCCCACAGAGTGGGGACCCTAACATGGGACTCCATCCCAGCACCCCAAGATCATTATCTGAGCCAAAGTCAGACCCTCAACCAACTGAGCCACCAAGGTGCCCCTTTATCCCCTCTTTTAACAACTAAAAACTGACATCTGTCCAAAAACAATAGTGCCTCTGTGGAAGTTGTGAAATCCAGTACCATACACCAAGAGACCTAGGAGGAGTCTTGTCCACCTGTGCAATGGGTAATAGGCAGACAGACCTTGGTAAGAGCTGCAGAACCAGCAGTAGCCAATAAACTGGCCCTCACCCTCCCCAGCTGCAGTTGGGGAACATCTGGAGAGTACTAGTGGGCAGATACCCACAGATAAGATAACCTTTGTAGAAGTCCAGTCTCCCCAAGGACAGATGCCAGCACTCCACTGGAGGAAAAAAAAATACAAGTTTGGACCCATTGAAGAGGGTAAGAGGAACTTTGCCAGCATAACCTCACCCCACCCCACCCCAAGGCATCACAGCAGTCAAGCTGAACTAGCCTGCCGTGACCTCTCTCGAGGGGAAAAGGGAGAGGGTGAGTGAGTGCCTGGCTTCCCCAGCTGTGTGGGACACTTACTGGAAAAAAACATTTCCCCACAGCAGCAACCAGACTTTTGAAGCAGGTTCTCCATGACAGGAGTGAGGGAAGAAACCAGGAAAGAAGCAGATTAGAGTATCAAAGGGCATGAAAGGGATTTGGTTCTTGCTTGACTGCATTCAGGACTCCAACAGGAAACTCTGCGAGTGAGCTGATGAGAAAACCTCACCCAAGGAACCTCCTGCCTGGACTGCGGGAACCCTAAAGGCCCCGTGTTTAACACCCACACCTCCCTGCCCACTCTGCAGCCAGCTCCCTGGGCACATTCCCAAGTGTCGTGGCAAGAGCAAGGTCTGGCAAACAAGGAAGGAGTGCACTCCCAAAACAGGCCAGACTCTATGGGAAATGAAAACTACAAACTTGAGCTACAGCGCCGCCTTCTGGAAAAGAAGAGAGGTTCCCAACAGCCAGTGAGTTGTAAGATAGACATAGAAACCTAAGAATTCTGCCACAAAAGGGAGCAAGAAGCAGGTGTATCCATAAAAGGTTGGAGAAAGCCCCAGATAAAAGCAGAACCAACGAAAAATATCTCCTACCTGAAGCCAACTCGTAAAGATTGGAGGAGGTGATTGCTACTTCAAATGTGAAAACAGCAACACAAATCTCTAAGGGAATATCAAGAATCAAAGACACATGACTCATCAAAAGAAAACAATAATCCTCAAGTAACCAAACCAGACACAAAATTCTGTATTCTACCTGATAAAGAATTCAAAATAGCTGTTTTGAGGTCTCAAACAAGAAAACACAGAAAAGCAATTGAACAAAATCAGGAAAACAATACATGGACAAAATAAGAAATTTAAAGAGGAGATAGAAATCATAGAAAAAAAGAATCAAATATAAATTCTGGAGCTGAAGAATTCAATGAATGAAATTTTAAAATGCAATAGGAGAGCATCACAGCAGAATAGACCAAACAGAAGATAGAATCAGTGATGTACAGGTTAGGAATTTTGAAATAATCTCAGAAGAGAAAAAAGAGATAAGAATGAAAAAGAGCAAAGAAAGTCCACATGGTCTATTAGACCCCATCAGAAGTACAAACATCAGAATAATTGGAGTTCCATAAAAGAAGAGAGGTAGTCGGAGGCAGAAAGTTTACTTAAAGAATAATAGCTGAAAACTCCCAAACCTGAGGAGAGACTTAGACATCCAATGGGTTCATGAAACTAATAGATCATTATCTCAATGCAAAATGACCTTCCCCAGGACACATTATAATAAAACTGCCAAAATTCAAGGACAGAGAGAATTCCTAGAAGCAGTGAGAGAAAAAACGATTATAACCTACAAAGGA
This sequence comes from Mirounga angustirostris, assembly GCF_029215605.1. NCBI lineage: Eukaryota > Metazoa > Chordata > Mammalia > Carnivora > Phocidae > Mirounga > Mirounga angustirostris. Next base: position 38,471,578 of record NW_026991725.1, read on the forward strand.
ACCCATGTTAAGTTATCAGCAAATTTCTCAGCACAAACTCTGCAGACCAAAAGAGAGTGGAATGATATATTCAAAATGTTGAAAGAAAGACTTTATCTTGTGAAATTATCGTTCAGAAATAAGGTAGAAATAAAGACATTCCTAGACAAAGAAAAGCTGAGGCAGCTCATCACCACTATAACTGCCTTACAAGAAATGTTGAAAGAAGTTCTTCAAGCTGAAATGAAAAGATGCTAATTAGTAACATGAAAATATACAACATACTGGCAAAGATAAATATACAGTTAGATTTAGAAAACTATAATTCTGTAATATGATAGTGTGCTAGCCACTATGGTATAAATGTTAAAGAGAAAAAAGTATTAAAAATTACCATGACTAGGGCCCCTGTGTGGCTCAGTCAGTTCAGCATCCAACTCTTGATTTTGGCTTAGATCATGATCTCAGGGTTGTGAGATCAAGCCCCGCATCAGGCTCTGCACTGGACGTGGAGCCTGCTTAATATTCTCTCTCTCCCGGGCGCCTGGGTGGCTCAGTTGATTAAGCGACTGCCTTCGGCTCAGGTCATGATCCTGGAGTCCCGGGATCGAGTCCCGCATCGGGCTCCCTGCTTGGCAGGGAGTCTGCTTCTCCCTCTGACCCTCCCCCCTCTCATGCTCTCTCTATCTCATTCTCTCTCTCAAATAAATAAATAAAATCTTTAAAAAAAAAAAATTCTCTCTCTCCCTCTCCCTTTGCCCCTCCCCCCACACACTCCCACACGCTCTCTCTCAAAAAAATTTGATTTTTTTAATCTATGTTTTATGAAGGTCTCATGGTAACCACAAAGCAAAAAACTCTGGTAGGTTCACAAAAGATAAAGAGAAGGGAATTAGAGCATACCACCATGGAAAATCACGAATTCATAAAAATAGGCCCCAAAAAAGGAAAAACAGAACAATAATACTACAGAACAGCCAGAAAGCAATTACAAGACCAGTGCTCTAACCCCTGAGCTATGGAGCCCAGAAAGCAATTAATAAGATGGCATTATTAAGTCCTTACATATCAATCGTTATTCTAAATGTAAATGGATTGAATTCTCCAATCAAAAGGCACAGACTGGCTGAATAGATAAAAATAAGACCCAACTAAATGCTGCCTACAAAAGATTCATTTCAGTTTTAAGGACACATATAGGCTCAAAAGTGAAGGGATGGAAAAAGATATTCCATGCAAGTGGAAACCAAACTAAAGCTGGGGTAGCTAGACCTATATCAGACAAAATAGACTTTATGCCAAAAATGGTAACAAGAGACAAAGAAGGTAATTCTATAATGATAAAGGGTTCATTCATCAAGCAGATACAACAATCATAAATATATATGTACCCAACATCAGAGTACCAAAATATATTAAGCAAATACTAAGAGATATAAAGGGAGAAATAGAGAACATAGTAGAGGACATCAATAATAGTAGAGGACTTCAATACCACACTTCCAACAGTGGATAGATCATCCAGATATAAAGACAACAACGAAATGTTGGACTTGAAACAAATAGACCTAACAGACATAGAGAACATTCATCCAACAGCAGCAGAATACACATTCTTTTCCAGTATACATGGACAATTCTCCAGGATAGGTCATATGTTAGGCTAGCCTCCAGGGAACCCTTAAGACAGCTTCCAGACTAAATTTCATTTATTTATTTTTTTTTAACTTTTTTTTTTTTTAAGATTTTATTTATTTATTCATGACAGACAGAGAGAGAGAGGCAGAGGGAGAAGCAGGCTCCCCGCAGAGCAGGGAGCCCGATGCGGGACTCAATCCCGGGACCCTGGGATCATGACCTGAGCCAAAGGCAGACGCTTAACCATCTGAGCCACCCAGGCGCCCCTAAATTTCATTTAAACAAGAAGTTCAGCAACAAAAAGTTGGACTGTTAACTATTTTACACAAAGAGTATGTGCTACCTATAAGTAAATGATAAAGAATAATAATAAAATGCACACTTTTGTGCCTTCCAGCTTATGAAGAAAATTTCTTTAGTTCTTTTTTAACTCTTGTTTCCTGATTTAAATGTAACATATATTCACTATAGAAATTTTGCAAGATCCAGAAGGTAGAAAACAAAAATCACCACAATCCCGTTACCTTACTGCTAATATTCTGGTAACAATGTTTCCCTGTTTTTTCTGGATGTATATTATTTTTTCTGAAATTGAGATCCTATTATACAAATTGTCTTCTCTTTTCCATCATGACCATTTTCCTTAGAACATCTAATTTCTTACTATCCTTTCATCCCCAAGATTCCAAGAAAACAATCCCTAAATATACTTACTTTTGAACTAAGAGTTGTTTTTTCAAAAGAAAAAAAAAAAGCAGAAGCAGGAATTGATAGATGGGGGAAATCTTTCTTGTATGGCTTCTACCTGAAACATAAATTAAATTAAGAGGTTGATAAAGGGCATCCTGTGTGTCTGGCACAGGGCAGTATCTGGAGAGTAAATGTTGATTGATGATTGAGTCTCACGAGGCTGAAAGTATCTCTGGAGATAAGAGGGAAAATAAAAGCCAGCACTTCCGTGATAAACAAAAATACCCAGAAGCTTTCTTTAAGCCCAAATCAAGTTCTGGGTCCAGGATGAATTCTCAACACATACCAAGAGGACTTGGGGCCTGTGCCTTGTCATTGAATCTTATTTCATCATTATTTACCCAGAGGATAAGGCACTGTTCTGAATGCTTTGATGGAGGCAATGAAAAAGCCAGCATGGATATTGCTCTAAAGGAGTCAACAATCAGGTGGGGCAGGTAGGGCATGTAGACAAATGACTCCATACCCTGTGGCTCCCTAAGTACAGTAGGTGTTCACGAACACAGTGATAGGAGACTCACAGACCTTTACTACTGGAAGGATCTTAGAGTGGAAAGAGACCTCAGAACAAGTGCTATCTCTTACTCTTACCAGCTGTCTATGTAATGGGACCAATAATATGTGTCTCCCTTGATTTTATGAAGAGTAAAGTGACAGTGAGCATAAACTATAAAGGTGTTACAAATGTAAGGTATAATTGTGAAGATCCTTCTCACTCTTCCCCATTTCCAAACTGAGAAACAGGGACACTGAGACTCAGAGGAAAAATAACATGTCTTGCCCAGTAAGTTAGAAACAAAGTGAGGACTGGAATTGTGGTCTCTAGACCCCAAGTCCAGAGTGAAACATGGGGTGTGCTTGCTAAGAGTAGGAGATGATCCTCAGCTCCTTCCTAACCCATCCCAGATTCAGGTGTTCCTTCTTTCCACTGTTTCTTATGGATCTTGCCCATTTCCCTTTGGATTGGCTATTGTCCCATGGAAACCTGAATAAAATTCCAAAGTAGGGTCAGGAAGTGCTTCCATGAATGAGCTTTGGATTCTGGGTCTTCCACCACCTCCATGGCTTCTAAACATTCACTGCAGATTCTGCTATACCTGACCCCATTGACCATGAACACGCTACCCAGGGGGATCAATGCTGTCAGCACAAAGCTTCCTGCCCTGGGTCCACATCCAGCTGCAACTGAGCTGCTGGAAACAAAATGGAAATTCATGCTAAAAATACAAATGGTGGGGTGCCTGGGTGGCTCAGTCAGTTAAGCGTCTGACTCTTGATTTCAGCTTAGGTCATGATCTCAGGGTGGTGAGATCAACCCCCGCATCAGGCTCCACACTAGGCATGGAGTCTGCTTAAGATTGTCTCTCTCCCTTTCCCTCTGCCTCTCTCTCTGTCTCTCAAAAAATAAAAAAATAAAAATGTTTTCTAAAAGTTTTCAAATAAATCATGCACTTTGTAAACTTTACATTTAGAGGTGTTTTATGATTTCAGTGATTAATACCGCTAGGACTATGTATACCAGGCAGGTAGATTTTGTTGCTCTTCATTTTATGAGGAAACTGACTCTCAGGGTCTGGGCCTAGCTCAAGGTCTCATGGCCAGTGAGTGCCAGAGTTAATGCAAATCCAATTCTCCTAACCCTTAGTTGGGGTCTCTGTTTCCTTACAACCTACCTCTGGCAGAATCTATTTCAGTTGCAGATCTCAGAAACTGACCTAGAACACACTTAGGCAAAAGTGGGCATGTATTAGAAAAATACTAGGATATTGTATATAATTCAAAGGCAATCCATGGGGAAAGCAAGGATACAGCTCAATCCTGGGGACAACTGGAACCAGACAATCAAATATGCCCTGGACCCTCTCTCCCTGCTCCTCTAATGGGCTCTATTATCTCTCTTTAGCAACAGCTTCCTCCAGGAAGAGGGACATAAGGCCACTGACATCTCTCAAGTCTACCATCTTATGGGTTTCCCTCCCAGAGAAAGCCCTACTCTCTGAGTCTTCATTAAAAGAAAAAGGAAGTCCTGGGAAGAACTGAGATTGTCCTGATTTTTATCAGGTGCCCATTTATGGACCATTCAATTATGACCAAGTGGGCAGGGTCATTTAAAATGGTGCCACATCCCCCTTCATTATAGACATGAGGCTGGGGGATATCTGAGGCTGAAAGTAATGGATGATTCTCACTTAGAACACAGGGATTGTAGGCATGAAAGTGGCTGAGACCACCCAGTGAGTGTATAGAAAGAAAAGAAGGAAGGGAGGGCAGAACCCTGGGGAGGGGGTAGGGATGAGATTTCAAGAGTGAAAAGGTGGAAACCTGGGAGGAAAGAGGAAATGAATGACAGAATATATAGATAGAAACCAGGAGAGCCCAGATTGACAGGAGCCAAGTGAGTTTGAAGGAGGAAGGAGAAACCAACCACATCGAGGTCCAACAAAATACACAAAGAATGGCCTTGGGATCTGGCAGAGCAAGGATCAAGAGTGATCTATCCAAATGTCATTTCAGTGGAGGTGGAGGAGTGGAAGCCAGTTGAAGATGAGGCAATGCAGACTGTAAGTGTAGTTCTTCAGGAACTTAGATAGGAAGGGTGGAAAAGCAATAGGAGATGAAGTGACAGAGGTGAGGGGACAGTCCCCTCTATCTTAACCACATGGGTTTTTGGAGCAGATACTCCTGGATATTAAACACTTTACATGCAACTCCCCATTAGGCAATCAAACATCACATCAAATGCTCATGCTATGCAATGTAAGAAACTATTTCTAATAATAATAGCTGATTTTATTGTCATAAATTACACAGATCTGACTCAAAGCTCACATTCTCACCCATTCTTCCTACAACTTCTCCATTGGTAAATGGAATGTCAAGGTGTAAATTATCCAGAGGGAGATGATAGAGCAACAGAGATAAGCTCCTCTTAGCCAACCCCCTTCTTGGGGCCTTTCCCTAAGGAAAAAATGGTCTCTTCTCCTATGTCTATTACCATCTACCTCCATTCCTACCAAGACTCTCTCCCATCTCTCTGAAGGAAACAAAGCCCTATTTAAATTATATTTTTAGGCACAACCATTAATTGTGGACCAAACAGCAATTCCAGACAACTGCAAGATCCAGTTGGCTGCCCTCTATCCTCATGACCCCTCCCCAAAGTGTGGATCTCCCCTTCTCCATTCCTTGAGCTATGGAAAACTTTAGGGCAGGCCATGAGGTCATGTGAAGACTGACTATATATCATACATAGGCAGAGCTAGACTCTGGGGATTTTTGCAGACTGATTTTATTTAGTGTGTCTCACAGCCATTGATCACCTGGCAGACTGTGGTGCCATAGAGAATAGGACCAAACAAAATAGCTGTGTCAACCGGCATTGGCCTCCTGCAAATGAGAAGAATGTAGGACCAAAGTCCCCTCCTCCAATCTCTCATAAAAATAGGTTCCCCTCTAGTTCAGACACAGCCAATGCCTGTGACCTCACTTCAAATACAGCTGTGAGGTGTCGGGTTGCTGACACTCACCTGACTCACACATCCCTGTCCTTTGTCACATCCCCCTTGTTGAGTTTCTCAACAGTGTTTTTCTCCCTGTCTATCCCTGATTTTTAGAGCAGGTAGATGAAATAAGACCTTCCATCTGTTCCCACTAATAAAATACCAGGTGTAAAGGAATATTCTCTCTGAATTAAGAACTTTCCACGTTGAACTATTAACTTGAAGTTTACCCTTTTTCTTCCTTTTTCCCTTCTCTCTCTAAATCCCTTCTCCTACAATTCCTCTCTGCCCAGCCCAGCCCACTGTCTCCTCTCTTTCCACGTTACCATCATCCCTTTTCTCAGTTCTAATCCCTCTATTCCCCATCTCCTTTCTTTCCATGGTCAAGACTACAAAAGAGGCACCAAGGGCACAAAGTTTAAGAAAGCTTGAACGACCCTGACTGTGACTGTCCCTAACCACCTCTCTTGCCTCACCCTAGACCCGTTCCCATTCTTTATTTCCATCCCCATATTTCTATCTTTATATCACTCAAACAAGTATTTTTCTCCCATCCTTATATACTCCTTTGCTCTTTTGACCAGCTGGTGGAATGTTTACTCTTTATATACATAATAACTACTTTATATAGAATACCAATTCAGCTCTTGTATTAAAAAACCAATGTAAGGAGCACCTGGGTAGCTCAGTCAGTTAAGCATCTCAGATCTTAGTTTTTGTTCAGGTCATGATCTCAGATTCCTGAGATCCAGATCCTGTCAGGCTCCACTCTCAGTGGGGAGTCTGCTTCTCTCCCTCTTCCTCTCCTGCCCCTCCCCCGGCTTGCGTATGTGCGCACTCTCTCTCTCTCTCTCTCTCAAATAAAGAAATAAATCTTTTTTTAAAAAAAGAAATACACATATTAAAAAGAAAAAAGCCAGTGTAAGTACAGCATACACGAGACAGAAATGCATTTATCTTTCCTCTAACATCCAAGGGTAAGCAGTTCAAGGCTGACATGGCAGCTCCTACTAGCCCATGGCTCTGTGATCCTCAGGACCTGGCTTCCATCTCAAGGTCAGAGGTGGCTGCTTCAGCTTCCTCTACCACCTCCACTCTCCAGAAAGAGGAATAAAAGAAGGGGAGGAGAGAGTTTGCTCTTTTCTTCTTAAGGGCATGACTCAGTTGTAGACAAGGCTTCCCCTCACACATCCTCGCGACCAGAACTTAGTTATGTCACTGCATCTACCTGCAAGAAAGCTGGGAAATGTGATTTTTTTACTCCCCAGTCATGTGTCCAGCTAAAATTTCTGTCACTGTAAAACCAGGAAAGAGCAGATATTTGGGGATTAACTAGCAATCTTTTCCACAATTATATTCTAAGCAGAATATCAATAGTAAGGAAAGGAAAGTAATAACTATCCTTCTTTTATCCTTTTCTAAACAGGACTCGTTGCATTTTAGATAATCATTCACAGAATCTGGGGCACCTGGGTAGCTCAGTCAGTGAAGCGTCTGCCTTCGGCTCAGGTCATGATCCCGGGGACCTGGGATCAAGCCCCACATCGGGCTCCCTGCTCCGCGGGAAGCCTGCTTCTCCCTCTCCCACTCCCCCTGCTTGTGTTCTCTCCCTCGCTGTGTCTCTCTCTGTCAAATAAATAAATAAAATCTTTGAAAAAAAAAATATGGATTTCCCCAGACCTGACGAATGTCACACTATCCACCAAGACCAAGGCAGCACATGCAGTGGGTTTGAATAAATGCTTCTAAGGTGGAGAAATAAAGATAAATGTTTGCACATGTACAAAAGACATGTAGGAGAAGGCTCACAGCAGTGCTGTTCACAACAGATTAAAACCAGGAACAGGCCAGGCCTCCTGCAGTGGGAGAACAAATGAAAAAATTGTGATCTATTTACTCATCCGAACATATACAACACTCAAAGCAACAACGTACATCAATACACAAAAATAATGAAGAGTCTTAGCAATATAATCTTAAGTCAAAAAAAACTAAAGTGGGGGGCCTGGGTGGCTCAGTTGGTTAACTGTCTGACTCTTTAATTTCAGCTCAGGTCTTGACCTCAGGGTTGTGAGTTCAAGCCCTGCACTGAAGAAAATAAAATAAAATAAAAGATGTATCTTTAGAAATGCATACAAATGCAACAAAACTACCTAAAAAGATGAGAGTGATGGACACAGGAATGAGGATGATCACAACCTCAGATGGAGGAATGGAAGGGGTGGGAGGTGGAAATATGGTTAAATGTATATTATTGTCAAGGGCCTTAACTTTTGCTTTAGATTCTTATTACATTATAAGGAGGGAGGAAGGAAGGACCATTCATGGATGAGTAATGAATGTGTCAGAATTCAATTATTTTGATTATCCCAATTCTATGTACTCTGAGGTCCAATTTAAAGAAAAAATTGGCTAATAGATGCATAAATGGTTTGGTATCCTTGTATTATCAGCTCTTAGAAGGAGAGATTGAATTTTCTTTTCCCAGTTTTGATACTCAGTTGTGTGCCTTGAGGAGAAAATCACAAAGGTTAGCATGAAGGAACCCAGAGTACCTTCTGCTTCTCCTGAAAAATACATGAAATTGAATACACTGATCCCTGCAAGCAGGTGGCAGGCTATGTAAGAGGGGTTGCGGGAATAAGACCATGGCCAAGTGTGATTCCAGCAAAGACAGATCCTCAAAAATATGATGCCTCCCACACAGAGATGTGTGTGCATATGCACACACACACACACACACACACCTGTTGCTGACTATAGAAAAAATCATTTATGTGGAAAAGAAGTTAAGCTACACAGAGAGGAGAAAGAGCAGAATGGGGCAGCTGAGAAGAGTACAAGTAAACTTTGCTGACTTTCTCATTTTGTCTGGACCTCCCTGTCTATTGGGCAAAAGAAGCTCATCTCCCTGGACTATGAGCTTAGCAGTTCTCCAATGCACAGTTGTCAACTTCTGAGACCCTACCGGGGAAAAATGTAAATGTCCACAAGGAGGAGAACCTGAGCTGCAAAGAGCTTTGAGCCCAGTAGAGGGCCGGCGCCTGCCTGGATGTTCAGTTGGTCCCATGGTCAGCAGTTGCTGGCCATACTGATGGGGACTGAATCTCAGCTCTGTCTGCCATCTCCACGACCTCAGTATTGAATTTAATGTCCCTGAACCTTGCCCCCACCATCCATATGATGGGAAGAAGAGTAGCCTTCTCCAGAGGATTATTGGGTAAGGTTAAATTAGATAATACATGCAAAAGAGTCTGGCACATCATGGTCATAGTAAAAGTTCATTCATTCATTATTCATCCTTGTCTCTCCCAGAAAGCATCTAATAAAGAAGTTGGAAGAAGACAAGGCAGCAAGAAATCTGGTATCATGGAGAGTTGCCCACTTGGCCTTATAGAGAATCTCCCTCATCGGAAGCTATTTGTCAACTGTCAACAATGTGACCCCTTGGGGTGCTGGGACAGGGGAAGACACCATATGGGGGCCTTTCTCAGGAAAGAAAAGTTGGTGCTTGGAGGCCCCTTCCTGAGTAAAACCCTCCCTGCCTCCCACCTTCCTCCTCACCTCCAGGCGGATGGATTTGGTCACCCCCTTCTCCAGACTTGGAGCATGCTCAGTCCATATTATCCACAGTAATAACTCCCCATATTAAGCACTCAGTATATACCAGGCACTGGGATGAGCAATTCCCATGCCTTCTGTCATTTAATCCTCACAATAACCCTATGAAGGAGGAAAGTGAAGGTTAGCAAAGTAAATTAATATATCAAGTTGCAAAGACAAAAAATGGCAGAGCTAGAATTCAAACCCCTGTCTGCTGGCTCCAGTGTTTTTAGCCCCTGCACCATACTGTCTGTCTCCCTTACATCCCATCGTGGTCCTTATATCACATGGTGTATAAATCCGTTAGTCATTCCTAATGGGCTGTCAGCTCTTCAGAGGCAGGAACTTCAGAGGACAGGCTCTTTTATCTGTTTATCCCCAGCACCTAGCACAATGCCTGGCTAAGAATGAATGAATAAATGAAGGAAGGAAGGAACAATCTTCTCCAAAGTCAAGGAAGGAGACAGCACCACTGTTCCTCCTAAGTCACTATGACTCATAACCTCTATTCCATCCAAGTTTTGAAGGGTGAGGAGAGGGCAGGTGACTGCATGTATAGGTTGCACCTTCCCTGAAGTGCGCTTCTCACTCACATAAGAGCCCAGAGCTTAGCCATGGGAATGGCACCAAGCCCTTCACTATAAGAGAGATGTTTGCTGGATCTTTAATTCTAGAAAAGCCATCCATCTTCCATTTCACAACTTTTTGCAGCATTAAATCCTATAGAAATTATTCTGGATATTTCCTTCAAATCCATTGAACTCAGCCATTCTCCTGTTTCATATTCGTTACTAGGTTATAGATTATTTCCTTAGTGACCCCAAATGAAACTGCCACTTAATCCCCACATGAGGTTCAGCTCAAAATTTCAGAATGAAAGTAGTATATTGGTTAAGAGTACAGAATCTGAAGTCACATATTCCTAGGTTCAAATTCCAACCTGCTATGTAAGCTTTTTAAAATTCTCTGATCCTGGGGCGCCTGGGTGGGCTCAGTCATTAAGCGTCTGCCTCAGCTCGGGTCATGATCTCAGGGTCCTGGGATCGAGTCCCGCATCAGGCTCCCTGCTCAGTGGGAAGCCTGCTTCTCCCTCTCCCTCGGCCTGCCATTCCCCCTGCTTGTGCTCTCTCTCTCTTTCAAATAAATAAATAAAATCTTAAAACAAAAAAACTCTCTGATCTTGTTTTCACTTCTGTAAAATGGATATAATAATAACTATCTCATACAATTATCAGTCAGATTAAATGAGATAATATATAAAACATTTAGCATAGTGTCTGGCACATAGTAAACACTCAATAAACATTCATTTTTAAAAGTTGGGTCTAGGGCGCCTGGGTGGCTCAGTTGGTTAAGCGACTGCCTTCGGCTCAGGTCATGATCCTGGAGTCCCTGGATCAAGTCCCACATCGGGCTCCCTGCTCGGCGGGGAGCCTGCTTCTCCCTCTGACCCCCACCCCCTCATGTGCTCTCTCTCTCATTCTCTCTGTCTCAAATAAGTAAATAAATAATCTTTTAAAAAAAAATAAAAAATAAAAGTTGGGTCTAATATAAATGGCCAACAGACACATGAAAAAATGCTCAACATCACTCGGCATCAGGGAAATACAAATTAAAATCACAATGAGATACTACTTTACACCAGTCAGAATGGCTAAAATTAACAACTCAGGAAACAACAGGTGTTGGCAAGGATGCGGAGAAAGGGGAACCCTCTTACACTGCTGGTGGGAAGGCAAACTGGTGCAGCCACTCTGGAAGACAGTATGGAGGCTCCTCAAAAACTTAAAAATAGAGCTACCTTACGACCCAGCAATTGCACTACTAGGTATTTATCCAAAGGATACAAACATAGTGATTCAAAGGGGCACATGCACCCCAATGGTTATAGCAGCAATGTCCACAATAGCCAAAATATGGGAAGAGCCCAGATGTCTATCCACGATGAATGGATAAAGAAGATATGGTATATGTATATGTGTGTATATATATATATACACACACACACACACACACACACACACAATGGATTATTACTCAGCCACCAAAAAAATGAAATCTTGCCATTTGCAATGATGTGGATGGAACTAGAGGGTATTATGCTAAGCAAAATAATTTAGTCAGAGGAATAAATATTATGATTTCACTCATATGTGGAATTTAAGAAACAAAACAGATGAACATAAGGAAAGGGAAGGAAAAATAAAATAAGATGAAAACAGTGAGGGAGACAAATCATAAGAGATTCTTAACTATAGGAAAAAACAAACAGGGTTTCAAATTGAGGGTTGCTGGAGTGGGGGGTGGGGTGGGAGGGATGGGGTGACTGGGTGATAGACCCTGGGGAGGCTATGTGCTCTGGTGAGCGCTGTGAATTGTGCAAGACTGTTGAATCACAGAACTGTACCTCTGAAACAAATAATGCAAACAAATAATAATGCAATCTTCTTTTTTAAGAAAAAAAAAAAGAAGAAGAAGAAGAAGGTAGCAGGAGGGGAAGAATGAAGCGGGGGAAATCGGAGGGGTAGACGAACCATGAGAGATGATGGACTCTGAAGAACTAACTGAGGGTTCTAGAGGGGAGGGGATGGGAGGATGGGTTAGCCTGGTGATGGGTATTAAGGAGGGCACATTCTGCATGGAGCACTGGGTGTTATGCACAAACAATGAATCATGGAACACTACATCTAAAACTAATGATGTAATATAGGGGATTAACATAAGAATTTAAAAAAAAAACAGGGTTTCTGGAGGGGAAGTGGGCAGGAGGATTTGGTAACTGACTGATGGGTATTAAGGAGGGCACTTGATGAAATGAGCACTGGGTGTTATATGCAACTGATGAATCTCTAAATTCTACCTCTGAAACTAATAATATACTATATGTTAATTGAATTGAATTTAAATAATTTTTTTTTAATTGGGTCTAGTACAGGGACATCTAAGGCGGTTACACAGGTGCTGGTACTCCCAGGATAGAGTCCAGCTCACTCTAACTTTAGGGTTTCCTCAGATTACCACAAACTCCCTGACCACTCATCTAAAAGTTTAACCTGCTATGAATCCTGCCCACATACAGAGATCTCAGAGCCATTCCACTGCCTCATTCTTAAACATGAAGGTAACCAAGAATCCTTAGGCATTGTTATTTAAAAATCTGCCACATGAAAGAGAAAAACCAAAATAAATAGCAAAATTGACCTAACAAAGCAGAGATAATTTAAGGAACAAGAGAAAATTTTTAAAACTCAGAAAGATTTGAGAAGATACTGCATCTGTAATACAAAGGTATAAAAAGGAATTGAGCATAGTCGTTCCTCAAAAAATTAAAAATAGAATTACCATATGATTCAGCAATTTCACTTCTGGGTATATGCCCGAAAGAATTGAAAACAGGGTCTCAAAGAGATATTTGTACACCAATGTTCATAGCAACGTTATTCACAATAACCAAAAGGTGGAAGCTACCCAAGTGTCCCTCAATGGATGAAGGATATACGGTGTGCACCCCTTTGTTTACTGCAACGTTATTTACAATAGCCAAATTATGGAAGCAGCCCAAGTGTCCATCGATAGATAAATGGATAAAGAAGATGTGGTGTGTTGGGCGCCTGGGTGGCTCAGATGGTTAAGCATCTGCCTTCGGCTCAGGTCATGGTCCCCGGGTCCTGGGATCGAGTCCCACATCGGGCTCCCTGCTCCTTGGGAGTCTGCTTCTCCCTCTGACCCTCCTCCCTCTCATGCTCTCTGTCTCTCATTCTCTCTCTCTCAAATAAATAAATAAATAAATAAATAAATAAAATCTTAAAAAAAAAAATAATGAAATCTTGCCCTTTGCAACAACATGGATGGAGCTGGAGAGTATAATGTTAAGCAAAATAAGTCAGTCAGAGAAAAGACAAATACCACATGATTTCTCTCATATGTGGAATTTAAGAAACAAAACAAACAAAGAAAAAAAGAGAGAGAAACCAAGAAACATACTCTGAACTATAGAAAACAACTAATGGTTACAAGAGAGGAGGTGGGTAGGGTGATAGGTAGCATAGATGATGGGGATTAAAGAATACACTTATCATGATGAGCACTGAGTAATGTATATACTTGTTGAATACTATATTTTACACCTGAAACTAATATAACCCTGTATGTCAACTATACCGGAATTAAAATCAAAAACTTAATTTTAAAAAAAGATTAACCAAAAAAAATTGGACAGAGAAAAAGAAAATGTGACCTGTACATACAATGGAATATTATTCAGCCTTTAAAAGGAAGGAAATTCTGGGCGCCTGGGTGGCTCAGTCGTTAAGCGTCTGCCTTCGGCTCAGGTCATGATCCCAGGGTCCTGGGATCGAGTCCCGCATCGGGCTCCCTGCTCAGTGGGAAGCCTGCTCCTCCCTCTCCCACTCCCCCTGCTTGTGTTCCCTCTCTCGCTGTGTCTCTCTCTGTCAAATAAATAAATAAATAAATAAATAAATAAATAAATAAATAAATAAAATCTTTAAAAGGAAGGAAATTCTGACATATGCTACAACATGGATGAGCCTTGAAGATACTATGCTAAGTGAAATAAGCCAGTAACCAAAAGACAAAGACTCTATGATTCCATTCCAATGAGCTACCTAGAGTAGTCAAATTCAGAGACTGAAAGCAGAATGGTGGTAGCCAGGGGCTGGGGTGGCAGCGAAGAAGGGGTTATTGTTCCTTGCATACAGTTTCCTTTTTGAAGATAAAAAGACTTTGGGAGATTGGTTTCATAACAAGGTGAATGCACTTAACACTACCAAACTACACACTTAAAAATGATTAAGGTGGCAAATTTTATATTGTGTATATTTTATCACAATTTAAACATTTTAATTGAGAACAAAAAAATAATTCTTGGAAATTGAAAGGAATGTTGCTAAAACTTTTAAATGCAATATGAAGACTTAAAGATGAAGTTGAGGAAATGTCTTAGTTCATAGAAAAAAAGGACAATGAGATATAAAATATGAGATTTTTTAAAAAGAGAAGAAGGAACAGGGGCACCTGCCTAGCTCAGAGCATGTGACTCTTGATCTCAAGCCCCATGCTGGGCATGGAGCCTATTTAACAAATAAATAAACTCACACACACACACAAAAAGGGACAATCCAGGAAGTACAACATCTCATTCCTTGGGAACTTCAGAAAATAATAATAATAATTAAGGAGAAGGAAAAAAGTCAAATCAAGAGAATTTCCCAGAGAGGAAAAATGATGCACAGTTTCAAACTAAAAGGGTCTACTGAGTGCCTAGCACAATAGACATAAAAAGGTATACAATTAGATAAATTAACATAAAACTTCTGAAAACCATGGATCAAGACAAAATCCTAAAAGCTGCCAAAGAAAAATAAATAATAATACAGCCCATTCCCAAAGCTGAGGAATTAGTCTGACAACAGATCTTTCGTTAGCAACACTTCCAATTAGCAATAATACCTCATGTTAGTGTACCAGAAGACAATTCAGTAATGGCTTCAGGCTTGCAGGAAAGAGCCTTCATTGTGAATCCCAAACTCAGCTGATACTGAGTAAGAATAGAACAAGCACATTTTCAGATATGCAAAGACTCAGAAAGTCCACCTCCCATGCCTCCTTTTTAAAGAAGTTATCTGAGGGCGCCTGGCTGGCTCAGCCAGTAGAGCATGTGACTTGATCCCAGGGTTGGAATTCAAGCCCCACGCTGGGTGTAGAGATGACTTAAGAATAAAAATTTTTTTAAAAAAAGTCATTCGAGTACATTCTCAAGTAACTTCCTCAAATACTTTCCTGAGGAGTAAACCAAGAAAAGTACGCCAAACTCATGAGGGAATAAACAGAGAAAGAGGAAGGTATGGACCACATGAACACAGAACCCACATAGGAATAAGTCTAAATAAAGGGAAATGTCAGGGTTACGGTTGTGCAGCAGGCCCAGAAAGCAACCAGCTCAGATTGGAGCAGAAAAATAAAGTCCTATAGCAGAGAGGTTTATGAGATTGTATAGAAGAAAACTTGGAAAATAAGCCTTGAGCATATGATGAAGCCCCAGAATTCAATCTGTAAAAGCAATTAGAAATTTAGTGAGGAAGGAAACATAAGAAAGTCATTATCTAAATACAAAAAAAAAAAAAAAAGAACGGTCCAGGGATGCCTGGATGGCTCAGTCAGCAGAGCATGTGACTCTTGATCTCAGGGTTGTAAGTTTGAGCCCCACATTAGGTGTAGAGATTATTTAAAAATAAAATCTTAAAAAAAAAAAAAAACAGTTTGTATCAGAACAGGAAGTGATTCAGATTCAAGAAAGGAATTAAATGGTTATCAAGGGAAAAGGAAAATGAAGAGATGGAAGATATAAAAGATACAATGAAGAAGGTATTTCCTCTCCCAACAAATAGAAAGGCCATCAGAAACTTCAGAGAAAACAACAAACATGTAAAATGGCAACGTACAGATTAAAACAGTGTATCATTTTAGCAATGGATTTTTTTTTTTTTAAAGATTTTTATTTATTTTTTTGACAGAGAGAGACATAGCGAGAGCAGGAACACAAGCGGGGGGGTGGGAGAGGGAGAAGCAGGCTTCCCGCAGAGCAGGGAGCCCGATGTGGGACTCGATCCCAGAACCCTGGGATCATGACCTGAGCCGAAGGCAGACGCTTAACGACTGAGCCACCCAGGTGCCCCTGGATTTTTATTTTTAAAAAGAATAATTTTTTTAGCTTGATGATATAAGCCTTTGAAAATGAAATGCAAACAATCATAACATGGTATTTGGCCCTGCAAGTAAACTGTGTTTGCCTAATAATAGCAGTTTAAATACTGGAGGTTTCGGAAGGGGTTCACATTTTAGAATAAATCTATAAAAATTACAGAAGATGCAGTGAGCCTGGGTGGCTCAGTTAGTTAAGCATTTGACTTTGGCTTAGGTGGTGATCCCGGGGTCCTGGGATCGAGCCCCTCGTCAGGCTCCCTGCTCAGCAGGCAGTCTGCTTGTCCCTCTCCCTCTACCTCTCCCCCTGCTCATGCTCTCTCTGTCTCTCTCTCAGGTGTATAAATAAAATATTTAAAAAAAAAGAAATTACAGAAGATGATAGTTACATATTATATAACTAAGATGACATTTAAAATGTGACTTCTATCAGTTAAAAACTTTGAAAGTAAAAGTACACCTGACAATATCCCAGTAGCAATGACCATGTCAAGCACACAGAGCTTGGTTCCCAATACCATTTTCCAATAAAAGGAACCAGGGCTCCTTTTTTTTTTTTTAAAGATTTTATTTATTTATTTGAGAGAGAGATAATGAGAGACAGAGAGCACGAGAGGGAAGAGAGTCAGAGGGAGAAGCAGACCCCCTGCTGAGCAAGGAGCCCAATGCCGGACTCGATCCCAGGACTCCAGGATCATGACCTGAGCCGAAGGCAGTCGCTTAACCAACTGAGCCACCCAGGCGCCCAGGAACCAGGGCTCCTTGAAGAAATGACTGATGCTAAGGCTGGGACAGGAACATACAAGATAAGCCTAGAGCTAGAACTCAGCAATCCTAGTTCCAGAAAGAAATAAGTGTTCAAAACAAAACAGAATAAGGGGCGCCTGGCTGGCTCAGTTGGAGGAGCATATGACTCTTGATCTCAGGGTCCTGAGTCTGAGCCCCACATTGGGTGTAGAGATTACCTAAATAATTAAAACTTTAATGGGGCACCTGGGTGGCTCAGCCGGTTAAGTGTATGATTCTTGATCTCAGATCAGGTCTTGATCTCAGGGTCATGAGTTCAAGCCCAGCAGGGAGCCTACTTTCAAAAAAAAAAAAAAAAACTTTGGGGAACCTAGGTGGCTCAGTCAGTTAAGCGTCTGCCTTTGGCTTAGGTCATGATCCCGGAGTCCTGGGATCAAGCCCTGTGTTGGGCTACCTGCTCAGCCAGGAGCCTGCTTCTCCATCTCCCCCCTGCTCGCGCTCTTTCTCTCTCAAATAAAAAAATTAAATATTTTTTTAAATAAAATAAAAACTTAAAAAAACAAAACAAAACAATTAAAAGATGTCAAAGAGGGGATAAATGTCAGTAGATAAATCCAACAAACACTACCTCAGTGAGGCGATCCAGGTTAATATCATCAGTGATGATATCATACTTATGACAGTGATAAGTCATACTTATAACACATCCTCTTGATATGATGTGTTGATAATGAAACTTTACCTCCATGGCCTTCCTCTCAAAAGACACATAACCTCAGTCTAACCATGAGAAAAACATCAGACAAATCCACCTGAAGGATATTTTACAAAATACCTGACCAGTACTCCCTAAAACTATCAAAACAATCAAAAACAAAGAAAGTCTGAATCATTTTCATAGTCTTAAAGAGCTTAAGGAAACGTAACACTTAAATGTAATGTGATATCCTAGAGTGGGTCCTGGAACAGAGTAGAGATATTATATAAAAACTAGGGAAATACAAATAAAGTATGGATTTAGTTGATAATAATGTACCAATACTGGTTCATAGTTGTGACAACATGTAAAAACGTTAATAGTAGGGGAAACAGAGTGTGGGTTATACAAGAATTCTCTATATTATTTATGCAACTCCTCTGAAAACAAAATAATTCTAAAACAAAATGTTTGTTTTTAAAATGCATATCTGACAGAGGTTGGGAGATAAAGGGGGAAAAGAAGTGAAAGGAAGGATGGGGTGCTAAAAATTATGGTAAGTTAAGATCTTATTTTCTTATTCTTAACCCTTCTAAAAGATAATTTTGAAGTAACAACAGCAACAATGTATTTAATGATTATTGCATATGGATAAGTGAAATGAATGACAGACAAGGAGTGAGAGAGAAGAATTGGGAATATTGTTTTTAAGGTATCTACACTACGAGTGAAGCAGGAATAGCATCATTTGAAGGTGGATTTAGTTTAGTTAAAAATATATACCTTTAACTCTAAGACAACCACTGAAAAGAATTTTAAGAATTTTTTACTGATGTGCTAAGAAAGGAGATAAAATGGAATCATACAAATTGTTCATCTCAAACCAAAGAATTCAGAAGGAAGAAGCATCTGGCAATTAATAGAAAACAATAGTAAACACGGTTGACATTAATCCAAATATATCAATAATAACTCTAAATGTGAATGGTTTAATCAACCAATTAAAAGAGAGATTGTCAGAGTGGATTTTTTTTAAAAAAACAACTATATGTTGTCTACAAAAACCAAATTAAAAATAAAGACACGGGGGCTCCTGGGTGGCTCAGTCGGTTAAGTGTCTGCCTTCGGCTCAGGTCATGATCCTGGAGTTCCGAGACTGAGTCCCGCAAGGGGTTGGGGGGGGGTGGGGTCCCTGCTCAGCGGAGAGTCTGCTTCTCCATCTGCCCCCCCCCATGCTCTCTCTCTATCTCATTCTCTCTCTCAAATAAATAAAATCTTTAAAAAATAAAATAAAATAAAAACAGTATCAAAATACACAAAGCAAAAACAGAACAAAAAGGAGAAAAAGATGAATCCACAATTATAGTTGGAGACCGCAAAACCCAATGTCAGTAACTGATACATCTAGCATGTAGAAAATCAATAAAGATATAGTTGACATGAAGAGCACTATCAATCAACTTGATCTGATTGATATTTATAGAATACTCTATCCAACAACAAAATACATTCTTCTGAAGCTCACTTGAAACATTCACCAAGATAGATCATAAAACACACCTTAGCAAATTTAAAAGAATGGAAATAACACAAAAGATGTCATTTTAAATTAATATTAGTTGTTTGAACATAAATAGCCCCAGAATGAAGAAAATTGACCTTTATCCTATTACATTTTAGTGGATATATGCTTTTAAAAATATCTATTTTCCTTTACTTTTTTTGTTTTTTTTATTTTAATTCCAGTATAGTTAACATACAGTATGATATTAGTTTCAGGTGTACAATATAGTGGTTATTTTCCTTTGCTTTTTTTGCTTGCTCAACAATATGCCTTCTGATATCCTCTGCCTGGCTAATGCCTACTCATGCTCAGTCCAAACTTAAAAATTAAAAACTTTAATATAGTAAAACAAAAACATAAACAAAGTTAGTAATTGAAAAAAATCTACAGAACATAATGAAATATTTATGACATAAAGGATTAATGTCCTTAATATATAAAGAGATTTTATAAATCAATAAGAAAAAAAATGAGTAGATTTATTTTTGGCTCTTAGCCCACACAGCAACAAGAATAGTATCTTTAAATCCCAAATCTGGCTGTGTCATTCCCCTACTTAAAGTTCTTCAATGACTTCGCATGGCTCTTAAAATAGAGTCCAAAACTCTTAACACAACCCACATGATCTGGTCCTTACTTACCTCTCTAGACTCTTCTCCCATCATCCCCCACCCCTCCCTCTCTGGACTCCAGTCAGGCTGGTCTTTTTTCAGTTCCTTGATAACATAACATTTTTGTACATGCTGATCACTTTTCCTAGAGTCACACCACCACTCCCTTCACCTGACTGATGCCCATTCTTTCTTCAGATCTCAGCTTAAATATCATTTCTCAGGGAAGTCTTCTGTCATCAACTCCAGATCATTTTGGATCCTCTATAATATGTGCTCTTCCTAGCCCTTACGCCAACAGATGAAATTCAGGTTTCTGAATCCTCAGTGCTCAGAACCATACCCTGAGAAGGGTGACCCTTCCCAGGAATGTGAGGCTTGGGGCAAAGCAACCATTGGCTTCTGGACCTTCTTACCCACGCCGTCATGGATGGTGAGGAAGCCCAGGAGAAAGTTATGATGAGACTTTCTCCAAGCTATTAGTCCTTAAGTTTTTTAGAATAGACAACTTTGGGAACATAATGAAATCTATGGGACTTCTCACCAGAAAAATGTGCATAAGGAAAAGTTTCAATAATGTTTTCACAGGTTCGCAATTCCCTAAAGACTATCTATTCACCTCAGGTTAAGAACCCCAATTGTAGGGGGGTGGAGCAAGATGGCAGAGGAGTAGGAGACCTGGATTTCGTCTCCTCTCAGGAATTCAGCTGGATAGGGATCAAACCGTTCTGAACACCTACAAACCCAACAGGAGATCGAAGAAAAGAAGAGCAACAACTCTCTCATCAGAAAAGCGACCACTCTCTGGAAGGTAGGACGTGCGGAGAAGTGAATCTGAGGTGATATTCGGGAGGATAGACGGCGGGGGAGGGGCCTCCGTGGGCCGCTTCTGGCAAGTGATAGAGCCGCGGAGCACAAAATCGGAACTTTTAGAAGTCTGCTCCGCCGAGGGACGTCACTCTGGTGGCTAAGCGGGGGGTGGAACCCTAGGGACAGTGTGGTCTCAGGACCCTCGGGGTCACAGAAAGACCGGGGGTGCCTGAGGGCGGCAGAGCTCCCAGGTATCGGAGCGGGGAAGCCGGCTGCAGAGGCGGAGCCCAGGCGCGGGCTCTCAGCTCGGGGTTGTCACAAACCGTGATCCGCGGCACCGTCGGGCCCCTGCTCCTCCGGCCGGGACCCAACAAGCGGCAGATCCGGGGAGACTCACCTTCCTCCCCCGGGAGGAGCCGCGCGGGAGGGCACCGCAGGGATCGGCTGGGTTTGGAGACTCCACCCGGGGTCGGGTGCCAGAGATAGAGACGCGCGGTCGCAGGCCGGGGAGCACGGAGTGCGGCCGGAGACCGGGGAGACGGGAGTGACTGGCGGCTTTTCTCTGGGGGCTCACTGAGGAGCGGGCCCGAGTTCTCGGCTCCTCCGGGACAGAGATTGGGAGGCCGCCATGTTCACTCTCCGCCTCCAACGCTGCACGGAAAGCTCGCAGGGAACAAAAGCCCCGGAGAGCAAACCCGAGCAGATTACTTAGCCGGGAGGGGGCAAGGGCAGGGCAATTCCACCTCCGGCAGAGACATTTGGAAACCACGGCAACAGGCCCCTCCCCAGAAAATCAGCGAGAACAGCCAGCCAAGACCAAGTTTACCGATCAATGAGAACGGTAGAACTCCAGCGCTAGGGGAATACTGCACATAGAATTCATGGCTTTTTTTTACCATGATTCTTTAGCCTTTCAAAGTTAATTTGCGGGGGGCGGGGGCGCCTGGGTGGCTCAGTTGGTTAAGCGACTGCCTTCGGCTCAGGTCATGATCCTGGAGTCCCTGGATCAAGTCCCGCATCCGGCTCCCTGCTCGGCAGGGAGTCTGCTTCTCCCTCTGGCCCTCCCCCCTCTCATGTGTTCTCTCTCATTCTCTCTCTCTCTCAAATAAATAAATAAAATATTTTTAAAAAAAGTTAATTTTTTTAACTGTCTTTTTTTCTTTTTTCTTTTTTTTTTGAATTTTTCTTTTTCCCTTTTTTTTTTTCTCTTAAAGATTTTATTTATTTATTTGAGAGAGAGAGAGAATGAGAGACAGAGAGCATGAGAGGGAGGAGGGTCAGAGGGAGAAGCAGACTCCCCGCCGAGCAGGGAGCCTGATGCGGGACTCGATCCCGGGACTCCAGGATCATGACCCGAGCCGAAGGCAGTCGCTTAACCAACTGAGCCACCCAGGCGCCCCTCTTTTTCCCTTTTTCAACCAACATCTTATCAATCCCTTTTTTAAAAAACATTTTTATTTTTCATTTTTAGAGTCATATTCTATCCCTTCATAGTAGTTACCCATATTTTTGGCATATATATATATATATATGTTGTTCTCTCTTTAAAATTTTGAGATAGTTTCTTCTAACATCAAAATATACCCTAAATCTCTAGTATATGGTTTTTTTCTACTCCCCTGCCTGATCACATTCTCTCCCTTTTTTTTTCTTTTTTCTTTTTTTAAATCCTCTTTGTTCTTTTTTCAAACAACTTCCTATCAATTCCTTTTATAAAATTTTTTATAATTTCCATCTTTACAGTCATATTTCATCCCTTCATCATATCAACCCTTATTTTTGTACATATATAACTTTTTCTTTCTTTAAAATTTTGGGAGGCACTTTCTTCTAACAGACCAAAATACACCCAAAATCTAGTGTGTGGCACTGATCTATATACCAGCCTGATCATATTTGATCACATTATGGTTTTTTGTTGTTGTTGTTTTGTTCTGTTCTGTCTTTTTTGTTTTTATCTTTATCTTTCTCTTTTTTTTCTTTTTCTTTTTTCTCTCTTTCCCTTTCTTTTCCCACTGCTTCAGGTCTTTTCTGATTTGTTTAGAGTATATTTTCTAGGGACATTGTTACTCTGCTAGCATTTTGTTCTCTCATTAATCTATTCTCCTCTGCACAAAATGACAAGATGGAAAAAATCACCTCAACAAAAAGAACAAGAGGTAGTACCAACTGCCAGGGAACTACTCAATACGGACATTAGTACAATGTCAGATCTAGAGTTCAGAATCATCACTTTAAAGATACTAGCTGGGCTTGAGAAAAGCATGGAAGTTATTAGAGAAACCTTTCTGGAGAAGTAAAAGAACTAAAATCTAACCAAGTTGAAATCAAAAAGGCTATTAATGAGGTGCAATCAAATATGAGGGCACTAACTGCTAGGATAAATGAGGCAGAAGAGAGAATCAGTGATATAGAAGACCAAATGATGGAAAATAAAGAAGCTGAGAAAAAGAGAGATAAACTACTGGATCTCGAGGGCAGAATTCGAGAGATAAGCGATACTGTAAGACGAAACATTAGAATAATTGGGATCCCAGAAGAAGAAGAAAGAGAGAGAGGGGCAGGAGGTATAATGGAGCAAATTATAGCAGAGAACTTCCCTAATTTGGGGAAGGAAACAGGCATCAAAATCCAGGAAGCACAGAGAACCCCTCTCAAAATCAATAAAAATAGGTCAACACCCTGACATCTAATAGTAAAACTTACAAGTCTCATAGACAAAGAGAAAATCCTGAAAGCAGCTCAGGAGAAGAGATATGTAACCTACAATGGTAGAAACATTAGATTGGCAACAGACCTATCCACAGAGACCTGGCAGGCCAGAAAGGACTGGCAGAATATATTTAGAGCACTAAATGAGAAAAATACGCAGCCAAGAATACTATATCCAGCTAGGCTGTCATTGAAAATTGAAGGAGAGATAAAAAGCTTCCAGGACAAACAAAAACTAAAGGAATTTGCAAACACGAAACCAGCCCTACAAGAAATCTTGAAAGGGGTCCTCTAAGCAAAGAGAGAGCCTAAAAGCAACATAGACCAGAAAGGAACACAGACAATATACAGTAACAGTCACCTTACAGGCAATACAATGGCACTAAATTCCTATCTTTCAATAGTTACCCTGAATGTAAATGGGCTAAATGCCCCAATCAAAAGACACAGGCTATCAGATTGGATTAAAAAACAAGACCCATCGATATGCTGTCTGCAAGAGACTCATTTTAGAACCAAAGACACCCCCAGATTGAAAGTGAGGGGGTGGAAAACCATTTACCATGCTAATGGACACCAAAAGAAAGCTGGGGTGTCAATCCTTCTATCAGACAAATTAGATTTTAAACCAAAGACTGTAATAAGAGATGAGGAAGGACACTATATCCTACTTAAAGGATCTATCCAACAAGAAGATCTAACAATTGTAAATATCTATGCCCCTAACATGGGAGCAGCCAATTATATAAGGCAATTAATAACAAAAGCAAAGAAACACATCGACAACAATACAATAATAGTGGGGGACTTTAACACCCCCCTCACTGAAATGGACAGATCGGCTAAGCAAAAGAGCAACAAGGAAATAAAGACTTTAAATGACACACTGGAACAAATGGACTTCACAGACATATTCAGAACATTCCATCCCAAAGCAATAGAATACACATTCTTCTCTAGTGCCCATGGAACATTCTCCAGAATAGCTCACATCCTAGGTCATAAATCAGGTCGCAACCGGTACCAAAAGATTGGGATCATTCCCTGCCTATTTTCAGACCACAATGCTTTGAAACTAGAACTCAATCACAAGAGGAAAGTCGGAAAGAACTCAAATACATGGAGGCTAAAGAGTATCCTACTGAAGAATGAATGGGTCAACCAGGAAATTAAAGAAGAATTTAAAAAATTCATGGAAACCAATGAAAATGAAAACACAACTATTCAAAATCTTTGGGATGCAGCAAAGGCAGTCCTAAGAGGAAAGTATATAGCAATACAAGCCTTTCTCAAGAAACAAGAAAGGTCTCAAGTACACAACCTAACCCTACACCTAAAGGAGCTGGAGAAAGAACAGCAAATAAAGCCTAAACCCAGCAGGAGAAGAGAAATAATAAAGATCAGAGCAGAAATCAATGAAATAGAAACTAAAAGAACAGTAGAACAGATCAACGAAACTAGGAGCTGGTTCTTTGAAAGAATTAACAAGATTGATAAACCCCTGGCCAGACTTATCAAAAAGAAAAGAGAAATGACCCAAATCAACAAAATCATGAATGAAAGAGGAGAGAGCACAACCAACACCAAAGAAATATAAACAATTATAAGAACATATTATGAGCAACTCTATGCCAGCAAATTAGATAACCTGGAAGAAATGGATGCATTCCTAGACATGTATAAACTACCAAAACTGAACCAGGAAGAAATAGAAAACCTGAACAGACCTATAACCACTAAGGAAATTGAAGCAGTCATCAAAAATCTCCCAAAAAACAAAAGCCCAGGGCCAGATGGCTTCCCAGGGGAATTCTACCAAACATTTCAAGAAGAATTAATACCTATTCTTCTGAAACTGTTCCAAAAAATAGAAATGGAAGGAAAACTTCCAAACTCATTTTATGAGGCCAGCATTACCTTGATCTCCAAACCAGACAAAGACCCCATCAAAAAGGAGAATTACAGACCAATATCCCTGATGAACATGGATGCAAAAATTCTCACCAAAATACTAGCCAATAGGATCCAACAGTACATTAAAAGGATTATTCACCACGACCAAGTGGGATTTATCCCTGGGCTGCAAGTTTGGTTCAACATCCACAAATCAATCAACGTGATACAATACATTAACAAAGAAAGAACAAGAATCATATGATCATCTCAATAGATGCAGAAAAAGCATTTGACAAAGTACAGCTTCCTTTCTTGATCAAAATTCTTCAGAGTATAGGCATAGAGGGTACATACCTCAATATCATAAAAGCCATCTATGAAAAACCTACAGCGAATATCATTCTCAATGGGGAAAAACTGAGAGCTTTCCCCCTAAGGTCAGGAACACGGCAGGGATGTCCACTATCACCACTGCTATTCAACATAGTATTGGAAGTCCTAGCCACAGCAATCAGACAACAAAAAGAAATAAAAGGCATCCAAATCAGCAAAGAAGAAGTCAAACTCTCACTCTTTGTAGATGATATGATACTTTATGTGGAAAACCCCAAAGACTCCACCCCAAAACTGCTAGAACTCATACAGGAATTCAGTAAAGTGGCAGGATATAAAATCAATGCACAGAAGTCAGTGGCATTCCTATACACCAACAACAAGACAGAAGAAAGAGAAATTAAGGAGTCGATCCCATTTACAATTGCACCCAAAACCATAAGATACCTAGGAATAAATCTAACCAAAGAGGCAAAGAACCTGTACTCAGAAAACTATAAAATACTCATGAAAGAAATTGAGGAAGACACAAAGAAATGGAAAAACGTTCCATGCTCATGGATTGGAAGAACAAATATTGTGAAGATGTCAATGCTACCTAGAGCAATCTACACATTCAATGCAATCCCCCATCAAAATACCATCCACTTTTTTCAAAGAAATGGAACAAATAATCCTAAAATTTGTATGGAACCAGACAAGACCCCTCATAGCCAGAGGAATGTTGAAAAAGAAAAGCAAAGCTGGCAGCATCACAATTCCGGACTTCCAGCTCTATTACAAAGCTGTCATCATCAAGACAGTATGGTACTGGCACAAAAACAGGCACATAGATCAATGGAACAGAATAGAGAGCCCAGAAATGGACCCTCAACTCTATGGTCAACTCATCTTTGACAAAGCAGGAAAGAATGTCCATTGGAAAAAAGACAGTCTCTTCAACAAATGGTGTTGGGAAAATTGGACAGCCACATGCAGAAGAATGAAACTGGGCCATTTCCTTACACCACTCACAAAAATAGACTCCAAATGGTTGAAAGACTTCAATGTGAGACAGGAATCCATCAAAATCCTAAAGGAGAACACAGGCAGCAACCTCTTCGACCTCAGCCGAAGCAACTTCTTCCTAGAAACATCGCCAAAGGCAAGGGAAGCAAGGGCAAAAATGAACTATTGGGACTTCATCGAGATAAAAAGCTTTTGCAAAGCAAAGGAAACAGTCAACAAAACCAAAAGACAACTGACAGAATGGGAGAAGATATTTGCAAATGTCTT
This sequence comes from Mirounga angustirostris, assembly GCF_029215605.1. Taxonomy (NCBI): domain Eukaryota; kingdom Metazoa; phylum Chordata; class Mammalia; order Carnivora; family Phocidae; genus Mirounga; species Mirounga angustirostris. The sequence goes on from NW_026991725.1 coordinate 38,498,413, forward strand.
ATCAGATAAAGGGCTAGTATCCAAAATCTATAAAGAACTCATCAAACTCAACACCCAAAGAACAAAGGATCCAATTAAGAAATGGGCAGAAGACATGAACAGACATTTTTCCAAAGAAGACATCCAAATGGCCAACAGACACATGAAAAAGTGCTCAATATCGCTCAGCATCAGGGAAATCCAAATCAAAACCTCAATGAGATATCACCTCACACCAGTCAGAATGGTTAAAATTAACAAGTCAGGAAACGACAGATGTTGGCGGGGATGCGGAGAAAGGGGAACCCTCCTACACTGTTGGTGGGAAAGCAAGCTGGTGCAGCCACTCTGGAAAACAGTATGGAGGTTCCTCAAAAAGTTGAAAATAGAGCTACCATATGATCCAGCAATTGCACTACTGGGTATTTACCCCAAAGATACAAAAGTAGGGATCCGAAAGGGTACGTGCACCCCGATGTTTATAGCAGCAATGTCCACAGTAGCCAAACTGCGGAAAGAGCCAAGATGTCCATCGACAGATGAATGGATAAAGAAGCTGTGGTATATATATGCGATGGAATATTATGCAGCCATCAAAAGGAATGAGATCTTGCCATTTGCAACGACATGGATGGAACTGGAGGGTATTATGTTGAGCGAAATAAGTCAAACAGAGAAAGACATGTATCATATGACCTCACTGATATGAGGAATTCTTAATCGCAGGAAACAAACTGAGGGTTGCTGGAGTGGGGGGTGGGGTGAGAGGGATGGGGTGACTGGGTGATAGACACTGGGGAGGGTATGTGTTCTGGTAAGCGCTGTGAATTGTGCAAGACTGTTGAATCTCAGATCTGTACCTCTGAAACAAATAATGCAATATATGTTAAGGAAAAAAAAAAGAAGAAGAAGAAGGTAGCAGGAGGGGAAGAATGAAGGGGGGGAAATCGGAGGGGTAGACAAACCATGAGAGACGATGGACTCTGAAAAACAAACTGAGGGTTCTAGAAGGGAGGGGGGTGGGAGGATGGGTTAGCCTGGTGATGGGTATTGAGGAGGGCACATTCTGCATGGAGCACTGGGTGTTATGCACAAACAATGAATCATGGAACACTACATCTAAAACTAATGATGTAATGTAGGGGATTAACATAAGAATAAAAAAAATTAACTGCAAAAAAAAAAAAAAAAGAACCCCAATTGTAGGTCTAGTGAGAATGTCATACACACAAACACACCGGTTACCTGGCTTTGTTCATTTAATCACTACTATCTATAGTGTAGCGATTCCAGTAGTAATAACACTTTATACATGAAATTTCATTTATGGTTTAAAAGAAAAGAAAGATTTTATGTACATTTTCTCATTTACTCTTCACAAAAACCCAGTGAAATGGCCACACATTCCTCTACCTATTTTACAAATGAGAAAACATAATCCCAAAGACATAAGTGATTTGGCTAAGGCCACTAGCCAAAAAGGAGCTGAAACCCAGGAGTAAAGCACACTCTCTTTTTTTTTTTTCTCCCATTTTTTTTTATTCTTATGTTAATCCCCATACATTACAACATTAGTTTTAAATGAAGTGTTCCATGATTCATTGTTTGTGCATAACACCCAGTGCTCCATGCAGAATGTGCCCTCCTCAATACCCACCACCAGACTAACCCGTCCTCCCACCCCCCTCCCCTCTAGAACCCTGTTTGTTTTTCAGAGTCCATCGTCTCTCATGGTTCGTCTACCCCTCCGATTTCCCCCGTAAAGCACACTCTCTTAACCTTAGGCCTGGACCTTCCCCTCCATATTGACCAATGGCCAGTGGTAATAGGACTTGTGCCTAGTGATGTAGCTGCCTGCTGAACACCAGGGTCATCATATGAGGATAACCCCCAAGGCCAAAATCTCAGCCCCCATTCCCATGCTTTCCTATTCTAGACAGTGATGTAACTGCAAATGGGGGAGGGGGGGGCCCAGCAGAAGAACTCCCCTGGTGTTTAGTGGAGGTAGCTAAAGCTTCCCATCTCCCTGCCCAGAGTGCATAATAGCAAACATTCTTTGTGTTCTTAATACATGCCAGGCATCCTTCAATGCTATTTACATAAATTAACTTACTAAATCCTCAGAACAACACCAGAGTGTAGGTACAATTACTGTCTCTATTTTGTGGACACTTAGGGAAAGTTAAGTAACTTGCCCAAGGTTACACAACTAGTAATTTTCAGAGCTCACATTTGAACTCTGAGCCTGCACTCTTAATCAAACCACCATTCTGCCTCTCCTGAGCCAATTGTTCCTTACTTTTGTGGGTCACGAGCACCCTGGAGAGTGTTATTAAAGCTCTAGACCCTCTCCCTGGGAAAATGTGGTTAAGCAGAATTTTGCAAAGTAATTCAGGACTTCAAGGACTCGCAAGCCTCATACATACTGGAGGGAGCTGTCCAGGGACCAAAAGAGAAGGTGCGCCAGGACTTCACCCCTGCAAACGCGGGAGGAGAGCTGAGCTGCGCGGTATGACGGAGATGCTCTTTCACTGAGAATCAGGAAGGGTGATCTCCCGGGACCGCAATGCCCTGGGGACGCAGCCGGACGCTGAGCCTCCGAAGTCCGGTAGCTGAACCAGATATACACAGACCACCAGTGAGACTGAAATCTTGAGTCTGTGCCAGCATCTTGGAGTCACAAGACAGGGGATTCTGAGCGGACGGGATCTCAGAACTCGGGTCCCAGGCGCAGAGGGACAGTGTCGATCGCTGTTCCTGGTGCTGAAACGCCGCGGTTACGGAGGGGAGGGGCTGCCTACCCGCCCACCCCCACCCCCGACCACGTACTAGGTACGCCGCCGCCACAGCCGCGGGAGCTGTCCAGTGCTGAACCCGGATGCGGCCCGGCCCGTGGGGCTAGACCCGAGCTTGCCGCACCTAGCGGAACCTGGACCGAGCTTCTGGGAGCGCTGACGCAGAACGCTGGGAAGGCGAGAAGCAGTGGGCTCCACTCCGGGCATGGACCAGCAGAGACTGGACTCCTACCAGTGGGGAGCTAGCCGTTACTTCAATGAGCACGTCCTGCATAAGGTAAGAATCTCCTGCAGTCCCCTGCCCCCATCCCAACGCTGGGAGAGGGCGCCGTCAACAGGAGTTCTCTCCGCTCCCCTGACTTGGCTTCGGGACTTAAAGAGAAACTAGCCCATATCTGTGAGCCTGTGAATGCTTTCTGTTTGATCCTGTTTGCGGTTGAAAACAGATATGCGTAAACACTGGGGGAGGGGCCAACGCCAGAGACTCAGATTATCAGGAGCTCCTTTCAATTCTTTTAAATCACCTGTGTCCCGTTCTCACTCACTTCCTCCTGCCTCTCATGCATTTGAACTCTTGTGTCCCCTGAGCACCCTGTCCGTCCGTGATCCTTCTGGAAGGCCGTTTGTCCTCTCACCCGTGCCTCCCAAGCTCCGGCCCTGTCAGGTCTGGCCGTTAGGGTCAAAGACCTGAATTCCAGGGTGAAATTAGACATAGAAATGATCTACAGCAGAAACAAACTGTTATTTTCAAATTAGACTGCCTCCTGGCTCCAGAAAGCTGCCCTCCAGACACCCGAAAGTGTTTGCTTATTTCAAAGCTCTAACTCATCCCTTGCTTCCCTCATTCAAATTTCTTATGCAACTCAAATCTCAATAATGTAGGTTTCCTCTTGAAGTGATTGTTGGGGAAAAGTAGCAGCCTCTCTCTAGGCAAGTCCTTTAATCCAAAATCCATCACTTCAAAAGAATCAGAGCCTTATATTTCCCATAAGAAGTCATGGATTGCAAAAAAAAAAAAAAAGTCATGGATTGCTCCTCATCCCTTGCTTTGCCCTCCTCATTGAGCCCTTATATATCCTACTTTGCTAATACCAATTTATCTGTTAGTCCCCTGAAAAGCTGTACATGGTCCTATACTTGGAGATTATTTAAATAAAAATATCACTCTAAAGATTCCATGAATGTGGGGCACCTGGCTGGTTCAGTTGGAAAAGCATGTGACTCTTGATCTTGGGGTCCTGAGTTCGAGCCCCTTGTTGGGCATAATGATTACTTAAATAAATAAATAAAATTTTAAATAAATAATAAAAATCCCATGAATGCAATCTCTTAAATAATCCAATTCACCCTCTTCCCCTATTACACAGTTTGTATTTGAGGAAACTAAAGTCCAAAGAGGGGAAGTGACTTGTCTAAGAAAACAAGGTAGTAAATGGCAGAGCTGGTACTAAAAGCCTAGAATTCTGACTCCAAGTCTAATAACTTTTTTCTCACAAGTGTGGTCCACAGGCCAGCAGCACTGGCATTACCTGAGAGCTTGTTAAAAATGTGAGGGCGCCTGGGTGGCGTAGTTAGTTAAGCGACCAACTCTTGGTTTCATCTCAGGTCGTGATCTCAATGTCGTGAGACCAAGGCCCGCCTGAGATTCTCTCTCCCTCTGCCCCTCCCACTCATGCTATCTCTCTCTCTTTAAAATACATAAATGATGGGCATTAAGGAGGGCACATATTGCATGTATTGCGTGGAGCACTGGGTGTTATACGCAAACAATGAACCATGGAACACTACATCAAAAACTAATGATGTACTGTATGGTGACTAACATAACATAATAAATAAATAAAATAGATAAATAAAAAAATTTTTAATGTGAAATCTCAGGCCCCACCCCAGACCTACTGAATCTGAATTTGTATTTTAAAACAATCCCTAGGAAATAAATATGCAAAGTTTCATTTTCTAAAGTTTCATTTCTAAAGTTTCAGACACATGGGCCTGCATCACACTGGCTATTTCTGACGCAAATGAAGGAAAATCAACTACTAACAGAAGTGCGTCTGTAAATTTGAATAGTCCATGTGACTTCTCCTCCAGGTCCCTGAACCCCTGAGGTATAGAGAAAAAGAGAAATTTATAACAACTGTCCCAGCCAGGAAGTTTTAAAATGGTTGCAGTTTGAAGTAAACTAGAATAAGATCTGTGTTCTTTGAGGTTGTGAATCTAGACCCAGTAGAAACTGCATGCAAGCTAAGGAACATAATTACAAATCAGTTACAAAATCATCCTGGTAATTAGATATTTGGTTCTCTCCAAGTTTAAGCTATCTTATAAAGATGTAAATATTCATTTTGGCACTTTAAGATTTGGAGGTCGGGCGCCTGGGTGGCTCAGATGGTTAAGCGTCTGCCTTCAGCTCAGGTCATGATCTCAGGGTCCTGGGATCGAGTCCCGCATCGGGCTCCCTGCTCCTTGGGAGCCTGCTTCTCCCTCTGCCTTTCTTTCTCGCTCTGTCTCTCATGAATAAAATTTTTTTAAAAATCTTAAAAAAAAAAAGATTTGGAGGTCAAAGTTTTCAAATTATTGACAAGTGTGGTCTTTCCCACCTCAGTGACCCACATATGAAATATGGGATGTAGCCCACAAGAACTTCACTTCCCTTGGGTTTATTTATCACCAAATTGGGAGAGAGCCTGTTTCGACAACTTCCAATATATTTGAAGACAAGTGTCTACTTACTACTAGTGAATGCTTGGTTTCTTCAGCTTGGTTGTGAGCATCTTGAGAGCCAAAGCTGGACTTAAACCTTCTGTGGTTCCCGAGAGAGTAACATGTGTATAGAGAATTTTCTTTTTCATGTAATGTTGATCACCTCCTCCTAATATTATTTTATTATTGTGAATGACTTTTTAATGTGATCCACCTAAGAATCTTTATGTAAAGGGGTAGAGTATCAACATATTTGTATTATTTTTAAGTTTGCTATATAATAGAATCCAAGAAATTCTTGTTGATTCATTTGAACATATTGGCCATGGGAAGCAGGACTTCCCTCCAACATTCACTGCTGGGAAGGATGATCTTTTAGATCAACTTTTTTTTTTTTTTTAAAGATTTTATTTATTTATTTGACAGAGAGAATGAGAGAGAGAGAGAGCACATGAGAGGGGGGAGGGTCAGAGGGAGAAGCAGACTCCCTGCCGAGCAGGGAGCCCGATGCGGGACTCGATCCAGGGACTCCAGGATCATGACCTGAGCCGAAGGCAGTCGCTTAACCAACTGAGCCACCCAGGCGCCCCTTAGATCAACTTTTTATTGAAGTATAATAACCACAAGAAAACCCCAAATCATGCGTGTACACCCTGCTGGATTATCACAAAGTAAGCACCTCTGTGCAACCACTGCCAAAATAAAGAGATAGAATCTTGCCAGCTTCCCAGGAACCCCCCACACACCCCTTTCCACATACTCCCCCCTGAGGTTACTTTTATAGAGGAGGGAGTATCATTTAATGTTTTGACAGGGCTGCCGGATTTTATGTAGGATAGTTTTAGGAACTTGCTAAGGATGAGACATTGCTTTATGGTGGATAGAAACCCCAGGCTGGGGGCGCCTGGGTGGCTCAGTTGGCTAAGCGACTGCCTTCAGCTCAGGTCATGATCCTGGAGTCCCGGGATCGAGTCCCACATCAGGCTCCCTGCTCAGCGGGGAGCCTGCTTCTCCCTCTAACCCTCCCCCCTCTCATGCACTCTTTCTCTCTCATTCTCGCTCTCTCAAATAAATAAATAAATCTTTAAAAAAAAAAAAAAGAAAGAAACCCCAGGCTGGGAATCAGATAGAACTTGATTGATAGAACTTTGAATGACATCTATGAGCCTTCTTTTCTTATCTATAAAATAAGAATAATATTATCTGGCTTATTGTCTTTTGAGGGAAGATGTTAGATGATATAATGTAAATATGTAGATGTAAATATGTGTTTCTCTGGCATATAGGAAGCATTTAATAAACGGTGGTTATTAGGATACATATCTCAGGCTTCAGAGCAACTTCAATAGGTGTCACATTGAGCGTCACTCAAAATAATGAATTTTTGTGAGAAGAGCAGCAGCTCCATATACAGACACACATACTCACACACACACACATTCTTCACAGGCACAATCCCATGGGATTAAGCTCACAAACCCACCATCAAGACTTCCATGTGAACACCCCAAATCTGATTTCCTAAGTTGAATATTTCCTTTCTCTGGGAGGTGAAGCAGGGGACCCAATAAAACTTCTCATTAAAATTCACTTATATGAAAAGCATATGCCAAATACCATCAGCTTTGGATGGCATTGGCACTTTAGCTAGTCCCAAGAGTTAGAGGGTGACCCAGATGAGCTTGAGTAACTCTTAACATATTCCTGGAGTGTGGGCTGGAAGCTGGGAACTGCTTGGAAACATTGAGTTCATCCATCACATGCTTGGAGTTTTTAAATAGAGTTGCTGTTGTTCTCACAAATCTGAATATTTGATGCAACTAAATAATTTAAAACATGTGAACAACCTTGTTGCTCTTTTGCTGAGAGAGCTCCTATCCCTCTCTTGCTACCAGTATAGTCTTGAGAGCCATCAAGGGCAATGGTATGACCTAGAAGCTCAGGAACAGCCCACAGACTGGATTCTTGTGGTGCCAGGGCCTGACCATAAACCCTAGGAAAAATGAAGCATGGAATTTTGCCCCAGATGCTAGTGAATCAGGACAGAGACTTCAGTTCAAGAGCTTACTTCCTGATTCACCATCACCAGCACTCTGATGCACACCCACATGCCAGTGTTGTTCCAAGAGAGGCAAATAATTACTAAACCAAAGTCACTCTCCTCTGTAGCATCTCAGAAAGACTATTGACCAGGGGGCAGAAAGATGTGGTCTGTCCATCCATTCATCCAGGGCTTGGTTCTTGTGGGGAAAAAATTGAATTATCAAGGTCTCTGTACTACAAGGGATTTCCATTCCCTCTGACTCTGCTCTAACACCTCTTCTGGCTAAGTAGGAAAGGCAAGAGGTCATCTGTAGTACCTCCCTCTTCACTTGCACTGTTCCTTCACCTCCCTGTCTATGGCTCATCCTGTGATTTCCACACCCCTAAGTGGTCCACGCACCTTATCTATTCATTCAGCAAACATGTATTGAGCACGCCCAAAGCATAAGAAACTACGCTGGGTATTTTAGAGAAAACACATGCACACACACAAATTGTTCCCACTTTCAATAAGCCTGTGGCTATAAGACATACACATAAATAGCTATAATACTGTGTAGAATCTCAGATGTGCCCTAAGAAAGATACAGGAAGATACAGAGGGATACCCAGGAAGAAACCTCTGAAAAGGTTACTTCTAATCTCAATTTGAAATGGCCTCCGATTAAGAGTTAATATTTAAGAAAGCCGGAGTTCCACACACCAGCCAGCCTAGCTCTCCCACTGGGTCATCGCCCACTAATCCTGGAGAAAGTTCTGGATTCAGCAGCATTTTACCTCCCTGCCAGAAAATTTTACCAAGGAAAGAGCCATCCCTGCAAAAGGCCATAGCCACTATTCTATCTCCCTCTACTATTCTTTATCCTTTGGGAACTTTTTTTTTTTTTTTCAATTAAACAATGTTCATGGAACACAAATTTGTGGTAAAAGAATCCAGTTCCACAGGAAAACCTGTACCCTATAGGTGAAAAGATTTTACTTTCAAGAGAGTTCATCATACCTCAATAAAGCAGTGTCGGATTTTTGTTTTTTGTTTTTTTAAAGAAAAAATATGGGGCTCCTGGGTGGCTCAGATGGTTAAGCATCTGCCTTTGGCTCAGGTCATCATCCCAGGGTCCTGGGATTGAGCCCCATGTCAGGCTCCCAGCTCAGCGGGGAGTCTGCTTCTCCCTCTCCCTCTTCCTCTCCCCCTGCTTGTGCTCTCTCCCTCTCTCTCTCTCTCAAGTGAAATAAATAAAATCTTTTAAAAAGAAAAAATATGTAAAACCAGAGTGAGAGCATTAGCTCCAGTATTGCCAGATTTCCATCCTCAGCTCAGGAACAAACAAAAAAGCCAGGAAACGTTAGTTGCCCACTGTCGAATGTTTCCATTTGCTTGTTTTCCTTTCTTGCTTGCTCTGGAGGTTTTCAGATAAATAAATGAAGTGTGTGTTAACGTCACTGAGGATCTCGGGTCGTCTGGGACTCCTTTGACTGATCTGTCTGTCCTGCCCAGATCCCAGAGCAGGCAGCTGGCTTGGGGAGTGGTGCTGGTTGGTTGTCTTGGGTAACCTTAGCAGGAAATGAAGGTGACTTGGTGCAACATCTCAAAGCTCGTTTTCCAAACTCTTTGGGCTTTCCTCCCCAAGCACTCATCCCTCTAATTTGGAGTTCCTGGGTCTTTGGGGAGAAAATATCTGAGACTCACTAGTGTTAGTCCACTAATATTTCCTCCTATAAGCTGTTTTGGGGAGTGGCTTTGACTTCCTTCATTTCAAGGGCAGGAAACCCAGCTTTGCTGGAAGTAAACAGACAGAGGTGAGCACCAGGCTAGGGAACATTTAAATGGAAAATTTGAAGTGGCTCTAACCTTAACCCAGTGTGCTCCTTGCTTCCAGCCTCCCCTTCTCAGGCAAGAGAAGCAGTCCCTGGAGATGGCAAGTGAGAATGGAGCTCACAGCTCCTTTGCCAACTCTCAGAGCACTCAGGCAACGCACTTCCCCAGGTGGGAGCAGCCCTGGACCATCCTCCCAGAGGAGGTTTTCTGGGGCCAAGTGAGAGAGCTCCAAGTCAGCAGCAAACAACAGATCTGGAAATGTTAACCCCTCACTGACCCTACCAGTCAAAACCTCCCCAGATCTCACCCTACTCCTCAAGGTAGCAAGGTCCTATGAAAATAATTGTTAAAACAGGCAGAGCTCAAGAATCCCTTAGCAGATAATTCCTGTTTCACTGACCTTGATGCCAAAGTCTGCTCCCTCCTTTCTTATTTGTATTTCTGCTTATTAGCAGACAGTTATGACCCATCCACATTAGGGTGTTATTTAATACTTTGTGCTTCTGCAAACGGCTTACTTTTTTAAGATTTATTTATTTATTTTAGAGAGAGAGAGAGAGCAGGGGAGAAATAGAGGGAGAGAGAGAATCTCAAGCAGACTCTGCGCTGAGTGTGGAGCTTGATGCGGGGCTTAATCCCACGACCCTGAGATCATGTCCTAAGCTGAAACTAAGAGTCAGGTGCTTAACCGATTGAGCCACCCAGGCGCCCCTGGAATGGCATACTTTTAGATGTCTTGAACCACCTAGTCCTCCGCCCTTGGCTGCCACATACACATACCTCCTCTCACAAGCTATAGGCAGAGCCAGTGATAATGTGTTCTTGGTCTCTATCCCTCCTTATCTTTTGTTGTTAAGGGCCTTTTAAAGGCAAACAAACCTTTCTCCAACTCCTCCTCCTCCTCTTCCTCCCTCTGCCATTTGAATTTTGCATCCACACCACTCCCAGAAAGCCTGCTTACTAAAATGCAGATCTGTCTGTCATGTATCAGAGCAATACCCCCAGGGGACTTCAGGAACTGGTAGACCTTGCTTCTTCCAGCCCCTCCCAACTTCACATAGAGAAGCCCTTAAGCTTCAGAAGGAATGGCGTTGCTGGTAGAGACTTAGCCCAGATGAGGCAGAGCCCCCTCCAGCCCCTCAGTATCCTCCTCCCTCTGTGGGGGGCAGTCTTCACCCAGATTCTTCCCCGTTCTCCTGGTCCCCTTCTCAGGTTTTATAAGGTTGTGAACTGAGAAGTATAAAATCATCTCTGTGCTATAATCTAGAGGGACCCAGTGAGACTAATAATTGTTAATAATAAATGATAAAAATTAACACATGGTTCATCAGTGGAGTATTTTACAGTTTACAAAATAATTTAATATATGCTGTGACACTTAACACTTACCACATGCTTTTTCCAGGAGATGTTATTAATTTCATATTATAAATAGGGAATGGAAGCCAGATGGAAAAAAAATTAAATTACTTGCTCAAGGTCACAGCAGGTAGTTATTGTGGGAATTTAAATAATAGCAGCAAACCCCTAAAAGCACTTATGTGCCAAGCACTGTTCTGAGCCTTTACATCATCCAGTCCTACAACAACCCTATTTTAATCTCATTTTAAAGATGAGTAAACGAGGGGCGCCGGGGGGGGGGGGCTCAGTCGGTTAAAGAGCCGACTCCTGATTTCAACTCAGGTCATGATCTCAGGGTTGTGAGATCCAGCCTTGTGTTGGGCTCTGTGCTGAGAGCAGGGTCTGCTTGAGATTCTCTCTCTCTCTCTCTCTCAAATAAATAAATAAAATCTTTTTGGGGCACCTGGGTGGCTCAGTTGTTAAGCGTCTGCCTTCAGCTCGGGTCATGATTCACGGTCCTGCTCTGCAGGAAACCTGCTTCTCCCTCTCCCACTCCCCCTGCTTGTATTCCCTCTCTCACTCTCTCTCTCTCTGTCAAATAAATAAATAAAATCTTTTTAAAAATAAATAAATAAATAAAATCTTTTTACAAAGAAAAAAAAATGAGTAAACAAGCCACAGAAACATTAAGAAACTTACCTGAGGTCACCCAGCTAATAAGTGGCAGAGCCCAGACTCCAACCCCAGATAGCTAGAGATCCAATGGGGCAGGGTCAGCAGAAGGCAAAGAGCTTTGCCAAGGGGATCACATGGCCAAGGATGGGGGTTAAAGCAGTCACATGTAGGTTGTCGACAGCAGTCCAGTGTAGCCCCTAGCTCTCTAGGACTAGTGCCTGGTTTTGCTCACTCACGCAAGAGTAGATCCATCTCTCCAGGCACGCTCATATTAATCAAACTCACAAGACTGATTTTATTGCTCAAGATGACAAACCACATTATAATCAGGAGATTGTTTGCTAAGCATGAAATCCAGAAAAAGAGAGACTTGGGGGATTCAGACGTCTAATGAAACCAGGCCAATGTGGTGTGATGGTTGGCTAGACTATGAGCACAGCTTGGATGTGCAACTCCTATAAGCTGCCCCTTCTACCTCGGGGCCTCTCTACCCTGACCCCTGCCTCCCCGGCTGTGCTTAACCCTAGTGTCAGGGGAAGGGGGTGTGCTGTTCTCTCCAGATCTCATTCCCTGCCCTCCTTTAGGAACCGCTTGCCTTTGAGCTTGAGAATGCCCAGGACTTGGCCTGATTGGGGGGGGGGGGATGTTCCCTCTCCAGGAGACTCCATCAGACGCACCAACATTTGTCATCTTATATCTCTGCCTCCATTTCTCTCAGTGCCCTTGTCAGGGCCTTAGGGATTTGGGTTTCAGGGGAGAGAAACATGAAAGAAGAAAAATGTGATTGGGGCCATTTCTTCATATCCCACCACCACCCCATCCCATGTGCCCTCCTTGAAACTGGATGTCGCTGGTTGAGAATCTTGAGAATGAATTCAGCATTGTGTGCTCCTAAACACCTGGGAACAGGGCCCATTCCCTACCCCCAAGGAACTGAGTGTGGCAGGCTAGGCGGGTCCCTGGGCTGGCATGGAGACGACTCAGGCCACATCTGACCTTAGCCCAATATGACACATGAACTTCAGTGTCTATGACGACATCTTAAAGGTCATAGGAAGTGGGAAGTGGGCCCTGGGGAACCAGGTCAAATGTTTACAGCTCCCGCAGGCTACCAAGTTCTGAGTCCTGACTCAGGGACTGATCTGAAGGGCTGCAAAACCTACAGCTCCAGGAGGGGGTCCCAGCGCTGAAGGTCAGAATGGCTCTGGGCCCGCAAGGTAGGAATTCCTTCAAGTCCATGTCCAAGACAAGGAGGAGTTCTCCAGTGTACTTCTGAGAAGTGCCTGGAGTAAAGATCCATGGCCCAAGCTTGGCAGAGTTGGGTAAGTAGAAGCAAAACTGGCACCCCCTCCCTGAACATCTCCAAAGATCTGAGATGATAAAAATCCAAACCCAAAAATGCCAGAGCTCTGACCTCTGGGGATGACAGGTTGGCCGATGAAGAGCGGCTTGGGAAAGACAGAGGCAAGGGGCCAGGTGAGCTCTGCAGTCATGCCCTCAAGAACCCTCACTCCCCCATGCCCAAAAAGCCAGGTCTCCTCCAGACATCATAGTGCAGCACCGCAAACACATGAGAAGACTATCCAGAGTAGTCCCTGACCACCAACTGTCTGGCCCACCCCCTGCCCTGTCCTCCTCTGCCCTGTCCATCCCCTGCCCTGTCCACCCCCTGCCCTGTCCACCCCCTGCCTGCTCACTGATTTGCTTAGAGCAGGAGGCAACTCATTAGCTAAAGAAGAGAAGGGACTTGGGGTGTCAAAAAAAACTAGGCTTTTGGGGCACCTGTGTGGCTGAGTCGTTAAGCATCAGCCTTCGGCTCAGGTCATGATCCCAGGGTCCTGGGATCGAGCCCCACATCGGGCTCCCTGCTCGGCCGGGAGCCTGCTTCTCCCTCTCCCACTCCCCCTGCTTGTGTTCCCCTCTCTCGCTGTGTCTCTCTCTGTCAAATAAATAAAATCTTTAAAAAAAAGACTAGGCTTTTAACCTGGCTAGGCCTCTCGCCAACTGTACTTCCTTGGTCATTCCATTCAAACAGCCCTTTACAGTTTGCAGAGCACTTGCATATAAGCTGTCTTGTCTGATTTCCACAGCACAACGTAAGCAATCCAGGCATCACTGTTGCCACTAAAAGGGGAACTCCCGTGGTCAGGACCCTTTTGGTTGCCAGTGACAAAACCCAAGTCAAACCATCTAAACAAAAAAAGAAAATCCATTGGCTCATGTAACTGAGAAGCCTGGGGATGCTGTTCAGTTGGATCCAGGGATTCAAACAATGGCATCTGTCTCTGTCTCTCAACATTCTTCCCTCTAATTCGGCTTTCTTCACAGGAAGGCCTCACCTCATGGGGTCACATGACTGCCAGCAGGTCCAGGTCACAGCCCCAGGGCTGCTAGTTTCCACTAAAGTCCTAGATCTAATGCTTATTGGACAGAAATGAGTCATGTGCCCACCCCTGGAGGAGGAGTCGGTCCCACCCAAGCCCTATCGGCCACGCCTGGAAGAGTGTTTTCCAAGGAAGATGAGGGTGTGTTAGCTGTAGGCTAGTCATGCAAAAACAAGAGGACCCCATGGTAATCCCAGGGGAAGCTAGGTCCCAATTTTTTTTTTTTTAAATAGGCTTGACTCCACCTGGGCTAAGATCGAGAGTCAGCCGCTCAACCAACTGAGCCACTCAGGCGCGCCCCGTTTTTCTTTCTTTTTTCAGTATTTTTACATCTTTAATGAGAAGTGACTGAAAAAGAACTGAGCTAGTTGTGTCCCATACATGGTGTCATTTAAGACTGGATACCCAGACTTAGATTATTAATAGCCAGACTTAGGTAATGAACTGATGTCACCCTATAAAGCTTATTGGGGCTGTGGAGCCAGACCTCACCCTATGGGTGGGAGTAGACTTTCCTGTAGAGGAAACAGATGACCCAACTTTCAGCCACCCCAGAAGGAGGTCATTGTGGGGGCAGCGGATGAGGACACAGGAGGTGAGGCTCAGGTAGGAATGAGGGGCTAGCTCTTCCCCTGGTTTTGGGACCAGGGTCAGTCGGTGTGAAGACAACTGAATTTTTCCAGTGGGGGTGAGGCACGAGCAGTCTATGGCCACATGAAGGCAGATGAGAATTGGGATAGGAGACCCCCAAGTAAGTCCAGCTTCGTGGGTGGACAGTCACATGGGGCTCCACCTTTGGAAGGGCCCTATGATTGCTTTAATGCCCTGCTGTCCCTATCTTGAGATCTTCTCAATATTTTTGTACAAAGAGTCCCATATTTTCATTTTGTGCTGGACCCCAAACTGTGTAACTGTTGCTGCCGTCAAGTAAGAACCCCTAGAGGATCCGGGCACTTGGGTGGCTCAGTCGGTTGGGTGTCCCACTCTTAATTTCGGCTCAGGTCTCCATCTCAGGGTTGTGAGTTCGAGCCCCAAGTCGGGGTCCATGCTGGGCATGGAGTCTACTTAAAAAAGAAAAAGAAAAGAAAAAAGAACCCCCGGGGGGGTCTGAACCCAGGTCTGGGCAGTAGTTCTGAGCAGAATGGCAAAGGGGTGATCAGTATCTCCCCCCACCCAGGGCTGTCACTGTATCACCAGCGGCTTTCACTGGCAAGGAATGGTTGTGCCAAGCACAAGAGCAATCTGCAAGGGTCATGGGCAGCAGGAAGCATGTCGTGGAAGGCAGATCAGAACACCCAAAGGTGGACAGGCGAGGCCTCAGCCTCAGCGGTAGGTGCCTGCAACATTGGGCTGGGGAAGAAGTAAACGAGACTTGTATTTGTGACCTGAGCACTGGACAATCAACTTTTGTTGGCTACTAGTCAATCATAGGAGCCATTATTATTAATACCTAACTAATAGAGCTATTAATACCTAATTACAAAATTTGGGAAATGTAAAACAAAAATTACCTGTGATGCCACTGTTTCAAAGCCCCTATCTTAAATAAAAATGCAATTGCTTTCTAAAAATATATATATACAGTTTCCCCTTGAACAATATGGGTTTGAACTACACGGGTCCACTTGTATGCAGATTTTTTTCAGTAAATGCCATACAGTACAGTATGGTATTTCTCTTCCCTATGATTTTCTTAATAACATTTTCTTTTCTCTAGCTTACTTTATTGGAAGAAAACAGAATGGAATATATAACATGCAAAATATGTGTTGCTCAACTGTGCTATCAGTAAGGCTTCCAGTCAACAGTAGACTAAGTAGTTAAGTTTTGGGGGAGTCAAAAGTTATATGTGGATTTTCAATTGCGCAGGAGTCAACGCTCCTAACCCCCCCCCCCACAGTTGTTCAGGGTGGGCTGTATATATTTATATCCACCTCACAGACATTTTGTCATCCACATTTCATCCTCATTATTTTCTTTTTTTTTTTTAAGATTTTATTTATTTATTTGACAGAGAGAGACACAGCGAGAGAGGGAACACAAGCAGGGGGAGTGGGAGAGGGAGAAGCAGGCTTCCCTCCGAGCGGGGAGCCCGATGCGGGGCTCGATCCCAGGACCCTGGGATCATGACCTGAGCCGAAGGCAGACGCTTAACGACTGAGCCACCCAGGTACCCCCATCCTCATTATTTTCAATGACTGCATAGTATCCCATTGTGTGAACACATGAAAATTCATTATAATTCTGAAATGTTGAAGCTTATCAAAAAGCACAGAGAATACCATAACAAAAAAAGAAATGCCCCTGTACCCACCACCCATATTTACTAAATGCTAGCATTTTGCTTTAAAAAAGCCTTGAAGGAGCCTTCTATGGGGCATGTGAGTGGTAACTCCAAGGGACTTCTCAGAGATACATGGGATCTGCTGGAGAGATATGGGTGCGGACCCAAGCTATTACAAACTGGAAACCAGAAGGTTACTGTGGTTGTTTTGAAATCACAGGCCAGAGGGTGTGGCACTTCGGTGAAACTCTGTTATGCAGAGGAGTCAAGGGATGCCGAGAGACATTTTGTGATCGTGATCGTCCAAGGCCGCTCAGCAAGTAAATAAAAGACAGAACCCCACCCTAGGGCATCTGATCCCAAGTCCTGAACTCTTCCGAATTATCATGCTGACATGGCCCTCCCTGGACCCCCGGGATTCTCAGGGAAAGCAAGACTTGACCCGGAAACTGCCCCTTCTGATGCTGACTTCCCACAATTCTAGTGCAACCCTCGTGACAATTTCAACCTGGCCCAGGACACACACTAAAGCAGAGTCAGTGCCATGGGGGACATTCATGCGCAATGCAGATTCAAGACTGCCTCCAGAGCTGCCCAGATGCCACTGGAAAGCAGGCTTACTGCAGTGAGTCACTGTTAATTGGGTCTCAAGGGCAGAGGAGCCAAGCAATATTACCTCCTGGGGATTTGCCTCCATGAAACCCAACTGCAGGATAGCAACCCCAGGAAAGAAAGCCTAGACTCAACTGACACCAATACCACTCCGGGGAAGACTCCCCTTCACTTTACCTCCACTTCCTCTCTCTTCTGTTCTCATGTCTCCGTGTGTTTTAAGAGAAAATACTTTACCTCTCCACTGCTCCTACTTTTACTTGCCAAAGATTTCAGTGGAAGATCACAGGGTCTCTGGGGTTTAGTCCTTCTGCTTTTCTGGCTTATTATTAATCTTGCAGAGGCAGTGTGAAATTTTGAAATGAGGTCGTTGTCTGAACTTGGCAACTCCTTCCAATGACCAGAGGGCTGGCAGCGGGCAGTATGACTGAGACCAGGGGCTGTGACCTTTTGCTTTTTTTTTTTTTTAAAGATTTTGTTTGTTTGACAGAGAGAGACACAGCAAGAGAGAGAACACAAGCAGGGAGAGTGGGAGGGGGAGAAGCAGGCTTCCCGCAGACCGGGGAGCCCGATGTGGGGCTCGATCCCAGGACCCTGGGATCATGACCTGAGCTGAAGGCAGACACTTAACGACTGAGCCACCCAGGCGCCCCAACCTTTTGCTTCTTTATCACAGAAACCCTCACCATCCTTGACAGAGGGCAGTACTCTGTGTGGGAATTCCAGAAGGAAACTCTATGTGGCTGCTTTTCAAATAGCAAAACAATTGCCAGATCCTGAAATAACACAAAGGCACAATTGGGCATTGGTTTTATTGAGGGAGAAAAATAATATTAAAATAAGAAGAGCTGCATAGACTTGTCAGTTTGGTACAGAATGCTCCGTAATGCAGACCAGCTCCCCTGATGACCTTGCTAATTAACATGAAGGCAAGGAGAGTGGTTCAAGGGCTGTGAGGGAACCCGAAGCCACTTTATGCAAGCATATTCCTCCTTGGGAGGAAAAAAAAGGAAAATAATGAGCTGTGTGGCTTTGGTAGCATTGGTAAAACTCCATTTCTTCAGTAGGGTGGCAGGTACATGGGTGTTTGTTTCATTATGTTTTATATCATATATACACATTATATAGACTCACCAAATATTTCATAACTTAAAATGAGACAATAAGCTAAAAAAAAGACAGGATTGGGGACATCTGGGTCTGCAACACAGAAGAAGGAAGGTGATGATGGGGAGGGATGTGGGAGGCTTCAGAAACTCCCCAGGATGGAATTTTTATGCTGGAACCTGTAGTAAACACCTCCTCTCCGCTGAAGCAGATGTTCTACCACACCAAGGTCTAGAATGTCTCTTCTCTATCTGTGACCCTTAGGAACAAAGTCTTACCCCTTCTTTAATTCTGAACCTGTCCTCAGAGATTCCTTCAGCAGACCTGAGTTCATCATCCTTTCTTGATGCAAGAACTGCACACCCTCAAGACAGGGCCATGTGAGTTTGTAGTCACAATGGGCTAGTTTGGGGAAGGGCTTATGCTGTGCAGGGGGAATCTGGCTGAAGAGGCCCTTTTCCCAACTGATGTAGGGCCATGGGGCCATCGTGAATGACAACCTTAGTCAGCGTCCAGACAAATATGATTACTAGAGGCCTTTGGGGAACCCTAGGCCACACCAGCTGGGATATAGCAGAGAGAATCCATGTCCAGAGAACAGTGTGAATGAGATCAGTGGCTGCCAGTCCTTAGTCCACAGGTGAGTACCATCCCTGGACAAAGTATCAATCAATTTGTAGGAGATTACACACACACAGCCTAAACCATATTGGCAGAAAGCTATAAACTATCCTTTCTTTTTTTTTTTTTAAAGATTTATTTATTTGAGAGAGAATGAGAGAGCACATGAGAGGGGGGAGGGTCAGAGGGAGAAGCAGACTCCCCACCGAGCAGGGAGCCCGATGCGGGACTCGATCCAGGGACTCCAGGATCATGACCTGAGCCGAAGGCAGTCGCTTAACCAACTGAGCCACCCAGGCGCCCTCAACTATCCTTTCTTAGGAAACCTGCCTACTATTCTGGCCTGGTCCTGCTCAAATGTCCTTTCTTTTATGAAATTAGGGTCATAACAAATAGTTTAGTAGAAACTTTCTTAACAAAACCTTCTCTTAACCAATGTACCAGATTAGCCAACACTCTTCAAACTTTTGGTCAATCATACACACTAATTATAATTATGTCAATTAATCCACATATAAACTAATCAATTAAAAGTGCAAACAAAAAGGATATTGACCAATGTCATAAGAGGGTAAACAAAAAAAGAATGGTCATTTCTACAAAAACTAGATTGAATGCTTTGGAAAGACTCAATAAAATCATGTCGTTAAAAAAAAATTCTGTCAAAAAATTGCTAACTAAACTAGGAATGAGTGAGAGAACTGTAAAATATCAGGAGGAAAAAACATAAAAACGAAGAAAGGTTTTGTAATCTGATTGCTTCATAAGTGTCTAGAATGTCTTGCTCCATGTTAGAGAAACTAGAACAAGACAATACAACGTGGGCGGTTTGTGCAGAAACTGCAATGAGCTCTTCCTTCAGCAGACCTGTAAGCAAAGAAAAGACTTAGGTCTACATCAGAACACTAGCAAATTACTACACATTTCGATATTTTGAGTAGAAAGAAGTCACTTAAATAAAGAATATACTTCTTTGGGTGCCTGGGTGGCTCAGTTGGTTAAGCGACTGCCTTCGGCTCAGGTCATGATCCTGGAGTCCCGGGATCGAGTCCTGCATCGGGCTCCCTGCTCGGCAGGGAGTCTGCTTCTCCCTCTGACCCTCCCCCTCTCGTGTGCTCTGTCCCATTCTCTCTCTCTCAAATAAATAAATAAAATCTTTAAAAAAAAAAAGAATCTACTTCTTTTACAGTTTCCTGATTTAAGCAACTTTTTCAATGATCTGACCAATTCTCAATTCCATTTACATTGGAAAAGAATGCACCTGCTTGGTAAAAAAAAAAAATGGCTGACCACAATAGCAATCCCTTTCAATCTAAAAAAAGTACTGGTACATGATATCAACTGTTTCCAGCAGTCTGGCCTTTCCAAGGCTAAGTGGCTATGAACTCTATTTCCAAGGTATCAAGCAAAGGTAGGTTTTCAGTCTCACTTCAGTCCAACATTTATCTTTTTTTTTTTTTAAGATCTTATTTATTTATTTGAGAGAGAGAATGAGATAGAGAGAGAGAGAGCATGAGAGGGGGGAGGGTCAGAGGGAGAAGCAGGCTCCCTGCTCAGCGGGACTTGATCCCGGGACTTCAGGATCATGACCTGAGCCGCTTAACCAGCTAAGCCACCCAAGCACCCGTGTCCAACATTTATCTTAATCATGTATTTTGAAGATTACTGGCTCAGTATATTTCTCTCCCTCAACTGACTCTCAAAAAGGCTCCATCTTTGGGGCACCTGGGTGGCTCAGTCAGTTAAGGGTCTGCCTTTGGGTTAGGTCACGATCCCAGGTCCTGGGATCAAGTCCCACACTGGGCTCTCTGCTCAGCAGAGAGCCTGCTTTTCCCTCTGCCTGCCACTATCCCTGCTTGTGCTGTCTTGCTCCTTCTCTCTCTGTCAAATAAATAAATAAGATCTTTGGGGAAAAAAAAAAAAAAGAAGGCTCCATCTTCTGGGAGCCAGTAATATGCATACAGTTGTTGAAAGGAGACTTCTCCAAACCTACAATTTTCATAAGTGGGATCTTTAAATATTAATGATTTAAAAATCAAAGGAGGGAAAGCCCAGCAACTTTAGACAAGCTGTAAATAATTAGGCACTCAGTCAGAGCTGAGTGGTTAAATATCTTGGAGTTTGTCTGAACAGAATGTGCTTTCCTAGAAACCACAGAGCAAAATCCCACTCAGACCAGAGGAACCATATCTGAACTTCCTCATTCTTATGGTGAGGGTGCTAGTCTGTCACCTATCATCTGCCTTAGCAAAATCTTTACGGAGTGGCCGGATATGACTGAGACAACACCAAGATACCAATCTATAAACATTATGAAACAGTTTCCTTTCAGACTGCTTGTATATGTTTGCCTCCCTTCCCCTGGCCTTGACTACTTCCCCCCAGCGCTCTCTAAATTTCAGTTCAAGCTTGAACAAATTGGGCTGGACGCAGGGTGGATCCCTACAGTCATGACCCAAACCCGGAGAACCTGAATGCTTCCCGTGAGGACCACCAGTCAGAAATCTGCTCAGTCCAGCTGCAGAATGTAGAACGGACCGGACAGCTTTCACAACTGTCATGAGCTAGTCAACCTCACCTCTCAGGACAAGAAAAGGTCCCTTTTCAGACAGCCCCCAATCCAGATGGCTGGAATTTTGGATAAAGACATTATCTCTAGTTACATATCTGGCAGACATCTTTTGGAAGCTTGAATAAGGCAATCAAAAGTGATCAGAGTGGATCTGTCTTTCTAAGTGGATTTACCTTTCCTCAGTTCAGCTAGGCTGCCAGAACCTTCCATTTCCAGCCCATATGTAACGTCAAGATAAAGGCAGAATCAACCAGATTCCTCCAGCCAAACCAAACTGAGCTCAATTCTAGTCTTCCCTGTGTTTCTAGAGTTACATCAGAACTGTCAAGGCTCTAATTTTCACTAGTGTCTGTGATAGATTACTATCCAGAATTACCATGTACTTACAGGTTCTGTTTGTGTGCTGGTTGCTAAAAAAACTCAGCAATAAAGCTACTTTATGCACAATAGCTAAAATGGCCCAGTGATGCACTGGCCCAAGGCTTTCTATTATTCTTATACTTCAACTCACTCTAGTCTTGTTCTGCTTTGAGCTTTTTCACTTAAAGATCCCTCTGTAGCCACTTCTTGCTCTGGGTCAAAACAGTCTCACTGACCCAGCCAGCTTAAATGACCAGCCCAATAATATTTAAGTTTGCCTAGACTCTGCAAATTTCCCCTGGATGGTACTGCTCTTGAGGTTCTAAGGAATCATCATTCAGGGATTGGGAACAGGAGCAGAGAGCAACACATGCTGGGATGGACATCCACGAAGGCCACCTCCCCCAGACCACCTGGGGTATCTGTAGCTGTGAGAAGTTGGGCAACCCCAGGACACACTAACAGCAGCCCATAAACATGCCTAGAGCCCTTGTACCTGCTGGGGCACCTGCCTGCAGCCCGAGATTAGCTCATCATTTCTACCCAAGCCATGACTCCTTTCCCTGATGCTTCATCCCAGCACCCACCAAAAGAGACCTAAGTGAAGTAATGGAACTTTGTCCTCCAGTTAGGAGGAATCATGGCCCCTCCTGCCTCCCCTGGCTTTAGGAGGGGAGAAAGAAATCTCTCCACTTCATGCTTCTGGGAGTTTGATGCTGAAATTCCTTTGATTGCCCAGGTGGCTCAGGACCCTTTTCCTAGAATGACAGACTCAGGTGTCCCTGCTCCTGAAAGCTTGCCTCGTGTTCCCATGCCTGGACTGTCGCATTATTTATTCATTCAAGGCAACATAAAAACATTCAAGAATCCGCAATGTATGTGACCTTAAAACTAGGCAGGGGGATACAGCAGTAAGGGACTAAGTCCTCACCTTCAGGCAAACTACAGCCTAGTGGAGGGGGGAAACAATAAACCCACATGCCAATAAATAAGTTCATAAAGCTGTGCCTGCTATGAAGGAAGTAAGACAGGGCAACAGGACAGAGTGAAATTGGAGGTAGTGGCAGGGACTACTGCCTTTAAGGTGGTCAGGGAAGTCTACTCTGGGAGGGGACATTTGAGCTAAGATGTGATGATAAAAGAAGCTAACTGGTCACACATCTGTGAGGAGAACATTCCAGAAAGAAGATACAGCAAGTGTCAATGCCCTGAGAAAAGAGCAAGCTTCGTCTTTTCTTTCTTTCTTTTTTTTTTCTTAAGCTTCATCTTTTCAAAAGGAGAGTGGCTGGAGCTGGGGTCCTAGGGGCAGGCAGGGACCCGTGCTTCCCCGGGACTTCCTGCTGCATGCAGAAGAAGCCACCAGAAGGTGATAAGCAGCAAGTGACCAGGTCTGTGTTTTAAAAAGATCACTTTGGCTGCTGGAAGGAGTATGGTCTCTGGGGCTGGAAAGGAAAGAGGGACAGCGGGCAGGGGACTGGCTGGTTGCTTGGACTTGGCCGGTAACCACAGAGACAACGAGCCATGCCACCATCCTGGGACTCAGGACATACTCTGGAGGGAGGGCTGCCAGGACTCTAGAACAGAGGTGGTAAGTCCGGCACCTGTGAATACTCGCTAACAATCCCTGCACGAGTAGTGCTCCTACCCCCTCGTCCTTAGACGTGCCATGCAGGACAGTGGCCCAGACGCCAGACTCGGGAGCCCACATGCCCAAGTTCAAATTTCAACTCCTCCGCTTCCTAGCGATAAAACCTGGTACATCACTGAACCTCTCTGAACCTCGATTCCTCATCTGTAAAATGGAGGCAATGATAAAGACGCCCTCATAGTGTTGTTGCAAGGATTCGGCCAGTTACTGGGGGTAGAGAATTGGGGGAAGGTGCCTGCCACATAGCATATCTGTTTCCTGTTGATGCCATAACAAATGACCACACGTTTACTGAATTCATTAACACAACATCAATTTATTCTCCTATAATTCTGGAGGCCAGAAGGACAAAATCTGTTTCACTGGACTAAAGTCAGGGTGTTGGCAGGGCTGGTTCCTTCTAGAGGCTCCAGGGGACAATCCATTGCTTGCCTTTTCTGGCCACATCACTCCAACCTCTGCCTCTGTCATCGGCTGCCTTCTCCTCTTATGACCTTCTTGCCTCCTTCTTACAAGGACCCTTGTGATTATATTTAGGGCCCACCTGGAGAATCCAGACTACTCTCCCCATCTCAAAACCCTCAACTTCATACATCCACGTGGCTCCTTTTGCCATATTCACAGGTTCTGGGGATTGGGACGCAGAGAACTTTGGGGGCCATTATTCAGCCCACCACACATGTTAAGCAATAAATAAAGGTTAATTATTATTATCATCATTATCATTATCACTCCCTCAGCAACTCCAGAGCGTATCCCCAACCCCCTCTTAAGCTGTATGGGAGAAAAAGGGATGTAGAGAGACCCCTATCTACCTCCCGAAAGCCCCCTGAGACAAGGCCGAGGCTTCAGTCCCTGGTTGGTCCTCGTGAAGTGAATGGGGGCAGAAAGCAGACAGAGCAGGAACATGCTCACAGGCTTCATGTGGGGTTTGAGAGGGGAGCCTGGAGCTCAGGCTAAGATCTCCTAATGCTGCTGTATTCCGTGGATTCCTCATGGCTCCTGCTGGGAACGTGGGCAACATGGTAGTTCATGTTGTAATAGGTTGACTCCTCATTCAAAGCCTCCCAAGACAGAGCCATGTAGGAAATGTCCTCCTTCAGAAGGGCGGCCTGTAGTAAAGATTCCCAAGGGGTCAGAGCGGCAGGCAAGAGGCTTTGCCCAGGGAAGGAGGAGGACTTGGATGAGGTGGGGGCACAGAGCCTTCAGGGCAGAAGACCCTCCCTCCACTCCACGCTAGGGCAGCACAGTTCACATGGAATCCCAGGCCTGTCCAGGTCTCCGCTGCCAAGCATAAGGGCCATGTCTAATGGGACTCTGAGTCCCCCAGTGCTATGGAGACACTTCCAAAAGCCCAAAGTCTGGGGGAGCTACACAGGCAAGTCTTTCAATGGCTATGGCTTGACCCAGCACCTGCCCCTCCTCCTCTGTGCCCCCACGGGCGGGAGAAAGCCCATCCTCAGAGCAGGGGCAATGGCAGATCTGGCTCCAAGCCCCACAGCAGCCCCACCAAGTACACACCATGGTGATATATTCCACTTCCTGCTGATCATCCAGGGCAGAGGAGGAGGACTTTGTACAGGCCTTCTTCTGGGAGGAGTTGTGGGAGGTGCTGGTTGGCTCCAGGGCCAGGTTTGCATAACAGAGGTCCCCCTCTGGGGGCTGGACCACCTTGGAAAGAAAGCCCAGGTCATCTTCCCCAGAGGGACACAGACCCTGTGCTTCCCTGGGTCCCCCTCTCCCAGGTTCCTCTGCAACCCCCACACCTGCTCCCTTCCAGCCCTTCCCCCTTCTGGCTGTTCCCAGAGTCCACCCCCCATCCTCCCAGGCCGTGAACACACAGACACTTGGGCACATCGTTTGTCTGATATGTTTGGACCTCAGTGCTCCTGGGAGAAGGAAAATGAGGACGGAGAGAAAGGAGCTGTCTGGGGTCTCTGGTCTGACCTCAGGGACTCTTTTACCTGCTCTGGGGATATCCCAGCAGCTAAAAGACAAAAACAATCAGAATTAGAAAGCCCACCCATAGACTCGCAGGGCCCCCAGGTCTGGGGAAGAGAAATCTGGAAGAAAAGAGAATTGGGCTCCAGGCTCAGAGCCTGGTTCTGACTCCTCAGATGACACACTCTGTGACATTGGTCACTTCACCTCTTTGAGCTTTCAGTTCTCCACCTGAGAAATAAGGAGACCTCGCCCATCTCCCCCACATCACAGAAGGGCAATCAGCTGATCGGGTGGCCCTGCCACCAATTGGCGTCCCTGGGGTTAAGTTTCCTTCTGTGCAATTGCAGGCTCAGGCTAACTTCTGCCAGAAATCCTGCCTGGAATGACCCCATTTCTCTACTAGATTGGTCACTCAGGAGTCAACTCAAAGTCACACCTGTCTTCCCAGCTACCCAGGGTGCTGAATCCCTCCGTCTTCGGCTCCATGGTACTTGATTTCTATCTGTCTTGTCACCTCTGTCCCACTGAATTCCAGGTAGTCTTCAGGTGGGCTGTGGGCTGCTGGGCGGCTGAGCCTGTCCCCTCCTTGCATCACTGGTGCCTGGCCAATCCTAGCACACGAATGTCCCCTCCAGGCTGCCCTCTGAGTGAGATGCACAAGCTGGGTTAGCATCTGATGGGCCAACTTTCAAGTGCTTGTGGTTCCTGTTTCTCTCTGCCCACCCCCCCCCCCCAGTTTTACAGAAAACACAGAAATAAGTTCTTCTCTCCTGGTTTTTAGTTTCAAAAGCCTAGATATTGAGGAGCACAGAAAGTACTTAGAACTTAGGTCGCAGACATACACTGGGGAGGAAACATGATGAGCAAGAATGAGCCCCCACTCCTCCTTGACTACAAGAGTCCCCAGGCTGTGATGGGGGAGGGGTGCTGGAGAGCACCCCAAAAGAGCTGAGACCCTAGTGCGTTCTGAGGAAGGGGGTGCATTTACCGTGAGACTATGGAAGCAGAGCCAGCCATCAGCCCCACACTCCCACCCAGCCCAGCCCAGCCCCAGCGCAGCGTCAGCCATATCTGATCACCTCCCTTCTGCGGCTTCATCCTTCTCAAAGCCAAGAATGAGGCCGTCACCAGGAGAAGCAGTAACACAGCCAAGATGAGGGGAATCAGGATGCTGAGCTTCATGGAGTTAGCACTGGAAACAATAAAAGAACACCATGCACCCTGGCCCACCTCCTGCTTCCGGGCCACACCCCGGCCACCTGGTAGCAAGGAGGGCCACACACCTTTTGACCTGCAAGCCTGGGGTTTCTAGCCTGGGAACCCCACTCCTGGGTGTCCTCAGAGATGGTAAAAAAAGAATTTTTTTTAAAGGATAGGAGGGTTCCACAATGTTTCTGTGGGCCTAGACACCTAACGGAAATTGTATGGCAACGGGCTCTGGAAAGGTCTCTCCACTTCTACACTTGCCCCTGCTGTACTGGATTAAAGAGTGTCCCCCACCCCCACAATTCATGTTCATTCAGAACCTGTGAAGGTGACCTAGTTGGAAATAAGATCTTTGCAGATGTAATCAAGTTAATATGAGGTCCTATTGGATTGGGAGGTCCTAACCCAATAGCTGGTGTCCTTACAAGAGGGAAATTTAGCCACACGCAGATATGCGAAGGAAGAAGGCCATGTGACAACAGAGGCAGAAATTGAGGTCGCAGTGCCATAAAGCAAGGAGTGACAAGGATGGCCAAAAGCCACCACATTCTCCTTTTGAGACCCAAGAAGGAACCAACCATGCTGACACCTTGATCTCAGCTTCTGGCCTCCAGACTGTGTATAAATAAACATCTGTTCTTGAAGTGGCCCGGGATGTGGTGCTTTGTTAAGGCAGCCTGAGCCTGAGTCTAATGCAAAGACTATCTCTTATTCATCACTAGTCACAGAATTTATAGAATAAACTCATCAATCGATGAATTAATTAACTCTATCTGGCACATTAATTATCTTTCAATTGTAAGTACCTGGAATGCAGACAGCTTGATCATTCTGTTCTTCCTAGTACCCTCTTGTATTCCCCAAGAGAGTGATAGGCATGAGTGGGGGCTCAATAATTATTTGAATGAATGAATGAATGAATGAATCCATCTCATGCTGATCAAAGACCCTAATTGATACTTACATACAGCTTTGATTCATAAAAAGAGGAAACTCCTTAACTATTACTTATTAAAAGCAGGTTAGTAAAAAGAAACTTTTGAAACAGAGGGCAAATGGGAGAGGTGAAGAGAGGGGGTCCTGGGTGGGGGTAGAAGAATTGGGGACCTCCCATCCAGATTCTACAAGAAAGCCCAGCAAAAGGAGATCACAGCAAGTCTAGAAACAAAGTCAAAAGGGCCAAGGAGGCGATGGGAAGAGGCCTCTGAGCTTCCAGAAAGCCACTTCAGCTGCACTGGCTGGGCAGAGTGCTAAGAAGCATGAGAGAGACTCAGTTTCTTCCTCTATAAAATGGGCATTTGTATCTGCCTACTCGTCCTCATGAAGCAGGGTCCGAGAATTAACAGACGATGGACAGAAAAGCCCTCTGTGAGCTGACAGGTGCTCTCGAGATGGGGCAAACATCGGTACTGCTATTCTTGCCGTAACGGTAATTAGAGGGAACAGGATGTCTCCAAGTCCTCCCTGTTCTCCTGGCATTTGGACCAAGAGCTGTCCCTGTGGCCCTACGATATTGGTACCCCCCCCACACACACACACAGTGGTCACACCATCTGCACTGACTACCTGCTCATCAGTCTCCCACCCTGCACTCTGAGCTCCTGGGGGGCAGCTCCATGTCTATGCCTCCAGAGCTCAACAAAGGGCTGGCCATGTAGAAGTTAATTCAGTAAAAATGAGCTAGAAGAGTGAATGCACCAACACACCTACAAACTGTACTGGGCTCCCGGAGGAAGGATCTGAGGAGTTCCAAGGACACTGTGGGGCCTGATAGCAAGTGGGAAGAGCCCCTGGCATCCTCACCCTCTCAGAGGAGGAAAATGGTCTCGGGACAAGCTCTGGCTGGCACCTGGGACTGCAAAGGTCCCCTCATTGGAGGAGTCTGGGCCAAGTCGACCGCAGGGAACAGTGCACCGGAGCTGGCTTACCTGCCACTGGTGGGGCGGCTCACAGTCGGGGGGCCTTCGGTCTCTGCTGGTGCTGCGGACATGGTGGTTGAGGTGGTGGTGGTTGACACTGTAGTTGGTGCTAGGCATACAAACCAGATTATGCACTATTCAGCCTGCTAACCTGCCCACGGCCCTCCACGTGGCTTTGAGCCTGGGGTGGGCGGGGGAGCCTGGAGCTGGGCCATGGGAAAGTTCTATAGCCTGGACTGCTCATATCTCCCTGGCCACTAGGAGACTCAGCCTCAGAGGCAGGAAGGCCTGGGTACAGGTCCAGGGAGGATGTCAAGCGGGCCCTGGAAAGATTAGAGGGGGCCTAATGTTACCTCAGGGCAAAGGCAGCTGGAGTTCAGCCACTGCCTATGACAAGGTGTCTGCCAATGCCTCCCCCAGTCTCATTTATCCAGAAAGGACAGGAGCAGAAGGAGGAGCTGGCCTGGTGGCTAACACTCCCAAGATCTGTGACTTCTAAGGTCAGGACAAACTCATAATGTTCAGGAAGAGCCTTTGCTTTGGGCAAGTTATTAAGCTTCTACAGGGAGGAGAGTCACTTCTCAGGAACATTTTCCACGTTCGGTGAGACAGTGAAAGTGCTACCCTTTGCAGCAGTAACATGCCTCACAGGTTCAGGTAGGGTGGGGGCTCTGTAGACTCCATGCTGTCCCCTGGCCACAAGTGCCCTGTGAGCCGGTGCTTCTTATCTGGGGGTCAGAGAAGCAGAGCCCAACAGACCAGCTCATTCAAACCAAGGCACTGGGACCTCTGAGCTGCCCCCTCCCAGGAGTGTCTGCGTTCTAGAAGTACTTAAGAAGAGAACATCATTAGACCCAAATGCATATATGGCCTGTAATGGGATTTCAGGCACCAGAAATGCAGCCTTTTGACTGGGAAGGCCTTTTCGGACCTCAGGAATCAACCACAGAACCCCCATGGTGCTGGGCCTCTTCCCTCTCAGCCCGGGTATGGAACAGGGAGTGGGAATAGCCTGGCCCCAAACTCCAGAATGAGCAGGGACATGTGGGCACCAGAGGTCCAGGAAAGCATTAGCAGGAATTGGGTTCTCTGGGTCCCAAGGAAGAAGGTCCTTTGGTCCGCGGATGAAACTGGAACCATGACCTTGATCTCTATGGACAATAGACTCAAGCACTGTGCTGTGCAGAGGAACAGGTGCCCAGAAAGGCTTGATCCCATCCTGGAGGAGGTCCTGGGAGCCATGAGAGCATCTAAGAGAAGCCCTGTCCCTCCCAACCCATGGGGTCAGTTGGGGTCCTAGAAGAACTCAGGACTCAACCCCCCTATGTAACAGTTCACTGCAAGTGGCCTTAAGTCACTGGAGAGGAACCTCAGAGACCAGGACAGAGCAGGTCCTGAAGAGACACATCCACACACACACATAAACTCTTACCTGGGTCAATGGTCACTTTAACTTGAACCCCAAGGTCAGGTCCAGATCTCTTAATCCCACACCAGTAAGTGTCTGTATCGTCCCACCTGAGCTCCTTCATGGTCACGGTGAATGTGCGCAATTTGTGATTGTCCTTGATGGACACTCGGTCACCCTTCTTGTCCCGCTCTGATCCATCGGTTTGAACGAGGATATGGCAGTCTTTCCACTCAGCTCCTCGACACCACCACTTACTGTAGGTCCCCCACTTGGGTTCATAGCGACACTGCACGGTCAGTGAGCCCCGCACTGGGCCACTCACTGCCTTAGACACTGCTACGAGGGCAGATGAGCCTGAAAACACAAAGCCATGTGCTTGTCACACCCCACTCCACCCCTTGAGGGCAGAGCCACAAACTCCTGCATCACAAGTAGCCCCAATAAACCCAAGAGCCCGATGAGTTGAGTAACAGTCAAAGAGGGAATACACCTTCCACAAGATAGATCTTTGTCCTTCAAAACTCCACTGGGTCAAAGCCACCACAGAAATCACCTAAGAGCACAACTATACATCTCAGAGAAACAAAAATGTCCACACTGAGCAATGACAGCTTCCGATAATCCACTCCTCCCCCTCCCTGTGGTCAACGTCATATGGAGAGCAAATGACCCAATGGAAGGCATGGCCCCAGTCCACTTCAGCCTATTGTCCTCGTGCAAGATACGGGCTCTGTGGCTTCAGATCTTTTCATTTTTCTAGAGTAGCCAGGAATCCGGATTTTGTGTGGAACCTCTCAATTTGAAAACACTGGCTTCACTCGAAATGTCCCCACCAGCAATGGAGTGTGGCCACACAAACCCCACCTGCTAGCTGACCCTGGCTGTCAGGTCTCAGCTCCAGCCCTATAGTCCTAAGGAAGGCTCTTTTCTGGAATTTCCTTTGTGCTGTCTGCTGAGGTTTGATATGAGATGCTCCTTTTACACAATTAATCTGGCAGATTTATATCTTTTCCATGTGCCGAGATCAGTACATAAATAGAGCAAAGGAATTTCTGTGTCTTTAGAATCCTAAGAAATTATCTACAAAACTACCTGGCAAATTTATTATTGGGACAAATACTTTGATTACTGGAAAGTGTTTTCCCTCTGAATATTGTTGAATTCCCTTGAATATTGAATATTCAAGTTCTTTGATGGTTCTTGAATCTGTTCTATTGTTTTGG
The DNA here is from genome assembly GCF_029215605.1 of Mirounga angustirostris. Lineage (NCBI taxonomy): Eukaryota > Metazoa > Chordata > Mammalia > Carnivora > Phocidae > Mirounga > Mirounga angustirostris. The sequence continues at coordinate 38,529,059 of NW_026991725.1, forward strand.
TTTGTTTTTCACAGAAATTTAACCTATTTCATGGAGTATGTATTAGCATAAAGTCCTGCATTAGGAAGTATCCTTTTATAATTAAAATGTCCGTATCTGTTATTATTACACGTTCTGACCACATGTGGTCTGTGATTTGTGTGGATTACACCTGCTGCAGGATGTCCTCCTTCTGTTTCTCCTCCTCTCTTCCTTGTTTTTCTCCTGCATTAAACCACTTTTGAGATTAGTTTTTATTTCCTAAGTTATTAATTTCTCATATATGTGATTTTACTCCTCTTCTTTCCTCAAGATTACTACTTGTGCTCTTCCAATTTGCTAAGTTAAAGACAGTGATCAATTTTCTTCCTTTCTAAAATGAATTAAAGTGTGTTTAAGGCTAAGAATTTACTTTTGTCCATTTTAAAAATTGAGATATAATTCACATATCATAAATTTTACTCTTAATTTTAAAGCATATACTCTGGGGTTTTTAGGATATTCACAGAGCTGTGCAGCCATCACCTCCATTTCCAGAATGTTTTCATCACCTCAGAAGAAACCCTGTACTCCTGATTCGCTCCCCCACTAACCTACGTCCTGTCTATAGATTTCTTTATTCTGAAATCTACATTTCATGTACATGTAGTCATACAATGTGTGGCCTTTTGTACCATAGGACACTAAAAAGATAAGTGGGGAGGGGAAGGGTTTCCCACAAGTGTGGCTGGATCCTGTCACCTCTCCCAGTGCTCCACTTAGGTAAACGCAGGGAGATTAAGAAGGTCAACATATAATAGCAAATCACTTCTTAAACTAGAAAAACACAGAAGTGAGCCTTTATAATATTTCTGAATGAAAAGGAGCACTTTCTTTTTTTTTTAAAGATTTTATTTATTCATTTGAGACACAGAGATACAGAGAGAGAGAGAGAAAGCATGAGCAGGGAGAGAGGCAGAGGGAGAGGGAGAAGCAGGCTCCTCGCTGAGCAGGGAGCCCGATGCGGGGCTCGATCCCAGGACCCTGGGATCATGACCTGAGCTGAAGGCAGACACTTAACCATCTGAGCCACCCAGGTGCCCGAAAGGGAGCACTTTCTTTTTTTTTTTTAAGATTTTATTTATTTATTTGAGAGAGAGAATGAGAGAGAGAGAGAGAGCACATGAGAGGGGGGAGGGTCAGAGGGAGAAGCAGACCCCCCGCTGAGGAAGGAGCCCAATGCGGGACTCGATCCTGGGACTCCAGGATCATGACCTGAGCAGAAGGCAGTCGCTTAACCAACTGAGCCACCCAGGCGCCCAAGGGAGCACTTTCTAAGTTTAAAAATTCATGGAAGACATCACGCAAGAGTCTGTGAATTTGTAACACTTTATAAATGTAACACTTGGATATACCCCCAAAACGACTGAAGGGAGGCAAAGAACAGACTGCAAGAAATATTTAGAACCAATAACGTAGAAAAGGATTAATAATCATTTTTTTGAAAGAGTGTATAAAAGATGCACATTAAGGCTCCATTTAGAAAATTGGTAAGGGGCAAGAAAAGGCAAGTCACAAAGAGGCAATTCAGGTGGATGATAAAATTGGAAGTGTTCCATTTACATAATCTAGCAAATGAAAACACTTTAAAGTGATGTCATTTTCACTTAAGGAACCAACCAAGTTTTTGTGACTACTTTATTGCTGACATGGGTGACATGGCAGGGACACACGGAGAAGCTGCTGGTAAGGATGTAACGGATTCAACCATTACCGAAAGCAATGTGGCAATTATGTATCAAAATAATCATGACTTTTCCTCCAGTGATCGTATGCCTAGGATTTGGTCCTCAGGAAATAATCAGAGAAGCTAACAAAAACATATGCACCAAGATTCATTACATAATTATTTAAAGAGCAAAAATAAAGGAAACAAGGTTAACATCCATCAATTAGGGAAATAAATAGACAATGAAATATAATGCAGACACTGGTAATTATGCTTAGAAATACTGTTAATTATGTGGAAAATCCTCAAAGGAAGTGAAAATGTTTTTTTAAAACATCATATACAGCATAATCTCAACCAACTTTTAAAATATGCATAGAAGAACAGATTAAAAGGAAATAAGTAAAAATATTAAATGAACATCAGGTTGCCTTGGGCATTAAGATCAGGGACATAAAGTTTTTTATTTTTCCTAACTCTTCATTTTTTTTCTGTAATTTCCTAAGTATCAACAATGAGCATTTATTACTTTCAAAATGATGGCGGGGGGTGGGCTGGGGAATAATGCCTGGACAGGGCGGTTCCGTGGCATGGTGAGCAGAATAATGGCTTCCTAAGGATGTCTATGTCCTAATCCCCAGAACCTGTAAAATACGGTAAAGCTCACATGGCAAAATGGGACTTGGTAGATGTGACTAAATTAAGGATCTTGAGATGGAGAGATTATCCTGGAGCATCTGGGTGGGCCCAAGGTCCTTCTCAGAGGGAGGCAGGAGGGTCAGAGTCAGAGCAGGAGAAGGGACATTGAAGATGAGGTGGGGCCACACACCAAGGACACGGCAGCCTCCGGGCTGTGGAAAAGTCACGGAATCTGATTCTCCCCCAAAGCCACCGGAAGGAACGCAGCCCTGGTGACCCTTTTAGACTCTGACTTCCAGACTGTAACATTATAAATTTGTGTTGTTTTAAGCCACTAAGTGTGTGGTAATTTGTCCCGACAGCCTTAGGAAACTCTTAAGGTGGCATTCACCCATCTCACCTGAGTACCAGAGTTGGGCCCCCACTCTTGAACTGTCTGCTCCACTCGCTTCCTGGAACTATCTTTCCAGGGGCCCACTCCCCACCAACCTCGGCAGAGCACCAGCCCTGCTGTCTGAACCCTCCTGACACAGAAGGCAGCCCCGAGGGGGGCGCCTGGGTGGCTCCGTCGGTGAAGCGTCTGCCTTCGGCTCAGGTCATGATCTCAGGGTCCTGGGATCGAGCTCCATATCGGGCTCCCTGCTCAGCGGGGAGTCTGCTTCTCCCTCTCCCCTGCTGGCTGCTCCCCCTGCTCACGTTCCCTCTCTCTCACTCTCTCTCTCAGATAAATAAATGAAATCTTTAAAAAAAAAAAAAAAAGAAGGCAGCCTTGAGCCCCAAGGAGCAGCATCCTCAACAGGCATGGTTACTCCCAGACTAGTGGATCGGGAGTAATCCTAGATGAGGAAGAAGCTGAGCCCCAGGGGGAGGTAACAGGCTCACTGTCAGAGAGGGACAGGATGGACCCCAACTCCAACACAGCACAGGACGTCAGCCAGTCTCCACTCTGGGCCAGCACACGTGGGTCTTGTCCCCGTCTGCCACCACTTATGGCGAGGCTGAAGGTGGACAAAGCAGCTAAGGTTTCTCTGAAAATACAGGATACCAATCTCTTCCTTTCTCACAGAAAGTGAAGGCTGTAAAGCCAGTGGGAACTCTGGTTGGTGTTTTTCCCTTGTATACCTTGGAAACAATGAACTCTTTAGAAGTGGGAAGCGGTGCAGGGTAAATTGGTTGCTCGTTATGGGAAATTCAGTGGGAGAGGCTAGTGAGGGGGGCACAACGGTTCACAGCACAGACCAGGTTCCTGCTTAGCACACAGCTGTGCTTGCTGGCTTCCAGCTGATGTGCCCACTCTGCCTTGATCACGTGGGTGCACACGCGCGTGCACACACAGCTGTGCTACTCTCACATCTGCTCACCAACTTCCCCTGTTTCCAGATGTCAGGGGGAAAAAAGAAGCAGTCCTTTCTGTGCATCCGCCGCCCTGTTGATTTTCCTAAAGGCTCACCCAGATCTGCCTTCTTCATTCCTACGACCCATCCCAGCTTTGCCTTTACCAGCTTTATGGTCCTGGACATGTCACTTTCCTCCCCTAAGACTTTTCCCCCAGACACAGTGACATTCTCCCAGTCTGCCCCACCAGGCTGTTCTGAAGCATGTGAGGAAGCCACACAGCTCGTCCATTCCTCAGGCCTGCTCAGGCCAGGCTCATGTCCCTGTCACAGCCTTTGTGCTCACTGTTGGCCTGTGCCTGAAAACCTGCCCCTGATCCTAAGTGCCTGCTCCTCCTCGTCCTCCAGGCCTCTGCTCAGACATCTCCTCCCAGAGGCTCCTCGCAGCCCACCCCATCGATAGCACCAACCCCCTGCTCCCTGAGGCTCACTGTGTCAGGTCACCTAGCTCAGGTCTCCTTACAGCACCTACCACTTCTTGGAAGTATCATTTTCATTTCTCTGACTGATGGAATGATCAAATTTGACCACGTAAAATACTCACAAATCATAAAGGGCTGTCCACTTGCCGTGAACACCTTCTTCCAATGCCAAATGCTACCCAGAGACTTTTCTACCAGGAGAACTCCACCACTCCTGATTCTTCCCTCTGCTCCTTGATTATGTTCATACTGACATATGATTCCCATACCACACAATTCACCCTTTTAACGTGTACAACTCAGCAGTTCTTAGGACAATCACAAAGCTCTGCAGCCATCACCACACCCAATTCCTTTTTATCACCCCAAAAAGAAACCCCTGACTCATTAGCAGTCACTCTCCCTTACTCCTTCCCCCAGCCCGTCGCAACCACTAATCTACCTCCCGTTTCTGTGAATTTAGGTATTTCAGATATTTCATAGGCATGGGATGGTACAATAGATGGCCTCTTTTGCCTGGATCCTTTCACGTAGCACAATGTTTCCAAGGTTGGTCTGTGTTGTAGCATGTGTCCGTATTCATTTGTTTTTATAGCTGAATAATATTCCATTGTCTGGGTATGCCACATTTTATTTATTCCTCCATCAGTTGATGTACATTTAGGTTGTTTCCAGTTTTTAACGATTATGAGTAATGTTGCCACGAGCATTTGCAAACAAGTTTTTACATGGACATATGTTTTCAGTTCTCTTGGGTATACACCTAGGAGTAGAATTGCTGGATCATGTGGTAACCACATGTTTATCATTTTGAGGCATGTCAAATTGTTTTCCAAAGTAGCTGCACCATTTTACATGCTCATGCGCAATGCATGTCCTCTACAACTAATGTCAAGAGTTTCAAGTGTTCAGTTCTATGAAAAAGAAAGATGGGGAGTATGGTGATCCTATTTTTCCCTCTCCATGAGTTTCATTCACTCACTCAACTAATACTTGCTATTTGTCTAATCTATACCTCGTATGTTTGCAGGAGCAAAAATCCCTGCCTTCCTATGGCTTATGTTCTCTCAAGGTGGGGGAAGGGAGGAATCAGACATAGAGAAAAATAATGCAGGGGAATTGCTATTTTAATGAGGTTTCTTATCAGTGCAAGCCTCAGTGAGAATCAAAGTGGCTATATGAAGAAGAGCATTCCGGGCAGAGAGAACAAGTGCAAAGGCCCTGAGGCAGGAGTGTACCTAACATGTTCAAAGAATATCTAAGAGGCCATTTTGCCTGCAGTGGGTTGAGCCAAGGGAGCAGAGTAGAAGAGGTGATCAGGGAGATGATGCGGTGAGAGAACAAGGTGGTGCACCTTTTAGCTTCTGGAAGAACTCTATGTTTTTACTCTGAATAGGATAGGAAGTCATTAGAGGGTTTTGACCAGAGGAAAGACAGGATCTGGCTTGCATTTCCCAAGGATCATTATGGGATATGAGAGAAGAGATGAATGACCTCAGGTTTTGCCCGAGTACCTAGAAAAGTACCAAACACAAAGCTTGCCAAACACAAACATGGAAGAGAAAGGAATTCGAGAGGGGAAGATATGCTCAGGTCACATTTGAAATGTCAACATCTTAGTGGAGAGTTGAATGGGCAGTTGACTAAAAGATTCTGGGGTCCAGGGTGATGTCCAGGCTAATGTTACAACATCAGGCATCATCTGTATAGAGGTGGTATTTAAGCCAAGAGAGGAGAGGAGATCAGTGAGGGAATGGCTCTAGAGCTCTAGAGAGAGAAGCCCAAAACCGAGCCCTGCGGCCCTCTAGCATTTCCAGGTCAAGAAAATCCCCTTAATTTTTAATCAAAATGGTATCCATCAACTTACAGTTTCCTTCCACCACCATCCCCATCTCAGCCCCTCAGCAACTTCTACTATTTCCTTCTACCCCAAATGCCTAGAACCACGTGTCCCTCCCTGCTTTCTTTCCTCCAAAGCCGCCTCCATCCTCACTCCTTCCCTTCTCCATAAGGCATTCTCAAAGGTGACAGTGCAGAAGCAAGTGTTCACCAGCTCTCCTGAGCAACCAGGGCTCCTCTGTTTCTCTTAGACCAGGGGGGCCCATCAGTCCAAGTCCATTTGGAAAAATCAACCTGTGGGTGGTCAGGAATTATGCCTTGTGCAGGGTGAGGAATAGGGTGGATGACACACACAGATTCACTACTTGGAGAAACTGCTTAGAAACAGAGCCTGTTTCCCAGAAGGGCCCCTTGCTGGGCCCCCTCCTCCCTCCACCAGCCATTTCATCCTGCCCCAGAAGCTATTCTCTGGTACAGACCCAGGCCCCCCTCACCTGCACCCTGGAAGAGGAGGAAGAGCAGCAGCAGGTTCATTCTCTCTTCGCACAAGCCCCCCTTGATGGAGCCAGTCAACTCCGACCCAGCTCCGGCATCTTCCAACCTTCTGCTTTCCCCACTCTTGAACTTCCTCCTTTGACCACTTCCCACTGGTGAAGAAACGAAAAGAGGAAGGAGGTAGAAGGGGTGAAATCTCAAGGCAAGAAGCAATGCAACAAGTCTCAGTGATCATGAATAAGTTTTTTAGAAATACCCTCCTGTCGGAGCGCCTGGGTGGCTCAGTTGGTTAAGCGACTGCCTTCGGCTCAGGTCATGATCCTGGAGTCCCGGGATCGAGTCCCGCATCGGGCTCCCTGCTCGGCAAGGAGTCTGCTTCTCCCTCTGACCCTCCTCCCTCTCATGCTCTCTGTCTCTCATTCTCTCTGTCTCAAATAAATAAATAAAATCTTAAAAAAAAAAAAAAAAGAAATACCCTCCTGTCTGCAGCCACGAAGGATTCTCTAAAAGGAGGACTTTGCTACTCTTTCTAGGCTTTGGTGGAAATTTGCAGACACAGACCCAATGGGTGGGGCTGGCTCTTACTCAATCCTTCTCCTCTGGTGGGAAGACTGGGCAGAGTGAACCCAGCTCCATCACAGAAGTCTTAGAGAGCCGAAACTGAGAGACACAATACCAGCCACATGGAATTTCAGGTGTAGCCTTGGGAGCCCAGGAGGTCAGGAATTCAGCTGAGGGGAGCTTGGGCCCAAGCCCGAAAGCCAGAGGAGAGATTCTAGACCAGAGAGATTCTAGACCAGGAATGAGGAGGTGGAGAGTATCGAACCCCAGACTACAAAGAAAGGGGTTCAAAGAGTAGGGGTATGTGAGCAGGGACCTACTGGTCCAATGGGCAAGAGGGGCCTCTGTCCTCAGAACATACTGGAAACTCTCATTGCTGTGCCTTAGACCAAGGAAGAGCCTGTGGATTTTGATGCCAACCTGAATCCTCCAGACACTTGCCAGTTATACCAGGGCCTCCTTCCTGAAAAAAACTGCTCATTGCTCATGGCTACTACCCCCTCACTCCTCATTCCCCCCCTTATAATAACTACCTGTGGAAGTAAGAAGGTCAGCACCAGCTTTGCCTGTCTTACTCCTTCTTTCTGACAACTTTGTGCCCATTCCCCATCCCTCCCATCAGGACGCCAGCAAGCCCCAGGGTGGAGCACAGAAGCCAGGAAATGATAGGGCCCTTTCTCATATTTTGCCCCTGGAGCCAGTTTTGCTAAGTGTCACACACACCCCGTGACATCTTGAGAAGCGAGAGAGTCCCAAGGAGGGACATAAGCCCCTCACACCCTAATCAGGAATGAGTAGGTATGCAGGAGGCTTATTTGCACACACATTAAAAAAACACAGCAGCTGATAAGCCAAGCTTTTCCAGGATGTGGCCAGAGACAGCTTTGCACTTTACGTATCTCCAGACCATGAAGTAAGATCAACAATCTGGAGTGAGGGCTCGGTCAGCCCTCCATCCCCATTGCTCAACAAGCCCATCCTCTGCACTGTACAGTTATGCTGAGAGACATCGGCCTCTGCAAACAAGGGCAGTATTTGGCTTCCGGGGAAATGACCAAGGAGTTAAGCAAGCTGGGACATCCCTGAAAAACAAGGGAGCAGATGTTTTGAGAGTTGTGGGTAAACTTTCCTTTCTTGGACATAGGGGGTAAGGAATGACCAGTATCTGAGCCGCTCAAAGTCCTGCCTGTGGCCCGGCCCTCTGCTCCTGGGCCCAGTTTACCCAAGTGTTAGGAGTTAGTTGGACAATTAGGTAGTCAGGGCCAGGGTCCCAACAAGAAAATAGGGAGCCAGGACAGCTAAGACAAAACCACACTAGCATCCTGTTTTACAGCTTAGACAGGACCACAATAGCATCCTGTCTCGCAGTCTCTGCAGAAGTGACTTTTGCAAAACATCCTGAAACAAAACATTTAACCTTAAAACATTGGTCACTATCACAAGTTAAGGCAGTTAGTCTTCAGATATCAGCCCCAAAGACCAACATCTGAACAATAACCCGATAGGTAGACGGGTGTGTGATCAAAGCCCTGATCGACACATCTTAGCAGCCAATCCACACGGGCCCACACTCAAGATGCTCAAAATACATCTGCAGGGTGCCTGGGTGGCTCAGTTGGTTAAGCAACTGCCTTCGGCTCAGGTCATGGTCCTGGAGTCCCGGGATCGAGTCCCACATCGGGCTCCCAGCTCGGCGGGGAGTCTGCTTCTCCCTCTGACCCTCCTCCCTCTCATGCTCTCTGTCTCTCATTCTCTCTCTCTCAAATAAATAAATAAAATCTTTAAAAAAAAAAAAAAAGAATTATCTGAGTGTCTCTGAATGGTGGCAAGACTGTTCCTCAAAACAAGTGCCTCCGGGGACTACAGGAAAGTCAGGCTGCTCTGGGGGCCCTGCATCCTCCAAAACCTACTGGAGGCTCTAGTCCTGGCTTGGCCATTAACTTCTGCATGTGTCAGCTCCCTCCCTGGGCTCCCATGTCCCCATCTGTGAAAGAAAGGATTGGATGGATCATCTGAGGTTCCCCTGCCCTAAAGCAACTGTGTATGTGTGTGTGCGCACGCGAACACATGCTCATGCATGAATATAAGTGCTTGTGGACATGTGGGCATGCATGCTGTGTGTGCTATGGTGATTTGGGTGCACACATGTAATGTGTATGCATGTGTATTACCTGTGTGTGTCGATGCATTGATTGAGTTCTCCTGGTTACAAGGAACAGAGACTTGTGCAAGCTCCTTCTCTTGGTCACTTTGGACTTGCAAACTGCAATATTTTCAGAACCCACTCTATTCATGGGGGGAGGAGGTCCTGTACTGAAAGGGTTGGTTTTGTTGGGTCTCTCCCACTCGGGATTAGAAGATCCATGAGGGCTGTATCCCCAGTGGCTAACACCACATCTGATACTTAGTAGATGCTCAGTAAATAATTGTTGGAAAATGAATACATAAAGAATTGTTTTCACTGCATTGTCATTCTTCTCCCGGCCCTGTAAGCTCTGCTAAGGAACTCTGTACCATCATAAACCATAGCTGTTCTCAGCAACCGTCCTGAACTCAGTTCACCTTGGGCCCAACCACACTTCATCTTTTCTACCCACTTTGTGCTACACTCTATATTTTATATAGTTATCACATCAAATCCTCACTACAAATATAGAGGAAAGGCGATGTTATTCCCATTTTTCAGACAAAGAAATCTAGGCTCAGAGAGCAAGTAACTTGTCCAAAGTCACATGCTAGTAATTGAAAAAGCCAGGATTTAACCCTGGGCCTGGCTCGTAAAACCTACTATCCTGCTTCCTGCTAGAGAGGCTGAGACAGAAGCCAGCTGCCCTTGGTCCTGCTCAGTGCTCACAATGAGGAGGGAACCTGACAGCCAAGAGTTAATAAGACAGCACATCCTTGAGCTGGCTGTCAGCAGAGTATCCACTCCATGGCTATTTCTAAAACAGGTTCTCCCAAAATGAAAGAATGTATTGTCATGAACTGGAAATTGTTTTAACAAAACAAGTCACTGATAACACTAACCTTAACATCTTCCAGATCTAATGCTGTTTTTCTGCAGTCTATGGAATGGGAAACTGAGTCTCAGCCAAGTTCTCATCCAGGCACTCAAGCAGAGGCAAAGTTTATTTTTGAGAAAAACACAGGTCTCCAAAGAGTGGGTTAACACTCTGGAAGGACGAGGTGAAAGAGTGCTGTGATTTTCAGGACAGAGTGTGGGCTGCTTTCCCACCTACCCCTCAGGAATCTAAGGTAACACTCACTGAAATCGACAAAGTGAAATTGCTGTCATTCAGGCTCCCTCTGCCCAGAGGACCTGATCTTTTTTTAAGCACTGTTTAGTGGGCTGGATTTATTTGGAAGAAATAAAATCAAGCAATTGTTCAGCAACAGTGAGGCTAGACATTGGCCTTCCTCTTTGCTTTTACCTGAGTTACCCAACACGGTGTGCCTCCCCAACACATACCAGACATATTTCTGAATTACAAAGGAATGTGTGTTCATTACAGAAGGAGAATGGAATGTAAATGAACATAAAGAATGCATTTTAAATCACTCCTGATCCCCCCATGCAGAGACAACTGCTGTTTAATATATGTATGTGTCTCCAAAACCAATGTTTTGCTCTTTTCTGTAGAAAAGCAATTTATTCCAGGTTAAGTAAAGGATCACTCATGTAGGAGTTTACTTAATCAACCAGTATATTACACTTATTAGGGATTTTTAATAGAGAAAAGTACAAAAAGAAAACATGGTCCATGATGCCCACTCTCAAGTATTTCCAATTAACACTTTTGTAAAAATGTAATGCAAGCAATGTTTTGAAGAAGAAGAAGAATGGGAGGAGGAGGAAGAAAAGGAAGGAAGGAAGGAAGGAAGGAAGGAAGGAAGGAAGGAAGGAAAGAAAGAAAGAAAGAAAGAAAGAAAGAAAGAAAGAAAGAAAGAAAGAAAGACAGACAGACGGGAAAGAGGGAGGAATAGAAAGAGATAAAGCAACAAGTGAAAGTCTTCTCTTCATTCCCAGAACCTTAAAGGTAGCCACAGTCAGCTTCTGCTGTCTCCCTGAAAAAAAAGTGTATGCATAATCAGCATATACACCCAAGTGAAGTCAACATAAGTCAGCACACAAGCATATCTCTCTGCCCTTTCTTCTTTTACTCCATAATATCATTTTTCCCAAAGAGCACATACAGATCTACCTCATTCTTTTTTTTCTTTTAAGTAATCTCTATACCCAACGTGGGGCTTGAACTCAGGACCCCGAGATCAAGAGTCACATGCTCCTCGACTGAGCCAGCCAGGCGTCCCTACCTCATTCTTTTATGGGTTCCACAGTATTTCATCACATGGATATTCTACAGTTTATTTAAGCAGCCCCAATTGCTGAATTATTTGCTCTTACACCTCCTACCATGAACATCCTTGTACGCACATCTTGGTGAAATTTTGCAAGTAAAACCATAGAACTGTTGATTCAAAGGAATTTGCATTTGTGACTTTGATAGATATTGTCAATTGTTCTTCAGAATTCCCCAGTGGGGCACCTGGGTGGCTCGGTCGGTTAAATGTCTGCCTTCAATTCAGGTCATGATCTCAGGGTCCTGGGATCAAGCCCCAGGGTGGGCTCCCTGCTCAGCGGGGAGCCTGCTTGTCCCTCTTCCTCTCCCTCTGCCCCTAATCCTCTTGTGCTCTCTCTCTCTCTTGCTCTCTTTCTCTCTCAAATAAATAAAATCTTAAAAACAAAACAAAACAAAATGCCCCAATGTATGCTCCAACCAATGACACATGTATGAGCTCCTGTTTCCCCAAATCTCAAGCAACATTGACCATTATCATACTTTTATCAAAGCATTATGTGTTGTACTGTATCAGAGAAACAGTGCCAGTACAAAATATATTGAGAGAGATTTCCTTCAAGGATTTGGCTCTAGGGGGCTGACAAGTCCAAAATCTGTAGGGCAGACTGGCCGGCTGGAAATTCTCAGGCAGAAGCTGATGCTGCAATCTTGAACAGAACTCCTTCTTCCTCAGGAAAACCTCAGTTTTGCTCTAACTTCCTTAAATTAATTGGATGAGACCCACCCAGATTATTGAAGACTTACAAGTCAACTGATTGTAAATCTATAATAATATCTATAATATATAATCTATATATCCATAATATACCTTCACAGCAACAGATAGATTAATGTTTAATTAAGTAATTAGGTGCTATCTCCTAGCCAAGTTGACACATAGAACTAACCACATTTACACACACACAAAATGTACCTGTTTGTATTCTTTGTTCACTTTCCTATTGAGATATTCTTCTGAGAGCTCTTTATATTACTATATATATTAACCATTTGTCTGTCTTGCAAATATTTCCTCTCTATCATTTCTCATTTGATTTCTGTATGTTCTATCAACCAGAACATTTTTACTTCTGTGCAGTCAGATCTATCCATCTGAATTTCTGTCTTGTTAAGAAAGTCACTCAGAACCACTTTCAGAGCCATAGTAACCACCTCGTTCACCTAGGCTTTCTAAATGTTCCCCCTAAACCATAAAGTCACAGGAAAGCAGGGTGCTGAGGCAATATTAGCCCAGCTTCCATTGAGAGGTGTTCGCTGAAGAACAATTTAATGTCAGGCCCTGGCTTTTAGCAAGGGTCAACAGAAAAACTAGAGGATATAAAGAACTTATCAAACTCAACACCCAAAAAAAACAAATAATCCAGTTAAGAAATGAACAGAAGACATGAACAGACATTTTTCCAAAGAAGACATCCAGGTGGCTAACAGACACATGAAAAGATGCTCAACATCACTCATCATCAGGGAAATACAAATCAAAACTACAATGAGATATTACTTCACACCTGTCAGAATGGCTAAAATTAACAACTCAGGAAACAAGAGATGTTGGCAAGGATATGGAGAAAGGAGGGGCACCTGGGTGGCTCAGTCGTTAAGCGTCTGCTTCGGCTCAGGTCATGGCCCCAGGGTCCTGGGATCGAGCCCCACATCGGGCTCTTTGCTCGGCGGGAAGCCTGCTTCTCCCTCTCCCACTCCCGCTGCTTGTGTTCCCTCTCTCACTGTATCCCTCTCTGTCAAATAAATAAAATCTTTAAAAAAAAAAAAAGGATATGGAGAAAGGAGAACCCTCTTACACTGTTGGTGGGAAGGCAAACTGGGGCAGCCACTCTGGAGAACAGTATGGAGGTTCCTCAAAAAGTTAAAAATAGGGCTACCCTAGACCCAGCAATTTCACTACTAGGTATTTACCCAAAGGATACAAAAATACAGATTTGAAGAGGTACATGCACCCCAATGTGTATAAAACATTATCAACAATAGCCAAACTATGGAGAAAGCCCAAATGCCCATCGACTGAAGAATGGATAAAGAAGATATGGTGTGTATATATATATATACAACGGAATATTACTCAGCCATCAAAAAAGAATGGAATCTTGGGGTGCCTGGGTGGCTCAGTCAGTTAAAGTCTGACTCTTGGTTTCAACTCAGATCATGATCTCATGGGTCTTGAGATAGAGCCCTGGGGCAGGCTCTGTGCTCAGTAGAAAGTCTGCTTGAAGATTCTCTCCCTCTGCCCCTCCCCACACTCGTGCTCATGTGTGCTCTCTCTCTCTCAAATAAATAAATAATTTTTTAAAAAAAGAATGAAATCTTCCCATTTGCAACAACATGGATGGAGCTAGAGTGTATTTGCTAAGTGAAATAAGTCAGTCAGAGAAAGACAAATACCATCATTTCACTCATAGGTGGAATTTAAGAAACAAAACAGATGAACATATGGGAAGGAAAGAGAGAGAGAGAAGCAAACCATAAGATACTCTTAAGGACAGAGAACAAACTGAGGGTTGATGGAGGGAATGGGGTGGGGGAGGGGCTAGATGGGTGATGGGCATTAAGGAGGGCACTTGTTGTGATGAGCCCTGGGTGTTGTATATAAGTGATGAATCACTGAATTCTACTCCTGAAACCAAAATCCACTATATGTTAACTAACTAGAATTTAAATAAAAATTTGAAAAGACAAAATAAAGCCCATAGGAAAAGCTTTGCATTTTCTGCAAAATGACAATTGCCCATTTTGTCATTTGAGGCCCTTATATAAGAATCCACATAAGAGATTCCTCTCTGCATCGCATGCCAGGAGAAAATACTCACTGACTGCATAGACTCGGGCAATAAGTACTACACACCCCATCTGGTTTCCCATTTTGTCTTGGGTGCCAGGAAATCTAGAAGCAACTGTAATGCTCAGATACAGGAACAAGCCATCTCACTCTGGGACTGAAGATTTCCTCGGGCAGCATCTTTAACCGCCCTCTTGTACAGTTTCGTTGTAAGCCACCTCAAATTCCTTTTGGAAGTAGATGAAGCCCAAATACAAACATAAACAAAATGACTTAAGACAACAACAAACTGGGGTGCCTGGGTGGCTCCGTTGGTTAAGCGGCTGCCTTCAGCTCAGGTCATGCTCCCAGGGTCCTGGGATCGAGCCCCGCATCGGGCTCCATGCTCAGCGGGAAGCCTGCTTCTCCCTCTCCCACTCCCCCCTACTTGTGTTCCCTCTCTCGCTGTCTCTGTCTCTCTGTCAAATAAATTTAAAAATCTTAAAAAAAAAAAAAAAAGACGTAACAACAAACTGAGGGTTGTTGGAGGGGAGGTAGGTGGGAGGAAGGGGTAACTGGGTGATGGGCATTAAAAGGACACTTGATGAAATGAGCTCTGGGTTTTATATGCAACAGATGAATCACTAAATTCTACCCCCGTAACTAATAATACAGTATATGTTACCTAACTGAATTTTTAAAAAGAATTTAAAATATTAAAAAAAAAAAGAACAAAAACACCTGTCTGAATGGTGGCAAAGTTGGCACAAAAGTTTCTGTAGAACCATGATTAATCAACATTTTCACAAATGCTCCCTAGGAGGGAAGGTACAGTGGAAAATCTGGATCTGAGGTTGACATTCAGCTTCTCCAAGCAGTGAAATTTGGAGCGAACCTAGAGAAATTTTAGGAAAATCCTGGCAGCTATTGTGGAGAGAATAACTCCATTGTGTATCTAAGGTAATGGATTTAGGCAGACTCATCCCTAACATTTGGGGGACCAAGGCTAGAATACAAATGGATATCCATATACAACGTGTCTCAATATTTTAATGTTCTAAAGCAAGCTTAAAAAAACTATCAAATCAAGTGTGTCCTATCTTCCTACCTTGACAAACACATCTTCCTACGGACCTGGAAACCAGGTTTGAATATAGGATTTTCAGAAATTCTGCACCAAAACGTGGCAGCAGTATCCTGCCCCTGCCCCCAGGCAGGATTTGGCAGGACCTGAAGTGCTGAACCCTGTCACCCTGGACCATACCCCCACTAAGCCAGAACAGGTCCCAAGAAGATGGAACTCTTTTCATATAATGAGAGAAGAAAATGAATCCTTCACCCTGAAAAGGAAAAGGATAAAAGGGAAAAGAATGTTGATGTGTTATATCCTTTAGTAAATGAAGAAGGTGGACATGGAGGGACTGACCCTTCACCTTCTGAAATAGTCTCTCTAGGGAGCACTTCTTCAAGCCCAAGAAAGTTGGATTTGAGATGTAAATTATTAAAGCCACTGCACACAACAAACAAATGGAGCCCTTTAAACCAGGAGGAAATAAAAGCTGAATCGAATTTGGTTTGTGAAGTGGAGGTGGGGGACCATAGTCAGGGGACATCCAAAGTCAATATTACAAATAATCTCATGTGCCACCGTCAGAGCCAAAGAGTGTTAGGTCCATGGGTCCAACCCCAGGAGACCCTGCCAATCCTTATGCTCTTACATTTTTGGCTTTTTGCATCTTTATGGCTTTGCAAGTCCAGCTGAAGTTGGCATCTCTTGAGCCTTTCCAATGACTTTGAATGCTTGTCTTTGGAAAGTAGCTATTGTCCATTTTAAAACTAAGGCATTTAGAACTCATTCATTCATCCATCCGCCCATTCATTCATTCATTGAGAGCCTACTGAGTACCAGCCTCTAGGTGTATGTATATTTCCTCTCTATTGCTTATGATTTTCTTCCCTGAGCTGACCTTCCCGACTAACTCTCCCTACGACTTCCTCCAGGTACAGAAGTAGCCATTCCCTTCTTTCCCAAACTCTCCTTCTCTTGAAATGCTGTCCTCTCCAATGCTCCAGAGCCAAGGGCAAACACTTTCAAGGCATATATCCAGACATTCTGATTTTTTTTATTCTATAGACAATGTTTTTTTAGACTTTGTGTTACTCTCCCAAGAAACGTGCCAAAGGGAATTAAAAGTGCAGGGAATTTATTAAGGGAAATACCTATGAAAAAAAGTGGGGTAGGGGCACCCGGGTGGCTCAGTCGGTTAGGCATCTAACTTTGGCTCAGGTCATGATCTCAGGGTCCTGGGATCAAGTCCCATGTTGGGGCTCTCTGCTCAGCGGGGAGTCTGCTTGTCCCTCTCCCTCTGCCCCTCCCCCATTCATTCTCTCTCTCTTTCTCTCAAATAAATAAATAAAATCTTAAAGAAAAGAAAAAAGTGGGGTGGAAGCTGGGAGAGGCAGAGAGAGCCCACAGACCATGATGCAGGTCTGACCCCAAGTGAAGGAGACCGCCGTGCAATCTCTGGAAGGATCTGTAAAACTGTCCTAGAGCCAAATTCAGCCATTAGGGGAATCCTGTGTCTCCCAGAAACAAGCCTGCCTCAGTGTCCCTGCCACACTCTGCCTTTGGCTGGGAACAACCAGTGATAAGAATGGCCTCGGTGCAAACACACCTCTAGGGCATTCAGAGGGCACAGTGGGGCCTCAGTGAGTTACACCCCTATGGTTGGAAGTCTGAGAAGCAAGCTCTCATGGTCACCTCAGATGTTCATTAACATGGGGCAAAACAAGTTTCCTTCTATTCTTTCATGCCTCTTCAGTGACTCAGATTAGGAAATCAAGAGTTTGGGGGGGGGGGTGTATGTGTGTGTGTGTGTGTGTGTGTAGAAGGAGCCCACTCCCACAGCCACAACGGCGTCTCCAAAGCCCAGTTCACACTGCAGACCCTCACCCCTCTCTTGCTCCCTTTCAGACCATCCTGGTGGGTGACAGTGGCGTGGGGAAGACATCTCTGCTGGTTCAGTTCGACCAGGGCAAGTTCATCCCGGGCTCCTTCTCGGCCACCGTGGGCATTGGATTCACAGTAAGCGCTCCCAGACTCTGGGGCCCTGGTGTGTCTCTGTCAGGGTCCCAGCAGGAAACAGGTGGACGCTCACATTGGATCATTCAAGAAAGTTGAATACAAAGACTACTTACCAAGGTGGAGGCAGGGTGTTGGGGAACCAGGGGGTATGGTGCAGTGTCCGTGCATGGCGCAGGGCCTCCGTTCCAGCCCTAACCTAAAAAAAAAAACAAGAGGAGAGATCTACTGTCAGAACCTGGGGGAAAAGGCCTGCAAGGGGAGGGCTGGCTGGCAGGAGCTGTGACCCTCAGTGGAGAAACCCAGCAACTCATAGTCACCCTCCTGGGAGCTAACCAGGGCAACAAGGCAGCTCCCTCCTACCGTGCTCTCCTCCTGCTCCCCCATCTCTTCCTGGGGCTCCCCATTGGCTGAACACAACTGGAAACCAGAAAGAATATCTTGATACAGATTGCTCAGGTCCACCTTCCAGGGCAAGAAGAATGTGGAGAAGCAAAGGGATGGCTTCAGATGTTAAGTACAGTCCAAATTTAACACTGTTGTGTGGGTCCTAGGGAGCTGGCAGGCCAACAATTAAAGTTTTGTTCTTAGCTCTCTGCCTCTCCCTGGATCTCCTCAGGATCAGGATGGAGCAGAGCACAGGGCCTGTGGGACCACACTCAGGGCTGAAAGCACACTGGTGGGAAGAGGCAAGGGGAACCCCCAGAAACTGGACTTGCCTGTTAGGTCACAGCAAGGAAGGCAAGGACTCATGATGGCCAGGGATTCAGAGTAAAGCAGAAATGAAAGCCTGGCCAGCATGCGTGCCAGGGCCTAATCCAACCTGAGACACCAGCGCCCAGCGTTCTCCCATGACCGGCCTCCAGAGTGCTGGGAAGGACAGGGCTGAGTCCCAGGAGAACAAGCCTGCCCAGACAATTCCTGAGGCCTTGGACCAGGCTGCCATACCAGGCATCCCCCACCATGGGCCCGTTCCCCGTCTGCCCCTCAGCACGCAAGTTCACAGGGGGCCCTCACAGGCACCAGCCTTCTCCCTTCACTCCACGCCCATTGTTCCGCCTGGCAGACTCAGAGGGCAGACAGTGGGGTAGATGTGGGTGGGAACGCTCTGATTCACACTCCACAGATGCATCGGGGTGGGACCTCCAAATTTTGCCGCTAGCCTAGTAAGAAAAGTGTGGCATCTGACCTCTAAGAAGGAAGAAAGTATGTGGTCAAACTGAGAGCCTGAAGCAGGCTGACACAGGACAGGCCTGGCTCTCCCAAACCTACCACAGGACAAAGGAGGGTCTTGGTGGAGCCAACAACGCAAACTAGGGATGGAAGTCAGAAGCCCACATTTCCCTCTGCAGGCTCTAGGAGGGGCTCCTTCCTTGCCTCTTCCAGCTTCTGGTGGCTCCCAGCAATCCTTGGCATTTCTTGGCTTGTAGATGCGGCACCCCAATCTCTATCTCTGTCTTCACAGGGCCTCTTCTCCAAGGACACCAGTCATATTGGATTAAGGGCCCACCCTACTCCTGTACGACTTCATCTTAACTACTCACACCGGCAACAACCCCACTTCCAAATAAGTTCTCATTCTGAGGGAGTAGGGGCTAGGACATCCACAGATGGTTTTAGGGATGTAATGCAACCCATAACAGCGTAGTTTGCAGTAGACGGGGAGCAAGGGCCATGCCTCCTCCTCTCTCTCATTTCTCGTCGGCCATTACTCTCTTGCTCTGAAAACCGTTGCCCCTTCAGGGTTCCGGTGTGAGCACTCAAGAGCTCAGAGTGGGCTGGGGTGTTATTTGCAGCAGGTGACTCTGGCATCCAAAGAGCTGACCATACCACACATCTGCAGAGTACCGTACAGCTTCTCGGCTCCCACAGATGGCTCTCTGAGGCCCACCTACGTATAGATGAGGTGATGGCATGCCCAGCGCCAGAAAATAGCTCCAGCTGACGCCAAAAATCACAGAGCTAAGAGGCAGGTGTACACACAGTCCCCACCAGGCCTATAATCTCCCATAAGCCACACCTGCCCCTTACCCCCAACACCTAAGTCAAGAGGTGCAGATGCCCCTCTCCCCCTACACACCCTTCAGTCAGCCCCTGTGTAATGCACCCGCCCTGTTCAGAAGTAAGCTATGCGCTTGTATACAATGCTGGGACAGGAGTAACTAAATGGCTGGCCAGGGCCACAGAGTCCCTGAAGCCTACTAGGGGCAACCCCTGACACACTCCCACTCTGTCACCAGGAGCTGCAGGATTCCTGGGGTGTCCTGGACAGTCTGCTCAAAATGATCCACGACCTCATGAATGCATTTAATACCAAACATCTAAGGCCTGCTCCATGCCAAGGGACGGGTGCCGGGCATGAATAAGGCCAGCCCTGCCTTTAGGAGCGCCTAGATTGGGAGCTGTGTGGGGGGAAGGCTTTCCCAGGATGGGTCATTCTGGGCGCAGCCCAACAGGTCAGGGAGAAATGAGAGGTGATCTGCACTATAAAGGGTCAAAGTCCTGGCATCCACCAGGGGCCGTGAAAACCCACCGTGTAAATGTGCTGCAAGGTGAATTTCGGTGGGTAAATAAAATTATATTCAGAAAAGCTCGCGCTGGGGTGCATTAGCAAAAGCAAAAGTGCCTGAGCGCCTTCCTCACAAGGCACGCCTCCTCACAAAACCAGCGCCCCGCTGCCCGGAGGCATCCCCGGCTCACAACCGGGACCCAGGGACCCCTGTCGGCCGCCAGCTGGCCGGGGCTCGGGCGCCGCCTGCAGGCCACGCTGCGCAGCGGCAGCGAGAACCGGGGCGCCGGACCGCGGGGTCCCCGCGATGCCAGACCCTGCGAGGCAGGCTGGATTTCCAGGGACCGTTCCCCGGGGAACCTAGCCCGGGCCGCTGGCGACCCCGGGGGACCGGTCCTGGGGCTGGATTTGGCCCGTGTCCCCAGAGCGCGAAGCCGGGCCAGTTTGCTCGGGGGCCCGCCTGCCCCTCAGGCGCTGACCCTGCGGTCGTGCGCGCCCCCGCGAGACAGCCTGCTCGGGGCAGGTGTCGTCGGGGTGGCCGGACGGAGGGAGGAGCCTGTCGGGGTCCCGGCCGGGGCGGTGGAGGGTGGGAGGATGGGGTGGAGCCTAAAGCGGGGCGGTCCCTGCGCTGTCCCTCGCCCGCCACCAGCCCTAGCTCACCTCTGGTCCAGGGGACATGACGGGCATGTCTGGCGCCGCTGCCGCCCGGGATGGAGAGGCCCCCGAGCACTCCCCGCCTTGCAGTCCGAGCTACGATGTCACGGGCAAGGTGGGTGGGCACTGCGCCCAGCGCTGGGGACTCCCCAGCCGGCTCTGAGGGTCACCCCTTCCCCGCGCCCTTTGCCCTGAGACCCCGGTCCAAGCCCCTTTCTGGCTTCGTCTGCGTTGGACTCAGCCCTTTCCCCAGGGAACCGGGTCTCCCAGAGCAGGGAGGAAGGGTGGAGACAGCCCCTGGAGCTATGCCATCGTCTAGGGCTCTGGGCTGGCTCAGCAAGGGTGGAAAGGGGAGGGTCGGAAGCACTGAATGACTCCCCACACAGCGGACCCCAACCCAATTTTCTTCTGCTGCACCCTGGCCGCTGTGATCTCCCGGGAACCCCGTGCTTCTCCGTACGGGTTAAGCACACAAACCTCCTGGGCACAGGCACCCCCAAACGCTAGGATAAAGGGATGCCTGGAGACGCGGAGAGGACGCCCCCTGGCGGCGGAGCAGTTGTGGTTAATGCCCTTTCCCCAGCTAAGCTCTCAGCCGTGACCGAACATCGCGTTTGGAGGCCTTAGGCCTGAAGCTCTGTGGGACCCCGGGTGCCCCCGAGCCCTACCCCTTCCCTTTCTGCTCCCGCAGCCATTGCCTCCCGCCTTCTTCCAGGAGGATGTTGCTAACCAAAATGCAGGCCCACCTGAGAATTTTTAGAACCTGAGAAAGATTCTGTTGGTTAGTCACAAGTCCCCGGTGGGTGAGCTTAAGCCACCTCTCTGGGGCCAGATCCCTCTGCAGGGCTGCCCTTTACAGAAGCAGGTGAGGGAGGCAATGGACACTGGTCTGTCTGCCCTCCCTCTGGGCCCAGGGAGGAGTCAGGGACCGGGAACCCTGAACGAGGTGCTGAGGGAGCACAGAGCTTCCACTCTTCCTCTATAAGGTTGGGGATGAGTGAGGGGTTGCCCTGTGTCGTGCTGTGTGGCCTTGGAGGAGACCTGACTTTTCCTGTGCCTTGGTGTCCTCCCCCGCCCCCACGGCTCACTCTGACTAGGAGCTGGGGCCTCCACCCCCATTGTTTCAGGGGAAGCCACTCTGCAAGTCACCCACCCAGAGCCGTTGAGATAGGCGTCCTGTGTGGGCTGGTGGCAGGAAATGGGCCCCTGTGCCTTCAGAGGAGGGGGAGCTGCTAAGGGCCAGGCCCCAGGCTGGTGGGGACCTCCTGACCTCCTGGCCTGACAAGCCAGCTGGGCTCTTTGCCTAGGAGGTGGCAAGGCTGGGCTGGAATCGCCTGGCTGGGTGGGCAGTGAGCATCTTTTGTTCAAGGCAGCTGTGATCTGAAAAGGACGCAGGAGCTCACCCTCCCTCCTTCCCCCTCAGGGGCTAGGACTCAGGAGCCAGGGAGCAGTGCTGACTCCAGAGGGCTCCCCAGCCTCCAGCTCTCCATCTCCCCAGCCTCCAGCTCTCCATCTCCCCTGGGTCAAGCAGCATCTGTGGAGAGTGGCCCGTGGCTTCCAGCAGCCTGCATCCCCCTGGGCTTGCCCCAGGAGACTGAGTCCAGGCCAGTCTGGGAGGAGCCTGGCAGGAGCTCCTTGGGCCAAATTAGAGGGAATGGGGGCCACAGGCAGGCAGCACCCAGCCCCGGGCCACTCTTCCCTGAGTCTCAAGTAGTTCACATCAGCATTATTGGTCCAAGTCATTAATAGACTCCAAAGAGGCCTCAACAAAATTATCCTTCCTCCCTTCTAGCTGCTGTGGAAACCATGCCACAGAAGGGTTAAGGAATCTTCCGAACATCCCCCAGTAGCCATTTACAAGCCAGGACCCCAGCCTTCATATGCCTTTTGCTCAGTCCCCTTACCTTTTCGCCAAAGTTAGCTAATCCTAGTACCCCATGCCCACAGCAGGAATGCCTTTGGGCTCCATTGTCAAGGTCAGAGCCTCAAAAATAACTCAGACCTAGTCCCTGCTCAACCCATTAAGTATCTAACCAGCCAACTGGGAAAATTCCAGCATTAGGTCCAGACCTCTGTTCTCCAAGCTTGAGCAATGACTAGACAGAAGGCTCCCTTCCCCTGGCCCCACTTGTCTTGTCCCTGAAAGAAGATAGATGAGCTGAGACTGACCAGACAGTAAAGGGGAGGGACACACCCCACCCCACGCGCCCTCCCCTACAGTGACCCAGGAATGCTCATTTGTAGCCATCAGTCCCACTTGGGAGGTTTCTGCAGAAGGAACGTCAGATTCGTTGTCTCCCCATTTCAGCATAAATTTCAACCCTCCCTAGTTCATGCAACCCTTTTATAAACATAAAATGTCATTAGAAACTTCCAGATAAAACTTGTGACCAAAAAAAGAAAAGAAAACAACAGCAGTGGTCATTTTAGAATATGCCTTTGCACACAACAGTGCCCGCCCCTATCAGATCCGATAGCCTCCCCTGGGTGATAATCCCTGGCCACGGTATTAACACTTCCCTTCTGGAAGTGGTGGTTCTTTGGGTCCACCGAGCACATTTGCTGAGGTCTCAGCTCAGGCTTTCAGGAAACTGGGTGAGGACAGGAGAGTCAGAAGGAGGGCCTGAGAAATGAGCTGAGCCAAGGAGTAGAGAGGAGAGGCAGGATGAAGGTAGCGGTAGGCTTTCCAGAACCAGGTGGCCCTCAGTGCCGACAGCATCCTTCCCTGGCCCTCTGGCCCTCTGCTCCTCCCCCCCTCTTTCCAGGGTCTCTCACCCTGGAAGCCCAGAAATTTGCCCCAACTCCCCATTAACTGCCTCTGCCCCCCATCTCCTAGGTGATGCTTCTGGGAGACTCAGGCGTTGGCAAAACCTGTTTCCTGATCCAATTCAAAGACGGGGCCTTCCTGTCCGGGACCTTCATAGCCACGGTCGGCATAGACTTCAGGGTGAGGTGGCTGCCGGCTCCTCCTCCCAGCTGCAAGTCAGGGGGCCAGGGCTCAGGCACAGCGTGCTGTCCTCTCCTTGCCGACCCTGGCTCCTCCGAGCTGCTGTGGCTCACTGCCCAGAGGGCGCCAGGGGTGCTCCCCCTTGGGACCACAGAGGGGGCCAAGTTCAAGGAGTCTGGGCATGGTCGGGGGCTCTCTGCCCACCTACAGGATATGAGCAATGAGACACTGAGTCTTAAAATTCTGCCCTATAGCAAGGCGGACACATCCCACGGTATGAGCTGAGTTTCCTGGCCTTCAGCCCCCTTGCTCATTGCCCTCTGAGCTGGGCCCCTCTGGCAAGGCCCCAGAGGTCAACAGGTCTTTCTGGAGTTCCTGGAAACACAGCACTGCACTGGGTTGAAGAGCCGGGCTCACCAGGCTCCCTCCCAGTCATCTTGAGGAACCCATCTTTACAAATCTGTGTCAGGGATGTAGCACTCAGCCACTCTCCACCCAAAGGGTGCAGGAGAGTAAGGTCTAACCCCAGGTGGGGGTGGGGGAAGGGAGGCAATGCAGAGGCCAGGTGCCTCCCTCCCAATGGGAAGGAACTGAAGCTTCATTCAGGAGAACTAGTGAACAGCTAGAGGGAAAGACCACCCTGCAGGTCCAGCCTCAGCCGTGCCCAGGATGCTGGGGGGCATCTTCTCTCTAAGGACTCAGTTCTGCAGGATGGGGCTGAGCTCCGGGAGGGCTGGATGGAAGTGAGAAAGAGGCAGGGCCCCCAGTGCCCAGCCCTTGCCACCTGCTGAGGTCTGGGCAGAGCCAGGCAGGTGCTCGGGCTCTTCTGCCCCCGGCGTGTTGTAAGAAGAGCAGACAAGTCCCCAGAAGAACTCTGCAATAGGGGGGGCTCTCTGGAGACAGGGTCCTGCTGCCCTGAGGGGATGATCTGACTGGAGTTGTCTCTGGGGCTCACTGTACCCCCTTTAACCCTGGGGAGCAACCAGAACAGAATGTCTGCTGCTCTGTAGAATGTCAAGGATCCAAGCCTCCCCTGCCTTCCAAATCCACCCTCCCTCTGCCCTTTTCTCTTTCAGAACAAGGTGGTGACTGTGGACGGTGTGAGGGTGAAGCTGCAGGTGAGACCAGAACTGCAGGGGAGGGGGAGGACAGAGGTGCCCGCCCCTGCTCCACACCTAAACCGCAGGAGGCTTGCAGCCCTGCCCTCAGCCTGGGGCAATTTCCTGTGGGGCCCAGAGGAAACGGTTTTTGTGCTTTTGTTTGTTTGAGGTCTCTAGAAAAAGCAGTTCCCAGGCACCCTCTCTGCTATCAAAGGCAGCTCAACGTGCCTCCAGACAAGCTCAGGCTTGCTCCAACGCCTCTCCAGTTTCCCAGGCCTCATCTGCTCTGGGAGACTGGGCATCCCCAACCTCTGGGCTAGGGAAAAGGCTGCAGCCTGAATGAGCTTGTGACCTCAATAAGAGCACCGTGCAGGACACCGTCACATGTTCAGAAGGCCCTGAGCACCTGCAGCAGGAAGTGTCCCACCTTCCCACACAGCTCTCATACTCCAGCGCGGGTTCCCTCTGCCCAGCACGGTCCCAGCACACTGCCTCCTTCTGACCATCTGTCCGTCCCTTCCTAGATCTGGGATACAGCCGGGCAGGAGCGATTCCGCAGCGTCACCCATGCTTATTACCGAGATGCCCAGGGTAAGCCTTCCCCAGCCCACCTGGCATACCCATCAGGATCCTGCCCCACGTCCCCTGTGTGATCTCTCTCTCCCCCCGCCCCCGCAGCCTTACTCCTGCTATACGACATCACCAACAAGTCTTCTTTCGACAACATCCGGGTAGGTCCCCTTCCCTCGCCATCCATAAGCAGCCAAGGCGGGGCCTCCACAAGCTAGGACTGCTTCCTGCTTGGTGGGAAGGGGGAGGAGCATGGAACACTGCCCCCTTTTTAAAAACACCTGCGCTGTGACTCAGAAGGAATAAGCTGCCGGTGGGCATCTGGTTGGCGTGTGGGCATGAAGGCCAGGCAGCCCGCTGGGTGTCTGTGTTACCTACTTAGCCCTGGCTGTGATTCCTGAGGGCAGCTCATGACAAAGTGTCCGCAAAGTACCCAGCTCCGCCCCAGGCCATTACCCACCCACAGAGACCAAGGGGAGAACACAAGCAGGAGAGTCTCTCCAGCCAGCCAGCCCAGGTGGCAAAGAAAGTGATTTGGGCAGTGAGCAGTTCTGTCCTCACCAAACTATTACAGAGTAGGGATAAAAATTCAACAAGCACGAGCACTGAGTCTGTACAGCACCATAACGGTTTCACATCTCCCTGAGCTCAAGGGATTGGCAAGCAAATGCGGTGGGGGGTGGGGGGGCACACGGGGACCAAAACATATAGATATAAAGCAGCTTATAAAGAGGATGGAAATCCACTCATATTGCCACCTCCAGCTCCATGCTCCTGGTAGACATCACCAATCAATCACAATATTTTTTATCACTAAGCCCTTATGTGTCCTTGGAATCCTCAATGAGGCACTCCAGGAAATCGCTGGTGACCACCAACTGATTTAGGAGACATAGCTCCTCCATCTCCAGTTTCCATAGAACGGGGAGTTGCAGTGCTTGGGGTTGGGTAGGAAGGTTGGTAAGGAAGGCTGATCAAGACCAGAGAGGCCAGAACAAAGAGGCAGATAAGAGAATGCAGGGGGACAGTGAGTAGCCCAGGAAAACCAAACAGGACAGAAGAAGGATGGGGGAGAGGGAGGAGAGAAGGGCTGGTTCTCAGGCATGGCCTGGCTCAGCTCACCCTCTCCCACAGGCCTGGCTCACTGAGATTCATGAGTATGCCCAGAGGGATGTAGTGATCATGCTGCTGGGCAACAAGGTGAGTGAGCCCATTCCTGTGCCTCCCCTCTTACTAGCTCCATGAAAGCCCCACCGCTGCCCAAGAGGGTTAGCCGCATGTCCTTCCAGCAAAGGATTCTTTTTTTTTTTTAAGATTTTATTTATTTGAGAGAGAGAGAGAGAGAGAATGAGAAAGAGAGAGAGCACAGGAGAGGGGGGAGGGTCAGAGGGAGAAGCAGACTCCCTGCTGAGCAGGGAGCGGGATGCGGGACTCGATTCAGGGACTCAATCCAGGGACTCCAGGATCATGACCTGAGCCGAAGGCAGTCGCTTAACCAACTGAACCACCCAGGCGCCCCCAGCAAAGGACTCTTTCCAGACTCTAGTTCAAGGGTCAGACCTATTTGGCAGCTTCAGCCCATCTCATCTGCCCTCATAAAGCTTTGGAAATGGCCCCCTCCAGGGAAAGCCCAGCTGCCATCTGAGAGATCCAGGGATGCCCAACTGCTCAGTCCCCGTTAGATCATAGTAAAATAGGGTCACAGATGATGAGCTAAAACTAGCAAGGGCTAGTCCCAACTACTGTCACCTCTCTGAGGCTAGTCACCACACACCTGGCAAAGGAGACTTTCCGATCTCCCCAAGTGGCAGTGAGATCCCCTGGCTGGGAGCTGGGTAACAGCCTGAGCAAGGCCGAAACCCTGGCTCCAAGCCAATCATACCACCCGCAGTCCCACAGGCCACCAGCAGAGGGCAGGCAGTAGCTGCTCCTGCGGCTAAAGAGGGACCAGCCCAGGCAGGAGAGGGGCCCGCTGGGGTGGAGGTTTCCTTCCCCAGAGTGACCCACCTGGGCTTGACAGGCGGATATGAGCAGTGAAAGGGTGATCCGTTCGGAGGATGGAGAGACACTGGCCAGGGTAAGTGACTGCCCGTGGGCAGGACAAGGGGTGGGGACAGCCAGAGGCTGGCCCTGAGGACATTCTCTTCCTGGCAGGAGTACGGAGTTCCCTTCATGGAGACCAGCGCCAAGACGGGCATGAATGTGGAGTTAGCCTTTCTGGCCATTGCCAAGTAAGAGCCGAGCAAGGAAGGGAATCGTGCAGGGCAGGGTGGCACCATCTGGGAATCCAGTAGGGCCTGGCCCCTGGCCCAGCCCCTGCCCCAAAGCATTGTGCCTTCTAGGTCCAGTGGCCCCAGGCCATGGGAGTGGGGAGGGTGCAGTTCCTCACTCCCTGCCCAGCCCACTTCTTCTTCCTCTTCAAGGGAGCTGAAGTACAGAGCCTTGTGGCAGCCTGGTGGGCCCCATTTCCAGATCCGAGACTTTGTGGAGTCCCAGAAGAAACAGCCCAGCTGCTGCTCCTTCTTATGAAGCCCAAGGTGCTGAAAGGAGGCTCCAGAGGCCCCTGCGGATGCAGCCTTCTCCCCCAGATCTGGTTTATTCTGAGCGGATGGAAGTTGGGGGACCCAGGGCAGAGCCCCTTCCCAAGAGAGAGCTGTACTCCCACCCTTACCCTAGTTCCCGTAGCTTCCCTGCATCCTGGGGGAGGGAAAAGTATTTATTTCATTTTAATGATACATAATGTAATACAAAAAAGGAGGGGTGGGGACCAGAAAACCAAGAGAGGGACCTGGTTGTCCTTTTGCCTTCTGGTACTAGGACTTAAATGGGGCCAAGGCTCCCTCCTCGCCTTGACAAGTGTGGTATTCTCCAGCTCAGCACCAGAGGGCAGTGATGCACTTCTGCAGCGGGAGGGCAGGAAGCGACCCCAAGCCACCCTCACTCAGCTGGAGAGGTGAAGCAGACCCCAGCTTTACTTCCTCCAGCTCCCAGGGAACAGTCTTCCCCAGTAAGATGGGCCCTTGTGCTGGGAGCCAGACCAAGGCTCAGGGAAGTGACCAAGCTCTGTGGGTAGGGGAGAGAGGAGTAACACAGACTAGGTCTATGTTTGGCTCCCTCTGGCCTTCCTAGCCCCCCTGTGGGAGGTGTACCCCTTTTTCTCCAGCCCGCAGACTGAAAACATTTGGCTCCTGTTCTCTGGACCTCAGGTCCCAGGGGAACCCTCCCCCCCTTCCCCCCCCCCAAATCCCTGGTCTTCTCTACCTTTTTGCTTGTGCCCCGAGACACCTAACGTCATGGCTAAGGAAAGGTTTTTCTTCTGTCCCAACACTTTGGCAGATATGCAGCCCCACAGGCTACTTCAAGCAGCTACAGTGCTTCTACCGAGTTAAGAATCAGATCAGGAGGAACCTTTGACTGTTGGAGCAGGTGGGAGGCAGAACTAAGCAAACCTCACCCCACGCATATTCCCCCAAACCCAAGCACTGCCCCTTCCTGACCACCCATGCCTTTTCCCTTTAGACAGACACCACCCCGGCCAAAACTGCTCTATGTCCCCTCCCACTGAGCCAGGTTAGAGAGTGAGAGGTCACCCATTTCTGGGTAAACCAACACAGTGTGTGTAAAACAAAGTCATGTGGGTAAGACCGGGGTAAGGAAAAAGGCAGCAAGGAGTTTATGTGGGGCCAAGGTCACCTGTCTCACAAAACCCTGACCCTGGAAATTGGAGGTGAACAGGAGACCTGTGGGTCATGACCTAGAGAGAGTAAGAAGTACACACCGCACATTTCTAAGGCTACTGCATTTGTTTTCAAGGCAGAAATCTTGCTCTCTGAGCAGAGTCAGCAGCTCCAACTTGGGCCTGATAAGGAAGCTCTCTGAGGCTTCTCCCAGGAGGAGCAGGGAGGCCTGACCTTGCTGGGCTCCTCTGGGGCCCAAGGCAGGTCGCAGGCAATCTAGTCACATGGGCTGCTCTGGGCCTCTAGCATTTGTGTTTTCAGAATTAAATTGCAGAATTGGGAAAGTACACCCTGTCCACTGCTTCTTTGAGGTGCGCATGGAGAGGGGACAGGGGAGATCATGTTGATTGTTATTGCATGTTTGGGGGAACTGTCATTGACTGCCCCAATCATTTGATCTTCATCCTTCAATGCCCCCCAACTGCTCACCTCACCCTTAAAAGACCCTTCCCCAACTTCTGTGATCAGCCTTTCATCTGCAAGGAGCTGAAAGGTTTGTCTTAACGGCCCATTCGGACTTTTTTTTTTCCTATTGAAAAAAGCCGGGGCTCCTTTCCCTCTGCCTTGTACTCAGAGATTGGTTACCTGACTCTGTTCTGCCTCTCTTCCCCCACTTAACTGGCCAAACGCTGACGCCAGTGCTCACACCCTTGTCCTAGGTGACCTGTCTTCAGTGGGCAGCCCTGGGAAGCCTGGGCTCCCTGCTGAGCCCTCATACTGTCCCAGCGAGGTTGAGAGCCCGCACCCTGTAAGCGTGTCCTCGGACAACGCAAAGCCCATGAACGGGAAATATCGTTATTCAAGCAACTTTATTGGGCCGGAGGTGGACCTAGTCTTACTCGTAAGACTTCTGGGACCCCGCAGCCCCGGAGCTGGAGCGGTTTCCCCGGCAACAGTCGCTCCCCACCCCCTACCCTCCCAACCCCTCACTGTGGTACACACAAGGATTTAGCGAAAGGTCGTTAAAACGTTAGAGTCCTTTATTCGTGGGTTGGCTCTCCTCAATCCCCGCCAAAGGTCGGGAAAACCAGAAGCCTAAGGGCCCCTCTGCCCAGTACTGGGAACGCGCCCCGCCCCCCGCCTCAACTTGGGCCGCTTGGTAACAAACACTTCCACTTCCTGAGCCCTCTTTCTTCTCGCGCCGCGGGGCGTCGCGCCGAGCACAGGACCCCGCCCCCGCGCGTTCCCATTGGCCGGCGTCGTTCACCCGGCCCGAGCGCCCCTGTCCGTGGTCTCTGATTGGGCCGCGGTGTCCACACCCTCGGTGTGGCCCCGCCCCCGGAATAAGGGGCCGGAGCGGATTCGAGATCGCTCAGACGCCGCGCTGGGTGGGGATTGGTCCCCGCGCCCCTGCTTCAACTCCTCGCAGTTCGCCGCCGCCGCTCGCCGCACACCTGTTCGCTCGGCCCAGCCGGCGGCGCGGGGATTCTGTGCAGTGCTTCCTCCCGCCTGCCGGTCCGCAGGGCGGGGAGGAGGGTTGAGCCGTCCCGCCTCCGGCTCCCAACGGGGACCCAAGTCTCACTACTGAGCCGTCGCAGGGCGAGATGAGCGCGGACGCGGCGGCCGGGGCGCCTCTGCCCCGGCTCTGCTGTCTGGAGAAGGGCCCGAACGGCTACGGCTTCCACTTGCACGGGGAGAAGGGCAAGGTGGGCCAGTTCATCAGGCTTGTGGAGCCCGGTTCGCCGGCCGAGAAGGCGGGGCTGCTGGCCGGAGACCGGCTGGTGGAGGTGAACGGCGAGAACGTAGAGAAGGAGACCCACCAACAGGTGGTGAGCCGCATCCGCGCGGCGCTCAACGCCGTGCGCCTGCTGGTGGTCGACCCCGAGACCGACGAGCGGCTGCAGAAGCTGGGTGTCCAGGTCCGGGAGGAGCTGCTGCACGCCCAGGACGGGCCCGGGCAGGCCGAGCCGCCGGCCGCCACCGAGGCGCAGGGGGCTGGTGGCGAAAATGAGCCGCAGGCCGCCGCGCCGGAGCCGCACGAGACCGAAAAGAGCTGTCCGGAGCGGGTAAGTGTGGACCCTGACCCGGCGGCGACTGCAAGGGGGTGGGAGGGGGAAGCGGGAGGAGACCCAGGCACCCCTTGGACGTCCAACCCCGCGCCTGCCTCCTCTTTCTGAAACTAGATCCTCGAGGGGGCAACTGCTTCCGCCTACCGACAGGTCGCACTGGCTTGGGGCTGCGTCCCGTTACCCCCACGCTCTTCCCAGACTGGGCTGGGACCCTGAGCGTCTTGCCACCTGCACTTCCTGTCCCTTGGCCTTTGGGAGTGGGAGTGAGGGAGGGCAGCTCAAGGGAGTGCAGTCCCCTTTCCTCGGCCCTGTTGGCGGTGTCGGTTCCCATTCTTCGGATCCCCGCAATCCTTCCCCTCCTCGGCCACCCCACTCCCAGCAGCCCCAGAGGTGCCAGCTTCCTCCCCGGCCCCTGTGGGGGGTAGCTGAAGCTGGGGTGAAGCAACCGCCACGCCGACTTCAAAAAGCTGGAGGAGTAACAACCCCCTTTCCGTCCGGAGCCCCGGCACAAGGAGGGGAGGGGTCGCGGACAGGGTTCTCCAGCACCGCCCCACCCTCGCCGGCTGGTGCGTGTATCATTAACTTCAGCCCGGCTGGACTTCATCCTCCTGAAGTACAGTGTGACTTTTAAGAGAAGGAGCCCCACCGGCTCAGGGCGATGTGTGGGGGTGGGGTGCGGGGAGGAGGTGCAGAGGCGTCTCGGGGGTGGTGGCGGCTCTGCCACCCAGAAGGATTTATGAGTCTCAGGAATGTGAGGAGTAAGCGCTAGCTTGTATCTGGGAAGGGGAGGGGAGGACCTTGGAGGAAGAGAAAGGGCTGGGAGGAGGGTGGGGAGAGAGTGGTCGGGTGTCGCTGGCCATGCAGAAGCCAGGGGAACTCACCAGAGGCAGGTGGTCTTGCCCTGTCATTGTCTGTCTCACTCCAGTCCCAGGACAGCAAGCAGGCTGGTTGCTTTTTGCCCATGTTTGGTGTTTCCCAAACGGTCCCAGTTTGGATCAGCGCAGTAGGAAAACAGGAGCTGTGATGAGAGCCTTCTGTCCCCAGAGAGTGAAGGGGGAGGCCTTAGGGTGCAGACTGCAGGGAGCAGAGCCTGGGCCTCCCAGGGCCCGTTTGGCTTGCACCAGCCCTCCACCTGGTGGCAGCGTGTGGCAGGAGTGTCCATGATGCCATCAGAAGCCTCCCTGGACAGAAAGGACACCCTTCAGCCTTAAGGTAGAAGGTGGATCTGGAGAGGACCAGCTGGTTTGGTGGAAGTGAAGGAAGTGAGGTCAGCAGGAGCCCCATCCAGCCAGAGCTGGGTGCTGGGAATACAAGGGCCGCCAGGGTCCCAGTTCCTGCCACTGCCAAGCTGGCATTGGCAAGGATGGGGGAGGGGTCGGAGCATCCCTGGCAGGGGTTTGACACCAGGGAGTTGGAACCCATGACCTCTGGTCTCAGGCAGAAATCCAGTTTGAACTTTGTGCTGAGCTGAGGGTATCGATTTGCCATTCCCTTTTTTTTTTGGACTTCGGCACTGGCACAAGTAACCACCTCCCCACTCCCCCTCCCCCGCCAAGATGCCTTTATGTTCAGCTCCTCCCCTTGCCCTTTCATTTTTGTTTTCGGTTTGTTTTTGCTGCTGGGGCAGGAGGATCTGGGAGAAGGTGGAGGATGCCAGGGGCTTGGAGGCTTGACCTAGCATAGGCACTCC
Organism: Mirounga angustirostris; assembly: GCF_029215605.1. Lineage (NCBI taxonomy): Eukaryota > Metazoa > Chordata > Mammalia > Carnivora > Phocidae > Mirounga > Mirounga angustirostris. The sequence continues at coordinate 38,561,522 of NW_026991725.1, forward strand.
CACCATACCATCTGAGAAAGCAGCCGAGCTTGACTCTCCTTTCAGGTGACCACAGAATCGGACTCCCCCAGATGGTGACGGGACATCTGCATTTGTGCGCACTTTGTTAGGCCAGGAGTAGGGAATAGAATACCCTCCAGCCGGTCCTGGGGACACCATCACCAGGACTCTTGGGGTTTCAGGTCAACAGGCAAGTCACAGAACTTCTCTGAGCCTTCGTTCTCCCATCTGTAAAATGGGGAGTGACACCTGCCTCCTCTAGGATTTTACAAATAGTGGGAAGTACTTGAGCCCCAAGTGGATGCTGAATTGAGCGCCTTTCTGCCCAGGCATTTGTGCGAGGACGCTTTCCTCCTCATGCAAAGCCAGTCCCTCTGGTAGGAAATGCCCATGAAATCTGGTATGGTGGCCATGCAGGTGACCCACCCTGTCACTGAAAAAAAAAAAAAAAGTTGGGGCGCCTGGGTGGCTCAGATGGTTAAGCGTCTGCCTTCAGTTCAGGTCATGATCCCAGGGTCCTGGGATCGAGCCCCACATCAGGCTCCTGGCTCAGCAGGGAGCCTGCTTCTCCCTCTTCCTGCTCGTGCTCTCTCTCTCTCTATCTCTGTGTCTCAAATGAATAAATAAAATCTTAAAAAAAAAAAAAGTTAATAAACATAGTACGACTTTTTCCCTAAAGGCATCTCATATAAAGAATTTGAGTTTTACTAATTAGTTTTAGCCTGAATTTGTTTACAAAGTGGAGACTGTTAATGGTATCTTCATTGGTTCTCACAAGTGAAAAAGGTGTTAGGTGGACAAGTGCCACGCAGAGATTGGGTGGCAGGTGACATCTCATTGGGAAGACCAGCCTGGGTCAAGAATCCTACAGGGCAGAGGGTGTGGGGTGGCTGTAATACAGTCTGAGGAGGGGGGGAGGGGACTTCCAGCTGTGCCCACCTGCTCCCTCGGTGGCTTTCCTCACCCCCACCCAGGAAGGTTCAGCAACACCCCTGCTCACAGCCCCCACAGTCACAGTGGTGGGTGGGCAGCAGGCCTGAGCCGCCACAGCTGTGCTAGCTGGGCCACCTCGAGCCAAGTGTCTTTTTTTTTTTAAGATTTTATTTATTTGTCAGAGATAGCGTGAGAGAGAAAGAGAGCGGGGGGGGGGGGTTTGGGGGGAGTAGAGGGAGAAGCAGGCTCCCCGCTAAGCAGGGAGCCCGATGCGGGGGCTCGATCCCAGGACCCTGGGATCATGACCTGAGCCGAGGGCAGACGTTTAACGACTGAGCCACCCAGGCGCCCCAAACCAAGTGTCTTAACCTCCGAGGCCTCTGTCTCCTCTTGTGGAAGTTGGAGCGTAGCAGCTGCTACATGGGGTGGGGATTACACGGGCAGGTCTGTAAAGGCAGTAGCTTCGTGCCTGGCACTAAGTTACTGCTCTGCAAACGTCTCTGTTGGTATTTGAATTGGTAAGTATTTCGCTCGTTACATGCCCCCCCGCCGCGGGGCAGCCAGCCCTGGACCTGCCCCTCCTTGGGCTAGTGCAGCTGTGTCCGAGCCTGGCGCTCTGTGAACGCTCGGTCGGAGGCCACTGCTCTTGAATAATCAGAAGGTGCTCCACAGCCCTTCCCAATCTGGCAGCCCAACGATACCCATCAGCCTGGGAACCTACTCCACGAGGCACACTCTGCAAAACCACTCACGGCCCGCATAGCCTTACCCTGCAGGCAGAATGAGCGTTTTCTTGGCTCCCCTCCTCGTGTCTGTCCTCTACGTCTTTTATTGCTATGAACACACAATATTCGAATCATCTGTTCATGATCTTGACCCCCTGCAATGGTGAGGAGGGCGAAGGCTGTGGCTGCTTTGTGTTTCTAACCCCCGCGCTGTGCCTGGCACAGAGTAGGGAAGGGCTCACATAATTTTTGAATGAATGAATGCATAACAGCCATTAGGCACCTTTATCCTAATTCATCTCAGTCCAGCACACCTGGGCCTGTTTGTGCCTCAGGCACACCCAGAGATCGAAATTCCAGGCAGAACCTACCCACTCCTTTTTCTTGCCTGCTAGCGTCTTCCATCTGGGGACTAGAAAGCTAAAATTGTCCATTGTTGCCTGCAACTCTCAGCTTCTACCTCTGTGAAATGGGAACACCAGAACCCACCTTGCAGGGTTTTGGGGAGATTTGATGAGATGATAGGAGTGTGTGTGTGTGTCAGTACCCAGCTTGCGGTGCATTCCTGCCAGATCTGACCCTGATCCCAGAGGCAGAAACAGCTCAGGCTGGGATACCTGCCTGGTTCAGTCCATGGAGCGTGTGACTCTTGGTCTCGGGGTCGTGAGTTTGATCCCCACATTGGGCACAGAGCTTACTTAAAAAATAAATTTGGAGTGCCTAGATGGCTCAGTCGGTTGAGCGGCTGCCTTCAGCTCAGGTCATGATCCCAGGGTCCTGGGACGCAGAGCTCCACATGTGGCTCCCTGCTCAGCGGGGATCCGGCTTCTCCCTCTCCCTCTGCTCCTCCCCGCCCAGGTCGCTCGTACTCACTCTCTTTCTTAAATAAGTAAAATCTTTAAAATAAATAAACAAATAAAATTTAAATTAAAAGAAAAAGAAACAGTGCGGGCACCCTAGGCAGCAAGGTGGGTGGGTGGGTGGGCAGAATTCACTGGCAGCCTACCAACTTCTTTCCCAGGACAGGCAGGCCATTTCCCACTGGCCAAGTTGGAGTTTGGGAGGGCAGAACAGAGTCTGAGCTGTAGGATGTTTGGATTTTAGACAGGGTATGTGATAGTTTGAGTGTTGGTTCCTTCTCTTAAGCCATATATTTGGGATCTCCTTCTCCCCTGGTTCCTACCTTCAGGTTCCTGTAGAGTTAAATCAATAATTCTGGAGGTAATTCTCTTGGAGACAGAATGGGGCATCCTCCGTATGTCTAGATGCGGGCCGTTCTCTTCCTCTCCAGACTTCCCATCCCATGGGGCCCTGGGGAGGTGGGCGAGCACTTAGGAATTAGTGCTGCAGGCCATTTACAGAGAGGCCAGAGTTCTCGACCCCAGTATTAGATGTTCCTCTGCTTTTCGCTGCTCTGAGATGGAGTAACCCGAGCAGGGAAGGAAACTCAGAGTTCTAGTGCAGCCTTGTGCCATAAAGATACTGATGTCCATTTCACAGATTCCCCTGTGACAGCCCTGCAAGTTAGGTATTAGTTTCTCCATTTTGTGAGCGGATAGTAATTATTCAGTAAATGACAGCTATTATTTGTGTCTGGCAATGTGCTGTGTACTAAACATGCCTTATGTTGGGGTGCTTGGGTGGCTCAGTCTGTTAAAGCATCCGACTGTTGATTTCCGCTCAGGTCATAATCTCAGGGTCATGAGATCGAGCCCCAAGTCTCTCTCTTTCTCTCAAATAAATAAATCTTTAGAAAAATAAACAAAAAAAATAATATGCCTTAACGTCATTCAATCTACAAAACTGCCCATGAGGCAGATATTAGCCCCCATGGTCTACATGGAAACGGAGGCTTGGCTGGTTCAGGTGGGTGGCCCCAGGGCTCTCAGCTAGTGAGACCTTACCACATGGATGGGGGTGTATCTTGGAACCCGGCCCTCTGACTCCAGTGCCTGCACATCCATTCAGCCACGCTTGAGGACCTGACTGTCCAGCTGGGTGTCTCTGCCCATCACATTCTGGGCCACATAAGAGCCATCACAGTGGAATAAATTCAGGCTGCTTGCACCAGCTCCTTGGAAGGAAGGGTCCCGGTAGCTTCTGTCTGTAGGGGGTATCCTTCAGCACCACCAGGAAAATGCGTCAGCCCAGAAGTGGCCTGGCTCCTGGCCCCACCCTTCTCCTGTGATGGGCTGGGATCTGGAGTCTGGCCACCAAATCTCTACCTTACCCCAACCCCCTGAGTCCTAAGAACCCACCCTTGTTGGCTCTGGGCCTTCCTTGTAGCACAAAGGGCCCCCGCTGAAGGCCAACCTTAACTGTTGGCCTTGGCCTTCTTTCACCCCTGGAGTAGGACAACTCACCATGTCCCTGGCCCTCTGGGCAATGTTTGGGTTCCTGTGCCTTAGAAAAGGATGAGGGGTACAAATTCCCTAATTCACTCATTGTTGTGTCATCTGAGGCTAGAGCTCTGACTTCCTAGAGTCAGTCTCCTGCCTCCCCTGGTTGTGTTATAAGGTCATGGTGCCCAGTTCAAGTATGTGTGTGGAAAAAGAAAATAGCAAAGGTCTGTGTATGGGAAGGGTGATTTAGAAACGTGTTTTGCCGGGGGCAGGGGGCACCTGGGTGGCTCAGTCAGTTGAGTGTGCACTCACGATTTTCAGCTCAGGTCATGATCGCAGGGTCGTGGGATAGAGCTCGTGTGGTGGGACTCCACGGTCAGCAGAGAGTCTGCTTGAGATTCTCCCCACTTGCACGTGCACACCGTCCCTAAAATAAATAAATCTTTAAAAAATAGTTTTGGGGCTGACAGCCTAATGATTGAGGGTGAGGCCTCTAGAATATCAGCAGGCCATTGTGGCAGCCACTGGCCATGTGTGGCGCTTAGAGCTTGAAATGTGCTCGTCCCAGTTGAGATGTGCTGGAAGTAAGAAATGCACACCAGATTTTGAAGACGTCCTACGAACAAAAAGACATAAAATATGCTGTTAATAATTCTGAAGTGGGTATGTTGAAAAGGTAGCAGTTTGGGCATATTATGTGAAATAAGATAATTATAATTAATTTCTAATTTCTTTTTTACTTTAATGTGACTACTGGGAAATTTTAAATTGCCTACCTGACTGACATTCTGTTCCTGTTGGACAGGGCTACTCCCCACCTGAGTTTAGAGCCTGCCTTCTCCTCCCCTCAGCTGTGTACCTGAGCGATTTATGTGATCTTTCTGAACCTGAGTTCCCTCATCTGGGAACCGAGGGCAGGAGTACCTTCCTCACAGGACTATAGTTGGGTGTGAATGAGAAAATGCACAGAAAAGCCTGGCGCGGTCCTTGGCACCCAGTAGGGGCTCAGTAAACATTAGCTTCTAGTTGTTATTTTAATAGAGCCCCAATTACACAAGCTCTCTGAAGGTCTTTGTCCCTCTCAGGACAGCAGTTAAATCCAGTGACTTCTGGGAGGAGGGTGAGGATGCATTGCCTGTGGAGCAGGCGGGCATGGGGCGGCCAGCCTGGATGGTGTCCAGCCAGGCAGCAGCCCACGTACCAGCCTACTCCGTCCCAGGCTTGCCCAGCCCTGGGGAGACCTGAGCCAAACTCCTTCGGGTGGGTCTCTGGCCAGCACCAGGAGAAAAGAACCAGAGGGAGAAGCTGGCTCAGGGCCCCTGCGTGGGGCCTGGGAGAAGAGCTCCCACTTTAGCATAGGTCTCCCTCCCAGATCCACCCAGCTGGGCTCCTGAGAGGGGCCTTCCCACTGAGAAACAGGAAGGACAAGATCAAGGGCTAGAGGAGGTCCTTTTTTGCAAATGGAGGTGTCCAACATCCCTCAGTCTGCACAGACCTGGGTGGGGAAGGTCCTGTAGGGTGAAGTAAAGCCACACCAGGGCCGTGGGGCATGGGTCAGTGGCCGCCAAGCCTTTTTTTGTACCTCGGGTGAGGAGAGGATGCCTTTAGCCTAGAGCTCAGGACACTGGCCAGCGGTCTGAGCTCCTGGTCACTTCCCAACCTGCCCTGAGGACGGTGCCCCCTTGCTGCCCAGTCACATGTCACCCTCAGGCCAGGCCAGCTCTCGCCATCCATCATGGCTTCCTTGAAGAGCTAGCACCAGACCCAAGCTTGTGTCTCTAGAGTTCCGTGGAACAACCAAGCTGCCTCCCAGAGCAGCTACCGTTCCCAATGCCCAGCATACCCCATATCCCACCCCCACCAGAACCACTCCCCTGGCCCCCTGTCGCCCACCCCATTGTTGGGGCTGATCTCCCTGGGGCATCAGGCTTCAATCTTATCTGCATAAACAAGAGCCTTTGGCTGGACTGGGCTGGGCTGGGCTGGGCTGGGGGAAGGGCAGTCTTGGGAGGTGAGGGTCACCTCTGTTGTTCCCCTAGCCACCCTGGTGGTCTTCCTGTTCTACCAGCCCATTCCTTCTGGGGCCCAGAGCTGGCTGGCCTTCTGGAAGCAGCCTGGCTGTTTTCTATAGGGCCCATCACCATGACATCGGCCAGGGAGGGGCTGGGCCCAATGGGGCGTTGGCCCCCAGCAGCCCTCCTGCAGGAGGAACAGGGAGCGGCCCTGGGCCTGCTCCCCAGAGACGGGCACTGGGATTAGGGTATCGACTTTCCTCGGCTTTCCAGGTGGTTGCTAGTGGCGCCTATTGAATTCCCCATCCGTCCACTCCCAGGGCTGCAGGGCGGGGGGGGGGAGGGGTGACTGGGTGGCCACTTGGGGCCGGGCTGGGCTCCCTGGGAGAGAAGGGGGAATGGAGGGGACAGCCACGGGGGCCTGTCACAGGACTTGGGACAGCCTGATAACCTGAGGGTGGGAGAAGTCTCCAGGAGAGGAGTCTGGAGGCAGCTCTCTGGCAAGGTCTTTTCTGGAAAGCTTGTCTGGTGTTGCCTGGAAGTGAGACTCAGACCCACCCCGCCCCCCCAGCCCCCCCGCTCATTTGCACTGTCCTTTGGCCACCGTTGCCTCTTGTTCCTTCCTCTTGCTTCCGAGTCTCCACCAGGCTCCTCACTGAGCAGGTCCTGATTTCTACTTCTGACCTGTCATAGTTACTGGGAGCCCCACCTGGCACTCTGAACGCTCTGAGGCCATGTTCCCCTTGAAGTTGCCTCCCCACTCCCAGCTCTGGACCCCTCTGGAGCTGGTACTGTGGCACAGGGCCCCTCCCAAGCTCCCGGGGGCACACACCAGACCAAGATGGCCTGGACTTTCTATCTGCCCCCTTTCCCCAGAGGCAGGATCCAGATTCTACTTCAGCGCTGGGGGTGCAGGCCCAGGAACAACAGTGGCCAGGCTCTGCCCAGGGACTCCTCCTGCCAGCACCAGCCTCCACCCTGGCTGCTGGGATGGGCTCCTCTGATGGGCTGACTCAGCATCTGGCAGTGACACCTCCTGGAGACAGCTGAGGGAGGGGTGGAGAAAAACAGGCTGGTCTCCTTGGAAGAAGAGAAGTCCCCCCCCCCTTGGGAAGGGGGGGAGCCCCCAGGGACTTAGGAAGGAGGGAGCTGGATGGGACTCTGTAGGTGTCTTAACATTTCAGGAAACCAGCTGGAGCTTCTTGCCCCCCTGCTCAGCCACCCCCCAGAGGGTAATGGAGCAGGTCCCAGTACAGGGGGAAGGGAGCAGTGGGGGAGCTGAGCCCCATTTCCTCCAATCCCCATGGCTTGGGACTGGCAGAGGGGAGCGAGGTTCAAAGCAGGCCCTCCGCCTTTAATGACAGAGCACCAGACGCCGTGCAGGGAAGCATGCCCATGCCAAGGATCAGTAAGAGAAGCCTGCGGCCCTGAGACCCAGGCCTGACCGCCAGGCTGCCCCAGCCCAGGCCTGCCCACTGCTGCATCGCTCATCCCAAGCTCAGGCTGGAGCTCTGGCTGCAAGAGGCCTTGAGCACCCGGAAGGAAGGCTGTGGTTTCATCAGCAACCAGCTGCCTCCCAGCAGAGACCGCCACCACTGTGGGAGAGCAGCCCATGTTTATGACTCCCGCTGAGGCCTCCTCCCAGTCTGGACTTGGGTCCTTCGGGGCCAGCCCATGGATGGTGGAAGGAACACAGGGTCCAAGTCAGAGACCTTGTGGGAGCTCCGGCTCCTCCACTATGAAGCTGGGTGACATCAGGCAGCGGGCTTAACATCTGGACTCTCCGTCTTGCGAATGGGGGTGACCAGCCCCAGCGAGGTTGCTATGGGAAGGCTCTTTGGAATGAGAGGAGGTGGGGAGAAGCAGGGACGTCAGAGCTGCTTGCACCACCTCCCCCCCACCCCCCTGCACGATTCTCCTCCCCGCTTTCTCAGGGTGATTGCAGGCTCTGCCTGGCTGGGGCAGAAAGCTGAGCCTGCACGGTGGTGGCAACTGGTCAGACCTGTTCCTGCTCACCTCGGCCTGGGGGAGGGCTGGCGGCTTTGTGGAGGGATTAGCTGGAGGGGAGAAGAGCCTCACTTACTCCCGAACAAGATCCTGTGGGGGCTGCCAGGGGATAAGCAGCAGCATGCAGGGAGGAGGGGGGCCCTCCTGGGATTGCACCCTGCTGACAGGGAGAGCTGGGGAGAAGAGGATGCTTCACAACCACTGGGGCCCCCCTCTGCCCCCCCCCCACTTTTTTTTAATGCTTGCTTCTCTGGCTTTGCTATTGTATGGGGTGAGAGGAGCCTGCTGAAGGAGAAACTAGGGAAGGGCCCAGGGCCTCTGGCCCAGATCAGGGTGAACACAGGTCCAACCATCACCCCTCCTTCCTGTCTTCCTCTCCACAACCCCCACCAACATCCTGAAACACGGAAAGACCTGCCTGGGCAGTTGAAGGAAGGCAAAGTCACCCTTCGGCCACCCCCAACCCCCATGAGAGTGGAGGGGTGGGGAGCCCCAGATGGTAGCTGCCTCCTGGGACTGGCAAGTTGGGGCAGGAGGCCTGTAAGCTCTCCTCTCCTTCACTGCCTCCCTGGCCAGCTCTGCTCCCAGCTGGGGACTGGCGTTTCAGAGCAGCCTGGCCCCCACCCTACCCCCCAGAATCTCCCTTCTCGGATTCATGTGAATATTCTAGTGGTCCCAGCACTGGGAAGGTCTGCACGTGCACAGGGATTTTGAAGTTGTGAAGTGTTGCCACCTGTGTGAATTACCTCACTCAGCCTCACGGCGACCCTGGGACCCTATAAATGAGGAACCAGAGGCGCAAGAAGGAAATTACTTGCCCCGGGTCACAGAGCTAGTAAGTAGGGAAGCTGACCCTGGGGCCAGGGCCTTGACTCCAGCCTTCACTCATTGCCTGGTGGCCTGGGAGATCACCGGGCACTAGCTGGATGGCTGCTGCAGCCCTGCCCAGGCCTGGGAGGAGGGGAAGAGGGACCCCCAAGTCAGCCCTTGGGCTCAAGCTTCTGGCCAAGGTTCCAGTTGCTTGGCCCATGCACACCCAGATTCCCTCCATTGTGTAAATGGGTCCTAGGGCTGCAGCGTCTAAGCTAAGCTGCTTAAGTTGGACCAAGGATGGTGAAAACCATTTTCAGCTGAGTGTCCAAGTGCTGGAGAAAAACCTACCTAAGCCCTTTCAGTCCCCACTCTGGGCCGTGGCCACAGCCACGCTGGGCTCCCTGCAGCCTAGCCCTGCTTTTCATGGCCCCTTCCCCATTCAGGTTTCCCCAACAGGGCCTTTGGGGTTCTGCTGCTTCCTGTGCCCCCAGCCTTCTGCTGGTGGGGGTCCCTGTCCTGTCCAGGACCCCTGGCTGTGCTTCCCCTGGGTCTGGGGTCATCTGGCCGCCTGCTGCCTTTTGGCTGGGCCGTTTGGTTTGGATGGGGAAAAGGCTTTACTATAAACATGCTGACCAGCTTTCAGTAAACACCTGCCCTGTCTCCCCTGCTGCAGAGAACTGGGTACCAAGGGGCCCAGATCCCCAGTCACCCAGCCAGGCTAACAGCCGTGCCACCCCCACCCCAAAGGGGGCCAGACTGAACTTTTACAGGGGAGGGATAAGGTAACAATCAAAATAACACAGTTAACCTTAGACTGTCACAAGGGGAGGGACTTGAGCTAAACTGGTCCCGCTTCCCATTTGCCAGAAGGAGGTAACGGCTTGGATGGGGCACCTGGGCAGTTTGCTACGATGCCAGGTCTTCTGGGTCCCAGCCCAGCATTCTCTCAAATTTCTCTGTGGGATCTCAGCAAACTTGTCTGGTTCCCATGTGTTCCCTGGGCGGGGGGTGTCAGGCACCTGGCAGGGAGGGCGGGACCTAGGATGACGGAGAATGGCCATGGACCCTCCCTTATCCCCACAGCGTGAGCTTCGGCCCCGGCTCTGCACCATGAAGAAGGGTGCCAATGGCTACGGCTTCAACTTGCACAGCGACAAGTCCAGGCCAGGCCAGTTCATCCGGGCAGTGGACCCAGACTCGCCTGCCGAGGCCTCAGGGCTCCGGGCTCAGGACCGCATTGTGGAGGTAACGCTTCTCGCCCTCTTTCCAGGCACCCCCTTCCTGCCTACCTCCACCCAGATAAGCAGTTCCTGGGGCAGCCATCCCACCACCTGCTCCTTCGTTGGCCCAAGGGGTCCAGGTGGCACATAGATCCCAGATGGAGGGAGGGAGGGAGGGAGCCAGAGAGAGGAGAAGCATGGTGGGTGGGTGGGTGGGTGGGCAGGAGGGAGGGAAGGAAGGGTGGTGGATGGTGGGTGGACTACTTTCCTGCCCCCACCTTCTCTGGGTTCTTATTCACTGAGAGACACACACTCAGTGGCCCAGGGTTCACCCAGCCATTCCAGTAGACGTGTGGGGCCGCCCACAGTTTCCTACTGCCTGAGGCCTCCATGCTGGCAGGTGCACTCAGACACTCTTGTGTGGTGCTCAGGAGGAAGGGAAACATGAACCCCGTGCCATGGGCAGGACCCAGAATCTCAGTCTTAGAACCTTAGAGCTAGAACAGCTCTCCCAAGACTTCTCATTTTACACGGGAGCAAACCACGGTCCAGAGCGGGAAGTCAGACGTAAGTACATAGAAACGCTTGGGCCCATCCCAGGCCTGCCCGATCTTTCCTGTCCTTTTATCACAGCTGTGTTTGTTTAGTCTTTTCTGGATATTTTCTTTGGCTTTTCTCATGGGTCCTGCCTCCTCATTTGATTGTCAAGTGGGAGGACCACTTGGCTTAGTTCAAGACTCCACAGGCAAGGGGGGGGTGCTTCGCATCCCCAGACTGCCAACTGGCCAAGGACATGAAAGGGACGGTTCATACCACCCCCACCTACCCCCCAAAACTGTGCCAGTAACCCCAGCACCCCCCACCCCCCACAGGTGAACGGGGTCTGCGTGGAGGGCAAGCAGCATGGCGATGTGGTGTCTGCCATCAAGGCTGGTGGGGATGAGACCAAGCTGCTGGTGGTCGACAGGGAGACTGATGAGTTCTTCAAGAAATGCAAAGTGATCCCATCTCAGGAGCACCTGAATGGTGAGCAGATGGCAGCCCCCAAGTCAGGGATGTTGGCCAGTGCTAGGTTTTACTGTGTCCCGGGTGAGGGGGGGTGCAGCTTCCTGCTTCAGAGCTCCCTCCCTCTCCTTCAGGGGAGGCCAAAAGCGAAGGTTGGGAAAGAGGGGCCTGATGTCAGGGAGGAGGTGGGATGGCAGTGGGTTTCTGCGGACTGCATAGGACAGGGTTAGGCCGGCCCAAGGGATGGCGGGACAGGACGGAGGTACTTATTCCCAGACCAAAGCTGCAGCACCAGAGGGAAGCCTCAGCCCCCAGCCCCTGCACCCTGAGCAGGTTCTCCAGGCAGCGCTCGTGCAAAGGAAGGGTTAACTCCAGCTTTGCTTGGTCAGATCAGGAGTCCAGTGACAGGGGCCCAGTGCCTCCCCTCCCTTCTCAGGTTGTCTTGGAAACCCAGGCTCACTGGCTCTAGACAGCAGTGGGTCCCTCCTTGGTCCCTGGGCTCCTGCCCTCCCCATCCCCCATATCAGGCTGGCACCTCCCCCTGCCCAAGCCCCAGCCAAACAGGGCCAGGCTACTGCCCAAGGGCAGGGAGGAGTTAAAGCTCTTCTCCCTGGTCTGGACTTTCTCCCTGGAAAGTTGGGGGGTGGGGGGGACGACCTCTTTGGACTTTGCAGTGGGTGGGGCCTCCTTAAAGGTGTCAGGGTTTTATTTTGTAGGGGGGTGATCCACCTAAAGGTCCTGCCACAGACTTAAGATTCCTAGGTGGAGGGGTCAAGTGGAAGCCAACTCCAGGCATGGAAGGTGGGGCACCACCTTACCCTTGTTTCCCAAGTTCACAGAAACCAGAGAACTCAGATAGTGGCTTTCTTAAGTGAGGGGGAAACTGAGGCCCCGAGAAGCCCCAGCCTTGCTCTTGGCCACATGGTATGGGGAAGACAGCTGAGATCTGGATTCCACACAGCTTCTCAAATACCTTCCCCTGAGGCCTCCAGCATCCTTCCCCCACCTACCCCTAAGAAATCAGCCCTCAGACATTCCTTCTTATCTCTCTGGCTGGGTGGGATGGGCCGCCAGTGATTGTAGCCTTCAGGCCGGAGGAGCCACACAGGGAACGGCCTGAGGGCAAGTCTCCTCCCCAGGTATCTGGTGGGGGGGGGGGGGCTCCTCCAGGCTGCCCTCCGCTCCTCCCAGCAGCCTGGGGCAGGGGGGAGTGGGTGAGGGTCCCTGTATCCCAGCGAGCCCCAGCCCAGCCCACTGTGGGAAGAGGGTGGGTAGCAATGGGGAGGAAATGTGACAGTCAGGTAAGCCCCACGTCCAGGCCAGCCGGAAAGATGCGTGTTCATCGTAAACTAAGAGTTCAGAAGAAACCCACCCAGGCTGGCCAGCCCCAGAGGTGGAACGGTCCTGCCTTACAGCCAGGTGGGGCCCCTACCTGAGTGAGCCCAGTGAGGGGGACCCCAGGCTGGTGTTCTCTCCTTCTGAGCACCCACTCACCCGCACATTGGCAAGCAGGAGTGGGGATTATTTTCTCCTTCAGCTGAGGCAGGTACTAACCAGAATCTGGGGTGTGGTTCCAACTCTGGTGACGCTTCCTCTAGGAAACATCAGGCTCTGGTGCCAGGCCTGGGGATCTGCATTTCTAACAAGCTTCCCAGGTGATTCTCAGGCAGCCAGCCGGGAATTTCCTCCCCCTCTAGGACAGTGGTTTTAACAAATTGCTCATTACCCATCCGTGGTTCGCAAGATCAACTTAATAGGCAGAGACTAGCATACTTCTTTAAATGAAATTGAGCTGAAAGTACTGGAGAGCATTACAAGGTAGTAAGGGTCAATGTCATTTTGTGAAACTTGTTACACGCAGTCTGTGTGTGTGCTGGGTCATCAGAATGTCAGCAGTACTTCCCGAGGGTTGCAGTCAAGAGACCTAAACACTGATGTAGGGCACAAGGTCTAATTATGGCCCAAACCCCAAAGCTCTCCCTCCTCTCTGGGCGCTACTCCATCCGTATTCCCCAGAGCTTCTGGACTCACCTCTGCTGTTTTGTTTTTTTCCCTTCCTAGGTCCCTTGCCTGAGCCCTTTACCAACGGGGAGATTCAGAAGGTAAAGGCAGACCCTCTAATGCTTCTCTGGCTCTCAAGCCAGGGGCTGCAGGAGAAGGGTGGAAGGTGGCATGGTTGGGACAAGGACGGCGGTCTGGCTCAGGTTGAAACTCCCGTTTCCAAGCTGCTCCCTCCTGAGCTCCAAGCTCTGTAACTGCCGGTGCACCCCTCAACCCCCATGTAGAGCCAAGGCAGTTGGGAGGGAGAGGCCTAGCCAGGCCCCTCTGCAGCCCGCCATCCTGGTGACAAGCCCCGCCTTCAACTCCCCACCGTACAGAAGAGGCCATTCTTCCCCCCAAGAACAGAGCTTCAGTGTCTGGACGCACACTGCCTGGGCCCTGCTACTTCCAGTCTGGGTTGGGAGAACAAAGCCCCTCCTCCCCTCCTCCCTGGGCTGAGGGGAAGAGAAGGCAGTGGAGGCTGGGGAAGAGATGGTGGGGCCTGGTGCCAGCTGAGGCCGCAGAGGAACCCAGGCGGAGGCTGAGCACCAAGCTGAAGCCTTGGCCAAGACCTTCACTCTGGGACAGGCTGGCGCAGAGTCAGACCACAGAGCTGGAGCTCTCTGAAGGGTCTGCTCAAAGGGCTCCCATCCCCAGGGGCCACTGTGGGAGTGGGGGGGGGGTGGCCCTGGGCCACCTGAACCTTCTGTCACTCCATCTGTGGGCCTAGAACTCTCATTCCCCTTATTCCTTCAAAGCCCTTCTTAGCTGCTTTGAGGTTAAGGTTTCAAGATTCCTGGGGTCAAGTCCAAGGAAACACGTGGGCTGCAAGAAATTCAAGGAGTATCACACAGTTCCCTGTGCCAAGCAGAGGCCCTCAGTATCTCCACACTCCATGAAGCCCCTCCATGGTCACTGGCCCAAAAGGCTAGTCAACACTGAAGGCTACTTTGGGAGAGCTGGGGAGTTGGGGGGGCTTGTGAGCAATTCAGTTAATCCCACAATGGTCCCTCCCACCTGGGTGGTGGAACCAGGCTGCTCTCTGATCCTTAGAGGAATGTAAAACGGCAATCCCCAAGCCCCCACCCCCACCCCCCACCCCCTCCCCGGCAGACTCAGGCAGTGGGGCTTTGGGGTCGATGGGAAAGGCTTGAGTGGAGCTTCTCAGACCGAGGCACCTGTCTTCCCTGGGAACACCCTTTCTCGTTCAGGACTTCCCCACCCCACCCCTTGCCCACCCACACCCTTCCTCTTTGTGCCAGGAGAACAGTCGTGAAACTCTGGCCGAGGTGGCCTCCGAGAGCCCCAGATCAGCCCTGGCAAGATCCATCTCCAGTGACACCAGTGAGGAGGTAGGCTGCAGGCTGGGCGGACAGAGGGTTGGCACTGGGTTACAGGAAGCCCATTCCCAGGCCACACTCATTCCTGGCACACCAGCCTGCCTTGGAGGTCACATGCTATGCCACATTCTGTCCTTGTGACCTGGCTTCCCTGGGCACTGCCCCAAGGGAGCCACCTTGCCGAGGCTGAGGACCAGGACGCCTGGCCAGGCGCTGACTCCTGCCCTCTGCCGCTGCCTCTTTGCAGCTGAATTCCCAAGACAGCCCCAGGAAACAGGACTCCACGGCACCCTCGTCTACCTCCTCCTCCTCCGACCCCATCTTGGACTTCAACATCTCCCTGGCCGTGGCCAAAGAGCGGGCCCACCAGAAGCGCAGCAGCAAGCGGGCCCCGCAGATGGACTGGAGCAAGAAAAATGAACTCTTCGGCAACCTCTGAGCATCCTCCCTCAGGCACCTGGCAGGGCCTGGCCAGCTCCCAGGCCCCAACCCAGCTCCTTCACCCTCCTCCTCACTCACTCCCTGTCTCCGCCCCCACCCCACCCCCAATCGACACACAAATCAGCACCAGCATCCCCCCTCCCCCGCATCGGGTGAATCTGATTTTTTTAGAACTATGCTCTTCCCTTACCTCCGGGAAGGTGAATGTGTTTCCATCCTGCCCCAATCAGAAAGCAGACTCTTTCCTGATCCTCCTCACTGAGTGCTTCAGCCCCTTGCCACTCCCCAGGGACATCACTGCAACCCACACCAAGCAAGACCCGGTGAGAGGTCCTGTTCCCTCGTGACCCCAAGTGATGACGGAGTCCAGGGTTGATCAAGGACTTCATATGACAGCAACAGCATTGTGGAATGGACATGGGTCCATCATCCTTGAGCTGTGGCTTGGGCATCTTATTTTTGTTCATTTGATTTTTTTTTTTTGAGTGCAGTATCAGAGTTTAGAGGGATTTTTTATTTCCTTGATTAACATGATTTCCCAGGTTGTTGCATCCAGGACATAGCGGCAACCTCAGCCTTAAACTTTGTTTCTGCTCCTACCCTGGAGCCCCAGGCAGCATCAGAGGGTCTAACCCCTGCCCAGCCACCCTATTGTAAGGAAACTCCATCAGAAATTCAACTGGCTTCCAAACTCCCTCAGCCTCTGTGTCTTCTTTTAGAGCTCTGGGTGTTCCCAGGGTAGCCTCTGGCTGAGAGGGTGGGGTACAGCTGGAGGGGAGGACAGTCCAAGCTTCTTGGACTCCAGGCGGGGGGAGTAGAACGTGGGTAGCTGTGTTCACAGGGCCTTGGGCCCCGTAGCTGCCTGGGCTTTGCACAAGTCCCATGAGAATAGGACCTGCCCAGCTCCTGGATGCATGCAAGGCTGCCCCCGAGAAATCTTTATTGTAGGAAGTGGAAGGAAGATCCACATACTCAGAGAACTTCATGCAGTTTCTAATTCAGAGCACTGAAATTGTGAATCCCGATGGAGCTGCATTTGGAATGCAAAGACGTGGCTTTAATCTCTCCCACTCACAGCCAGTGGGGTGCGGGATCCCCAGGAGTGGCCAGAGCTCGCACCGGATTCCCCATCTTATCTGGCTGTGGACATGACTGGAGGGTCATGGACATGGTCCAGGACATGCTCTGTGGCAGGTGGGGTGGAGGGGACTTTCCAAGGGCAAAATAACCTGCTCCTCCTCAAGAGATCCAGGTCTCTTCCCCCCCTGGCACCTGAGGCCACATCCTGGAAGTCAGCCAGGGTGGCCAGCAAGGGCTGAGGCTGCCAGGCCCAGTGGAGGGAAGGGAAACTGATGCTCAAGGACACCACGTATCAAAGAGGAACCAGGGAGCCCCTAGGGTTCAGAGAAGGCTGGGTCACTATCTGGTCATCTTGGCCTCCTGTTAGAGCTTAGATTCCCACCATCCTTAAGAGAAACCATTCAAAACCCTTTCATCGCACCCTGGCCTCGGGCCTGCCCCACCCCCTCCCAACCTTGCCTCTAGCTTGTGACCCCTAGTGGAAGCCCCTCACAGGTAAGCCAAGCCTAAAGACTGCTCCACGGGGCAGCAGAGGGACCCCCCCCCCAACCTCACCTGTTGGGTGGGGAAGCCGGGGGGGCCTCTGACAAAGCTGACAGAACTCCTATCACTGAGGGGCCAGACACACAACAAATCCCTTTGTACTCAGCAAGCAAAGTCAGATCTAGTTTTTCTCCTGCGTAGAAGTGTTGGAATACACCAGATGGGGTGGAGGGGAACTGAGGACCCCAGCAATAGTTCCAGCTCCGCTACCTTGAGCAAAGCACCGCAACTCACCTGAAGGTTTCCCCCCTTTGAGAATACCAAGTATCCTCGAGGGTCTCTTCCATGACCACATTTTGAAATATATCTGGCCTCTCAATGGCCACGAAGATTACGATGGGACACTTGGGAATCATGGGGTGTCCTGTGTCCTGTTGCCCGGCAGCCCCGCCTTCCCAAACCTGTGCTTCCGGCGCCCCCTTGTGGCTGTCAGGCACAGCGGCCCCCAGAGGCTGAGAAGCGAGGCAGAGAGAGTTGGGAGGTCACAGGTCCCCTTCAGGAAGGTACTGCTGAGTGGCTTCCGCTTCTTCCTGCAGCCCTTACAACTAAGCAGCGGCTCCAGGCCTCCCCAATAGAGGGGTGCTCCACAAGGAGCTGCATCCAAAACACTCTTGGATCCAAAGAGGAGGAAGAAGCAAGGACAAGGATACTCGCCCACTTAGTTTCCAAGCCACCTGTTGTTCAGGGCCTAGCTCGTTCACTTCCAAACTTCTTGTCACACAGCCTGCTTCTACAGGACAAAAGCAGACTGAGCTCCTCCTGCCCCGATCCTACCACGCTGGACTGGATGCTGCAAGCTGGGCCTTCTGGTGACTCACCTGCACATAGGCCCAAGGAAAAGCCAGGAAAGGTGCTGTGCAGTAGGCTTTACTCCTAGCCAGGGCCTCCACCCCAGGGTGGCACCTCTGGCCTTCCATTCACCAGGCCCCCATTCGCCTCTGCTCCCACCTCCACCCTGCCTCCTGGGGGTTTACGCTGTCCATTCCAGGTTCCGGGAGTCCAGGGCTGGCCAGGAGGATGGGCTAGCCCTGAAGTCACTCATCACATGGCCAGCCTGAGGGAGGCCAAGGCAAGTCCGGCCCAGAGTCGGAAGGGCCCCACAGGGAGATTCCCAGGCTACAGAGGGGCCAGGGGCACTATGCCCCAAAGGCCCTGACAGTTCACCTTCTGTTACAGGGCTCTGGGCTTTTAGACTGCATGGTCCCAAACCCCCATTCACACAGGGTGGCTGCCAACAAGGCCAGCTGTCAGTGGGACTCCGACGACCCATCTCTATAGCACTTCTCTTCCACATGGCTGGTCTGCTCCAGAAGCCACTGCCGCTCGTGCTCGTTCACTGTCAGCCTGAACGTCACCTCTTGGAAGACGCTGCTCACGGCCACCTATGTGAGCCAGGGACACCAGGGGCAGCTAAGTTACAGCCACAAGCTCTAGCACCACTGGGCCCCACCGCCCGCCCCGGGCCTCGCCCTCCCACCAGCGACATCCTTACCTGCTCAAAGTGAAGCTTCCGGAACATCCGGATACTCGGTTCATTTCCTTGCCCAATTTTAGCCTCAAACTTGGTCAGACCTAGTTTGGTCACTCCTCCCAGAGAAGATCGGAGAGAGGGACGAGCCACAGGATGAAGCAACCCCTCATAGCCCCTGCACTTCCTCTCCCACTTTGCAGTGGAGGCACCTGTCACCTGGCCCCCACCCCCCACCCTGAAGAAGGCCTGCTCCCAACATGCCCCCGCCCTCACCTGGGGCCTGGCCACTTCTCCACTGTCTCTCAGGCTTCCTTACCATATGACATCATCATGAGAACAGCCTCGGTGCCTAAGCCTTTGCCCCTGCAGCTGGGCTCTAGGAGAAACAATGGCAATCACTGGCGCCGTGTGCCAGGCTCCACCGTAGGCACGGCTGTGAGGCAGCCAAAACCTCATTTCATCCTCAACTCGGCACGGCTGGTACTATTATTGCCGTTGTGCAGATAGGGAAATAGAGTTGAAACGACTCGCACAAGGGCTCCCAGCTTAGAGGCACGCAGCAACCCAACCCCAGAGCCGACCCTTTAACCTCAGTGTCCTGCCTCATCAGGACAGTCTTAGGGGAAAGCTGGGGACCAAGGAGGACACAAACTAGAGGGGCTCCCCCCGCAGCACGGGAAGATGCTCCAGGGAAGGTCATGTATTTTGGGAGGATCCCCAGCACTCAGGCCCCCAGTGGGGATGAGGCAGAATGAAGTTTGAAGACCCCCCAAAACCGAAGGTTAAATTCACCCCTAAGCAGAAGACAGGAATAAAGCAAACGACCACGGGTGAACCAGCAGGCCACCGGAGTGCCAGGCGGCAGCGTGCCCCAGCTCGGTGCCGGGCTCCCCAGTGCGGAACCTCCCACCGAGCTGAGTGCCTTACGCAGCCTCAGCTGGCTCAAGGTTCAGCGGTTCCAAGGGCCAGAAGGGAGGGAAGGCAGGGCCAGGTGGAACCAACCTGCGATCATGATCTCAATCTCCCCCAAGGAAGGGTCCCCTAGATCTGTGAGAAAGAGGTTTACATCTCCCGCCATGCAGCTCTCTTCAGTGGTGCTCAGCTGGGCCTGCCATTTCTCTGCATCCAGCACAATGAACGTACACTCTAAGGAAAGAGGCGACAGGGTTATCACCTACCCTCCCCGAGGAAGGGAAGGGATGACAGTCTTCCTACCCAAACCAGAGAACTGTAGAGCACTGTGTGCCAGGAGGAAAACGGGCCCAGAGCTTCCTTTAGCTGATGCCAAAGCCCTAAATTTGCCTCACGCAGGAAAAGACGGGGAGTCCAAACAGCAGCTATATTCTCAGAGAGCAGGAACCACAGCTGCGTTTGAGCAAGAGATGTGAGGGGCAGGGCCTCGACTTACAACCAGAGCCCCACATGCTTTCCTTCCCCTAAATCCTTCCAAGCCTGATGCACTGAGTGGGGAAAAAGACAAAAGCCTCAGTCACAGGGACTGGCTTCCGTGGGCATCAGGGTATGACGGTTTCAGGCACCTTCCAGACTTTCCATGAAGGGGTTTTCATAAGGTTACTGGGACCCAGGAGGGCTACAGCTGGAATGAGAAACGGAGGGAACCTGGAAACGGCCTCTGGAGCCAGCCCTCCCGCTGCCAGCCCAGCCCGGGGCCGGCGCTCCTCACTGGCCGCGTCCTCCCGCCAGCTCCGCTGCATCGAATACTCCTGCTCCAGCGTCAGTGGCTCGGAGGCGGTCAAACGCTGCAGCTCCTCGGATTTCATCCACTCGTGGTACCTGCAGGGACGGGGGAGGGCCTGATTCAGAAGTACAGGTCTGAGAAGTGGGTGGTAGGAAAGAGAACCCCACAGGGCTAACACAGGGCTCATAAAAGATCCAAGGAGGGGCGCCCGGGGGGGGGGTCAGTCAGTTAAGCGTCCAACTCTCGATTTCGGCTCAGGTCACGATGTCCAGGTTGTGAGATGGAGCCCCGCACCAGCCCCGAGCTGGGCATGGAGCCTGCTTGGGATTCTCTCTCTCTCTCCCTCTGCCCCTCCCACTGCTCACACTCGGGATCGCTCTCTCTCTCCTCTCTTTAACAAAACAAAACAAAACAAAAATCCAAGGAAAGGGTTATAATAGCTCCTTAGGCGGAGGGCCACAAGCACAAGACCTAGAAGCAGGCTGGTCTTCTAAGAGACCAGCAGGAGGGATCAGTTCTGTCTACCCAGCTTCCCATCCTGTCCCAGGGGTCAGAGCGGAGTAGTCTGAAGTCAAACATTCCTCAAATTCCTGAGCAGAAGTATATGGCAAGCTGACATCAGTAAGGATGGCTGGACGTATCTCCACAAAGGCCAGACAGGAACCCCCAAAAAGAAAAACTACAGGGGCGCCTGGGTGGCTCAGTTAAGGGTCTGCCTTCAACTCAGGTCATGATCCTGGGGTCCTGGGATCGAGCCCAGTAGAGCCCTGAGGGTGCTCCCTGCTCAGCAGAGAGCCTACTCCTCCCCTACCCTCTATCCGCCCCCCCCCCCACCGTGTGCATGCGCTTGCTCTCTCAAATAAATCAAATCTTTAAAAAAGAAAAGAAAAACTACAAGTAGAGAATACACCCCTACATCACCACCATCCCAGCCTACAAGACATTTGCCAACTGCCCCAGCAAGAGACCCACCCTGAGACTCAGTTCTGGCCTTTCAAAACAGTAGACATCAAAACAACCCATCAGCTCAGTTTGATGACAAGCTACCATCATGTCTTCAAGAACTGAGCATATTTGGAGCATCTGGGTGGCTCAGTTGGTTGAGCAGCTGGCTATGGGTTTCAGCTCAGGTCATAATCTCAGGGTCCTGGGATGGAGCCCCATGTCTGGGCTCCATGCTCAGCGGGGAGCCTACTCCAGGATTCTCTCTCTCCCTCTGCCCCTCCCCCCCTCACTCCCACTCTCTCTAAAATAAACAAATCTTAAAAATAAAAAAAAACTAAGCATATTCACTGGCAACAGAGGAATGTCACTAATTTACAATTACGCAGTTTCTTTTCTTACACCCATTTAGTTTACATAAAATAATTGCTTGCTGAAAGTCCAAAAAAGGAAGCTGAGAGGATGAAAGGGAAAAGCTGAGGGAGGGGTGACTTCCTCCAGGGAAGTCTTCATCCTCTGCTTCAGTGCTCACTTCTTTCTGTAATGACTTCTCACAGCAATGTTTCTCCTTCTTAGAGGAAACAGCCTCTGAGATTTGGGCTAAGGAAGGCCGACCCTCCTAGCTGCATCTTGGAAAGCTGGTTTGCACCCCATATTAGCAGGACTGTTACCTAGGCACGTGCTCTGCAGTGTAGGGTACCAGCACCACCTTCTTCCCCAGCAGCAAGGTGTTCTCATTTGACCTCATGGTAGCAGCCTGCAGGAGGGGAGGGCAAACACCAGGACCCTGTGTTTCCTCCCACTTAGGGTGGGAGCCCTGGGCCTTCAGTTACCTAAATGCCTCCCAGAGCTAAGTTGTCAGAAGAGCCTTGGTCCTTCTTTCTTTCCAAACATTTGAGAGAACACGGACTCTAGACCCCTTGCGAGAAGGCGAAGAGGGCCGGTTAAAGATAATTACAAAATCCTTGCGTCGCATCTCAAGGGACTAGGCCTGAGCTCGCCATTTCTGCGTGTCCCTTCCATCCCACCTCGCTTAACTACGAGGCCTCAAGCCCAAGCACCAAGACTTAACCCCAAAGCTCCCATCACGTGCCCCCGTCCCGAGACTCCGCCCCAGGATCAATCTTCAGCCCCGCTTTCAAGCTATTTCCAGCCTTTCTCCCCAGCAACCACCCCAGCCACCGGACTCGGGCCCTCTCTCCTCCCGACCCACCAAGCCAGGTCTAGCCAGGCCGCTCCGGGGTGAGGCGGGCTTAAGTTCTCAGTCTCCTCCCCTTTGCGTGGACCCGTAGGCCACTCTCCTCGATCACCCCAACCGCCGGGGTCCCGGAGCGGCTCAGCTCACACCCACTGCCCGCCGAAGAAAGCGTCCCCAGCAGAGAGGACGACCCACCTCTTCCGACCCTCCCCGCTTCCCCTCCGGCCCGCTGCCCCCTTCCCGCACGCGCCCGGGAGCGCCCCTCCCCCGTTTCCGCCACGCAGACGGCAGCCGCCCCGGCCCAATCCCGGCCCCGCCTCCGCGAGGCGCCCAATCAGCGCGCTGCGCCCCGCCCAGGGCGCGCACGGGCAAGGTGGACTCCGGGCGCGGGCGCATGCGCGCCGTGGGCGCTGGTGCGGGACAGCTGGCGCCGGCGGCGGCGGCGGCGGCGAAGGGGCAGGAGGCGGCGGCCGCGGCGGCCCGGAGCGAGCCGGGGTGCAGGTGTCTGGCTGGACGGGAGGGTGGGATGGGCTTGGGCGGCGCCAGGCTCGGGGCTGCTCCAGGAGGGAGGAGGAAGTCGGGGAAAGGCTCCGAGCGGGGCCCTTGAGAAGAGGGGGAGGCTTGAGGCTGAGAAGCCCAAAGGCAGGGCAGAAAACAGGTTGGGGGGGTGGGAAATGGAGTCCCCGTTAGAAAGGAGAGGTTTGGGAGCAAGGAGTTGGGTTGGGGAGCGACCCGGGCAAGCCCTAGCCCTAAGCAAACAAGTTTGTTGCCCTAGGCGGAGGAGACTGTTATATGGGCTGCCCTGTGTGGTAGTGAGCTCGCCGTTCCTGGCATGGAATGTGGATGGCCACCGCAGAGTGTACAAAGGGGGCGCCTCGTGGTGAGCGAGACCTAGTGGCTTGCGGGTCTCCTTCTATCACTTGGAGTCTGAGCGGCATTGAATACCTTCATGCCCCGCACAGCAAGGGAAAAGTTGGAGGAAACCATCCAGGTGTCAGTCTTCCAGAGCTGTCCCATGACAGGTATCGAGGCCATGTCTGCAATAAAAGTACGGGGCCAGGGTGCTCTCCAGAACTGTCCCCCAGCGCCAGCGACGTCTATCAGAAGGCTCAAGTCTACTCTTTCGCCCTAGGGAGCCGTAGCAGCCGCCGCCCCGGCAGGGAAGGAACCTAAGGAATCTCGGCTGCCCAGCGACCCTTCCTCACTTTTGGAAATGGCGGGTGAAATCACAGAGACCGGGGAGCTCTATTCTCCCTACGTGAGTTTTACTTTCAGGACCTGTTTTACCCACATCGTTGCCGCGGGCTCCTAGAGAAGCACCGCGCTTCGGGGACTGTACTAGTGAGGACAGCGGCTTTGAGACCCTGGTGGAAGCCACGGTGGGGGACGCCGATGGGCAGCCGCGGCCTTGCGGCTGTCCTGGCTCAGAGCATGTTATGAGAGTTTGTTCACGAGTTGGATGCTGGTCAGAGAGTGGTCAAGGAAAGAAAGCTGACTTGCTGATTCCTTGTGATCTTGATGCCGTGACCACAAGCACTTGCAAATGGTGCTACTGCTCTGGGGATGGTGACTGACAGCTGTTGACTGGGTTTGCTCATCTCAGCAGTTTGAAAGCACTTTGGTTGCCAGCTGAATTGTAAGTTGTGCAACTTTCATAGCCTTGGGTGGCGTAAGAGGCAGAGAAGGCTTGCAGAGACTTCCAAGTGCAATTTGCTGGAGTCTGTAATTAGAACAGTTAGAAGGATTGATTTCTTACTGTGTTGGGTCTGTTACCCTCCCCCCAACACCCCACTTCCCACAGGTGCGCTCCGTTTATCTTCTTGGTGTAATGAAAGATTGGTCCTGGTTACATCACGGAGTCCTCTTGCCTGGATGCCTAGCTGGAGGATTAGAATAATCAAATGATTGACTCATGGTGCTACTAAGTATCCCAGGGAAAAGCAGCACTGCCTGAAGTGACAAAAGTCCTCTTTCTAGAATTTACGTAACCTTAAGCAGCTTCCCCACTTTGTACTTAGTTCCTAGCCTGGGGGTCCCTGCTTTGTCTCTGCTAACTTCACAGACTCTAGAGCTGTGGCGTGATACCTAAGAAGGCATCTCAGAAAATATCGGGCAAAAAGCCTTTCTGACACCACGGTCTTCCTACTGGGTCTGTGTCTTTTGTGTGTAGCACCAAAGGAGCCTCCTTTCTCTCCATAATTTATCAGGGGAAAAATTCTTTCTTGAACTTTGGACTGAATCTAATTGTGTTCCTCTCATCTGCGGAATTGTGTAACAGCTCACAGCCTCCTCTTGGTATCAGCAGTGAAATGGCCCCACTAACCATAAAAGTTGCCATGCCCCCTGCTGTTGCGCGGAGCATCTCTACGTTTAGAGATGAGAAAATGAGTTATTTCTGTAACTGAGTTTTAGAAAGGAAAAAACTTTGATGTGCTCACTTTTCTTGTGTCTCCAGTTATTCACATAATCATTTCGCATGTCAGTATGTACCCACAGGAAATTGGGCAGTGAGGCCTAAAGGCCTCAGTGGGTTCTGCTCCCCACCCCCAACTTTCCTGTGTGTTGGTTTTGTTTGAGGTCTGTGTTTAAGGGCATACTCTGGGCATTTGCCATAAACAACGGCTTGCATTCTCTTATCCTACCGGTGGAGAGAGATGTAGAGAAGAGATGGGTGGGTGGTGTTGAGGGTGAGGTGGCATGAGCCGGGGGTTAGAGGTCAGGGTTTGAGGAGACACCGTACCTTCTTCCTGAGTTTTCCCTAGGGAGAGTGGTTCTTGATCCCTTGTGAGACCGGGAGAAGGGCATAGGTTCACCAACCGCTGAGCCCAGGAAAACAGTGGAACTCACTTCACTAGACACTGCTTTGAATCCCCTGCTCAGCACAATGCAGGCAGGACCTGCTCTTCAGGTCTTGCGAAACGGAGATACTGAGCACTTACTTGGTTCATGAAGGTGCATCAGCCCATGACCTGGGTTATTCTCAACACAAAGCCTCTCCCTACTTCGGCGTTGCCCTGTTGTCCGTTCTTTTCCTCTTCACGGGTGCCTGGGATGCTTGCCTTAGCTTGCATTATTCTGCGTAAATTATGTGTAATGGGCAGACCAGCCTCACAGGGGACTCCGGTGACAGGCCCTCTCAGGGGTAGTGCTGGGTTCAAAACATGGCTCAGGCCCGCACGTCCCCCCCAGAAGTGATCTCAGAGCAGTCATGTCTGGGTTCCCTGTGTACAGGGACCAGGAGCGGCTCAGGGCTGCAGGGATTATGTGACCCAAATAGAGGATGAGTGGACCACCACCCAGACAAGGCCCAGCTGCTGAGGGCCCCGCCAGCCCAGTCTTGCCAAAGATCATTGCCGTTGCTTTCGAAGGAAAGGTCACTCGTTTCACAGCCTTAAATCCTAGTCATTGCTTCCACATCTCTGCTGCCTTCTGTTTCCTTTGACAGCTGTCACTGGGGAAGTGGACGAAAACTGCCCATGATGCTTGCCTAAACGCCCGTCTGTGGGTGACACCACTGGGTGGGAGGTAAGGCAGCAGGAACACTGTGCGCTGAACTCCCTAGAGCCCGGGGGCGCGGATCCACCATCCCAGGGAATGGTGGAGAATGGGAGGAGGCAGTTTAGCCTGTAGCGAGGCTTGATGCTTCTGCTTTCGGCCACACCTTCCAGGAGCTGGGCCCCACACTACTGGCAGAAGAGACTGTCTCCTTCCTCCTCCTCCTGCCCCACAACTGCCTTTGACCTGGCCTGTGGCTCAGCTCAGATCTGTCTCCTGCTCCATGGTCTTTGTAATTGGTCCTCACCATTATTATTTTTTTTTTTTAAGATTTTATTTACTTATTTTTCAAAGAGAGAGAGAGCACAAGCAGGGGGAGTGGCAGGGAGAGGGAGAAGCAGGCTTCCCGCAGAGCAGGGAGCCCGATGCGGGGCTCGATCCCAGGACCCTGGGACCACAATGACCTGAGCCAGAGGCAGACGCTTAACCGACTGAGCCACCCAGGGACCCCACACCAGCACCTTTATTGAAGGTCGAGAGGCTTTAACTCTCACCAGGGAGGTGAAGAAGTCTCACGTTATCCTATAGGGTTCCCAGAGCCCCACTAGGCCCGGAGTTCTTACTTTGAAACTAAAAAATAGCAACGGCATAGGACAAATCTGATTTACCATTTCTGCTCCTGATGGTCCGTCCCTAATTAGCTTCTTCGTAAAGTTCTTAAAGGATCTTTTGCACTGAGACTTATTTGAAGTGTCCGTTGGGAGTGTGGTTATTTCATTGTGTTTATCAGCAGTGGTTCTCAGCTGGTGGCAATCTTGGCTGCTCCCCCACCGCCCCACGCACACCACCCCCAGGACATTTGACAATGTCCGGAGACATTGTGATCATCATAACACAGGTACAAGGTTGGGGGAACTGGAACCTAGTCGGTAGAGGCTGGGGATGCTGCTATACATCCTGCAGTCCACAGGACAGCCCCACCGCAAAGAAGAATCTGGCCCCAAATGTCAAAAGTGCTCAGGCTGAAAGCCCCTGCTCTACGGTAGGCCCTTGACCTTTACATCTCAAGACCTTCAGGCATCACTGAATTCGCAAATGCCTCTTGTACTATTTCATTTCCTTATAAAACTTTTGGCTAAGAACCATCACTTTCTCTTTACTTCCATCACGAGAACCTTCACTGGGGCCATTTTCCATAAAGAGAAAGGATCCACCCTTCCTAAATGTTACTGCTCAGAAAAGCAATATGCAGAGAACAAAGCTGCAGGGAGCTGTAGGAACACGGTTCAAACTTGTTTTAATCCTTCTGGGATCTGTCTGTGGGATCAAACGGGGACTGTGATGTTTAAAACGGGACAAAGACTGGGACTTACGTCAGAGAAGACCTAGCCAGATCCAGTCAGCTCAGCTGAGGATTCCTAGCTGGAGGCTATGTTCCATGCACCCTGAGAAGTGACACACAGGCCACAATGAGCCTCACATGGAGCAATGGGGAAAAGATAACATTGAAAACCCAAACTAGGACATAAGTGTTCTTGTTCCAGGGTTCAAAAGAGGGGAGCAGGACTGGAAGGGTTTTGTGCTGAAAGCAGCATTTGAATATGTCCAGTGTTGGGTGGGATTTGAAGGGCTGGGCAGGAGGCACAGGGGGGCAGGTGCCCTCTGCCAAGTGTAAATAGACTGTGGGCAGAGCTCTTTCTGTCCAGCACTCAGGCGTGCTCTCAGCACCTGCCTGGAAGCCTGTCCCTCCCTAACCACTGTCCGGCCCCTTCTTCCCCCATCTCTATTAAAAAAAAAAAAAAAAAAAAAAAATTCTGACTAAGGTTAGGAAAACAGGCCCCAATTTGTATGTTTCTGATAAAAAAAAAAATTCAGTACAAGGTTATTTTAGAAAATTTTTTAAAATATAGAAGAGTGCATATTTCTAAGAATGGGGAAGTAAAAATGAGAGATGGGTAGGTGTTCCCAGAGATGAAGTATTTGTGTTGTTGTTTTTAACAGAAACAGATTTTTAACAGAAAAGCCAGCTGTAAGTCAGCCAATGTCCTAGAGCACGGGGAGCCCAGTTAGGAAGAGGCTGTCCCAGTCCAGGCTGGAAGCAATTAAATGGGAATTTAGCAATTAAATGTAAATGGGAATCGAACCAGAGGTAGCCACAGAAGACTCTTCAGAAGGAGAATGGCTAGCGCGGGGATACGCAGAAGTGGGGGGGGGGTGACCAGCAGACAGTGGATTTGAGGTCTGCAGGAAGGCTGATGCGGAGAGAGGCACAGTCACCCTCTGTCCAGCCGTGGTAGTTAAAGCCGCAGGACTGAGTGAAGTGGCTGAGCGAAAAATGAGTAGAGAGGAAAAGAGACCACTTACGTCAGAGTGGAAGAAGGAATAAGGACTAAGAAAGCCCTTGGATTAGGCAAATAGGAGGTCACTGGTGATTTTGAAGAATGTAGTTTCAAAAGAGCTCTGGGGATGGAAACCACAAAGTACAGAAACTTGGAAATGAAGGCAGAGGAACTAGGTAGCTACTTCAATGAGTGGTTAAGAGAAGTGAGAGAATTGTGTTTCAAAGGTGTCAAGGATGCTTGTAGGCAGAGGGGAGGACCTGGTAGGAAGAAGATTGCAGAAAGAGGGACTGAGCCCAGAAGTTTGGGTGCAGGGCTCAGCGTCCCCAGGAAGAAGGACACATGCCCCACAGGCAGGGAGGGCGTCAGGAGGATGCAGACACTGATTTTTGAACGAGGAGAGAGTGGGGCTTGGGGAGGGCATGTCAGATGGCCTCATTCACCTCCATAACATGGGACGCAGCCTTCAGCTGAGAGGGTGGGGTCAGGGGCTGGGGCACGAAGAGTGAGGTTTGATGGTTTCTTGTGGGAAATGCCGAGAAGTCCGTGGTGGAATAAAGACAGTCTGATGCCGAGGAGCACAGGTGAAGGAACCATTTGTTTGTTGTGGGACCAGTCATTCTAATTAAAAAAAAAGAAAGAAAGAAAGAAAATTTCCAGGAACTCTTAGCAGCTTCGTATAGGGAGCAGAGGAAGCAGGTGCTAGGTCCATCCAAGGCTGGGGTCAGGAGGGGCAGCACAGGGGAGGGTGTGTGAGGCGGGGTTAGACCACGCTTCATGGAACTAGCCCGTCGTAAATGATGCCGAAGAACGCAAGTGACGCCAGAGTGGAGGGGGTAGCCTGGGTCGGGCGGGCGGGGCGACTACAGGTGTCCAAGGGAATGGCCAGGGCTGCAGAGGCTTCAGCTCAGAGAAAGGAATTTCCTGGTTGAGATCTTGAAAAAGGAAAATGACAGTTAACAGCTAGAGTCGAAAAAAGGAAAATGACAGTTAACAGCTAGAGTCAAGTTGGCGAGAATGAGAGTTTAAAACCTGAGGTCAGTGACCTAGCAATTCTACTCGGAGGCTGGTTGTCAGGGGCAGGGCAGGTGCTGCTAGTGGGTAGCTGCTTGCTTTTTGGGGTGATGAAGTGGAATTACATGGTGGTACAACCTGTGACTGTGCTAAAAACCACTGAACTGTGTCCTTTAAAAGAACTTTTTTGTTAAGTTTTTAATTTTAATTCCGTGTAGTTAGCATTCAGTGTTATCTTAGTTTCAGGTGTACAACGTAGTGATTCAGCAAGTCTGTACATCACTCGGTGCTCATCATGACAAGTGTGTTCTTCATCCCCTTCACCTGTTTCATCTGGTCCCCCACCCACCACCCCTCTGGTGACCATCAGTGTGTTCTCTATAGTTAAGAGTCTATTTCTTGCTTTGTCTCTCTCTCCCCCCCCCTCTTTTTTCCCTTTGCTCGTTTCTTAAATTTCACATGAGTGAAATCATATGGTGTTTGTCTTTCTCTGACTGACTTCCATTGCTTAGCATTATATTCTCTAGCTCCATCCACATCATTGCAAGTGGCAAGATTTCATTCTTTTGATGGCTGAATACTATTTTGTTGTACATGTATACCATCTCTTCTTTATCTGTTCATCTATCAGTGGACACTTGGGCCACTTCATAATTTGGCCATTGTAGATCGTGCTCCTATAAGCGTAGGGGTGCATGTATCCCTTTGAATTAGGGTTTTTGTCTTTGGGGGGTAAATACCCAGTAGTGTAATTACCAGATCATAGGGTAGTTCTATTTTTAACTTTCTGAGGCACCTCCATACTGGTTTTCCACAGTGGCTACAGTAGTTTGGATTCCCACCAACCGTGCACAAGGGCTCCCCTTTCTCCACATCCTCACCAACACCTGTTGTTTCTTGTGTTGTTGATTTTAGCCGTTCTGACAGGTGTGAGATGATAGCTTATTGTGGTTTTGATTTGCATTTCCCCGATGATGAGTGATGCTGAGCATCTTTTCTTGTGTCTGGTGGTCATCTATATGTCTTTGGAGAAATGTCTGTCCATGACTTCTGCCCATTTTTTATTGGATTAATTATTTTTTAGCGGTTGAATTAAGTTCTTTATAAATTTTGGATAGTAATCCTTTATCAGATAGGTTATTTGCAAATATCTTAAAAGAGTGAGTTTTATGGCATGTGAATTATATCTCAATTTTCATAAAAATCCCTGAAGTTAGTGTGGGAAGGATGGTAGGAAAAAGGAAGCAGTATGATATGTCAGCATCCCAAAGGACAATGGCAAGAATGGGTGGGGAGCAGGGCTCGGTCACATGCTCAGAGGTCTCGGAAGAGTGGAGGTTTCTTTAGGTCAGCACTAGGTTCATCCTTGTGCGGGGTCCCCTGATGTGGTGGTATGTCCTCAGGAAGCCTACAGCCTGGTTGGGCAGGGAGCTAACATCCAAGGCGCAGCTTTGAGTGATAGGAAATGACAAGGTGGCGGGGTGGTGACAGCAGAAGAGACGGAACCCGATCAGCAGAGACGTCTTGGGAAGAGCTACGGGATATGGGACTTGAGCCTTTGGAGTGTTGACGTTCGCTTCCCCAGCCAGTGGCAGAGCACACCTCCTTTGAAGCTAGGCGGAATTCTGCCTTCTGACCTGCTTCCCCAGCTCACATCTGGCCTCCCTGCCTCCAGTTTGGCAGTCGCCCAGGGTCATCTTTGGGAGCCGCTGCGGGGGAGAGGTTAATTCATTTGGGGACTTGAACGTCACTTCTGTTGCTTCCAGGTGGGACTGGTGTACATGTTTAACCTCATCGTGGGCACAGGTGCGCTCACCATGCCCAAGGCCTTTGCCACCGCAGGGTGGCTGGTCAGCCTGGTCCTGCTGGTGTTCCTGGGCTTCATGAGGTAAGAGGCTGGTACACGGGGGGCCGGGAGAAGCCTGCCCAGGGAGCCCTGACTTCTCTTCATTAACATGAGGAAGCATGCCTGAGGGGGCAGGCAGATGTCCCCGGTGAATCCTAACCAGGGTGGCCCGGCAACAAGAAAGGAGACACAAAGCTCTCCAGGTCTCGTGCTAGCAGTCACACAACCTGATCAGTTAAGAATCCAGACATCTGGCTAGGCTTTGGAATGTTTCACAATGATGCTCACATTGCTTCCCCGGCTGGTTGACTTCCCGTATTGTATACTTTCTTAATGGTACCATTAATTTTTGTTCTCCGAGAAAATACTGCCTAGCCCCAGAAAAAGAATCAGACAGTGATAAGGGAAGTCAGTTTGGGATTTAGAATTCATTTAAGGTAGTTCATGCAGTAAGTGATAAACACACAGGTACACACATAATCAAGGGTTAACCTCACCTCACCTTGTGCCTGGGGGCAAATATGGGGCCAATGCCTTCCCAGGCTTTCAGGGGCTCCTACTCCTTGAGCCACGTGTGTGGGCTTCCCCAGCTGCACTCCACAGAGGGGAGAGCCTACTTGAGGCTCCTCTCAGGGATTCTACGTGCAGGTGGGGACTCATTCAGCAAGTACCCCAGGCTCGTAAGGGATTTAGGATTGTGCATTTCCAGATAGGAATCCACAAGCTGCCAAAAAGGGGTAACGGAACACCTGGAAACACCCCCCGGGGTACCTCCCTAGGAGAGGCGACAGTGGCCACTGTTCTTGGGTGAACAGAACAAAGATCCCTGCCCTCAAGACTTTGTTCTCTCTCTCTCTGTGGGGAGACATAAGGAGTGGAGATAATAAGAATTGTAGAGTAAGTTGAAAGGTGATGAGTAACGTGGAAAAAAACCCTACAAAGCATGGGGGGGTGAGGCTGGGGAGGTGGGGGTGATGGCAGTTTCCGGCAGGTAGTTGGTGGTCACGGAGGGTAGCGGTTCGGCAGACGGGAAGGAGGGAGGAGCGGGTGCTCTTGGAAGGAGGACAGGGTTACAGCTGAAGCCAGTGAGGACCTCGAAGAGGCTGAATGGGATAAGAGAATGCCCACATTTCTCTGTTCCTTTACCCAATTTCTTTTGGGGGTTTTGTGGCCACCCGTGGGGTACTGGCAGCCAAGAGCCCTAGAAGTCCTTGTCCTTCTGTGACTCTGCTGTCCGCTTTAAAGGACCTTCAGCATGGGCAGCCATCTGAATGGGAAGTGATTATTGGGGGCCCCCAAGTAGGGGCTGCCATGTCCCCTCCCTGCTCAACCCATTTATATTTGAACATGATCGATGAGTTGGCTTCGTGCAAC
The DNA here is from genome assembly GCF_029215605.1 of Mirounga angustirostris. Lineage (NCBI taxonomy): Eukaryota > Metazoa > Chordata > Mammalia > Carnivora > Phocidae > Mirounga > Mirounga angustirostris. The sequence goes on from NW_026991725.1 coordinate 38,593,401, forward strand.
CATGAGAAGCCTCTTTATGCCTTAACTAAGATTGATTCTAGTTTTATTTGCAAAAGGAAAGGAGAATCTGAAGTCCTTAAAATGGTCACTTAAGCAAGATGAGAAACCTTTCTAGAAGGTGTGAGGCGCCGGAATGGGAGTTTCAGAGCTGGCTGCCCTCCACCCCGCAAGATGGAGCGGGTGTGGGTTGAACGCCTGCCCTGCTGGGCTGAGCGGTCAGCCTGTGGCAGGCAAGGGCGCTTGAGGAGGACTGGGGTGGAGCCTCGAGAAGGAGGGAGGTGACTGTGCTGCTGGGGTTCAGCAGGGAGGGACACAGTCCTCGGGTTTCTGGGCATCGGCTTTGCTGAGAGGAAGAGCGAAGATGGCTTTTCACTCTAGTCTGACTCCCCAGCAAACGTCTGCTGCGACCTCCCAGTGTCCCTTTCCATTCAAGCCGTAAAAATGTAAGCCTATTTTTACATTATCTAGATTGTTAGGAAAGTAAAGGTACTGCCAAAAAAGGAAGGAAGGAAACATGGAAACACATTCCGGAGCCAAATGTCCCTTTTCAGTTATCCATGCTTGTGCTCCTGTCCGTGAGTGTGTAACCACTCATCTGTGTCCCATCAAGGACAGGTGAGAGCTGCCCACACCCTTCCCCGAAGCTTTCAGAAGGCCCCCTGTGAATCGGCCTCCTCCCCGCCCTGCCCCCAGCAGGCCCCTTCTTGGTGTGTGGCACTGCATCGCCCCACATCCCCCTCTCCCCAGGCTCACACTCTACCCCCCCATCAGCCTGTTGCACACCCCTCTCTCCCGTGCATCAAATCACATTCTAAATGTGGACAGGGCAGTCAAGGCAAGCACGCCAGGCGTCACGTGCACACACATTTTATCAGGTCAGATGCATCTCGAAAGCTCCCTTGGGAGCAGCTCTCAGAAGAGAGATGGCTTTGGACTTGCTGGTCTGGTCAGGTCTTAAATGGTTTTTCCTGTTTCATTGTGCCACCTCTGACCTCCTACCTGCCCTTGGCGATTCCCCTGTGGCCTTGCCCTGCAGCTTTGTGACGACTACCTTCGTGGTAGAGGCCATGGCGGCGGCCAACGCTCAGCTCCACTGGAAGAGGATGGAAAACCACCAGGTGTGTGTATTGCCCTTTCTCCGGGTGGTGCCTGGGTCCAACGCGTGCCACGAGAGGCGGCCCTTGGGGGCCAGTTCTTCCCCCCCCGATGGATGGCGGGCTCATGTCCACAGCACTACTCCGAGACCCTTGTCCCGGAGCTGAGGCTTGACAGCCGCATATGCTTAGCGAGCAGATGCAGTCTCTGCTCTCTGAACGTCATGTCATGGGTCCCTTGAACCCTTAATTGAGCTTGCTCATCATTGTGAACCCCAGAACTGTGCTGCAGCTTCAGATCTGACATCTGAGTGTCTGCACCTCCTAGTGTGGCAGCATGGGGGTGCTGGGGGGTGCCCCTGGTCAGAGAGCATGGGGGTGCTGGCGGGTGCCCCTGGTCAGAGAGCATGGGGGTGCTGGCGGGTGCCCCTGGTCAGAGAGCATGGGGGTGCTGGGGGGTGCCCCTGGTCAGAGAGCATGGGGGTGCTGGGGGTGCCCCTGGTCAGAGAGCATGGGGGTGCTGGGGGTGCCCCTGGTCAGAGAGCATGGGGGTGCTGGGGGGTGCCCCTGGTCAGAGCATGGGGGTGCTGGGGGTGCCCCTGGTCAGAGAGCATGGGGGTGCTGGGGGGTGCCCCTGGTCAGAGAGCATGGGGGTGCTGGGGGGTGCCCCTGGTCAGAGAGCATGGGGGTGCTGGGGGGTGCCCCTGGTCAGAGAGCATGGGGGTGCTGGGGGTGCCCCTGGTCAGAGAGCATGGGGGTGCTGGCGGGTGCCCCTGGTCAGAGAGCATGGGGGTGCTGGCGGGTGCCCCTGGTCAGAGAGCATGGGGGTGCTGGGGGGTGCCCCTGGTCAGAGAGCATGGGGGTGCTGGGGGGGTGCCCCTAGTCAGACACCTTCTGGAAAGAAATAACAAAGGAAATGGGTTCTTCAGTTTTCCATGGGTTTTCTGTAGCATTATATGCCCCCTCCCCACCCCTCCTAGGAGGAGGAAGATGACGACTCCTCCACGGCCTCTGACAGTGATGTCCTTGTCCAGGACAACTACGAGCGGGCAGAGAAACGGCCCATCCTGTCAGTGCGTAAGTCTTGGGGTTCTGGGCCGGCTGGCACCTCCCTCTGGTCCACAGGGTTCCCTTTCTTTATAGAGAGGATGGGGAGTCTCTACACAGACCCTCTGGCCAGATCATGAGCCTGGGGTCCCCGCTTCACCCTGCTAGCTCCCCCACTTGCTAATGTTTGCAGCTTGGGCAGATTACTTACCTCAGTACCCAGGGCACACTGGAAGCTCGAATAAATGTGGGGTGTCTGACTTCATCCTCCTGTCCCACTGTGCATGCATGCCTGACCAGTCCCATCCCGGGTCCCACCGAGCAAGCCAGGGCCAAGTGTCCCAGCTCCCCCCACCCCATAGCCCCCTCATCCATAGCGAGCATCCCTGGGATCCCTTTCTGTAGACTGCTTTAAAATATTTCAAGTGCGAAACATTAGAAGTTTTCACAAGAATTTGAAACGCTTTAGGATTTCCTTACTGTGGAGAATTTAATGAGCTCAGGACCTCCTCTAGGAGCTTTTCCAAATGAAAACCGCTTCCTCTTCCTTGTTCATTTGGCTCCACAGAGAGACGTGGATCTCTGAACCTTTTTGAAATCACAGACCGGGTGGAAATGGGACAGATGGCCTCCATGTTCTTCAATAAAGGTATGAGTTCTTTCTCAAGGTGGGGTGAGGGCGAAGGGGGGTACTTTCCGACAGACCTTGACAGCTAGGGATGGGGCAGGCGATGCAGAGGAGCAGACTGTGGGCCGGCTCCCAGCACACTGGAGCAGCCGCCTTGCCGAGAGGCCTGAAGCGCTCACATTGTGTTCCTGGATCCCTCCCTGTTCATCAGCGCTAGGAAGAGAGAAGCAGCTACTTGGTTCCTCCTGCTGGTAGAGGTCAGGAATCCTAAGCAGCTTTCCAAGGAAGGAAGCCAATGGAGCCGGCTGGTAGCTTTGTGCCTCTTGCTTGATCGCTTCTGACTTGTCTCTCTTTTCTCCTGGACTGTTCAGTCTAGGACAACGCAGGGCAGATCCCTATGATGGTGGTAGGATACACCGTGCACATGCCTGTGTGTACCTGTCTGTCTGTCTGTCTCTCTCTCTCTCTCTCTCTCTGTCTCTCTCTCTCTCTCTCTCTCTCTCTCTCTCGTTTTCCGTCCGCCCCCCCCACGCCCTGGTGGCCAGCAGAGGGCGCAAGGAGTCCACGCACGGGTTGCTGTCTGGGGATCTAAGTACGAGCCCTCTCCACCCTGTCTGCTCCGTAGTGGGACTGCCTGCAGCCGAGAGGATCCCCCTGCCCCAGCTCAGATGTTCAGTGACAACACTGTGCACCTCCATGGCAAGTGTTCTTTGGGAAGATGAGCTGTTTAAGAGCTTAGCTTTTTAGTGCCCAAACCTGCCCATTCCCCCTTCATAGACAGACAGATCTCAATAAATCCTCTTCTCTGTAAGGATTTTCTCTTTGGGAGATTTTCTGCCCCTTTGTCACGGCCCCTGTTTGCAGGAGGGGCATCTCCACTGGCTCTTTCTAGTCTTGAATGTGGTTGCAGTAACTCGAAGCCTGGGAGATCATAGAAACCAGTCTTCTTGACTGCTTCTCAGGACATTAAGCATTCGGTTTATCACTGGTGGTGTGATTTCACTGTCCAGTCCGGAAGATTATGATCATCAGCCAAAGATTGCCTCCCTACCAGCTTCACA